>NC_051863.1:43208558-43866891 GCF_015732765.1 Culex quinquefasciatus
CCCGACTCACGTATAGGAGGATCACCCAAAAAAACCGCTAGAAAGCAGAGAAGATACGTGCTTGAACTTATCTTGTCTCAGTGGAACCAAAGTTTTGATTAGAACGGTTGAATTCCCTTCTGCATAGTAGATTACCACAGCTAATCTCCTTGCCTGGCTGCATTGAAAACTCAGCTTGATATTAGTTTATTTCGGCAGCATTCAAACCTACAGATGCAGTATGCGTTTGAAAACCAAATTTGGATCTTTACTTTAGCAGCATTTTTTTCATTAGATTATCACATTGCTCGAAATTGGTAAAATTAATTAAATTACTTGGCAACCAGCTTGCAAGTTACATCTCGATAAAATCCAACTCAAATAAATAATACTCTCTGTTGATCCAGGTTGCCAGGGTTGTTGAACGGTTTGTAGCTAATCCACAATCCTCATCGCCAGCAAAGTCCAGCCACGAGTCCTGCCAGAGCGACTTGCATGCCACAGTCGGTCGGGATGGGTCCGTCACACTTTACGCAATCGTTAATCGAGAGTGTAAACACGAAGCCCGTTGTCGTCACCAGCTCATGCTACCGGAGAGTAGAAGGGTGCTGCAAACAGTTATTAGTACCCATCAACGGTTCCATAACTAAACTACACATTTTCTAGTCCGGGGTAGGGTGACCAAATATTTCAATATTTCAAATAAGCAATAAAAGATATTTATAAATGTTTACTGAAAAATCTTCCAGTTTGTAAAATTTTATTCCAAATCAACCTCAAAATTGATTCTTGTCACCCTAATCCCCAAGTCGCAAAGCATATCGGCCTGCAGGATCCTTTTGCTGATAATTAATTTTAATTGCGCCTGGCGACACTCCCTACGAGCCGCCCCGTGACTAGGCCTGGCCAGAAGCAGCAGCGCCACAAGTTAGCGCAGTTATGTTCACGGGGGATAAAAAGGATAAAAATCCGGAACTGGGTTTTCAGGTCAAATGACATTATGCGGCCTAGCCGCCGGCATTACATGGTTGATGTTTTTATTGCGATAGTATTGCAAATTATATTGATTTTGTTTTTTAATTTTACTTGAATACCGGATAAGATTTTTGATTTTTGGTATATTTTTTAAATCTTATTAGATTTATGCCTTCATCATTTTTTTTTTTCATATCATTTTCCATACAAATTTGGTATGTTAAAATTTAAAAATCTTGATCAATTTTGTGTTTTCGGCAAAATTGTAGATTTAAATGAGAAAAAAATACATTAAAAAACAAGTTAATATTGCTGATTTTCAAAATTACTTACCGTCACTTAAAAAAGATTTTTAAGTAAAAATACACTGAAAGAAAAAAACACTTCACTTTTATGAGATTTTATTGATTTTTATGTTTAAAAGTCAAATTTGATGGCGAGCCTATGATTTTTTTTTTCGTTCAATTTTTTTATAAAAATAGCCTAAGATGTTACAAAAAGACTCACGAAAAATGCAGGATGGAGCAACTCACCTAAAAAATACAAACATCATTTACAGAGACTGTTTTTTTGAAAAAAAAAAAAACTTTCAAAAACCGAATACGGAAATCGATTCTGCAGACAATTTTACAAAAAAGTCTTCATATTGACCACTGACCTAAGTCCAATCCTTGTGAAATTACAGCGGTTTTAAAAATAAAAATGTTGAAAAAAATGGTTTTTTGATGATTTTTGACATTTCTATGTATACTAAATAGCGGAATGGCGTCGCTATTTTTAGACCACGTTTTTCACTTTTTCTCATCGAAACCGACTAGTTTATCGACTTCATTTTGCTGGGCGAGATATGACGCCGTCTATTTTTAGACGATGACTCGCACTTTTCCACTCTTGCGCTTAAAAAAACCAGATGGCAGCACGATGTAACGCCACGTCCCTAAACTTGATTTTTCAGTCTCGTAAATATTTTTACCGGAAAGCTCGTCCAATTTCCCATAAGATTATCTTTGACCACATTTCAATTGGATGTATGTGCTCACAGATATTAGCATTACTCATAACTGAAACCGGAGTATTTTTTGCAATGTAGTTCAGTGGATGGTAGTAACCTGGATAGTAAATTAGCTTAAATCATCAAAATAATGAGTTATTTCGAAAAGTGACTAAAGACAATGGATGAGCTTTCTGGCAAAAATATTTACGAGATTGAAAAATCAAGTCTGTCGTGTAGAAATTGACAAAAACCATCAAAAAACTATTTTTTCAACATTTTTATTTTTAAAACCGCTGTATCTTTACAAAGATTGAACTTAGGACAGTGGTCGGTATGGAGATTTTTATGTAAAATTGTCTGGAGAATCGATTTCCGTATTCGGTTTTTGAATATTTTGACGTTTGGAGCACTTTTCAATAAAAATAGTTTCAGTAAATGCTTTTTGTAATTTTTTAGGTTATTTGCTCCATCCTGCATTTAACGTGAGTCTTTTTGTAACATCTTGGGCTATAATCACAAAAATATTGAACGAAAAAAAATCGTGGGCTCACCTTCAAATTTGACTTTTGAACTAAAAAATCAAAAAATCTCATAAACGTGGCGTGTTTTTTTCTTTCAGTGTATTTTTTCGGGAAGCTCGTCAAATTTCCTACAAGTTTGTCTTTGACCACTTTTTTGAGACGATGCAACGGCTTCGAGAAAAAGAAATATTATAATTACGAATTACAAAAATATTTAAAACACTTACGCCCTTCTCAAATGCCATTATCGAGTGAATATACACAAAAATGGCATAAGTGTAGGATAACATGTTTACAAAGTTTAATAGAAATCGGAGAGGGTCGAGAAAAGTGTCTAGAATTTCCTGTTTTGGGCTGGAATTGCTCATAAACTTACCAAACTGGATTCAAAAACGCTTTTTGAAAAAAAATTCAGCTTTTGGAATAAAAATGCTTAATCGACGTTTTTTTTGTTCCAACTTGACATGCTAAAAAACCTGAAAAAAGCTGTTGTTTTTGTTCGAAAAAAGGTAAAAGTTTCACTTTGCTGAAAGGCCAGTAAAATTTTTGTTTCAAGTTATGTTTCAGAGTAAATTTTGAATCGATTACAATCAATTTGCAACAAAATTTACCTTTTTTTGCCCTATTATTTTTTGTATTTGTATTTTGTTTTTTTGTTTTCCTTCTACAAGTTCACAGCAATCAAAAATCCAATGGCAAATCGCATGCAAAATCATGCACATCACCTTCGTCAAAATGAACACTTGATATTACACACTGCATGTACAATTTTTGCAAACACAAAAAAAAAGTTGCAATCGACGGGATTCAAACCCAGCACCAACAGTACGGACTGGCGCCTTAGCCCACTCGGCCATCAGACCGATACAAAGCTCTTCGGATAAACGCATATATCATCTTGACATTTTAGTCAAGTAGGTTTTCCATACTGATGGGCTACATATTTCAGGGTGTGAAATCACATAAAATTGCATAAAATAATGCAATATTTATTTTACACCCAAGCCTTTTACACGCAGCTGGATCACTACTTTTTTAGCTGTGTTGTTTAGAATACTGCCCTACACATGCTGATTCTTTTTGGTAACGATTATCCCATTCCTTGTGAAGTTATGAAAATCGTCAGTAATTAAAAAAAAATTAAAATGATTGTCAAAGGACGTCAATGACTGTACCACAAAATTATATAAATCTTGAAGCACAATTGATTTGAATTCATGAAATTCATTCAACGGCTTCAAGATGGCAACAACCGGCACATGCTGATTCATTTTGGTGCAGAAATTCGTTAAATTTAATGCGATACAGAGCAGTGATGATCAATTTTCATCAAAAATGATCAACGGCTTCACCTTGAAATAATATAAAAGTAATCAAAAACGGGTTTAAGGCAATTTTAACATTGTAAAAAAAATACATAAAGCTAGTTGTTTCCAGCAGATCAAAACAAGTTGCCGATCCTTAGTTTGATTAAATCGCATTCCCGAAATAGTCCACAACCTACAATTGGCCAACTCCAAGGCAATGCGGTTAACCAGTCCATTCAACTAATGCCAGTCATTCTTTTCCCTCTCTCTTGCTCTTCAGATATTGCGAAGGTGTGACCGTACCATGCCACCGTCATCGCCATCGTTATCATCCCACATTCAGGTATTTTCCTTTTTTTTTTTTGCTTTCTCCCGCACCTCCCAAAAGACACGTTCAAGAGTTCGCGCCCACAAACCCACGTGGTCATTTCCATGCTCAATTGAGAATTTCACGCACACACGTTTGTGGGTGAGGACGCTTTTCCTGGAAAAAATACATCCCTTCGCATTGTGGCCCCGAGTGTGTCCTTTCGTATACATTCGCATAGTCAGCACTAAAAAACAGTCGTGAAATCGTAAAAGCAAACGGACCTCCTGCTGCTAGTACCGGCTAGGCCTGCTGGCAATACAAGTTTGATTCACTTTTTTGAATAAGAGATTTCTTGAAAGGTATGAAAAACTTGCTTTTAAATTTTAAATAGTTTTTTTACCTAAAAATATTTTTTCTTAGCCGAAACAGTAAAACCATAAAAGTGTATTTTCACTTTGGTATGGATATTTTTTCTAGACAATCGGCAAATTTGTGGTCAAAGAACTCAAGATACGTACTCAAAAGACGTGAGATAAATCCGAATCATCTCATGTCTCTAACCAGAAATAAAAATAAATTTCATTTGAAATGATCACATGGTCGTTACTACAGAATCATATACTGTTACAGCGCTAGAAATAGAATAAAACTTCCTCTACAATTCCATTCCATTGCATTGTGGGGTTATCCATATGAAGCCCCGAGTGATAAAACGATCCTGACAAAGTCAAATGTTACAAGTGAAGGGTAGAAAATAAAAATAAAATCATGCTCAAATAAAGCACCACGGGTGACTTGATAAAATAGTCCTGCCACAAACTTCCTTGCAGGGCGGTGAAAAATTACCCAACATTTGTCTACTCCTTTGGGGGAAAACAAACAAATAAAGCAAGTGTGTTTTTTTTTTATTTCGTTTTGTGATGTAAAATTGTCTAGGCGGAAACATTCCAGTCAAAATCATACTAAATGATGGTTATTTTAGCGCACGTAATTTCCAGTATAAGCAATCAAAAAGCTTCAAAATGTTTCTTATAAGTTTTATAGTTAAATTTATGTGTACATGATTTCAATTTCCCAACGAAAACATAACCTCACAATGCTCGTAAGTCAATTTCTCCAATTCCAGGTTGACTTAAACCTCTGCAAATTTCCCTCTCCCTGAAAAAACAAACTTGGAATCCCTTTGTGGCTTTGCATTTTGGCGGGAAACCGAGGTCCCGCAAATATAAATTACGGCGCGACATCCGGCACTTCCAAATTCCATTCACGCCAACGTCGTCGTCGTCGTCGTCGTGCAGAACTTTTACGCCAAAACGGCGCGGCGCTGGAATCCGGTGCAGGGAAAAAGTCAGAGAAAAGCTTGAAATCGTTTTTTTTTTATGAGCGACGACGCAGAGAAACAAACACTTTGCTGATTTCCATTTCCATTCGGCGTCGAAGAATGGCACAGAAAAAAAAATCATTTTCTAAGTGTTAGTGCGCGTCTTGGTTAAAAACAATGATGAAATGCTACGCAAGACAGTAAGCAAGAGAGCAACTCTCCCGTCTCTCTTTTCCTTTCGTTCTCTCTACTTTGCTCTCCTTTGTTCATGGTTTCTCTCGCTGCGAAGCGTAGAGAAGCAAATGAGCGTTGCTCTCTTGCTCACTGTCTTTCTCGAGGCATAATTTTAGGAACCACTCTAAGTCATGCGATCATAATTTAAAAAAATATAATTCATCTTTAGGATTATTTTTCAGTGTGCTGCAAAATAGAAAAAAAGCATAACTCAAGAGCTTCCTCTGCAAAAGCTCTCTTTCACAGTCGCGACTACAACCAGCAAGCAGGGATGATTCGATATATGATAGGGGGACAAAATAAAAACAACAACAACAAAATGAAGGGGAAGCACCCCTCCTCTCACGAGTGTTCTGGGGTATGAAATGTAGCAATAAATTATGTCTATTTTGCGGTGTATGTTTCCGTTTCTTTTTTCCCCTGGGGGGAGCTTCACACAGACAGACAGACAGAGAAAGAAAATAAGAAGCTTATTTCGCTGACAGTTTGTGGTGGTGGTGGTGGTGGTACAGACTACGGCTGCAAAGTGGCCCCGCTACTTTTGGTAGAACGTGGCAAGCGTGTATAAGTGGGAAACTTAGTCGGGGAAAGCATTAAGCGGATATGAGAAGGGGTAATATTTCTGGTGAAATTTTGGGCGAGCATTTCCGACTGGCACACGACAAGCGTGGGGGAGAGTGGAAACGAACAACAATTGGTACAAATATACTGAGACTGCAAAAAAGAAGTCGGGAATGTTGAGTGAAGAGGGAGCTCCGGGTGAAGTGTGATAAATTCGTAATTTGGAATGTTTGGATTGTTGCTGAGTTGGGCTAGACAAGCCATGTCAATTGAATTTATGAATGTTGGAAGGAATCAACCTAGTGTATACATAAATAAAGCTAATAAAATTGACAAAACCTTGAAAAATGCTGAAAACATAATTAAAGGATCCTACAAAAGGATGTAAACAGTCAACAACTAGGAAACTCGTAAAGCTTCATTTTATCGCGGTAAACATTGGCAGCTGTTCACACAAACACACGTGCGTACACTGGTGACACGCACGGACGCATGCCAAAATACACTAAAAGCCATTTTACATTGCGTTTCGTCACGGAAGATGCGAGAATTTTTTCTTGATTTTTTCATTGTTTTGTATTTTTGTTTGTGTCAATTTACTTTAGGGTTATATGCTGTTTTGTTCTTCCCTTTCTGGGGACGGATATCTGAAATTTAGATACTCTAGCACATTTGGAACCATTTACCATTAGAAAAAAATAGGAGTTTATGTTTAACCCCATACTTTTTGCACAGGCAAGGGAAGTTCATCTTCAAGATAAAAAAAAATAAAATGATGCGAGTCCTCATCTTATGACGTTTTTTTTATTCAGCTGAATTTTATTTAAAATCATGTGTACAATGACCCATTGTAAGACCACAAAAAGTTTAAGATGGATTTTGAAATCAATTTTAAAAAATTGACCTCGCGGTCGTTCTTGGCAGATCCATTGATCCATCGAAAAAATGTTGTCTTGTCAACTTTTTCTTTTTTTTTTTTTGCATTTAAATAGGGTACGTTATCCATTAGGAGTGGCCGTGGCTGACTGGTCACGGTGTTCGCTTTATAAGCGAATGGTCCTGGGTTCGATTCCCATCTGCTCCCAACGAGAAAGTATAGGAAATATAAATCTTGAAACTCTGAACATGAACGAAAAATCAAAGTCGCTCAAGTCGGGGTTCGATCCCCCGTCCTTTGGATTGGTAAGCAAAAATGCTAACCACTATGCCTTCGGGACTTGGTGAGCTATGACTGAAATTAGGAATACTGTTACTATCAACTATATACGCGCTGGGTCCTTGTCCATTTGACAAGGGTTCGGAAGTTCTAAATAACGTTTGAATCCGATTGGTCCAAACGTTCTTCAGGGCGGGGCTTGTCGATAAAGCTGAAGTACCTCGCGCTCGGCTAGCCAGCGTAGAAATGGGTCACCGAAGCTCGGCAGAGCTAACACCCTATAAATGCCTATGCGAGTTATTTGCATGTATAGAATGTAAATATGAAAATACATGGAAACAACTCAATTTGTAAGAAGCGACCGCGTGGTCCCGTTTGGTTGGTTGCACACACACACACACACACACACACTTAAATAGGGTACGTTATCCATTAGTGGACCCCATACAAATTTGGCAGCTGCCGATACAAAAATGATGCATGGAAATTCAATAATCTGTATCTTTTGAAGGATTTTTTTATCGATTTGGTATCTTCGGCAAAGTTGGATAAGAACTACACTTAAAAAAAATGATACACGGTAAAAAAAATGGTGATTTTTTTATTTTACTTTTTGTCACTAACACTTGATTTGCAAAAAAAAACGTTACTTAATCCACCTTTAGGTGGTTGGTGCCTTCCTCATATTCATAAAGTCAATACATTCAGTAAAAATAGCAACATTCCCCCTTAACATGTTTAACAAATCAACTTTATTACTTATTTCTTTTGATATGGTTCGCAGACCATCAATATTTCTGGCTCATCGGCAAGGTCTGATAAAAAAAACCTATCCAACGATAGTTCGCATGGAAGATTCAGACAATATTTTTATCACAATATCTGAAATCAAACCTCTAAAAAGTGTATAAATAACACTTAAGTGCCAATAACTTTTAATAGGGTTGTCAGATCCTTGATGTTTTAGGCTCATTTGAAAGGTCTTTCAATTATCTAACTAACGATGGGTCGCATGATGGACCCGGACATCATTTTCATTGAAATATCTGAGATCCGGCCTCCAAAAAGTGTATAAATAACACTTAAGTGCTAATAACTTTTGATAGGATTGTCAGATCCTTGATGTTTTAGGCTCATTTGAAAGGTTTTTCGATTATCTAACTAACGATGGGTCGCATGATAGACCCGGACATCATTTTTACTGAACTATCTGAGATCCGGCCTCCAAAAAGTGTATAAATAACACTTAAGTGCCAATAACTTTTAATAGGGTTGTCAGATCCTTGATGTTTTAGGCTCATTTGAAAGGTATTTCGATTATCTAACTAACGATGGGTCGCATGATAGACCCGGACATCATTTTTACTGAAATATCTGAGATCCGGCCTACAAAAAGTGTATAAATAACACTTAAGTGCCAATAACTTTTGGTAGGATTGTCAGATCCTTGATGTTTTAGGCTCATTTGAAAGGTTTTTCGATTATCTAACTAACGATTGGTCGCATGATGGACCCGGACATCATTGTCATTGAAATATCTGAGATCCGGCCTCCAAAAAGTGTATAAATAACACTTAAGTGCTAATAACTTTTGATAGGATTGTCAGATCCTTGATGTTTTAGGCTCATTGGAAAGGTCTTTTTAATACCTTTCTGAAAATGTATAACATGACAGGGTTTCTTACAAAAACCACCCTTTTACAATCTTCCGGACATACGCCAAAATCGTTTTTTAGCATAACTTTTGAAGTACTTTACTAAACTTCATAATTTTCAATAGGGACTTATGGGACCCCAAGACGAATCGAATGAGACCAAAACGGTCCAAATCGGTTAAGCCAGTGCTGAGATAATCGAGTGCATATTTTTTGGTGCACAGACCCACATCCCTACACACACACACACACACAGACATTTGCTCAGAATTTGATTCTGAGTCGATAGGTATACGTGAAGGTGGGTCTACGAGGTCAAATTAAGAAGTTCATTTTTCGAGTGATTTTATAGCCTTTCCTCAGTAAGGTGAGGAAGGCAAAAAACTATTTGCTCTATTTTCTGATGTGTTTTAGGGGACATCAAATGCAAAATTTTCAGAAATTTCCAGAATGGGCAAAAAATCTTTGACCGAGTTATAAATTTTTGAATCAATACTGATTTTTTTCAAAAAATCGAAATACTGGTCGCAACAAATTATCAATTTCATTCGAAATCGAATTTGCAATCAAAAAGTACTGTACACAGCTAAAAAAGTAGTAATCCAGCTGCGTGTAAAAGACCTGGGTGTAAAATAAATATTGCATTATTTTATGCAATTTAATGTGATTTTACATCCTGAAACATGTAGCCCATCAGTATGGGAAACCTACTTGACCGAAATGTCAAGCTCATATACAGAGCCGTACCTAGGGTCCATGGCGCCCTTGGCGAAGCATCAATTTGGCGCCCCTCCAAATTTTTCATCATTTTGATATGTTTACTTAAATTTTCAGCGATTGCTTCAAAGAGTTTCAATAATATAATGGTAATTGATTGAATAAATATAACAGCTAAATAATCCAACCACAATTTAATTCTTTGAAGAATATTCAAATTAATGTTTTATTATTTTTAAACCATTACAATCGATTTAAATCTTTCCAATACAGATAGGTTGTAACGAAAAGGTGCTTTAGGATTAATGTTGACTGAAAATAGCAGAGTGTTGTTTTATCGTTTTAAACAGAATTTGATCTGACCTAGCTAAAATTTCATTGTATCAGCATTTTCCTGCATTCCTGAAAAAATAGTTTAACTGATTAGAAAATGGACTCCTTTTCAAATTTGTTTTTGGATGGATTCCTATTGAAACTATTTTTTCTTTTCAATTTATTTTTGAAAAAAATATTTCTCTTCTCTGTGACTGTGTTTTTTGATTGATATAAAATTCCTAAAATTTGTTTTTTGAAAATTCATAGCTTTAAACAAAGGCAAATTCGACATCTAAAGTTTCTTAAAATTTTGTATAAAAACCATTATACTCAAATAGAGGGTGACGAGCGGGAATTCCCGGGAAATCGACCATTTTTGGACCACTCGATTCCCGGGAAATTTGGTCGAAGCAAAATTATATAAACAAATAAAAAAAATGAAAATTCGAAATTGTTCAGAACATTGGGTGTTCAATGTAAGATGTTCAAGTTCGAATGAACCAATGCTTCTCTTATCTTCTAATTCAGAAAGTGTAAATTTTAACTTATTAAAAATTCCAATAACTATAATTGGGAAAACTTAAAATAATGTGGACTCCAAAATTAACCTTAAAGCATACTTATCAGTTAGCCTGGAAAACTGGAAATCTTTGTAAAGACCGCCAAATGTGAACATTCGGGTTTTCCGGATCACTATTTCTTCAATGCATATTTACAGTTTTAAAAAAGAAAAAAAAATATTAAAATTGTTGTTTTGAGTCGCTATTTATTATATTATAAAAATCCCGATACTGTGAAATTATATATTAGCTATTTTGTTATTTCACAAAAATCTAAAAACAAGTTGATACAACAAGTTGTATTGCAGATTCAGAAAAAAATCAAGAAGTAGATAGTAGTTCCCAAAAATAATGAGGCTACTAATTATCGTTTCATTAAATAAGCATGAATAAATCGTAACTGAATTCATTGAAAAGAAACACATTTATAACTTTTCTTTATACATTACTGGCACTATTGGCATAGTTATTAACACTACCAGGTCCCGGGAATTCCCGGGAAATTTCCAAATTCAACTCTCGATTCCCGGGAAATTGAAAATCTCGAGAATAGTCACCCTCTACACACAAAGCTATTAGAACCGTTTGTGTAAATGTGAAAATTTAGGCGAAATTACACTGGATAGCCCAACACATGGAATCCATGAAATAAAAAAAATGTATGTGAAAGATAAGCAACTTTATCCATTCCGTTAAAACATAACAAAACCAAAATTTTCAAGGAAAATGTTACTAACATTCTTCAAATTATTGACCCTAGAAGCAAAATTAAGTGGAACTTTGTGTTTTCCCAAAAAATATTGCTGTTTTTGGAGTTGGAATTTTGCTTTGGTTTAAAATCTAATGGGTCCGCGATAATGGTGTTTCTGCAAATCAAAATTATACAAGAAATTGTATAATATTTTACTTTTACGACTAAAAAGTTGGTGGGCATGTCAATCTATGCAACTTTGTCGAAGACACCCAAATTTTACTTTTTCACTCTTGCTACAAGCAATTGAATACAAGCAGCAGAATATAATATATTTAGAGCAATTTATGTGCTCTTAAAAAACCAACATTTTTATATTGAAAAAAAAATATTTTGCTAGAAATTTAACAAAAGTCAAAGCATTTTTTGTGTTAGAAATATTCAATTTAAACACTTCAGTATTTCGAAAACGTAGGCCAATCCCAACGCACAAGTTTGCATTTAAAACGATAAAAATATCTCAAATGCCATTTTCTTTAAACTTGAAATATCTTATTCTTTTTATTTCAGATTTTCAATAGAAATGTGTAAATTTCAATTAAATAGCTGATTATATAAAAAAAAATACTTCAAAACATAAAAAGCTTGATGGTTCCTGATGCTGGAAAAAATGGTGAAATTTAAATTGAATTTTATATACTGTAGTTGGAATATAAAATCTCTAGCTATTTCAAAGAATTGTTATAAAACCCTGAAATTTTTGCCACTTGAGCGCCCCTTTGATAAATGAATTGAATTGAATTTTAAATTTAATTCTGGTACAATTATTGAAATAGTTGATTTTGGCGCCCCAAGTGTTATAAGTAATACTTGTAATATTCCGACCAAGATTACCGAGTTATTTTGTAGTCCTACTTTAAAATTTGGCGCCCCTTTTGTTCTGAATACCTTTCTAGGATTTTATAATAACATGACAAATTTGTACAATCATAGTTTTCGGCGCCCCCCAAGGGCTGGCGCCCTTGGCGGTCGCCAACTGCGCCAACCCCTAGGTACGGCGCTGCTCATATATGCATTTATATATACATAAAAATTTACACATGGCTTTAGGACCCTATTGAGAACAAAAATGGTTTAAAAATTGAATTAGTGACTAATTCGATTTTTTTCCTGCTTTTTTTACAAACGTCGTAGACCCAAACGTCTGAGTATAATAGTTCCTCAGGTCCGGACCGAGCCACGTAGCCCAGTGGTAACGCTTCCGCCTCGTAAGCGGTAGATCGGGGTTCAAATCCCGGCTCGGACCAATACAACTGGTGATCTTTTCCCTTCTGGAATCGATTGCTTAGTAAAGGGAAGGTAGTGTATCGTTACAAACTGGACCTTATCACGACACCTTAGGGAGGCGACCTATGGAATGTTAACATTAACCTTAACATGTTAACATTAAGTTGAGAATGAAACTGCCACTGAATCCGCTTTGTAAATGCCGGCCCCGATACTCTTCATGGGTGTTCCCCTCAGGAACTGGGAAAGCTTTACTTTTTACTTCAGGTTTCTCAGCACTGGCTGAAACGACCTATCGTTTGATAGGTTATCGAAAAACTTTGAAACGAGTCCAAAATATCGAAGGTCTGGTAACCGTGTCTCGTGTTATGACTACTTTCTCTACGAAAACAGTCTTTTTTCTTAATTTTATTTTTTCAATTCGGCTGAAACTTTTTTGGTGCCTTCGGTACGCCCAGAGAAGCCATTTTGCATCATTAGTTTGTTCATATACTTTTCCATACAAATTTGGCAGCTACCCATACAAAAATGATGTATGAAAATTCAATAATCTGTATCTTTTGAAGGATTTTTTTATCGATTTGGTGTCTTCGGCAAAGTTGGATAAGAACTACACTAAAAAAATGATACACGGTTAAAAATAGGTGATTTTTTATTTTACTTTTTGTTACTAACACTCGATTTGCAAAAAAAAAACATTTTTTTTTATTTTCTGATATGTTTTAGGGGACATTAAATGTCAACTTTTCAGAAATTTCCAGAATGAACAAAACATCTTTGAACGAGTTATGAATTTTAGATTCAATACAGATTTTTTTTCAAAAAATCGAAATACTGGTCGTATCAAATTAACAACTTCATCCGCAATCAAAAGTACTGTAGTGAAATTTTGATAAATTGCACCGTTTTCAAGTTATAACCATTTTTAGGTGACTTTTTTGAAAAAAATGGTCAAAGACATTCATTTTTTTACAAATTAGTGCCGATGTTTGCCCACATTTATAAAAAAAAAATTTGGAAGGATGAGAAAATTCTCTATATTTTGCATTTTTGAACTTTGTTGATACGACCCTTAGTTGCTGAGATATTGTTATGTAAAGATTAAGAAACAGTAAAATTGATGTTTTCTAGGTCTTACTCAAACAACCCTCCATTTTCTATTGTCGACATCTCAGCAACTAATGGTTCGATTTTCAACATTAAAATATTTTGTGAAATTTTGTGAAAATATATCAAAAGGGCGTAATATTGAATGTTTGAGTCTTTTGAAATGTTGGACTTGATTAAAAAAAATGAAAAAAATTTTTTCGAAAGGATCAGAAAAATTCATGAATGTTTCATATTTTAATATTGTAAATCAGACCATTAGTTGCTGAGATATCGACATTAAAAAATAGTGGGTTGTTTGGGTGAAACTTACAAAACATCAATTTTCCTGTTGTTAAATCTTTGCATGGCAATATCTCAGCAACTAAGGGTCGTATCAACAAAGTTCAAAATTGCAAAATATAGAGAATTTTCTCAGCTTTTCAAAAAAAATCAGGAGTGGGCAAACATGAACACTCATTTTAAAAAATGATTAACTGCGACAATTTTCAAACAAAAAACTTAAAAAGAGCTATAATTTGAAAACGGTGCACTTTTGCAAAATTTCACTACAGTACTTTTTGATTGCAAATTAGATTTTACATCGAAAAATAAAGAAGAACAATTTTTGCGACCAGTATTTCAAATTTGTATGGAAAAGTATATGAACAAACTAATGATGCAATATGGCTTCTTTTGCATAGCGCAGGCACCAAAGAAGTTTCAGCCGGATTGAAAAATACAAAAAAAAATCTAATGACCTAAATCTCAGAGAATTGCTCTTGAGTAATATACTTATTTTGAAGCTGGATCTTTTGGTTTTAGTTGGATCTGTACAAAAACCATGTTAGTTGCTAGATGTCAATTATTCCCCAATCTTTTTAAGACCCATTTTTGGTAAGGAGTGAGAAAGGCTCCAACCACATAGGTGAATTCAGTTAGTTTTTTTTGTATCTGTTTCTTCTAGGACCATCCAAAAACCGGACGCTTTTTTTGAAATCTAAAACCCTCTTGCTTCAACAAGAGTGCATAATTGGCAAAGGGAGCGCGTGGTCCTAAAATATATTCGGAGTGAAAAGTGATTTTTTGTGATTTTCAAAGCCCTTTCTATATCATCGTTGATCGGTAGGCACTGCGTCGGGTGGATTGTGTTTAAATTTTTCGAATAAGGTTTTATTTTTTGCGGTGAAAAAGCCATTTCTACATAATGATCGAAAGATGCACTGACAATTTGGATCGTCGAGTTAATAGTGGAGCAAAATAATTGTGTGTGAGTGATTTTGTATGTTAACCAGAAAGACCTTCCCATAGCTTCGTTGTTCGGAAGGCTCGCCGACGGGTCTGTTATGAAAGTCCTCCCCATAGCGTCGTAGCTCGGGAGGCATCGAAAAGCCAATACCTTATCCTACTAACCCAAAACAAAATAATAATCACGTGATGCTTGAAGGAGATGCTGTGGATTCAACGGTCTCAAGCGGTATCAACAAGTATAAAGCGAAAAACTATGTGCTTGATGAGTCTGCAACTTCAATTATCGGACTAACATTCCTCCCTTTCGTTGAACTGCAGGCTTCTTGGGAGGGCGCCGGTATTGACTAATAAAGTAGGGATCTTCAGAGGTTAAACAGTGAACGAATGGTTGGCTCTCACTGATCATTTTTGATTCATTGTTCAACTTCAGCTGATCTGTCAATAACGGAGTAGCAGCTCATTGGCAGTCAACCATGCTCATGCCCATGCTCATGCTCATGCTCATCTAAGACCCTCTTGCTTCAACAACAAAAAACACCAAACAAAAGCTCTCATTTTTTAATAAAGTCAGACTAATTCGATTTTGATTTAAAGTTTACATAAGTGTTGTCCATTGAAATTTTAAGTCACTACAATCGTTTTTTCAATGCATTTATAAATATTTTTCAATAGTAATGTTTTGCTCCGTGATTTTTTGAGAAATTTTGAATGGGGTTGAGAGGACAAAAACATGAAATAGAATTTGAACGAAATCGTCATAACACCTTATAATGACCTAAATGACCTGACCAAAAAGTCAAAATCATGATAATTGCACAAGTACAACATGTAGCGAATTACCCTTCAACGTGGAATGTCAAACACATTTGACGGGAGAATGACGTCCAAATCAAACGGCATTAGGGGAAATATACCCATTTTAATCACACTAAGCCGTTCGACCAATTCTCATCACTTTTGCCGTTTCTGCTATTAAATCAACATTTTCAGATGTTTCAACAATGGAGAGTTGCTTGCTCACTTTTATTTGAGCTATTTATTACTTTGGAACAGTCAAAAACACTTTATATAAGCTGTAATTCATGTTCAAAGTGCTGATAGGCCGATAATAGAAATAGGCTGAGAAAGGGTATAGTTCCCCTAGTCGAACCTTCTCGCGTTTGTCAATATCCACTTCTAGAAAGACATCTTTCAGCAAATAAAAACACGCTGAAATTGGTTTGTTTCGTGTACATCCAGTACACAAAGCACACCCAACGGAGTTCTAACACTATGTGGCATCTTTGGGAATGCGCACAAAATCGGCATAAAGGACGAAAGTCGTAACGCGTCGAATGGTAAAAGTCGTATCTTACTGACAAGCTTTTAACGTTTGAAGGAAGGTTCCGCATGAGCTCCGACTACTCAGTGTGCAAAAAGTAGATGAGTGATTTGTGTATTATTTAAATAAATAAATAAAATATTACTGTCTTAGTACAGAGTAAAGTTTTAGAAGAAATAAATAAAAAAAGAGTTATTCTGAAAAATTGTTAAACTAGTTATAAAATCGTAGAATTGGTTAATTATGTTGCAAGGAACACGAACTTAAAACGAACATGCCGTTTACAAGCACATACTGATAGGGCATTTGGTATACAAAAAAACAATTCGCACCGAATGATCAATTCAAATCAGAAGTGTCATCTTTATGAAAAATGACGTGGTTATTGATACCATAAAATTTTCATGTTTACTCAATAGCTTTGAACGCATTGCGAAAAAAAACATACTTTATGAGTAGAATATCTTAGTTCCTACCTCTTAAGATTTGTTGTTTTAAAAACCAGAAACTATTTCTCAAACCATTTGTTAAAGATGCTTGAAAATAAACAAAATTACATATTGACCATTATGTTGTTTCGAGTTCAACCACCAAAACAACACAAATTGAACTATAATTGTATTGGCATATAAATTCAAATTAATGACACGCTAAACCTAAAAAGCGCCTTTAAACTTGCTCAATAATGCAAGTCAGCTTTCGTTGTAATTGGGTGCGAAAACAGTTTGTCACCAACCGCACTTCCTAATTGAGATGCAAATTGAACTTCGTCCTTACAGCTTGATATTTCCGCGAAAACGTGCAAACACTCGGTTGCACACCACAGCACAGATAAATGGAGATGAAAGTTCAAAATGTTCATTTTTTTTTAACATACAAAATGTATGCTTTAGAGTTTTATTTTTACATGCTTGATTTAAATTTAATTATTTAAGCAACTAAAAAATAGGTTGTCCATTGATTCATCTTGGATTAGTTGTTACAAGTTTAATTTAAAAGAAATAATTGAGTATAGACCTAGACAAGTAGCTCCATGAGAGTGCAAAAACTAAACTCACTAAAGCACAGTTGGCTTTCAATAAAATTGAACAAGATTATCCACGTTAGTTTATCTTGATTAAATGGGTAATTTAGAAAATTAATCGCAATCCGTAAAAAAAAGAACAAAATTTTTACTCTGCATAGTGGGTTCATTCATGCAAAAGTTAAGTCATGAGTCTGCAGGAAGAGTCGAGTGATTTATTGCAGTCTCACTCCGAACTATAACCGGCAAGCGCAGAAAGAAAGAAGCTTTGGCTGGAGCAAAAATTGGAACAGCAAAGTTTTAACGTGCACGGTGAAATAAAATGAAATTATTTTTCTAGATGTTTGTGTTTTTTCAGTGTTGCAACAGCAAGCACTTTTTTCAAAATTAACTTTTTCTAGAACAATACACTTCAAAAACATTCAAAAACTAATTGAAAAAAGAGAATAGAATAATTTCTTACATAATTTTTCAACTTTCTTCGACAAAACCGCACTCGTCATCGGCTGCAAATCTGCACCGAAATCATTCATTTAGTTTGCTCGAACGACTTCCACGGCCCCCCACCTCCGATAGAGCTTGCAAACTACTTGAGCAGTAACAAAAAAAGGGAAAGCTTGCGAAAAGCACGTGATTTTATTTCCAAACCCACCCACCACCAGTGACGACGACAGTTTACGAGAAGTCGAAATGAATTCTTTCAATTTCCATTTCAAGCTCGGGAATGGGTTTTTCGCAGCGAGCCAAAGTTCTGAACTGAATAAAGGGAAAAAGTTATTCCTTCTTCTTTCTGCCCCACCGTGTCACCGGAAAGTATAGTTTTCCAGCGAAAGTGAATGAACACGTGTATGTGTGTTTGGCATAAATCGACACAGAAAGCTTTTAAATTTATTCAGGCGACGATGTTGCAGTGTTGTCGGTTTTTGTGATTTTTACCCGGCTTCCCACCCTTTTTCCAACATCGCTTTCAAAGGTCGATGATTTATGTATGCTGTCCTACAAGTGACTTTCTTCTTTGGGTATATTTACATCATCGACACACACTTACAAAAGGAATAAAAGTGACTGTGTTTATGTTGGTAGCAAGTGATTTCGAACATTCAATGCATGTGTGAAACTGTTGGCGAATTGTTTGACAGCGGTTACTTTTCTGAACTTAAGAGGTTAAGGCTCTGAAAGGCATCATTCCCGATCGACCATTTGGCGGCCATGTTTGTTTTAGAAAAACATTCAAATATAGACGTATCCAGTTTGAAATGGCCGCTAGGTGGCCTATGGTGTTAAAAATGACAGCTTCCATGTATTTAAATATGGGAGCTCAGGAAAACTCAACTTTTAAGCAATAAAATTATTATTTATGATAAAAGTATTGATTGATTAGGTGCACAAAATGTGTCTAGAATATTATTAAAATAAAAACTGTTCGAAAAATTTGCAATTGAGATAAGTACACCATTCGATTCAGCAGGAATTTTGGGCACCAAAAATATATAGTTTTCATATGTTAAGTGTTTTATTTTAGAAGAAAATTAACAAAAAGTATGAAAATCGAGACATTTAGTATGGGAGCTGTCAAATCTCTCACCATCAAAAAGCAGCGTTGAGCTTTCGCTGGATTTGTCTATTGATTCAGAATGTTTCATGAGCATGAGCATGAGCATGAGCATGAGCATGAGCATGAGAGACCACCCATGGTTGTCCTTCTCCGTTGCTGAACAGGACCGTAATATCATATCAACACAACCGGTTATACGCTTCAACGATCAAATGATGTTTCCCTTATCAACAGCATGCATGAATGCGCTGAAAAGATAAAACATCATGATCATCAAAACTAGAGCCGTTGCTTATAGGAAACAGTCGTTGGCCACCAACGGCGCCCGCCATGTCAGTTTGTAGATCTCGAGGGGATGGGACGGGAATGTTAGTTAGCACAGGCTGCTACCAAGGGTGGGTTCTATACGATATCCACACCCCCGCGTGTGCCGGAAAACTACTTCTACTTGGGATTTTGTTAGTGGGAAAGGGTAATGGCCAGGATTCATCATAAAGGATGATGATGTGGCCCAATAATCAATGAATTTCGTTGAGTGATAGGGTGATGTATTATGTGTTCTCAAGGCAAACAATCGGATGATGCGGATGAGACTATTCCCGGTTATTTGGTGTTGAGTTTAGCATAAATGATTCAATCTTAGACAGCCGGCTGTGGAAAGATAGAATCATAATTATGTGTGATTAAAAGATGAAATATTATACTCAGCGTAACATATTCACGTAGAGTTGACCTGAGACTATTTATACTTTTAAATTATTATAAGATGAGCGACCAATTAACTATTGATGAGTTATGATGATATCTGAAGGACTTAAACGCATTGAAGCAATATTTTTCACCGTGCTTTACGAGCTATAATGCTAAAAGGTAATTTCGAGACGACAAACGACGCGAAAAAAACATGCGACCCGACGGACAGGCATCGTAAAACGGACTCTTTTTAGTGGAATTAACAGGTTATTTGAAACAAAACCACATCGACGAACTCAACCGGTGGCGTGATTTTATCACTCTAAGCCTGAAAAAAGACGCAAAACTCACGATCAATCCTGCAAAGCTACCACTATGCCCGGTTATCCGTAATCGATTCGATTCAGCCTTAGACAGCCGGCTGTGAAAAATCTGAATCACCGTTAAAATTTGCGAAATTTTAGAGCAAACGTTTTATGTGAAAGATCGCGAACCGAATCGAAACAACCGAAAGCTAGAATTAACCGAAATTTATAAAACTGTTTAAATTCAAACTCATTCATGAAAACAAAAATAAACGGATACACTCACGCGAACATTCTCAATTAAGCCGAAACATTCTAAATCATTGGTAATTTCAACATACTACGAAAAACCGTTCATAAATTTGTCAGCACCCAAAACATGGCACCGCTCCCCTAATCAAAAGTCATCTAGATAAGTTGTTCCGGCTCAATTTCATTCTCTCACCTACACACGCATACTCATTCACACCTTAAAAAATGTTCTTATTGGAACTTGCTCACCCGCTTCTACCTGCTGCTGCTTCAATCGTCGATCCGGCCGCAAGTCTGCCGTCCGGGCGGAACGAAGACCTGGATCCAGCCGTCTGGAGCACTCCCGCGTTGAATCCTCTTCCACGACAAATCAATCCACTTTTCGCCAATTTTCGGACACACAGAAACATGTTTCAACGGCATCACGAACATCATTCGCTACTCTCTTTCTCTCTCTCATGCAGTCGGTGCTAGACGCTAAACTCACTACACACTCACACCAACCGGACCAAACCCGTCACACACACATTTATACCCCCTTCCGGAGGGCAGAACGCCACTGCAGGATGCTGTTGACTGCTCTTCTTGTGGAACAAATCAAGTGAAAAATCCAATTTTCACAACTTTTTCAGTAAATTTCACCTTTACCCGTAAAGCAATGATCACTCGCGACGACTCGACCACTTTAACAACCCGTTTCGTAAACCAAACACTATAAAAATCTAAAAAACAAACCGGTGCCACACGGCATGCGTCCAACTCGACCGCCATCTTCCAATCGATCATTCAAATATTGATTCAGAATGTTTCAATCAAAAAATGGTTTTCTTTGTGTGATTATTTTTTGATTTCAATTTACTATTTCTGGACCCTGAATTCAGAACCATCGTTGACAGTAATTGCCCCAAAAGTGAAAGACACCACCTAGCACCTTAAGATCCACAAAAGCTTTCATTACAAAATTCGCTGGTTTATATACAACTTGAAAACGAAAGCTTTCGTGTTGTTACAAATGGAAAGGGGCAGCTTTTGGTTTGGTTGAAAATTTGGGTTGGTTCAGGATTAGGTTGATTTTCAAAATCTTACTTTTCAGGAATATTTTTGGGTTTTTTTTTGTCTTGTAGAAAGTTGTAATGTAATGTAATGTTATAATGTTCATGAAAACAAAACGTTCCTCAAAATAATAGTTCAGCTGTTTTTTTAAAGGATCGTTATACAATCATCAAGGAGACGAAACATAACTCAAGCTATAGTTTGATTCTAAAATTTGTCAACGATCGTTCACGAGTCGAGAAAAATAGTACTACATCGCACCTCAGTAAGTCAGGATGCAGTGCTATATCGACTCTGGTTATTGCAGTTTCGGTAAATTCAGTAAAAATTTGATTACTTTATTTCGATATTGCGAAACTCGACTGCAACGATTGACAGCGACGAGAGGTTTTTGTTCCGTTTGTGTACTGCTCAGTGCTCTCTATTGCTAGGACTTTTAAAACTTTTGTTCCAAATATTTTAATAATGAAAAATAATTGACCTATATCTGTAAATTGACACACGGCAATTTTTCACCCTTGTGAAAATGTATAACTTGTTTTTCATAATTTTGTTCAATTAGGTTAAATAATTTATGTTTTAATTTTTTTTTTTTTCATCAGAATAACTTTGCTGCAGATCAGAAATCAGAAATTATGGAATGGTAAAAAAATGTATGAGGCTATTGAGCAATTCTCTTCGAAACGGTATTTTTTCTTCATTTTTAATTTTTGTATTTTTTAATCCGACTGAAACTTTTTTGGTGCCTTCGGTATGCCCAAAGAAGCCATTTTGCATCATTAGTTTGTCCATATAATTTTCCATACAAATTTGGCAGCTGTCCATACAAAAATGATGTATGAAAATTCAAAAATTTGTATCTTTTGAAGGAATTTTTTGATCGATTTGTTGTCTTCGGCAAAGTTGTAGGTATGGAGACGGACTACACTGGAAAAAAATGATACACGTTAAAAAAATTTTGGTGATTTTTTATTTAACTTTTTGTCACTAAGACTTGATTTGCAAAAAAAAACACTGTTTTTAATTTTTTTTTTATTTTTTGATATTTTTTAGAAGACATTAAATGCCAACTTTTCAGAAATTTTCAGGTTGTGCAAAAAATCGTTGATCGAGTCATGAATTTTTGAATCAATACTGATTTTTTCAAAAAATCGAAACATTGATCGCAAATTTTTTTTCACTTCATTTTTCGATGTAAAATAAAATTTGCAATCAAAAAGTACTTCAGTGAAATTTCGATAGAGTGTACCGTTTACAAGTTTAATCCATTTTTAAGTGACTTTTTTGAAAATAGTCGCAGTTTTTCATTTTTTAAATTAGTGCACATGTTTGCCCACCACTGAAAAAAATATTTTTGAAAAGCTGAGAAAATTCTCTATATTTAGCTTTTTAAACTTTGTTGATACGACCCTAAGTTGCTGAGATATTGCCATGAAATGGTTTAAAAACAGGAAAATTGATGTTTTTTAAGTCTCACCCTGGGTGCTGTATAGTGGTTCGCAAAACGGCCTCAATTTTGAACTGTCAAAGTGAAACCAATTTACTGTTCGCCAAAAGTAGAGAGTATTGTTTTCGATTAAAAATTGTTTTTATTTTTTCAAGAATGAAAGATTACTGGCTTTTGAAGTCAAGAAATTTTAAGAAAGTTGAAGGCGAGATCGTTATTTTTTTATAATTAAAGGTGGTTTATGGAAATTATGTGGTTGTATCCATCCAGAAGCTTATTGTTTGATTACGTTTGAAAACCAACTGGTTTAGTGAAAATCTTCTCTGCATGTTGGATCAGCTTCGTTAGAATTTGCGATATTTTTTCGCTGAACCAAGAAGTCCGAAATCAACCAAAGAATTTATCTACGACATCGCAGAATGACACTATCGCCGCAGCTCTTCATCGCCCGTGGAAAAGAAAAACCTTATCCAACCGATCGAAACTTGAAAACAAACACTATTTTCTAGCAAAAAATGTCAAAAACTAGACAAAATAAAACACATACCACTGATTATAAAAAAGCTCATTTACCAGTAAGAAAAAAGTCATGCTTGTGCTTGTACAGCCTCCTACTTTTTAGCTGAGTGATGAATAGAGAGAATACGTAACGTGATTTTCGAATGATCCCACTTTGTTTACATCTACAAAGTAGCAGGCTGCTCAAGCAAAAACATGACTTTTTTCTTACTGTTTAATGAGCTGTTTTATAATTAGTTGTATGTGTTTTGTTTTGTCTAGTTTTTGACATTTTTTGCTAGAAAATGTAGAAAGTGTATGTTTTCAAGTTTCGATCGGTTAGAAGAGGTTTTACTTTTTAACGGGCGAGAAGAACTGCGGCGAGAGTGTCATTCTGCAATGTCGCAGATAAATTCCCTGGCTGGAATCTGGAATCCTGCAGCTCTTCCTAGCCCAGTGAAAAAACATCGCTCATTTTAGCGAAGCTGATCCAACAAGCAGAGAAGATTTCCAGGTCTCACCTAAACAACCCACCATTTTCTAATGTCGATATCTCAGCAATTAGAGGTCTGATTTTTAATGTCAAATTATGAAACATTCGTGAAATATTCTGATCTTTTCGAAAAAAAATGTTTTAATTTATTTTAATCAAGACCAACATATCAAAAGGGCGTAATATTGAATTTTTGATTTTTTGCCCGTTCTGGAAATTTCTGAAAAGTTGGCATTTGATGTCCTCTAAAACATATCAAAAAAAAAAAAAATAAAAATAGTGTTTTTTTTGCAGATCAAGTTTTAGTGACAAAAAATTAAATAAAAATTCAACAAATTTTTTTACCGTGTATCATTTTTTTTCAGTGTGGTCCATACCTACAACTATGCCGAAGACACCAAATCGATCAAAAAATTCCTTCAAAAGATACAGATTTTTGTATTTTCATACATCATTTTTGTATGGACAGCTGCCAAATTTGTATGGAAAATTATATGGACAAACTAATGATGCAAAATGGCTTCTTTGGGCATACCGAAGGCACCAAAAAAGTTTCAGTCGGATTAAAAAATGCAAAAAAAATCGAATGACCGAAATCTGAGAGAACTGCTCACGTGATAAATGATTTTTAATTTAGCATGTTGATGTAATTCCAGACTCTTTCCGAGCATCTGTTTTAGATTTTTGAGATTTTAACTTATTTAATCAAATATTGTTCAAGACAACCAAGTATCCCCTTTCACATCCCACAGTAGTTGGGAATTATTTCAATCCATCCGGCGGAATTTGCACACATCGCACCGCGATGAATCAGCTTAGATTAGCGACAGCATCAGATGGCCGATACGGTGAATTTCCGTGGAAAACCAATTTGGGGACGAGAGCGAAGGAAATCGATAACCGCAGTCGCTCGGGACAGTTGATGGTTTAATTGTAAACTGCAATTGGAATTTTGGTAACACTTGAATATTAATGGAACATTACTGTTGGGGTTGTAATTTCGCAGAAGAATTTGTGTACGAAACTTATTACGAGATAATTCAATACGAAATAATTCACTTGTACTTGAAATTAGTAATAGGTCGAAATAAGGAACATTTACCTCTTTCGCACTTCAATTCTCAGAACCCGTTTCGATCCTGCAGCAACCGGTTCGCGGCCCCATTAGTAACTCGTTGTAGTAGCCTGCAGTCATTTCACTGAAAATTTATTTTGAAGAGGGCCCTTGTACCACCATTTCACGTGACCATTTCATTCGCTCCAAGTCCATCGGAAGGATTTCGTTCTCCGCGGGGTGCTGCAGCAACAATGTACAATGTATCTACCGAATTGTTGCAACCTACTCGAACAGCAAGGGGGTTGATGGTTGTACATTGCTCTGCCCTTAAAAAATGTCCTTTGTTGTGCTTTTCCCGAAATATTGCACGCTCGACTGACCACGACAGAATCCGGTGGAGTTCGCAACAAACAAACACAAAACGGCTTTTGTTTTCTGTTGAAAACTGCAAAAGTGGTTCATTGTTTGTCTGCGATTTTTTTTTTTGGGTGGGGAGCTCTTAATGTACGTGACCGTTATTGTTTATTTTGGACAGGCAATTTTTTTTTGGTTTTGCAAGGGTAGCAGGATATTCTGGGAAATACAATATCGTGGAAACTATTTGACAAGCGTAAAACTGAACTTTACACGCTCGGATTAACTTGTGAAGAGATACATTAACAAAAACTTTCAACAATTTTAAGTGCTGAAACTTTCGCACTGCGGTAAGCGGATTGTAAATGGAAACACTTCATCAGGGTAGAACTACAAGGGAAAGTAGGTATAGAGCTTAATTACTACAAGAAGCCATTTTAAACATGTCTGTACACAATAAAACCCAGACTGAGGAAGGAAGACCTGTGTTGATATTGTTACCGATAAACAAAACAAAAACACCTCGGTGTAATTTCGCACAACGTAATTATTATTCTCAGTCTCCAGCCGCATTGCTTATGTGAAAGTTACCCCCGGCGGAGAAAAACTTTTATTGTTTGGGGTGTCGAAAGTTTGGTTGGCTCAGCTTTAGTACAGAATTTCAAGCTTTACGGAAAGTGCCGACCTTAATGTAAGGCACATGTTTACGAGTTAAAACAGTATTGGCTTCTTCATAACCTGGGTGCTGAAAAGACAGAATGCGTAACGTTATTTTCGAAAGCTCCCCACTGCTCCCCACTAATACAACAGCACTACAGCTGTAAACATAAACAAAGTAGAAGGGTATGTTCAAGCTCAAGCGTGACATATTTTTTTGCTGCTGAAGTGAATTGTTTTGAAACATTTTGGATCTGTTGATGTTGATGTTTTCGATGAAAAAATCAGTGCATCTCACTTTTTTCTTCGTATACTAAACAATGCTACCTAAAAGAGGCCTTTTTTGTTTCCCCCGTGATGAAAAATTGTGTCAAAAGTGGGTGGAATTTCGTGAATCAAAAGAGCAAACAAATGGAAGTTCCAAGATTATGTATCTTTGATGTGCAGGGATAATATCGGAGTAAGATTATCCAATACTAGCATTTCAAAAAGCGTCATAAACATAGGTTTTGCGTGAGACTTAGCGATTTTTAAATGTTAGCAACGAATCATGCCAATCTCGATTTCTACCCTCTTCTTAAGATGTTTTGACTTCGAATACCTTAATAGCTCGACGCCATCGCCTTTTTTATTCCTGACAAAGTAAATTATAGATCGATCACAATACTTGCCACTTCTTGGTATTATTTTGCGAACAGTAAATTGGTTCCGCTTTGACAGTTCTAAATTAAGCCCGTTTTGCGGACAACTATTCTGCACCCAGTTCATAACTGAGAAAAAGGCTTTACAATATAGAGTGTAACAAAACTGACTTTATGCGAACATTCAGGGGACGTTAAAAAAACAAGTTAAATTGAAATGCTGTCAAAGGCAAACTTATGAAAAGTTGGATAAGCTTTCCTGTAAAAATATTTTCGAGACTAGAAAATCAAGTATCAATTATAGAAATGGTCAAAACCACAAAAAAACTGCCAACATTTTTGGGTAATTCTCCACCAACAGCAGTTGCCCCGACCCCTCTTCGATTTGCGTGAAACTTTGCCTAAGGGTTAACTTTTGTCCTTGATAACGATTCCGAGGTCCGTTTTTTGATATCTCGTCACGGAGGGGCGGTACGACCCCTTCCATTTTTGAACATGCGAAAAAAGAGTGGTTTCAATAATTTGCAGCATGAAACGGTGATGAGATAGAAATTTGGTGTCAAAGGAACTTTTATGTAAAATTGGACGCCAGATTTGATGGCGTACTCAGAATTCCGAAAAAAAAACGTATTTTTCATCGAAAAAAACATTTGAAAAGTTTTAAAAACTCTCCCATTTTCCGTTACTTGACTGTAAATTTTTTTTAAACAAGTCATTGGGAAATTTAATGTACTTTTCGAATCTACATTGACAGTGAAGGGTCATTTTTTCATTTAAAACAAAAAAAATCATTTTAAAATTTCGTATTTTTTTAACTTTGCAGGGTTATTTTTTAGAGTGTAACAATGTTCTACAAAGTTGTAGATCAGACAATTGCAAAAAAAAAATTAATGCATATACATAAGCGGTTTGCTTATAAGCATCACGAGTTAACGCGATTTTACGAAAAAATGATTTGAAAAAGTTGGTCGTCGTCGATCATGGCCGTTCATGGTCACCCGCGACAGACACGGACGACGAAACAAAGTGAAACACAAAATAGTAGTTTATGCAACAAGTTGCAAAAAGAGGATTTTTTCAGCACGAGTCGTACATTTATCCAACGAGGTTCACCGAGTTGGATAAATACGAAGAGTGCTGAAAAAATCAAGTTTTGCAACGAGTTCCATACAACATTTTTTGCAATTCCAAAAAACACACATAAAGTGAAATTTCATGTCAAATTTCATGTATTTTGTCAATAAATCGTTAAAATCAAAAAAATGTTGAAAAGTGTTACTTTTTGAAACAAGTGCTGAAAAGTTCAACTTTTCAGCACCCATTTGAGTGCTGAAAAGTAGAACTTTTCAGCATTTATTTTGAAAAGTGTTGCTATTTGATTCTGTTATTTTTGGTACTGAAAAGTAGGCTACTTCGTCGTTCAAGAATGACAGGAAAAGTAAGTAGTTTCACGACGGAATCGCAAAAAGTATTTTTTTCAAAACTTTTTTTCGTTAAATCACGATAACTAGAATATTATTGCACCCTAAAAAATAACCTTGCAAAGTAAGAAAAAACAAGAAATTTTAAAATGAAAAATTTTGTTTTAAATGAAAAAAATGACCCTTCTGGGTCAATAAAGATTCGAAAAGTACATTGAATTTCCCTTAAAATGACATGTTCCAAAAAAATTTTCAGTCAAGTAACGGAAAATGGGAGAATTTTTAAAACTTTTTTAGTGTTTTTTACGCCATCAAATCAGGCGTCTAATTTTACTTAAAAGTTTTTTTGACACCAAATTTCTATCTCATCACCGTTTCAGGCTGCAAATTATTGAAAAACACCTCTTTTTTCGCATGTTCAAAAATGAAAAGGGTCGTACCGCCCCTCCGTCACGAGATATCAAAAAACGGATTCGTGATCAGCGACAAAAGTTACCCCTAAGAACAAAGTTTCACTCAAATCGAAGAGGGGTCGGGGCAACTTTTACCGATTTCGTGTGAGTTGGTAGAGAATTACCCTTTTTCAACATCTTTGTTCTTTTTTTGGACTAAGAACAATGATCAATATTGAAAATGGTAAAAACAATTGTCTGAAGAATCGATTTCCGCGAAAGATTTTTTAAAAATTAGACGTTTCGACCTTAAAAACAACCTCAGTAAATGATTTTTTTGATTACTTTTTGCTAGGATGCAACGGCTTTGAGATATAGCAATGATCAGTAGTGCGGTGCCTGTGTGGACGCGCAGTCCTGTTTTTTCGTGTTATTTTCCGTCTCTTTTGTGTCGCTGTTCGAGTGCATGGGGTGATTGGCTATTATAATTAAATAATGGCATCAGTAGTGTGGTGCTTTTCGGGACGCGCAGTTCTGTTTTTTTACCTTCTTTTTTTTTCATTGTTTTTTTCCACTTGCGTTCGTTGGCCGATGAGTTTTTTTTGTGTTGTTCTCTATTTATAATTTTCTATAAAAACGTACCTATTTTTTTGAGACTAGCAAGTCGTATTGCTGGATTAAGCCCTTTCTATATCATTTCAATAATCATTTCAATAAATGAAGCCCTTCCTACATCATCGTTTTTGGAAGGCACGCCGACGGAGAATTTCTGGAGAATCGCGGTCGAATTAATACTATATTTAAATCCCTAGATAGCTATCTTTCCGCAGCCGGCTGCCTAAGATTTTTAAAATTTCAACCGATAAACAAATTGCTTATGGTCGCATCACCTACCACAGTGAATCCTGACCTCATACCCATCTTACTAACCCCTCAAAACTCATGTGATACTTTGTCGGAGACGCAGTCGATTTGGCGGTCCCATCACTCAAGTATCGGACTAACATTCCCATCCACTTCCCCGTGTCTTACCACTGATCGTGGCCGGCGTCGGTATTGATCAGCATGACAGGGACCTTTGAAAATTGCGAAGGGGTGATGATTAGTTCCTACTTTTCATCTGTGGTCCAAGGAGCAATGTTTGGGGGTCCTGGTCAATAACGAAGTAGCAGCTACGGGTAGACACCAATGCTATACTACACACTAAAAAAATATTAATATTACATTCAACGTAATCATGATTTTAACGCAAATTTAAACCATGTAATCAAAAATTTGATGTAATATTATGATTGTTTTGACGTAGCTTCTCAAAATCATCGTGAATATAACGAACATCAATTTTACATTAAAGAAAACGGAAGATTCAATTATTCACTACCCAATTTTCAGTCAATTGTGATGCACATAGCTAGAGCGTGTTTTTTGATGTAATTTTGTGTTACATTTAACCGAACTCCACGTGGAAACGTTTTGCAGTGTAGAGACTCATCACAAACGTCAGCCATGTTTGAAGTTGCGCAAAATATTGTTGTCGCGGCAGCTTTGGCTCGTATCTTGTTTTAACTGTCCGCAAAAAGCAAAAAATATTACAACAAAATTTCCTGAAGAGGTAAGTTGTATCTTCATGCCATCAAATTTAATGTACACCAACATATTTTTTGTTTGTTTTTGTATTCATTTTAGTTTGGGAAATAATCTTGATGGATCCCAGCACGGATACTGTTCGGGTTGAAGCTGCTAGGGCTTTGGAGCAATTATCTTCCCCGCAGCAACCACTCTCCGGTCCAAGATGCAGCCGGTGCCGGTGCTCTGCGTTCCGGGGAAAGGTTTCCCGGAAGGTCTACTTGTCGTCAGCAGCCCCTGTTGGAAGAGACACATGTGAGTAGCGAAGTTCGACCGGAAAATACGAAATGGACATGACCGGATTCATTATCCAGCGGACCAGGACCGGAATCCTCTAGTTCTGCGGTCAACACAGGTGCGCGAAACCGAAGATGGTCATTTCCTCGGACGTGGATGAAAGAATCGAATAAAATTCGTAGTGAACGGGAGCAGACCAAAAAAAGAAAAAAAAAAATGATAGTGATTTAAAAGTGCCAAGAAAAAGAAAAAAGATTAAGTGATATTGTGATAGATAAACGCAAATAAAAAAAACTGTACATGAAAAATTAAAACGTGTCGTTTTTATCCCAATAAGAATGATCTGAAAAATCCAACAAGAAAGTATCCAACAAAATTGCGTTTGCTGTAATTTTACATTTAATAAGCCCTGTCAGTTGGGGCATGTAATTTTAAAATCTGATGTAATTTTAAGTCTTATTTGACGCTCTAGTTATGTGCATCAAATGAGACGGAATATTACACGATTTTTTCGAAGTGTGTACAGATTGTTTAATAAAGGGCTTCGTTTTCAAAATATAGCCACCGAAATTTTGACTTTAACGAAATATTTGCAGTTTTTCTATTTTTAAAAATAGTGACCATGAGTGACAATTTCTAAAAAAAAAATTAAAGTTCAGAAAATTTCAAGAAAATTTGCTAAATTGTCTAAAAGGCATTGAAGATTGAACCTCTGGTTGCTGAGATACAACGGCTTAAACAAAAAGAAACAGGAAAATTGAAGTTTTCTGCTGCAGCTAATTTAAGAATACTAAATGAAACCTCAATACAGTGTCAAATTTCGATATATTTACTATTCAAACAAAACAATTAAACATTTTAAAGTCAAAAAGGAACGCAAAACAGTCCTCATGCTGCAAAATGACAAATACTTATCGTAAAACAATGGCAAAAGTGTTTGGCATTTGAGCGCCAATAAAGCTCAACAAAGCGCCCTTTCATCTGGTGTCGGCCACCGTCAGCCAGAACAATTAATCGAGGGGGGGGGGAGGCACCTTTATAGAAGCATCGACTTTCACTAGAGTGTGAAATGTCGGCCATTTGAGACCCGCCCGTCGGTAATTGTTCAACACCCAACACTATTGTTCCAACCATCATCGTCGGCACGGTCAAACTTCGTCGATGGCATGCTGTCTGGTCGTGTTTTTTTTCAGTTTTCAAAAAAATCGTTAAAATTTAAATTACAGAAATAATTCTCTATGGATATTTTCAATCACAGAATATAACAGGTTAATTTAGATTTTTCTTTAAATGATAACTTTGGCAAGACACCAACAGCTTAACAAAATGCTTTTGACGATGATGCCTTGGAGCTGCCAAAGAACATTGGACCATATAATCAAACCAGGTAGGTTGGCAAACGCTGAAAACAACACAGCAGCTTTTATGGATGGCGTCTGTTTAGAAGATTTTATATTTAATTATAGACAGGCCGTGACGAAAGGACGCAGAGCGTCATTTTAATTTAATTTGATAATATGAACGGAAATCCGCTTGTTTCAGCGCTTAAACGTTCAAATTAAGGCTGCTCGGTAATTATGTCGTTAAATTGAACAGGTTTCCAATTTATCAAATAAATAAAGAATTCAAAAATATTTAAGCAAAACAGGCCCCTGTTAATTCATCATACAAAAAAGAAGAAAACTGTGTATTTGAGCAATATTTTGATCATAAACATAAATCAATTATTGTTTAAATACACTTAAAAACATTTCTGCTCAATAATGCGTATTTAAATTTGTTTATGGTAAAAATACCAAAGTTTCTGAAACCGTCAGAATTTACGATCAATCAAAACCATTTTTTTATTTTTGAACTGTTTAACTAATTTTGGGAGTTAAGGGTAATAAGGACAGTGGAGAAAATTTGGACACCTCTTTAAACATATTTTTTCTTCAGATATAAAGTAAAACGGCAATTTAAGTGACAACCTGCATAGATATTAAAATTGTTGAATATTCCTTCCACATTTTACCAAACTGTAGAGCCACAATTTAGTAAATCGTTTTTTTAATCCCGCAACATCCCATTTTATCAGTATATATTTCAGGGACTCGACCAGATCTCAAATGGTTTTTTGCTGGTTTTAAATAATTTTATTGTTACAATTCTAATTGGCATATTACAAAATTGGAAATAGATCAAGCAATTTGGAGAACGCTCGAATAAAGCAGAAATTTCAAATTATCCGTAGTGAATTTCATCCAGCGCAGAATCAAATTGGCTTTTCCCGTTACCAAGCCCATTTCAGCTATTTTTATTTTTATACCCGGGAACCGTAATGAAGCACCCAAAGGAAAAATATATCTCAAAATCTGCAACAGTGGATTTGCTGCAGAAAATGTCACATTCAGGGCTGCGGAGTCGGGTCATATGTCAAACGACTCCGACTCCGACTCTGGCTTTCTCAGATTAGCTGACTCCGACTCCGACTCCGGCTCCGGCTTTGAACAAATGGTTGGCTCCGACTCCAGCCTACCAACTCTAACCGACTCCAACTCCAGCTTTCAACAAATGGTTGGCTCCGACTCCACAAGTTTTTAAATGTTTCAAAAGTTAGTTAACTATTATTAGTTAATTATTTATAAAATATTGATAAAAAGGATTATTTAAATAAGTTTTGCTCAAGAAAAATAAGTTAAGTAAAAGTTTCTAGGTTACAAGTTTTATACGTTATGGAAACAGAAATCTAAAAATATCTTCAGTTTTAGAGGCATTTTGAGAAGAACAGTTTTGTAAGTAAATTTGGATTTACTTGCTTAACCTCAAATTTGAAAATATTTTTTTTCAAAGCTTATACATTTAAATACTAAATTGTTATTTTTGAATGAATAACTAAAAGAAATCTCGCCTTAATGATCTATTGAACATTAAAATTCAATTTGCACCTTGTTTTTTAAATGACAATTTTAAACGAAACTTTTTTTTGTTTTTTTTAAGACGTACCTGGACATCACGCCATGGCTGAAGGAGATTATTATTGCAAATCAATGTATCTAAACAATTTCTTCGTGGAAAGGACGCTTAAGATGTCCTTTTCAAATATCTGTGACATGGAAAATATTTTAACTTGGAAATTTTTAATTTATTTTAATTTTAAAATTTTATACACTTTAAAAAGGAGGTGCACGATACTTCGTGAATCTTCACCTAAAACGAAGCTTTATGGATGATCTTGCGCCTCCATCAAAATATATGAAAAAAACTTAATATAATAAAAAACAAATATCCACAAGTAAAATATTTTCCAGGTCACAAATATTTCATTTTTTTAAGGTACATTGATTTGCAATGATTATCACCTTCCGTCATATTGGCGTAAGACATACAGTATGAGAAAATTTGTACCAGTTGATAATATTTTTATTCTGTGTTTTTATTTATAATATTTGAAAAATAAATTCAAATCCTATATTTTGTTCTATACATTTTTTTATTAGTTCATTTTTGTACTGAATTCTTGAGATTTGTTCAACGATAATTTGCGACGATATCAAAATAGTTTACCTAAAATCAACATCAACATCAACAATCAATGATTATTTCAAATTTGTTGCAACTTCTTTTGACATTTTTTGTTAGTTTAAATTATTTTAAATGCAACACTTTGATTTTCTTGTACTCAGTTATAAACAAAATGCGCATGTTGAGTTCCAAGTAAGAGATTGTTATTATCGTTGATTATTTGTTACAAAAGTTAAACTGTCAGTGACTCTTTTTCGATCTGCGAAAACAGTGATTACTATTTATAATCTTTTTATGTACCTCGTAATTTTTTCCTAAAAAATGATTTAACTTAAAACCTCTAAGACATTCGCTATCGGGGTAAAAGATGACTTTGTGTGTACTTTTTTCAGAAATAACTGGATGAAATTTGGTCAATTTTGAATTGAAAGGGCACATAAATATAGTCTGACTATACATAACCAATATTTTTTTTGATTATTTTTTTAATAATGATACTACATACTTGGGTAAGAGGTTATCATTTAGTGATTATAGTGTAATAACACAATTAGAGCTTTTCAATCACAATAAAAAGCTTCAAATACATAATGGCATGATAAATCAATTGAAAATATAAGTTGTTTTGTAAATTAAGCTGTTATATAGGAAATATTGAACAGTAAAAAACATATTTTTGTTGAATTTAAGATAACTCCGTCCCGACTCCGACTTCGGTTTATCAGAAATCTTCGGCTCCGACTCCGACTCCGACTCCAGCTCATACAATTTAGCCGACTCCGGCTCCGACTCCGACTCCAGCTGTTCGAGTTTTGACGACTCCGACTCCAGGTCCTCAAAAAGACCCGACTCCACAGCCCTGCATTTTATAACATTTTTTGTCCGTAGATCATTTTTGCCCGCATGCAAACACATTTCAGCGGTCTGCAGTTCTCTCCACCACATATAATGCTGGCCCGTCCCCGAGCAACACTCCAAAGAGAAGAATATGTTGGTGATCTTTCTAATCTAATCTAATCTAATCTAATCTAATCTAATCGAACACAAGCGCAGCCAGTCCGAAAAAAGCATCCTGGAAGAACTTGTGGTAAGATTACGCCTCAAGTCCTTTCTTGTCAATATTAATGATTACAGTACATCCGAGTTACCCCGAAAATGTATAGCAAAAATTAAAGCGGCCAGGCCTACTGCGTTGCATTAACCGCAGAGACAGATTCTGTGAACGGATCACATTTCACAGAATCATCAGGGAGGAAGGATGCGTGGACATACCGTACCAAACGCTCCGAATCAGTTGTGGTGTGGTGTGTTAGTGTAAATTTGGCAGATAATAATATTTAGAGGCGGGGGGGGGGTTGGGAGGGGGAGGAAATGAGGATAGGAGAGAGGGAAGGTGGGAAAAGGATAATATGGATATATTATTTGATCAATAGAATATTATATAAAATAAGGGAAAAAAAAACTTCTATCAAATAATGATAGATAATATGGATAGATCTCACAAACTCCTGGGTCCAACTCGATATAACCGGAAAGTGTTGTTCCACAACGCCTTGATTGTTGCTCTTGGAAAACAGGCTGTTATCTCCACAATCCTCCTCATCAGCTGGAAAAAGACTTCTAATCCACCGGAACCGAAAAACCGCCAGAAAAGTTTCACTGCAGCAGAAGTCCATCGTAAAAGCAACTGCACCGGAACAGCAGGAACAAGGAACCAATCCACATTGAAAGCGATCCACCAGAACTGAACTCCACTCGTAAATGAACTACACCAGAACTTTACTCCAACGGAAAACTTTAAAAAAATCTTGAGGAAAATCCACTTCTTTGAAAACAGAAAAAAAACGCCAGCGAAAAAAACTTTCCGTCCGAACACGCGCGTAGGTTGCTTCGATCTCTCTTAAATTCTTAAATTCTTAAATTCTTAAATTCTTAAATTCTTAAATTCTTAAATTCTTAAATTCTTAAATTCTTAAATTCTTAAATTCTTAAATTCTTAAATTCTTAAATTCTTAAATTCTTAAATTCTTAAATTCTTAAATTCTTAAATTCTTAAATTCTTAAATTCTTAAATTCTTAAATTCTTAAATTCTTAAATTCTTAAATTCTTAAATTCTTAAATTCTTAAATTCTTAAATTCTTAAATTCTTAAATTCTTAAATTCTTAAATTCTTAAATTCTTAAATTCTTAAATTCTTAAATTCTTAAATTCTTAAATTCTTAAATTCTTAAATTCTTAAATTCTTAAATTCTTAAATTCTTAAATTCTTAAATTCTTAAATTCTTAAATTCTTAAATTCTTAAATTCTTAAATTCTTAAATTCTTAAATTCTTAAATTCTTAAATTCTTAAATTCTTAAATTCTTAAATTCTTAAATTCTTAAATTCTTAAATTCTTAAATTCTTAAATTCTTAAATTCTTAAATTCTTAAATTCTTAAATTCTTAAATTCTTAAATTCTTAAATTCTTAAATTCTTAAATTCTTAAATTCTTAAATTCTTAAATTCTTAAATTCTTAAATTCTTAAATTCTTAAATTCTTAAATTCTTAAATTCTTAAATTCTTAAATTCTTAAATTCTTAAATTCTTAAATTCTTAAATTCTTAAATTCTTAAATTCTTAAATTCTTAAATTCTTAAATTCTTAAATTCTTAAATTCTTAAATTCTTAAATTCTTAAATTCTTAAATTCTTAAATTCTTAAATTCTTAAATTCTTAAATTCTTAAATTCTTAAATTCTTAAATTCTTAAATTCTTAAATTCTTAAATTCTTAAATTCTTAAATTCTTAAATTCTTAAATTCTTAAATTCTTAAATTCTTAAATTCTTAAATTCTTAAATTCTTAAATTCTTAAATTCTTAAATTCTTAAATTCTTAAATTCTTAAATTCTTAAATTCTTAAATTCTTAAATTCTTAAATTCTTAAATTCTTAAATTCTTAAATTCTTAAATTCTTAAATTCTTAAAAATCTAAAAATTTCCCTTCAATTAACATTCTCAATCACGATAATTTATCAATCTTTTTCTTAAAAAAATGGATTCCGGATGAAAAAAAAATCGTATCACATCGTAATAAAATTATTAAAATTCGTGATATACAAGAAACTTTAACATCTAATCGCCACTCTTACCTATCGATTTCGGAAAACAACCGTGCCCCCCCAAAATGTTGGACTAGTCGTCGCCCCTGGCATAGAGATATCCACGCGCGAGAGTGTGTTAGTTCGTAACAAAATTGACACGCATACATAGGCAAATCGAGTAGAATGATTCGTCTGTCAAAATCAGCTGTGTCCTTTGTTATACCACGAGCACGTGGTAAACAGCTGGTTTTTACAGGCGATTGATCTACTCGATTTGCCTAAGTATCTGTAAAAATAGTATAAACAAAATCAGCTGCTTGGAATTCAACCAATCACAATCGATCAAAACCAAAACAATACTTTGAATACGAATCGGGCTTTTACCACCCAGTCGATTAAGACAGAAAAATGTCGGATGGACAACAAAATAAAAATAACAAAATAACAAATAACAAATAAAAAAAACTATATTTTTCCTTATTTTTCAAGCAAGATAACCATTAGAAAGTTTCCTGAATTTGTTTTATGAGGTTAAAAAGCTGTTAACTGTCTTTTTATAAAATAATTGTTAGAAGCTTTAGTTTTTAATTTTTTTTAACTTGCATATTTGAAATTGTCTCCTGGTGATCTTTCACTAACACTACATTAAGCGTCCATGGCGCGGTGGTAGCGTGTCGGATCAAAAACCAGTGGTTGGTGGTTCAATCCTCGTTCTGTTAATGGTTTTTTTGTGAAGTGCAACAAAAAAATCGTCGGTAATGACGATAATTGTCGGTAACGGGCAAAAATGTCATACCCCTACATCGCAAAAAATGCATGAGGACAGTTTTCATGCAGATTCCGATATACTTTCATGCCGCCATGCATCACAATCATGCGACCGCCGTTTGAGTGTGAGGTAAGCGTGGTTGCCTCTCACCAAGTCGGCTTGGGTTCGATCCCAGACGACATTTTTCGAGACGAGATTTGTCTGACCACGCCTTCCGTCCGACAGGGAAGTAAATGTTGGTCCCGGTCTAACTTAAAGGTTAGGTCGATAGCTCAGTCCAGGATTAGGAGTCGTCTCCCTGGGTCCCTGCCTCGGTGGAGTCGCTGGTAGGCAGTTGGACTAACAATCTAATGGTCATCAGTTCCGAATCCCGGGGTGGAGGGAAACTTTGTGAGGGCCTTCCCTATGACCAAATAAGCTTTTTTGTGTTATTGGTTCACCCATACAATTTTGGTAATTTCGTGCCTTGGGCAAAGTTGTAGATATTGTTGGGGACTATTGAGAAAAAAAATAGGTACAGAGATGCCGATTGCCGATTTTTTTATTAACTTTTTTTTACAAAAACTTATTTTCCCAAAATACGTATCTTTTGATTTTCGAGATTTTTTATATGTTTTAGGGTACACAAATCCGCAACGTTTGAGCCATAGAGAAATATGGTCAAATAATCTGCCGCCGAGTTATGATTTTGTGAAAAAAGTGATTTTAAAAAAAAATCGAAATTTCATACAAAACTATATTTGACATATTTTTTTAGGTAAAATTGAATTTGCAATCGAAAAGTACGTTACAGATTTTTTGACAAAAGGGTTCCATTTTAAAGATAGTGCCACCAAAAGTTTGGTTTTAGCGAAATATTTGCAGTTTTCTGATTTTTAAAAAAGTGACCATGAGTGACCATTTCCGGAAATACTTTGAAGATTGGACCTCTGATTGCTGAGGTACAGCGACTTAAACAAAAAGAAACAGGAAAATTGAAGTTTTATAAGTCTTACTCAAAAAACCCACCATTTTCTAATGCCGATATCTCAGCAACTGATGGTCCGATTTTCAATGTTAAAACATGACAAACGTTCAATATAACGCTCTTTTCAAATGTTAGTCTTGATTCAAAAAATCTGAAAATATTTTTTTCGAAAAGATGGACAAATTTTACCCAGCATCTACCACAATGATTACACAAAAAACTGTGGTAGAAAAGTATCCACCGGTAGATGCTTTGGTGGATTTTTGACAGTTCAAATTATTTCAAGAAAACCCGCCGCGGTTAACCAAATTCAAATTAACAACACAACTAAGGTGTCCCACGGTATGGAGTGTGCAAAATATTATAAATCGAAAACACTCATGGGAGATTTATACGTAGAAAGCTGTGTTTCCCCTTCTTGATTAAGAATATGTTTGATTCAAAATATTCTATCGATAAAAATTGCGTTTTTTCAGAAAACATGTGTTTTTTAACACTAATGGAGACGCTTGGTACTAAATAAAAATGTAAAAAAATTATTTAAAAAACATTTTTTTTATTTTATGCTTTCTAAAGGTAGAATAAATGTAAAAAAAAAATTGAAACACGGCATGTAAAAAGACTGATTAATAGATTATTAAAATTTACTTGAGCCACCATGCGCCTCCTCCCATGTTATTTTATATGGAAAACAATTTTTTTTCTGAAAAACGCAATTTACACCGATAGAATATTTTGAATTGAAAATATTCTTAATCAGGAAGGTGAAACACAACTTTCTACGTGTAAATCTCCCATGGGTGTAGCCGATTAATAATATTTTGCTTCCTCCATACCGTGAGTCCAATCAATACAATCAATTTTGAACTATGTCAAATGCAATGAAAATGCTAACTTATGCGTTTTATAACAAATGGGAAGCTTTTTTTAATGATTGGGATTTGAATCCACAGATTGGAATAAGACGTTACACTTTTTAAGAAAAAATATTTCCATGAATTCATTGATATTTACACCCAAAACTGGGCAGCAAGGTCCGAGAGAACAATGGCCTCGAGTCGAGAGAATAGTGGTTCCATTCACGGACACAGAGAACACAGCTTGAGATGAGCGAAAGAACTATTCTCTCGAGGTTCTTTTGCAAAAAAAGTTCATCCGTCAAATAAAAAACCAAAAGTGTCGACTACGGGAATCGAACCAGAGTCCTTCAACTTACTAACCCTAATACTTAACTGCTTCTGCCACCACAGCTTGGTGACTAAGGAGTGGTCAGATGTCAATGTATGACACTTGTTGGAGATTTATTGTTTCATTCAACGAATTAACACATTTGTTATGATTGAGTTGAGTTGATAGCATTATTCTTTCGATTTTTGCACTGAGCCCTCAATAAATTTTGAGGGAACGATTCACACGACTCTGAATTTTGGGTGTTGTTCTTAGATAGTTTACTAATATTTTCCCAAAATATGGTGGATTTTGATGAACACTACCTCAAATGCCAATAGTTTGAAAATTGACCCAATCCCACATTGGGGTGACATTGAGTCAAATGAAGATAAAATGGTGCTCAAATACAACGATACACCCAAAGTTAAAGAACGAGGGGATAGTCCTCACGAAAAGAAACGTGAGAAAAGTGCTATTTTGCGAGTGTAAAGTCCTCTCGCGTGTTCATTCGTTCATTGGAACAGTTCATCCTATTGAGTGGCTTATATGGACAAATGACCACTACTTAGTTACCGAACCATGGTGGCCCATACGGTAAAGGCACGGTTCAATATGTCGAAGGTCTTGGGTTCCAGTCTCGGTACCGGTACTTTTTTTTCGATAGATGAACTTTTATTGAAGATGAACCATGAGTAAAGTACTCTCAGTAATTTCGAGATTTATCATCTCCGTCCGCACACAGTACCATTTTACTACCGAATCGTGCTCTTTATCCTCTCGTATGCCGATACCCAGTTCTGGGTGTATGGTAAAAAAACAAGTCATCCAACAGTGTTTCTTGTTCGAGGGAATCGTATTGACATGCTACAATCTTTGAAGTATTACCCGTTTCTTTCAAAGGTACACGCCGCGCGTCATTTCAGAATGTGCCATAAACATTGTTGCCAGCGATTTTCTGCCCTTTTTTTGCAATAAAAAACATACTTGGCAACAATGGCAAGCGATTCGAAGAAGAATATAAACACAAACAAAACGCGCAGTATGGGATTTGACAGCGCGCATTTGCCGAAAGTGCGGCGCGTCGTTTTGAGGCTGGTATGCCGCGTGTCTTTTTCGGGAATACGCGCAATAGATATTTTCAAACATTTGGGTAGTTTTCAAGCAATTCCAACAAAAATATTAGAAAAATGATTTTTCGAGAGGTCTTTTTTTGGCCAAAACGTATCTCAACTTTAGACAGATTTTTTTAAGCGAAGTCATCTTAAGATGTCCCCTACACAAACTTTTCAACAGAATTTAGTTTCATTGAGAAGAACCTGAGAAATGGTAAAATCCGTAAAAAATAACTTTGACCTAATCTCACCCCCAGGCCCAATGTCACCCCCACTGACGGTAGTAATAATTTATACAAAAATTTTAGATTATTTTAGATTTTAAATTTAAAAGTTTAGCTCAATTTTGTTGCCTCTCCCTCCACAATCTCAAACCAGGATTGAGGAATAAAAACGACAAATGTCTGAACGTATTTATTCACCCACAACTGGGCATCGGTATACGAGAGAATAAAGAGCACGATTCGGTAGTAAAATGGTACTGTGTGTGGACTGACAGAATAAATCCCGAAATTAACGAGAATACTTTAATCATGGGTTCATCTTCAATAAAAGTTCATCTATCAAAAAAAAAAGTACCGGTACCGACACTCGAACCCAAGACCTTCGGCTTATTGAACCGTGCCTTTGCCGTATGGGCCACCATGGTTCGGTGACTAAGTGGCGGTCATTTGTCCATATAAGCCACTCAATAGAATGAACTGTTCCAATGAACGAATGAACACGCGAGAGGGCTATACTCTCGCAAAATAGCGCTTTCCTCACGTTTCTTTTCGTGAGGACTATCCTCTCGTTCTTTAACTTTGGGTGTTGGATGAGTAACGACAGCAACATCGGCATCGGCAAGTTTTTTTTAATTCAGATATTTTAGAAAATGAAAAATGAGATATACATGATCATACATATCAATTCTCGATTTCAATTCTACAGTCACTAAATATTGTTATAAGACGATAACATTATTCATGAATTCATGATATTTACTGATTCATAAATATAAAATTAAACCAATCTAAACAGCCTATAATGGTAGCTCGTTAACATTTTCATCGTCGCCGTCCAAAAATCGTGATGAATAAACATTCGATTAATTTACGCCCAAAAAAACACAAACCCCACAAACTACAATGTTTATTTACACGGCTCACACTGTCAGGCCACCGTGATGCGATTAGTTTTGCGAAGAAAACTTCCAACTTTGATCCCCGCCCGACAACAGAACAACTTTTACGGCTCACACCGCGTGATAAATCCTCGCAAAACGCGCCCACCAGTGTAATAAACCAATTTTGCTGCCTTCCGATTCAGTGTCTAGTCTATTTTTGAGATCATAAATTAATTGCTTCTTTATGGCACCACCAGTAGGATCGGATGGCAGCCGGGGAGGGGACTTTGCCCTTCACACTTGACCGATCGCGGAACCTGTGGCAGTTTGGTTGGAGCTTCCAAAGTATGATTGAACGGTTCGGTTTGTATGGCAGGAACGAAGAACTTAAGTCTCATCGAGTCAACGAACCGAATTGTGTGCTTCACTGCTCGTTGAACTTACTTTATTTAATGGAATTAAGACATCAATCTAATAAAAGCTAATTAGATTGAAAGCTATAAAGAAAGGGTGACAAAGTTGAAGTATGATTTCATGCAAATAAATTCAAAAATATTGAAAAACTGTAAGTCAGAATTTTGCTGTCAAAATTCGTGTTAAACTCTAAACAAGTATCGAAAAGTATTACTTTTCGCTGCAAGTGCTTTAGTTGAACTTTGCAGCACTCAAATGAATGCTGAAAAGTACTATTCTGATTAAATTATTTGTGTTTTTTTTTGCAATGAAAAGTAAGACGTTTTGTCGTTCATGAATTACAGGTATTGTAAAACAAAGTGTGACTTTAAAAGATCGATTTTTTGTGGAACTTCAAAAGGCATTGTCCAATAATTAGTACGTTTTGATGTGCGTTTCAAAGTGGCTAATCTTCGAACACTTTGAAGTTAATGAAGCAGCATTCAGTGCCTACACACCAAAACGATAAATCATGTCAAACGTTATCTGTTTTTGCTTAACTAAACTGCTCGCTGCCACTAGTGCTGCCTCGTTACTGCTGCTATCTCCCGCGTGTACGAGTACGAAACAGTTGCAGTTGAATTGCATCCAACTAGGTCTGGGGCTGTACTGGCAGACTGCAGTTTAGTTGTTTACGCAAACATTATAGTTATATGGGCGGAGTGGGGGTTGTCTGTTCCGACACTGTAAAATGATAAATAAAGCCATCATTCTTGCGGTTGTGGAAAATGACAAAATAATATAATTTGGATATTTTTTATTTGCTGTTGTTGAAATTCTTCGAAAAACTTTGCAAACAATGTTTTTTTCTGTACACATTATTCAAGGGTTCATCAATATCCAACTAAATTTCTCGACAGGCCAGTGTCGCTCAAACGGCAAAAGTGTAAAACGTAAGTCAGCGTAAAAGCAACTGCGGAAATGTTTGAAAATATTGTAAAGAGCGATGCAATTCACCGTACTACCGGCTGGGTAGGGGCCACAACTGGGGTGCCTTTGTAAACAAAAACTAATTTTAGCCCTATAATTCGAAACCGCTTGAGATCCGTCAAAATCGACAGGTTGAAAGAGAGGTTTGTTGGCGTGGGTGCGTGCAAATGCTCTAGGCAGTGTGGTTAAATGGAGAAATGCAGCTGCACTTCAAAAGCAAATGACTGGAGTAGCGTGTTAACTTACTTTCGAACTAATCGGAAATATTGACTCTTGCTGACTTTGCAAAATGGTCTACATCATTTCAAATCAAATTATTCGCTCTACAGCATTGCCTTGGCGCTCTGGATTGCGAGTTTCCTACTCGAAACTAGGTGTCCGAAGGCTTGATTGTTGAGGCAATTGCAAACCTCTCTTTACACCTTAGCTTCCATCCACCCCGGGATTCGAACTGACGACCTTTGGATTGTGAGTCCAACTGCCTACCAGCGACTTCACCGAGGCAGGACCCAGGGAGACGACTCCTAAACCTGGACTGAGCTATCGACCTAACCCTTTAGGTTAGACCGGGGCTAACATTTACGTCCCCATCTGACGGAAGGCGTGGTCAGACAAATCTCGTGGACGTCCACATTGTTTAAGTCTTATTTTAAATTGAATTTGCAATCGACTACGTGTTTTGATAAATTTCAAAAAAGATTGAACTGAAATTTGGTATTGATTTTACATTTTTGCAGTTGTTTTAAAAGGTTATCTGAAAGATCAGGAAATTATTTACGATTTTAGATTTTTGATCCAACTTTGGTTGCTGAGATATTACCTCAAAATATATACAAAAAAATAATTAAATATAAGTTATTTTTTCAATCATCGATATCTTCGAAATTATTGACACTGCGACGCCCAACGCATGTCCAATATACACGGATACCTAGAAGTCTCCCTAAAACGGTAACTTCAAAACACAGGTTTTCGAGCTTGCCTCCGCGGAATTTCGGACGATTTTTTTAACATAATCATAAATTACAGACTGGATCAAATCGAGTTCTGCAAAGTTTTAGAATCATCTAGGCATCCTTATAATTTAACTCAAATTACCGATCCATCTTTTTAAGAAGTTTTATTTATGTTGATCTTTAACGGCATTGTATTGAAATTTGTTTCACAAACTGATATCGGCATTTGAAAATCAAGTGACTCTTTAAAACATAAATTATTTTAATGTGTCTATTGTCTATATATTTAAGTGGTTTTATCTATTTTATAGTAAAGTTTATTTTCTCAGCTTAAAATAAATTCAAGAAAGGGCAACATTGTCCCCTATTTTTTGAATCATTAAACAAATTAAGAAACAAAAACAATGATTGCTTGAAGTTCGTTTTTTTTTCTAAAAATATAAAATGTTTGCTAAAAACTTGTTCTCTTTGGCTCAAGAGATGGTCCCTATTAACATTTAAAAAAATACCTACAACTTTGCCGAAGGATAGTACTACGTGTATTTTATGAAATGTTATGTAATATAACAATCCGAATTGTGTATCCGATAGAGTAAGGAATACCTTTTAGTCAAAAATTTTCATCCAAATTTTTGGTGAATCTGAAAGTATGTATCGTTCGTTTTATCGTGGTTATTTTTTAATGTTAGACGTTTCACTTGAAAATGAAGTAGTGAAACTAAAATTTGGCGCGATTATCCTGAAATTAGGGTTTTAGTTTCTTTTTACTTTAAAAAAATATTGCATGAGAGAGGAGAGACAAGATATCTTGAGTTTGTTTCAAGTGTCAAAAGGAAATCTTTCGATAAAGATTTTTCAATAAATTACCGTTTTGTAACAGAGAATCATTTTTAGACACCACATTTACAGTACATATTTAGTCTTTTGCTTTGTTACGAAAATATAAATTGTCAGCAATATTTATTTTTCAAATTTAAATTTCAATGCAAATTTGCAAGCACATTTTTAGCTACAAGATACCATCAACATAAAAAGGAAGTTTTGTTTGCATTTTGGTACGCTGTTTTAGGGTATATTAACTTCAGATACTGTCACTTTATTTTTAACAGCTTTTAAACTTATGTAGGAAGGAGTTACATGAGGATTTAAAAGTGTTCATTCAATAGCAGGCTCAAAGTATTGATAGGAATCTGCCGAAATATATAATTAAATATTGAATTTTAAAATATTGAGACATTGAAATATAAGTAATAATTCGAAACACAATAACTGTATGGTTTAAAAGTGAAACAAAAAATGTATGCATATAACTGAACTTGATGCGCGTTTTTTTTAATAAAAAAGATTTTTTCTAAAGGTCACGTGGTCAGCCGTCGACCCCCCCCCCCCCCCGTTTCCCCCCCATGGCTTTTCATGGTTTTTTCGGTCGGACTTCGGACCCCCTCCCCCCCCTAAAGAGGCCACGTGGTTTATGCACGACCCTCAAATTGTGTTAACTTTTAGACCTTCACCGATCCCCAAAATTCGATTTCAATCCTGAGACATTAAAAAAAACGAAAAAAAATCAAACCATCCACATTAACGACCCCCGGGTCTTTTGTGGTCTGCAAGTTTCTGCTCGAACCTAGGAGTCCGAAGGCGTAAATGGGGAGAGCACCCAAACCTCTTTCTACTCCAAGGAACCTTCCACCCCATTGTTTGAACTGACGACCTTTGGATTGCGAGTCCAACCGCCGCCAGCGATTCCACCGAAGTAGGCTTGGTTTGGTGTGTTTTTTTTTTTTTTTTTAAATTTATATTTATTCAGATTTTCTTTTCCATATACATTCATTCAGTTAAAATATTATTGAGTGTCCAATCACAAACGATGACTTTTCACCTCAATTTTAAATACTAGCAACTTTCATTTATTCATGAAATATTGTAGCTTTCGCTATTCAGTGATTTCAAATGTAGGAGGTCCTACATGTACAAAGGGAAAAGGGATACCTTAAAACTAACTTATAAACTATATAAAGAGCGGATCAATGCAGCTGAAGACTGCAATGATTTTTGTCGAAATGCATCAATTATCTTATTGGACATAACATCCAAAGTGTCAACTTTGGCTAATTGATGAAGTTCACTGGTGCTGAACCAGGGAGGAAGTTTCAGAATCATTTTCAGAATTTTGTTCTGAATCCTCTGAAGTTTTTCTTCCTGGTTAAGCAACAGCTTGTCCAGATCGGCACAGCATAAAGCATGGCAGGTCTGAAAATTTGTTTATAAATTAACAGTTTATTCTTGAGACAAAGTCTAGAATTCCTGTTTATAAGTGGATACAAACATTTAATATATTTGTTACATTTAACCTGGATACTTTCAATGTGATCCTTGTAAGTAAGGTTTTTGTCAAAAGCAAGTCCAAGATATTTCACTTGATCCTCCCACTTTAAATTTACCTCATTCATCTTTATAATGTGATGACTTTTTGGTTTAAGAAAATCAGCCCTTGGTTTGTGAGGGAAAATAATAAGTTGAGTTTTGCAGCATTTGGAGTAATTTTCCATTCTTTCAAATAAGAATTGAAAATATCCAAGCTTTTGTAATCTTCTTGTGATGACACGAAGGCTTCTACCTTTGGCGGAGATGCTTGTATCATCAGCAAAAGTGATTTCTGACATCCTGGGGGCAAATCAGGCAAGTCAGAAGTAAAAATATTGTATAAAATTGGACCCAAAATGCTTCCTTGAGGGACGCCAGCACGTACAGGTAGTTGATCAGATTTGCTATTCTGATAACATACCTGCAGAGTACGATCCGTCAAATAATTTTGAATAATTTTCACGATATAAATCGGAAAATTAAACCTTTTCAATTTCGCAATCAAACCTTTATGCCAAACACTGTCAAATGCCTTTTCTATGTCTAGAAGAGCAGCGCCAGTAGAATAGCCCTCAGATTTGTTGCTTCGAATTAAATTTGAAACTCTCAACAACTGATGAGTAGTTGAATGCCCAAGGCGAAATCCAAACTGCTCATCAGCGAAAATTGAATTTTCATTAATGTGCGTCATCATTCTATTAAGAATTATTCTTTCGAATAATTTACTAATAGATGAAAGCAAACTAATGGGCCGATAGCTTGAGGCTTCAGCAGGATTTTTATCCGGTTTCAAAATCGGAACTACTTTGGCATTTTTCCAACTACTGGGAAAATATGCCAAATCAAAACATTTGTTGAAAATTTTGACCAAGCTACTTAAAGTTGCTTCTGGTAATTTTTAATTAAAATGTAAAAATGCCATCCTCACCAGGGGCTTTCATATTTTTAAATTTTTGATAATAGATTTTATTTCATTCAGATCCGTATTAAAAACTTCATCTGATGAAAATTCTTGTTCAACAATATTCTGAAATTCTATTGAAATTTGATCTTCAATAGGACTCAAAACATTCAAGTTGAAATTATGAGCACTCTCAAACTGCTGAGCAAGTTTTGAGCTTTCTCCCCATTAGTTAATAGAATATTATCACCATCTTTTAAAGAAGGGATTGGTTTTGAGGTTTCTTAAGAACCTTTGAAAGTTTCAAAAGGTTTGGAATAAGGTTTAATTTGTTCGACATCTCTTGCGAACTTTTCATTTCGCAGGAGAGTGAATCTGTGGTCAATAACCTTTTGCAAATCTTTTGAATTCGCTTCAGTGCAGGATCACGAGAACGTTGATACTGTCTTCGGCGAACATTTTTAGACGAATCAAAAGCTGAAGATCGTCATCAATAATGGGAGAATCAAATTTGACTTGGACTTTAGGAATAGCAATATTCCTAGCATCCAAAATTGCATTAGTTAAAGATTCCAAGGCTGAATCAATATCAGCTTTGGTTTCTAAAACAAAATCATGATTTAAATTATTCTCAATATGATGCTGATACCTGTCCCAATTAGCTTTGTGGTAATTAAACACAGAACTATTGGGTCTGGTAACTGCTTCATGAGAAAGTGAAAAAGTTACTGGAAGATGATCAGAATCAAAATCAGCATGAGTCACTAAAGGACCACAATACTGACTTTGATTTGTCAAAACCAAATCAATTGTTGATGGATTTCTAACAGAAGAAAAGCAAGTTGGCCCATTCGGGTATAAAACCGAATAAAGACCAGAAGTGCAATCTCTGAATAGAATTTTACCATTGGAATTTACTTTTGAATTATTCCAAGATTGGTGTTTGGCATTAAAATCACCGATGATCAAAAATCGAGATCTATGCCGAGTAAGTTTATTCAAATCCCCTTTGAAATAATTTTTATTTTCCCCAGTGCATTGGAATGGCAAATATGCAGCTGCAATCATAATTTTCCCAAAAGAAGTTTCAAGTTCAATGCCCAAACTTTCAATAACTTTTAACTTAAAGTCACGTAACGTGCTATAAGTCATACTACGGTGGATAACTATTGCAACTCCACCGCCATTTCGATTCATTCGGTTATTAGTTATAACTTTATAATCTGGATCACTTTTCAAATAAGTGCCAGTTTTTAAAAATGTTTCGGTTATAACAGCAACATGCACGTTATGAACTCGTAAAAGTTGAAAAATTCATTTTCTTTCGCTTTTAAAGAGCGAGCATTAAAATTCATAATATTGATGGAATTACTTAGATCCATGATTAAACTTCAGGGTAAGAACAACATCATTCGCAAATTTTAATCCAATCTGGATTGCTTCCATCATGGATGTAGCATTACTCATTGTTTGAATCAAACCAAACAGTGAGTTTTGCAAAAAGTCATTTTTCAAACGTAACATCGCCGAGATCAGAAGATCCCAAAGCGTTGCCAGCAGAAAAATTTTCAAATGAAATTTGAGGTACCTGCCCAATTTGAAAATTGGTAGAGGATTTAAAATTCGTGGATGAACCCGAACCCGAAACGACGTTGGCATAAGAAATACCATTGCTGTTACCTAACTTTTCCACGGTAGGGGTATTTCTAGCATTGTTCGAGTGAGACAGCACGAACGTTTGATTTAAAGATGCAGGTACAACCTGACTTTGAGAAAATTTCGGTTTGGATTTCGGCTGATGCTTAGCACGAGAATCCAAAACCTTTTTTCTGATGGGGCAATCCCAGAAATTTGATTTGTGATTTCCACCACAATTTGCACATTTAAATTGGGTGACTTCTTTCACGGGACAATTGTCCTTGTCGTGAGAAGAATCCCCGCAAACCATGCATTTTGGAACCATAGCGCAATGATCAGTACCGTGACCGAATGCCTGGCAACGCCGGCACTGGATCAGATTCTGGCCATTACCGCCATGTTTCTTAATATGTTCCCACTTTACCCGTACATGGAACAAAAACTGAACTTTGTCCAAAAGTTTCAAATTGTTGATTTCATTTCTGTTGAAATGAATCAGATAAAATTGTGAAGTCAAACCAAAGCGAGAAATATTCCCGTTTGATTTTTTCTTCATTGGTATTACTTGGGATGGGGCAAAGCCAAGCAACACCTTAAGTTCGTTTTTGATCTCATCCACCGACAAGTCGTTGGAGAGACCTTTCAGGACCGCCTTGAATGGCCGAGCATTCTTGGTCTCATACGTGTAGAAATTGTGTTTGTGGTTTTCAAATAACCAACAAAAGTTTGGTGATCTTGTAAAGATTCCGTCAACAAGCGACATTCTCCTCTTCGACCAAGCTGGAACGAAACCTTCAAATTGCAAGTTTCCTTGCAATTCTTCAGTTGCGTTCGAAAGCTGGCCAAATCGGAGACGGAAGTCACTACAATTGGCGGAGCCTTTACTCGTTTCTCGACGGCAGAAGGCTCAGTACGAGGAGAAGGATCCTTGTCAACAGTTTCGGATAAAACACCGAAACCGTTTGACAATGGAATTGGAGGATTGACGCATTTTGCAAGCAAAATTCTCTTAAAAAGATGGCTTCGTTTGTAAAATACAACAAAATTTCAGGTGGGGTTAGTCTTGAAAAGACTGTTTAGAATTTTGGAAAATAACTCAGGTAGTCTTTAAAAAGACTGTGAATTTTGTTTGAAATAACTCTGAGCTTAGGTAGTAAAAATACCGCAGCTCTAGTGTCCGTTCACCACGAAGGTTCGCAAGACACTGAGGTTTGGTGTGTTGTTTGTACTTATGGCATGGAGACGACTCCTACACCTGGAATGACTTAACGGCCTAACAACCAAGGCCGGGACCGACATTTTACTTCCTCATCCGATGGAAGGTTGGAGCAGATGAGAATCGAACCCAGAATCATCCGCTTACAAAGCGGACAGCGTAACCATTCGGCCACGCACTGCCACTGCCACTGCCAATTATTGTAAGATAAACTTAATCAAGTTTAAGTATAATCATTAACCCTAGAGTACTTTTCCAAGGCTCTAAGCAGAATGGGTTCCCTATGCTTATTAAGCAAAAATTTATGAATGGAATATTCACAAAAAAATTAACGTTTTGAGAAACCTTAACATATTTATTACTTGTTTTAGAGGCATTTGCAAAACTTAACTTATTATATGTTTAATAACATTTCTATGAATCAAAAATGTAAATATATACTTCACTTCGTCGCCGTCGTGCAAATTTGTTGTACGTGCATTTTGGGCCAAATTGTGTTAACTTTTAGACCTTCACCGATCCCCAAAATTCGATTTCAATCCTGAGATATTCAATAAAAACCAAAAAAACTCCGTGCATTGTTGTTACTTTTCAATCTTGTCATGCTATCTTGACACAGTCTGAAAATTGACGTAAGTGCGACAATTGGCCAAAGGGATTTCAAGTCAGAACGCGTTTGACACAAGTACGACCTCGACTACCGTAAACTTTTTCAATTACAACTTGGGACTCCGGCAACCGAACAAAACGCGTTTGTTATTGTTTACATTGCGTGCTCTCGTTTTTGTTTAGTCAAGGTCAAACTTTAAAACGTGTTTTTCTCGGAACGTCAAAAAGTGACGAACGACAAGATAGCAGGACAGCGTCGACTTGTAAAACAAACCTTGCTTGGGAGAAACCTTGAATACAATTAAAACAAGCTAACTTTCTCAGAAATAAGTCTCACTTAAAGCTGATAGTCCCAACCGCTGAACGGTGGGGACGCCCGCGGTTTAGTTCTGCCTCATTGACTCGATCCCTCAAACTACCGCGCGTCTCCACGGTTTTAATTTATTCGGCTGCAATATCGCCAACCACGAGCCAACCGTTCAAGTCTGCAGCAGGGACAGTAGACGAGATTCGGCAGACATTTGTCGCCGCCACCGGATGGAGGAGAGATAGACAATAAAGAAAAGCTTCTGGGACGAAATGGAGACAAGACGCGGGATGGGGTCGGGGAAGCCCCATTTAAGCAACATTAAAGGAAAAGGAAAAGTTTTGTTTTCTTCCCCTCTCCGCTTCTTTTTTTTTGGGGCTTGAGTGAGACTGATTCGACGATGTTTTTAAAGGGATGGTGTTATTTTTGGAAGCGACTGAAAGGCATCATTTGTGTTTGGGTCTATTTTTGTACTTCCTTTGCTGTTGATACATTGGGAAGTTTGCTCGAGAACCATCATGGAAACATTTTTGATAATTTGGGAAAGTTAAAAGAATAAGTGTAGTTAAAAAAGCTCAACAAGTTTATAATTTTCTTTCAGCAACTTAATTTCGTGTTTTGAATTGACCATGGTTGGTGCAAACAAATCGTATAGGGGAGTGTGGGGTAATTTGGACACCCTAAGGAAATTGCTCTGCCACGGGCTGTATGGATACACTAAAACCCCCGATTACGCTCAGGTGTTACGCTTTGTATTTCGTCGATTTCTCTGAAACGACGCAACATTTTTGAAATCTTTTTAAAGCAATTCATACGTCTTGTGCAGATCTACAAATTGATTTCAAAAGATTGTAGAAACATTACACTGTTTTCGAGAAATCAACCTAACAAAAAGCGTAACGCCTGAGCGTAATCGGGGGTTTTAGTGTATTTTAACATTCCTTTAAAATGGATGACACCAGTGGATAATAGAGACCATATTTGATGGAAAAATGTCATTCATTTCGATAAATTTTGATGAAAAACCCATTTTTATCGCAAAAATTAAAAGGTGTCCAAATTACCCCCACATTTTTGTGTGGGGGTAATATGAACACCCCTACGGGGTAATTTGGACATGCCTTGTGGGGTAATATGGACATACCTTGTGGGGTAATGTGAACACCTTTTGTGGGGTAATTTGGACACAAGTTGAAGAATAAGTTTAACATTTGATTTTTTGAGCATGTTTTTTATCCTTCAACCTGGTTTTGTAATTGCTTTATATTTTGAAGTGTTGTTTTGCTCACAATAATTCATCAAAGGTTTAAACAATGATTTTGTGATAGAACTATAATTCAATAGGAAGATAACAAATAGTTCAGTATAGTACACCCAAAGGAAAAATATATCTCAAAATCTGCAACATTGGATTTGCTGCAGAAAATGTCATATTTTATAACATTTTTTGCAGCAAGCCCGTAGATCATTTTTGCCCGCGTGTAAAAATTTCAGCGATCTGCAGTTCTCACCAACACATATAAAGCTGGCCCGTCCCCGAGCAACACTCCAAAGAGAAGCATATGTTGGTGCTCTTTCACTCACTTTTCATCAAGCGTCGATGGCGCGGTGGTAGCGTGTTGGATCAATAAACAAGAAGTTGGTGGTTCAATCCTCGTTCTGCTAAGTGTTTTTTTTTGTGAAATACAACCAAAAAGCCGTCGGTAATGTCGATAATTGTCGGTAACGGGCAAAAATGTCATACTCCTATATCGCAAAAAATGCATGAGGACAGATTTCATGCAGATTCTGATATACTTTCATGCCGCCATGCATCACAATCATGCGACTGCTAGTTGGGTGTATACATAATTTAATCATTAATACTGAAATGATTTAAACATTGATTCTGGATTAGGCACAAGTATAGTTTTTAGTGATTAAGGTAACGTTTATGTTTATATAAATCAATCTTTATATAGAATTTATTAGCCTGAAAATATCATTTATTTTTAAATTTTTCATTCTGTAGCCCTTCAAATTTAAATATTATTGTAAACCAGCATAGAAATTAGAAATGTCAAAGAAATTAATTAAAAGCAACCAACATTAGAGTCTTGTTGAACGCCAAATGTACAGTAATCAGATTTTCATCAATTCGAATATTGGAATAAATTTATCTAAATTAAAAAATAGGGGTTTTGTGAAAGTGCTCATTGCTCACATTCCTTTTTGATTGTTTTGACATATAAAATTCCCCTAAATTTATCTAAAGACCGGCCCGTGGCTTAATGGCTACGGCTCCCGCCTCATAAGCGGAAGGTTCCGAGTTCGCTTCTCGACCGGTCTCCTTGAAATTATTCGACTATAATTGAACTTTGAATATGAACAAAAAACGCATGGAATCAGGTGGGATTCGAACTCACACCTATGGATTGGTAGTCAGATGCTCTAGCCACTCGGCCACCGAGGGGTTGACACCCCTTGAGTGAATTAATCCGTAGTGGTGAAATAATGTCACAAGGTAATTTACTATATAATACAACAATGCCTTCCCCAAACGATTCCCCTACACACACTACACACCATATTCTATAAATAACTCGAAGTGGTTGGTACGGTATGTCCTCACTTCTTCTTCTTCCCCTGATGATTCCATGAAATGTGGGTTCCGTTCATAGAATCTGTCTCTTGCGGTTAATGCAACGCAGTAGGCCGGGCCGCTGTAGTGAGTGTAATACATTTCGGGGGTTCTCGAAAGTACTGCAATCATTAATAATGACAAGAAAGAACTTGAGGCGTAATCTAACCATAAGTTCTTCCCGGATGCTTTCTTCGGACTGGCTGCGCTTGTGTTCGATTAGATTAGATTAGATTAGATTAAATTCCCCTAAATTTATCTAAATCCCATTAAAAACTCATCCTACCATGAAAGTTACTTTTTTGTTGCCTGACAGGTAGACTTTCAGGTATGTCCAAATTACCCCACAAGCCATTCAAATTACCCCCATAGCATATTCTATCAAAAATTGCAATTTATGATGATAAAAATGGATAAAATGCACAATTTTTATACGTACATATCTCAGGCATCGTCCAAGCAATCCTCTTAAACAAAAAATGTCCACTTTTTTGCCAAATAACCCCTGCAAAACCTTATTTTCTAACCTTCAAATATTAGAATTTAAGGCAGTGCCAACCGGCCTTTGGAATTTTTTACATATTATACCAAAACTACTTAACCTATTCCAACTTTTTTGGTTTGTCCATACTCCTAGGCCATTACAAGTACTAGCCTTATCACTTAAATTGCCGTTTTCACTTTATATCCGAAGAAAACGTGATTTTTAAAGGGGTGTTCAAATTACCCCCACTGTCCATATTACCCCAAACTCCCCTACTGTTTTGGATTGTTACGGAAAAAAGGTTACATTGGGTCTGGGTATCAGCATTTTAGAGAGTGGAAAATGTTTATTTCAAACCCTTAAAAGAGGTTCAAAATATGAAAGTGTGAGCTTTTATAAGCTCTTCAAAATTTGGCCAATATACATGTAATTATCCGTTTAAAAGCATTTTATAATTAAAATCAAATTACAATCTTCACGAAATTAATTATTCTTGCAATAAATTCAATTACTTATCAAAAACCTCTCCAACAAATCTTCCCCAGACTTCCAAACTCACAGTATAAAACTTTGCGATCGACAACCTGCAGTGCAGCAAACGCTAAATGATGGGATTACATTTCCCGGTTTCCCACGAAAGGCAGAACTTTTTCCGCACCAAAGTCAGTCGAATGAAAACAACCCCCCAAAGTCCATTAAAAAGTGTTTGCGAAAAGAATTTTAATTATGCCCCGGAAAATAAAGTGTGCTCCCTCCCAGAGTGTGGTTGGTCCTCGTTTTGGAACGCCCCCCTTCTCCCTGAAACACAAAACCATCCCATCATCTTTCGAAAAGGACAGAGCAGACTGAAAAGGTGAATAAAGAATCTGAGAATGAAAAAAATGTTCTTCACTCAAAAAAAAAAATGCGAAAACGAAGTTGAAATACCTACTTAATTAATTCAAGGACCAAATAAGGACGACGTGCTCGACGTCATCGTCACCGATCCAGGAAGAGCTGTAAGTAGCTCAAAGTTGCGAACATAAAAGCTGAAAAAGTAAGAAGAAAAAAAAAGTTTTCTTCCATGGGGCAGGGCAGACTTGCAAACGATTATTAAATTTGTTCATTGTTTCGGCGCGGTCAAGGTGCACGAAGGATGGCTGTAAATTAGTCCAAACGTGAAATGTGCCAGAAAGGACAAATTGTGAGGTTTCGGAAGGGAGTTTGGAACAACTTTTGATGGAATTTATTTTGAGCTGCACGGTGTCAACCTAAGTAAATGTTTAGTGGAATTAGTCAAAACTAATATGCCTTCTCAATAATATATGGTCGCTATCGTGCTATCTTGTCGCACGTGCCATTTGGTCAACATTGAGTTGAGAACGCCATTTTGTGCAGCTCACAATGCCTCACATTTTTAACCTTCACAGATCCCCACAATTCGATTTAAATTCTGAGATAATCAATAAAAAAAACCGAAAAACTCCGTCCCGAGCATGGGTAAATAACAAAGGAAATGTGTACACCCAAAATTCAGAGTCGAGATAATCGTTCTCTCAAAATTTATTGAGGGCTCAGTGCCAAAATCGATAGAATAATGGTACCAACTCACACCATCATAACAAATGAGTTCATTCGTTAGTTGAATCAATAAATCTCCAACAAGTGTCATACATCGACTTCTGACTTCTCCTTGGTCACCAAGCGTGGTGGCCGAGGCAGCTAAGTCATTGGATTGGTTTATCAAAGGACTCTGGTTCGATTCCCGTTGTCGACACTTTTGGTTTTTTGTTTGACGGATGAACTTTTTTTGCAAATGAACCTCGAGAGAATAGTTCTATCGCCCATCTCGAGCTGTGTTCTCTGCGTCCGTGAATGGTACCACTATTCTCTCGACTCGAGACCATCATTCTCTCGGACTAGCGCTGCCAGTTTTGGGTGTAATAATACACTCAAACCCCGATGATTTGACACCAAATATTGTCAAACGAACGGGGTCTCTTTCTGTTTGACAACCCTATTACACGGAGTTCACACACACTATCAAACGTTTGTTTTGATAATGTGCGTGAGCGCCGTGTAAAAAGTGACTTTTAAGTTTGACTTTGACCAAACAATGGGGTACAATCAAAGTATGGCCCGCGGGCCAAACGTGGCCCGCGAGGTGATTTTTTGTGGCCCGCGGACCCCTTTTGAATGATCACGTAAAATAGCCCGTTGACCTCTTGTTAAGTGATTTTATGCTTTTTTTAAATTAAGGTTTATTTTAAACATTTTTATGCTTATCTTTTATATTTTTTGTTAATAAAAAAGCTAATGACTTATCAGTATTTTCATCCCCATGTTAGGACACACATATTTTGTCAAAAAATCCTTTTAATTAAAACAATTTCACACGGTTCAATGTGAGTGAAACTAATAAATATCGTGAAAACTTTCATCAAACATTTTTGAAAATATTTATAAAACGTTCAAATTTGACTTAGGTAGAATCCTGTAATTGTTCTAAAAATATAAGTATTCTAGATTAATTTGAAAGTCATAATGACCCTTTTATGAACTGACCCTCAAACTAACTTGGAAACCGGGATTCGAGCTCATGACAGTTAGATAAAGAATCTGATTGACTACCATCTGATTCAGGTAGACACAATGTTGAAATCGGAGGATCGAGGCAATTGCAAATATTTTACAAAGCCTCCCCTCCCCGATTATTAAAAATTGGCTCAAAAAACAAGGAGCAAAAATATTTATAAAAAATCGAAAAATCAATGGAAACTTAGGTACGATCAGCTGAAATCATTTAAAAATGATTTCCTCTTCGTTCAGAATCATTTGAGTATGTTCGGGTTTATTAACAATGAATTTTATTTTTGTTAATTTTCGATGAATCAATGTTTTTTCGCAAAAAAAAATTCTTCGTCGAATCTTATTTTTTTTTTTTGAAAATAATGATTACAGTTTTACTTTACGGTTGCTTAAAACATTTTCTATCATTGAAATTCTAGCATTAAAAGATTTTTCATTAGTCACACTCGATTTAAAGATAAAATTACCCCGTTACATAAATTGAACAGTTTACATGTCACCACTTTGAAATATAAATACAAAACTATTATTTGTAATTACCGAAAATGTTCAAAAAATAAATAAAAACTCAACTCATAGATGTATTTTCCAGTCTTTCAAATAAAAATTATTTGGTAAATCTGGCCCGCAAGCTCAATTGAGCTTTAAATTTGGCCCGGCCTACAAAAACTTTGAGCACCCCTGAGTGTACCTTTCTCTGGTTTCACTACCAAATTTTGGTATTTCTGGACCCTTCAAAATTTGTCTTAAGGATAATGCAAGAGCAAAATTTGGTATCATACCAATTTGAGGTATTGGTTTGATAAAGCAAAATTGCAGAATTTGTCAATGGTTGGACACCACATTTTGGTATTCTTTTAGTATTACTGTATTTTATCAAATTCCTTCGAAACTATGGGAAAATTTTGACAAAATAATTAATTTTGCTCTAAGACGATGTCTCAAAGCGAATGCGAAAGCGAAAAAATTAAAAAGTTTAAACATTGAATTTACGAGCCAAGGTTTCAACATTTGAATGAACAAAGTGTTTAAAAATGCTTTTACACCTGCCCAGTTGTTTTACAATCATTAATTTTCAAAATACCTAAGTATTGTAAAAAAAAAAAATGTTTGCAAAAAAAAATTGCGGTACATTGGAATTTTATAAAAATTCAAAATACTTTTAATCCAGCCCAAACATGCTAAATGTGATTATAAATGCAGAAAAATGCGTTATAGATTGTTTTTAGTTGATTTGACTTCTATTTTCATTAAAATTTTGAAGATTTTTTAAAAAGTATTGTTTTTTTGCCTCCTGATTTTTCGGACCAATTCTGAAGGGGGGCGTAGTAAACTTTGAAAAATATTTGCAACGTCCTTAAGAATCCCAAAAAAGGTGGAACGGTAAATTCAACTCGCTGGTTATCGGGCATAACTCAACCAACCGGGACGATTATTGTTTCCAGTGATTTGTAAGAATGTCTAGATGATCTTAAAATTTTGCAGAACTTAATTTGAACAAATCTGTAATTTCTGCGACCGAAAACATCGTTCCACCTTGTTTAAAACGACTGTATCCGCGGAATTTTCGGCGATTTTTTTTTACACGTGAAAAAAAAATGGAACGATGTTTTTGATCGCAAAAATTACAGATTTGATCAAATTAAGTTCTGCAAAGTTCTAAAATCATCTAGACATCCTAACAAATCACTGGAAAGAAGAATCATCTTAATTGGTTGAGTTATGCCCGAGAACCATTGAGTTGAAGTTACCGTTCCAACTTTTTTGGAGCCTTGGGCGTTGGAATGTTAATTAAAAATAAAAGGTTGTCACTCACTCCATTAAACTGCTCTACTTAAACATGAGCAAACAATATCCTTTTTCTATTAATAAAATGTTAGACAAAATCAATAGTAATATCAATTTAATTTTGAAAAGAAAAATAAATTAAGTTGTAAAATTCTTGCAACTTTTGAAAGATTCAATCCCGGAAGGTCCCGGTGGCATTTGAGACGAGATTTGTTTGACCACGCCTTCCCTCGGATGGGAAAGTAAACGTTGGCCCGGTCTAATCTAAAGGGATAAGCCTCGATGGAGTCGCTTGTAGGCAGTTGGACTCACAATCCAAAGGGCGTCAGTTCGAATCCCGGGGTGGACACCTAGTTTCGAGTAGGAATCTAGCAATCGAGAACGCCAAGGCAATGCGGTAGAGCAAATAATTTGATTTGTTGATTCATATAAAATTTAATAAAAGCTTCAAACTGTGTGGTTTAATTTGGTACAGCTTTGTATTGTGATCAAGTGATTGAATTCTCTTCTCAGCATTTACAAATAATTTTGCATTCTATTTCGCGTTGAATATTTTTTAAATTCTTTGCAATATATTTCTTCTTGTTGCAAGGATATCTCCTAGAAAGATTAAAGTTGTCACAAAAATCCACTTACCATAAGTTTATCTGCTTGCGCGCCAAAAACAACAATTCCAAATGTTTTTCGCTGGACACAATTATGAATTCTTGTCTTATTCAACAATGTACACGATGCGAGCTGGGTCATAAAAAATCACTGCACTACCAACATCCACCCACCATGAACTTCACGAAAACAAGTTACAAACACTTGGTCTACCTAGAACGGGACTCACTTGTCCCAATCTCGGCAAATCTCGTTATACTCCTTCTCCGGTTTTTTTTTGCTCCCCAAATCACTACACTATTCACTGGCTAGAGGGGAAGAAAAAAAATGAAACTCATGCAAACACAGCACTTTGAATTACTACCGCTGCCACGAATAATTAGATTCCACCTGGGCCGACACGTTTTATGACATCTTCCTTTTTTTTTTTTTGCTTTATCTGTTTGCCTCCCCTTGCGAGGGAGGAACTTGACGCCGTCGTACTAACTTGTCGTACGTGTATTTTGGGCCAAATTGAGTTTAGAACCTTCACAAATCCCCCAAATTCGAATTCTGAGATTTTGTCACTTTGCGACAAGATAGCACGACGACGTCGAACTGTGTTCTTGTTCGACGGTTCTGCAGGTCTTTTCTCTCAGCTAACTCTCGGTGTACATTAGATGATGAACTTGGTTCTGCAAGTCGCGTTCGACGGTTCTTGCACACAGGTTTTTTCTTCTGTTTGAGTTGTTGATTTCAAACTTTGTTTAGGTTGATACGGTAAACTTAATTCTGTTTATGATAGTATAGCCTGGCCAGAACATGTAAAAACAAGAAATTATAATTTTTTGACTAGAATTTTTGATTCCTAATTAAAGCCATCCTAAAGTAGATTTATATTAAGGTCCAAGGAAGCAAAAGAATTGAATCCAATCATTCAAAATTATCTAATTCTTAGATTGATATTGAACCTATCGCAATCAGATTTTGTTTTTTGTTAATGTGTTTTGTAGAAAAATAACAAATTTTAGTCGAATTAAGTTACTTTTGAGTTTAGAAAAATTAGTTTCTTGACCTACAAAATTTCTAACAAATACGATTTTTAGTTTAGATTAAAAGCAACATATTTTATGCAAGAAGCGCTCAAAAAGCACTTTTCACCAACTACCTATTTATCCTGTTTCCTGTTTACAATACCACTGTGAATGGGCCTCCCTTACGACCAAAAAAGTCATTTTGTGTAATGGTTTTACATCCGTCTACACAAAAAATATATTTATCTAAATATTCTAAAATCTGTGATTTTTGTTGTTGCAAAAATCAAACTCTTGGTGGATTTACCAGTAATGCAGAGAATTTTAATGAAATTTCTATAATGTACTTTAGGAATCCAAATCCGATTTTGCATTTAAAAATTATTTGAGATTATTCGATCGTTTTTACACAGTCAATTCTTTTGCCACAGGGGGAATACAACACAGAAAAAAAATGATGGCAATATTCATCAGTAAATGGTGACAGATTTTGTGGCAAAATAAATGATTAATTTTACCCCAGATAATGATGAATTTTCATCAGTTTTTGATGAATATTTATCAGGTTCACATTTTTTATGTAATATTACTCAAAAAAAGTGGTAATATTCAACCTACCAAATTTTCAACATTCCAAAACTCAACTTTTTTTTCTGTGAATGCCATGAGTGTATCTTGTCTAAAATATAATTCATTTCTTTATGTCCAAAATATTGTGAATTTGATCGAAAACAAGAACTTAAAGCTTGTAAACAGGGTTATTCCAAATGTCTTAAATTCAGAGATTCTGACACAGCAAAAAAAAAGTTGATTTATGGAATGTTGAAAATTTGGTAGGTTGAATATTCCCTCTTTTTTGAGTTAGATTACATTAAAAACGTGTTAAAAATGTGAGCCTGATGAATATTCATCAAAAACTGAAGAATATTCATCAATTCCTGATGTAATATTACACATTTTTTCGCCCCAAAATCTGTCACCATTTCCTGATGAACATTGCCATCATTTTTTTCTGTGTAGATAAATTCATAGAAATCTTCTAATAAAAAAGAAACTGTTGTGATGTTTGAAGCATCTCAAGTGATTTGTGTTTTTTTTTTGTTTTTAACTCTACGGTTGAAAATGTGTTGTACTTTAAACGTTTAACGTAAGAATTAAGAAAACAAAAAAAATTAGAAGCAAAATTTAAACAAAAATGCTTTAAATATCACAAAATACTAAACACTTCATAACTGGTTTTCTAATGTAAACATATTTCTAAGAATTTATCTGAGAATCTGGTAATTTATTTAAACAATCAATTTAATCAATTTTCAAATCTTCGGTAAAATGTCATAAAGTCCAATGCTAAATTTATTTCATTTTCCTAGAAAGCAAGGGACAAAACAAAAATAATTTTCAGAGAAAAAGCTTCTGAAATCTATTGTAGATTTTCTACAATAAATACAGAATACAAACTTACATGAAAAAATGATATAAAATGGCTTCTTTCGACATAGGGAATGCTTGAAAAAAAGTTTAATTCAAATAACATAAAAATACAAAGAAAAGTTGATTTGAAGAATTACTCTTAAAAGTACATATTCAACCAAACAATAATATTATGGTGCAAAGTTTCGTGAAAAGTCTTTTGATTCTCATTAAAAAATGTTGTTAAACTTTATGTTTTCTGCAAATATATATACATATATATATGGTAAACCATAACCATATATATAATGCTTTTTTCAGAAAAAATATTTGTAATACCGTGACGTGAAACTTGTTAACCAAAACTGTATTAACCATACGTGAATTTGATTTTTTTCGAACAACGTATAAAATCGAATGTAATTTATACGATAAACCAAGAAAAAAAATCATTGTACCTTCTTTTCAAGATTTCCCTAAAAATGGAGCTGCAAAACAAAATAGGTTTGATCAGAATACGTTGCATAATGCTTATTCATGTATTTTTAATCAAATAAGGCCGTTGTAACTATTCTTCAAAGTTTATGTCGATTCCCCCCCCCCCCCCTTCCTCCCTCCCATCAAAAAAGGTCCGAAAAATTAGGTGGCAAACAACATATGCTTTTCAAAAAAACTTCAAAATGTTAATGTAAAAAGAAATTAAATCAACTGAAAACAATTTGAATTGCACTTTCCTACGTTTAAAATCATATTGAGTATGTCCGGGATCGATCAAAAATATTTGTTATTTTTGTGAAATTTTGTTGTACAATACTGCAAAAAGAGAAAAAAAGTCAATACTTTGATTTTTTGAAAACTAATGATTGTAAATTGTGTGTGTAAAATTCTTTCTAAATCATTTTTTTTTTTCATTCAAATAGTAATACCATGGCTTGTTATTTTTTTGCCTCCCCTCTCGACTTTGATAAAGTAAATTATTTTGGTAATGAAACATTCTCTGCACAACATTCTTTAATCAATTGATCTTACTGGCATTAAATAATATGTTGCTCAAATAAATAAAGCGTTTTGATATATTTGAGAAAAATCGTATTAATTAACCCGATGCTTTTCAAAGTGTTTGTCCCTCGGCTCTGGCTGAGGTCGACGGGGGCAAAAATATAACAATTGAAATTACAAGCCAGAATTTTACCATTTCAATGCAAAAACTATTGGAAATGCATTATACGCCCGTACAGTTTATATGCAAACATTGGTTTTCTAAAAAAAAAAAAGAAATATTAGACGAAGTAAAAAACACTTTTTGCTTTTTTAACATTGAAAATTCACTAAAATTTCAAAAATTATCCCAAACATGCTAAGATGAATCAAAACGCATGGGAACTTATTTATAACTGATTTTAATTGATTGCACTTAAATTTCCATTGAAAATTTGAAATATTTTTTATCATCCTAAATACTTTTTTTAAATAATAATCAAAAATCAGGTCGAAGACACAAAATAAAAAAAAAACTACAATGAAGTAAACTAAAAATTAAATGTTAAATTTGATATTTTATCTTATTTTATTTAACTTCAAAATAAGTATTCAAACTCAAAAAATTAACATCCTAATTCAAAAAGTAAACAGAATTTTTAAAGTACGATTATTTAATCACTTAAACAGCACAACAAAACACAATTAAGTCACTGTAAACGGAATGACCACATGCTTCACAAATGCGCCGGAGGAGTAATTTCTCCAGCCAAGCGGCATTCATTCACAAACCAATATTAGCCACCATTTATCATCCACCCACCACTGCTGCTGCTGCTGCTGCTGCAAAGGTCTCCTGGTCTGCTTGCCTTGTGGTAGCCACGCGCAACAATGACTAATGATCGACGTTTTGTTGGTTCAATTCGTGCAAAACAACTCCAAACAGCTCGCAAGTAATCCTTAGTTTTGACGAAATTATTCACTTGTCTTCTGAGATATTTATCTTTTTTTTTTTTTCTTCAGTTGAAGTCACACTTTTTAACACGACTTTATTCCGCACCAAACACGTGTGGCTCCGCCACTGAACTTCTTCAAGCTCTTCAAGAACCACTAGAGTGATGACGACATTACATTACCGCAAACGTTACTGAAAAAAAGTGCAACAAAATTGATCTTCAAACACTGACACAACTGGGCTCGTAAAACCGTTCAAACCCAACTCTGCCTGCAAGCCACTTGAGACCTTCTCCCCTTCTCCCACCCGAATGCCACTTGAGCCACTCCAGCGAGCACAGATGTTCCTTCCCCTTCTAAAGTCCCCAAATCGAAAGGGGGGTCCTCCTAGCAAAAAAAACAAAACACGTCCGAACGCCGCGCGCGCCAAAAGCCAACTGAAACTAAAGTCAGTCCTTCAAGTTCTGCCAGGCGGCAATAGTTTTTCCCGGAAAATGCGCGAGAATGTGTGCGCTTCTCTCGATTTCTCGCTCTCTGTTCGGAGAAGTTCTCGTGTAAGCTTGGCCCCAAAACAGATTATGCCGGCAATAACAAACAACCGAAACCGGTTGAAGCCTGCGGAAGGAAACGTGGAAATTGCGGGAAAATCAGCTGTGTGTTTGCGGAAATTGGGAGCGTAGTACACGGTTGAGAGAGCGGCAGACAGCAAGAGAGAATGGCACGTGATTTTGGAATAAAATTGGCGGGAGAAATCGAGCAACGTTGGGATTTTGCCCTAAACGTGCTGACTTTTGTGTATATTTTATTTAATTTATTTTTAGGGTAAAAAAAAAATAAAAAAAATAAATAAAAAAAATGCATTATACACTAGAACAATTGTGTTAAAAAAACAGAGTTTTAACGAAATTTAAATGTTTGCAAAAAAATCATTTTGTGATACTATAGGGGAAGGTGGGGCAAGACGACCATATGGGGCAAGAGGAACAATGGCTCGTACGGCCGTAATTTTTACAATTTTGATTATTTCCAGTATGAGGAATTGTTGCTAGCAATGCAATTAGCTGATTCTACTACCACATAACCGCCAAAACGACGTAAACGCCACGGGGCATAAGATTTAATGAAGTTTTTTACAGAACCTTTGTTTTCTTAAAATATTTGGAAAGTACAAAATAAGGCTTAGGATTCGTTTTAAGGCTCATTTTATCAAAATGCTATTTTTCCTAGATCAGTAGTGTCCCTACCAATGACTTGCACCTATTACAAAGTATGATTTAACTTTTGGTTATTTTTGTTGAGAGCTTTTAAAAAATCTTGTTCAGGTGGGGCAAGTGTACCATATGGATTTTTAGTATGGAAAAAAATACGAATTGCTGCAACAACATATTTGATTGGGGAATAAATACACGAAAGTACGTAAAACTGATAAACAATTGTTAAAAAAAATGTCCATACAAAATATAGTGATATTATGAAAATTTTCTTTTTATCATCGAAGTAATATTATTTTTCGTAAAAACGATGAATTTTTCAGTCAAATATTATGATTCTATCTAAAAATGGAACAAACCTTTCAAGTACATTCTAATCTGATGTATTTAAGTGATAACAGTTCAATTGTTAGCAAATAAACATGTTTTTTCATCCATTGTTCCTCTTGCCCCAACGGGTTGTTCGTCTTGCCCCACTAGTTGAGTAGAACGTACGGAAAATCAAAAAATTTAAAATCAATTTTTTACATTAAAAAACAGGATTTTTTAAAAACTTGCTCTAACAAAGTCTTAGTCAAGACCTAGAATAAGATGATTATAATAAAATCCGACAGATTTTTTAACTTTTTAATGGGTTATAACGAGCATTTCCTTAGCTTGTTACACTTGCCCCACTTTCCCCTACAATGAAATTTCACAAAATCTCGAAGTATTTTTGGACAGGTTCGAACAAGCAAGTATGCATCTTTTTTTTTTAATTTTCATTTAGGCTGGTACAAAAAATCACGGGACAAAACAATGTTTTTTTACAAAAAACTTCAAAATTTGAATGAAAATTTTAGTGCAATCAGTTGTAATCAATTTAAAATGCATTCCCCTACGTTTAGAATAATTTTTAGCATGTTTGGATTTATAAAAAAAATCATTAGAATTTTTTAAAATGTACGATATTCAGTATCCCTAAGGTTACCAACTCTTGCTGAGCAAAAATCCGTAAACTTTGCCGATATGACTCCATGGTACAGTAGTTGTTCGGTAACTGGGCTGAGAACGTAGCCCAGTCACCGAATATATGTTGCTCGTTAACTGAGCTGAACAAAAAATAACGAGGGGACCACCAATGCATGATATTTTGCAGATGAAATATAAAAATAAAAGTTACTCAAATTTATTTACATTGCTTACTTTTCATATTTCTTTAATTGTAACTTGAAATTAAACAAAAGTTAGAATTTTTTTTTTTACTGAATATGATTTTTGCATCCATTAACCCCTCGGTCATTTTGGTTTGTTTTGGTTTTTTGACGTTTGTCTGCTTTTTAACTGGGCTACGGCCCAGTTAGCGATCGCCCAGTTAAAAAGCAGCCCAGTTAAACAACGCCCAGTTACCGAACAACTACATATAACAAAAACTGTCAAGGAATTATTTAGATAAATTAAATTAAATAAATTTGAGAATTACAAATATGAAACTGTGTCGTTTTTACAGCTAACAAAATTCACAAAATGCTATGAGAGTGCTTATGACTTGCACGTTTAAAAGCATTCATAAAATAAACCGTGATTTGAATCAAATCATTATGGTCTTCATTTTTTTTTTTTTTTTTTTTTGTAAAGCGTTTAAAAGTTTACGAAATGGCAAGTTTTCTTTTACGAATGATATCGATTCACGAACACTTTTCCAGAGTTTTTTTTTTATTGAAAAGGCCCTACAACATGTGAAACACAACAGTTTATAGGACCTTTAAAAAAACTCTAGATTTGTTAATTCAAATGTTCAAAGGTTTTCGCAAGCTTTAGAAAGCCTTTGGACCTTTTAATGAATAAATATATTTAGTAAGTAATGTCTAAAAGAACAATTCTAGAGTGTTTTTAAAAGGTCATATTAACAAATGAAAGAAAAAAAAAATAAAATAAATAATCAAGCTTGAATTGAGTAAAACCCGGAAAACTCTCCCTTATTAAATCAATCTCCCAGTTAAATTAAAATGTCTAATTAACAAAAGCTTGGACCTAATCAAAAAAGCAATACAATGTTCAAAAATTGTTAAAATTCCGTACAAATCCGTATTATGCGTGAAATTACCTACAAAAATTCCGGCCTGTTAAAAATCCGCGAAGAGGGTCGAAAATCCGTATGGTAAGGAAAAAATCCGTACAGTTGGTATCCCAAAAAGTTTTTTTTTTTGCTTAAATATAGGGTTTTGTCAAGCCTTACATTTTTTGACAACTAATGATTGCAAAACAACTGAACTAGTGTAATAGTAGTTTATGCAACAAGTTGCAAAAAGACTATTTTTGCAGCACGAGCACGAGCACGACGAGTGCTGAAAAAATCCAGTTTTGCAACATTTCTTGCATTTCTGAAAAACACCCATTGAGTGAAACTATAAGTCAAATGTTCATGTATTTTGTCAATCAATCGTTTAAATCAAAAAAATGTTGAAATGTATTCAGTGTTGAAAAGCCGACGACTATGATTAAATTAGCGATTAATCGCTGCCTGTAACACCTAACGAATAAGACTGCTGAGAATAGTCTTGATTCTCAAATTGCCACGACTAGCTGTCATTCGTCAAGAGTGCAGTCGATGATTGTAACAACCCATGACTGCTGGTGGTAGAAGGGCAAGATTGTATTTTGATCGCAGCAAGTTGACGACTAAACCCGATCATAAACATTTTTAATCGCCCCTGCCACGCTCAACGATCAAGTGACAGTCATGAAAACCGAGATCAACGCATACTCAGAGGGCCTTTCTTCAGGCAATCATATTCGCTAGAAGAGATTATTTTGCATCCTTGAATGTATTACTTTTCAAAACAAGTGCTGAAAAGTTTAACTTTTCAACATCCATTTCAGTGCTGAAAAGTAGAACTTTTCAGCATTTATTTTGAAAAGTGTTGCTATTCGATTCTGTCATTATTGGTACGGAAAAGTAGGCTTTTTCGTCGTTCAAGAATGACAGAAAAAGTTAGTAGTTTCACAACGGAATTGCAAAAAATGCATTTTAAAACACTCTTTTCATTAAAATTTTGGGACTATTGCTTCTTATTTCAATTTCTATATTTTTTCATTTTCGCCCTTACAAGATTGAGACTTCTTTCATATGAAAAATGACAATAATGCATTGAGTTTTATCGGTTTTTATTGAATATATCAGAATTGAAATCGATTTTTGGGGATCTGTGCAGGCCAAAAGATGAGGCATTGTAAGCTGCAGAAAATTGCGTTCTTAACTCAATTTGGTCCAAAATCGACATACGACAAGTTAACACGTTTCCAAAAATTATTTTTGAAAATATTTGGCAAAATCTCTAATTTAATTTTATTTTTCAATTCGATTTGTCAGTCTTAAAAAAATCCATCCAATCCAATCCTTTCTACAATTTGTTTCCTTTAAAAGCACTTTAAAAAAACAATCTCTCGCAACCGTCAGCACCAGCTAACTTGCATGCAAGCAGAGCGAAATGCTTCACCGGTTTCATGAAAGGTGGTATTGTTGATTTCGTTTGCAAGTTGACTGTTCTCGCTTTACACTCAACCCCCGGTGGCTTTAAAAAGCAACTGTCGAAATTATTACCGCAATTTTCTCGTAATGTTCCAAAAATTACTTCTCAAAACAATATTCGTTTTTTGATGGATTTTTAACTGACCTGACCTTATGGATAGTTTCCTAACATATATGCACAACAACAATTTTATAGAAAAACCTTCAAAGCTAGATCTGTTATATTAGATTAATTCTTAAGAGGCAGTATTTGTAAACATTGCTCGGTTTGTTCTAGAGGTTGTATCGAGGTGCTCCGATTTGGATGAAACTTTCAGCGTTTGTTTGTCTATACATGAGATGAACTCATGCCAAATATGAGCCCTCTACGACAAAGGGAAGTGGGGTAAAACGGGCTTTGAAGTTTGAGGTCCAAAAAACATAAAAAATCTTAAAATTGCTCGCATTTCAGTAAAACTTCATCATTTCCAACTCTCTTTGATGCATGCGACTGGTCTTTTGAAGCACTTTAAAATGAGCCATAGACATCCAGGATTGGTTTGACTTTTTCTCTTAGCTTTTGCAAATTACTGTCAAAAATGGATTTTTTTAAAACCTTAATATCTTTTTGCAACAGCCTCCAACACCCATACTCCTATAGGTCAAAAGATAGGTAATTTCATGAACTATAAGCCTACGGTAATAACTTTTTGGCCAATCGTAGTTTTTCTCATAGTTTTTTGATTTTTCTATTACAAACTTTTTACAACGTTAGTTTTTGCCCTGTAGGCCGCCATAGCGGCATTTTTTGGTCTCAATTTTGTCATATTCGGAATCTTCGGAAAATTTCACGTTAGTTAGAAGTATTGGAGTTGTAATTTTGATTTAAAAATAATTAAATAAAACATTTTTGAAAAAAGAAATACAGAAATGTAGATCTTATTTCCCTTTGATCAATACGTCAAATGCTGTATCAAGTAGGCGAAAACCTGTTTTACCCCTAATCCAACAAATTGTTGAAAAATATTTTAATTCATTCTAAATGGCAATTTTTCCAATCAAATTTACAACTCCAATACTTCTAATTTACGTGAAATTTTCCGGAGATTACGAACATAACAAAATTGAAACCAAAAAATGCCGCTATGGCGGCCTACAAGGCAAAAACTAACGTTGTAAAATGTTTGTTCTAGAAAAATCAAAAAACCATGGGAAAAACTGCGATTGGCCAAAAAATTAATACCATAGGCTTTTAGTCCATGAAATTACCTATCTTTTGACCTATGGGAGTATGGGTGTTGGAGGCTGTTGGAAAAAGATATTAAGGTTTTAAAAAAATCCATTTTTGACAGTAATTTGTAAAAGCTATGAGAAAAAGTCAAACCAATCCTGGATGTCTATGGCACATTTTGAAGTGCTTCAAAAGACCTTTCGAATGCATCTAAGAGAGTTGGAATTGATGAAGTTTTACGGAAATGTGAGCAATTTTAAGATTTTTTATGTTTTTTCGACCTCAAACTTCAAAGCCCGTTTTACCCTACTTCCCTTTGTCGTAGAGGGCTCATATTTGGCATGAGTTCATCTCATGTATAGATAAACGGAGCACCTCGATACGACCTGTTACACATTGGTGAAAAACTCGCTCTTAAATTGAAATAAATGGTTGATCAAAACCAATATAAAACTTAACACAATTATGATCCATATACAAATTGACGTAGATTTTTGGCAAGCAGAAATATTTTATAAAATTGTCTTGCCAAAAACGGAATGGCACAGTAATATACCTATTAGTACTGTTAGTTAGGAGCAATGGATTTCAATACTGTATAAAAATATTGCAAAATTATTCAAGAGCTTTTAAATATTGTTTTAGCCACAGTTCTCGTGATTCCGGATTTATCCCGATTGTTTTCGATTTTTTGTGGATTTTTGAGATTTTCCGAATAATACCTGAAACTGAGATAAGTTGTTTTATCACATTCTAAATCTGATACAAATTATATTTTTCCATACTTCGCTGTCGGACAGCGAAAATAAGATTCGAAGCACCCTCACAAAAAAATGTACTTCAAAGAATCGAAAGATATCAAGGCTTCTTCAAAACTCGGCCCACCGTAACAAGCTCACCCACCAGCTGTGTATAACATGTTTTATTTTGCTTCAAAGTTTGTTGTAATGTTGGTTTTCTTTAGATTTTTTTTTTTTTGGTGAATAGATCATTAAATGTTTTACTTTTTGTTTTCTGTTTTTTTTTGTCTTCTTTCTTTTTCGCAAACAACCTACCGTCTACAAGAGCATCTAAAAAACTGGCAAATCATGCTGCAAATATAGAGTCTGTTTCTTATTCTTTTTTGTTATTTCTCGTTTGCATAATAACCTTTTAATCATCATATATTCAACAACTTGTGTGTTTGCTTTATTTCGTCGTCACTTATTCTTCCTCAGATGGGTTACAGTTTATATGCTACAAAACACAGTCCTTCCGTTTCCAACGCTCGACCTTCGCGGGGGGTCAAGTCGGCTTTGCGTAGTCGTTTGCCCAAAAATTTCCTCCAGAAGTCTTTCAAGTCTTTCACACACACACACTGAATGCGTTAACTTTCGGTTTCCTCTCTGCAACCTTTAATATGTTGGGTTTTTGGCCCCGATAGCCTCCGGTACTTTTAATCTTTCCTTTCGCAAGCGGATCACGATCACGTCAAAAGTTTCTCGCGCAGCAATTCTCAATTCACGCCTTTGACGGGGACACGACAACAGAGCGAAAGTTTGTCTTAAAATTGTCTGTTGGAAAAAAAAAATTGCTAACTCGAAAGCACTACTTGCTGCTGCTGTTGCAGATTTCGCCGCTACGTTTACGTTTAAAGGTTGGATTGCTTGAAGATATAAGTAGATGGATAAAGTTGGTTTTTGTTTTGTGTGTGTGTTTTTTTTTAACTAGTTAGAATTTTACAATCGGCTGAAACTTCTTGGTTGGAATGTTCTCGTTTTCATTCTTCTATTCAAAAATGGTTCAAAATTCCCAAACTCTTCGTCGCTTCCTCTCTCCAAAAATTCAAATTCGTCGTGAAAAATTGCAGTTTTAAATCGTTGCCGCCCTTTTTTTCTCTCTCTTTACTCATTCGATGCTCCGCATGACCAAACGCGCAAACAATTGACTAAACAAAAATGTGTGCTAAATTACGAGGAAAACAAGTCTGTAAATTTGATTAATTCTAATATATTTCAATACACATTTCCTTGTCTTATCTACTGGCCAAGATAAGAGCCCTTTTTTGCATTTGCATTTATATATGAGTGTAAAAACCATACCATTTTACGTTTCTTGTTTAGTTTTTGGATAAATTAGTTTGTTTTAAATAAGTATTCCAATGCAAAAAAGCGATTGTAACATATCATGAGCTTTTATTTTCTCTAGGCATTTTTACTAAAACTAGATGAAATTTGGTAGAGGGATGAGGTGAGGAAAAATAGACAACAAAAAGGTTTGATACAAAGAAAGACAAGAAAATAGAGATGATAACACTGCTTCAATTTGAGTCCAAGCTTTCCTGGCTGCCCGGAGGGTAATGTTTTCCCACGTGCGCTAATGATAACGTTTTTTTTTTGTTTAAATAAATATGTGTGTTTGTGTGTTGTGTGTTTTGGGTAGGAAAGTTTTCTTTTAACGGTCTCTCGCGCACACAAACTCTCTCGCATCCCAAATTCCAGAACGCACACCCTTCGCCAAAATCATTCTTCATCCCGCTCACTTTTACTTTAGATAAATGTTGCAGTCTGCACCGCGCTCAAACAAGCCGGTTCGCGCTCATTCCGCGAACAAGCCACGACCGCCCTCTAATGAGGAACACTTCCGTTCGTGGCACCACCGCCATTGGTCGCCAACGCCGCCAAACTATAACTGGAATTGGGTCGCGAACGAGAATCCACAAACTCCTCATCGTCCTCTTCTTCGTCCTCCTCCTCCTCGCCATCACCACCTTCCGCGTGCTGTTGCAGACCACGCCGCAGCGCCTCCTCCGACAGCCGGTTGCGCGAGCTCGAGCTAGACCGCGCCAGATTCGAGCGCTTCATCGGGGGCGAATCCAGCACCGAATCGCTCGGACTCTCGCCGTATCCGTCCTCTTCCTCCTCCTCGTCCTCGTCCCCAAACTCGTTCAAACTGCTGTGGCTGCCGGTTGGGCTGCCCGGCGGGCTGAGCGCCGATTTGAGCTTCTGCTTCGAGTCGGACAGAAAGTTTGAGATTCGACTGTCCTTGCCAAACATCAGCAAAAAGGTGCGAATAAAGTCGGTGGATTTTTCCTCCCACTTGCTGATGATGTCGCCCTTGCCCTTCTTCACCTTGTCCTTCAGCTCGTCCATCTTGTTCTGGAAGCGGAACTTCTTCTCCGACAGGAACGACACGTTCAGTTCTTTGGCTGTGTACCCGCGGGCCAGATTTCGTCGCACGTAGATGTCGTAGTCCTTCACTATCCGGGCCACGATGTCGGATGTGCTGACGCCCTCGGTGCGCTCGGTCGCGACGAACATGCCGCGCGCTTTGATCGGCGCGTACAGATCGTTGCAGTCTTCGCTGCCGTACGGGAGCTCGTCGTGGGCCACAAAGTCGATCTTGTTGTTCTCGAGAAACTCGTCCGTTAGCTCCCAGGGCGCGTCGCGGATGATCTGGAAGGGGGGGAAACGAAAGAGAGATGGTTATTAGCCATGGAAAAGCTACTTCGCTTAAAAAAGAAGACAAGCACGATTTTTGGAAGGTGTTGATCCTGTTTCAATCATATTTTGCTAACTTTCTATGAAGACATTTGTTAGATCGAAAACGTTTTGCCTTACCCACTAAGGTAAGGCTTTTAAATCTTGCTCTAAAAATGAACTTTTCATAGAATTATCGTAGATTTGAGCCGATTTTTCGAAACAATGCCAACTTTAGAGAACTGTACAGAACTCCAGAGTGTTCAAAACTTCAGTGTTATAGGGAAAATATACCCATTTTAATCACTCTAAGCCGTTCGACCAATTCTCATCACTTTTGCCGTTTTCCGCCTTTAAATCAATATTTTCAGATGTATCAACAATGGAAAGTTGCTTGCTCACTTTTATTTGAGCTATTTATTACTTTGGAACAGTCAAAAATACTTTATGAAAGCTGTAATTCATGATCTAAGTGCTGATAGGCCTATAATAGAAACAGGTTGAGAAAGGGCATAGTTCCCCTAATTCCCATGTAAACTTTAACCCTGAAGCGCGCAGCCAGTTTACGAACAAATGCGCTGATATTTGGCATGAGAGCCCCTATGGGCATGCCCTACAAAGGGAACCAAACTAAAACATGACAAGAGATGCATTAGTGGCTCAACTCGAACACTCGAGGGAAAGCAAGAACTTTGGGGTCTCCAGAAACACGTGCATTTGGATTTTTTAAATATTTTGACTGTGCCGAATGGCTTTTCTCCAAAGTTTTTATGGAGAATCCGGTAATTTTTGTTATTATTTGTAGGTCAGTGTTGTTTTTCAAGATTTTTTTAGCAGATTAAATCCCATTTGCTATGATATTTTTGAACTTTTTTAAACCGTATCTCAGAAACATTTCTTATCAGACTCATCACTGGACCTTTTCCAATCTAATTTGGATACATTTTAAATGCAAAAATCACTGAAACTTTATAGTTCCGATTTTGATGTTAAATATTTATTTCTCTGTCAATTGAAAAAATGAGAAAATTTAAAAAAAAAACCCGACGAAAGTATTGACATATCTTGCACCTGGTAAATTATGAACTGAACTCAAAACTGGTCCAAAATAAAAAATGTTTCAGACCAGTTTTGAGAAAGCTGCCAAATATTCAACATTTTTCCCTTTTAAAATTTTCGCACAGATTCAAAAAATTTTAAAATATTTTTTTTCGATGAGATCAAAAAATTTCACTAATGTTTCATTTTTTAGCATTAGGATTAGATTCTGCTATATTGGTACCAAAAAATAATAGACTGGGTGAGACTAAAAACACTAAAAAATTTCAACCGGAGCTCCAATATTCAATGTCTCATTAATTTTCCATGGAAATTTGTATGGGAAAAACCATTTTTGTGGTTTTTCACATTTAAAAAATCCACGTTTCACGCTGAACTAAAACCGGATTCATATTTGGATGCTCTGAAAGGTGCTCTACAACTTAGAGATTATGATGCTAGCATGCCCCTGAAAGAATATAACAGCGTCCTCAAAACTCGTCTAAAACGTCATTTTCGAACAAAAAACACGTGTCTAAAACTTTTTGAACACGCTGTATCTTTTTGCCTTCCTCACCTTACTGAGGAAAGGCTATAAAATAACTCGAAAAATGAACTTCTTAATTCGACCTCGTAGACCTACCTTCACGTATACCTATCGACTCAGAATCAAATTCTGAGCAAATGTCTGTGCGTGTGTATGTCTGTAAGTCCGTGCACCGAAAAATATGCACTCGATTATCTCCGGACTGGCTGAACCGATTTGAACCCTTTTGGTCGCATTCGATCCGTCTTGGGGTCCCACAAGACCTATATTAACTATTTTGTTAAGTATTTCAAAAGTTATGCTAAAAAAACGATTCTGGCTAAGATTTGAAAGAATGTAAAAAAGGTGGTTTTTGTAAGAAAATTCTAATTATACATTTTTCGAAAGGTATTTGAAAGATCTTTCTAATGAGCCCAAAACATTGAAGATCTGATAACCCTATCAAAAGTTATGAGCACTTTAGTGTCATTTGTACACATTTTAGAGGCCGGATCTCAAATATGTTGATGAAAAAGTTGTCCGGATCTATCATGCGACCCATCGTTGGATAGGTAACCAAAAGACCTTTCCATCAAGCGCAAAAGATTGAAGATCTGATAACCCTATCAAAAGTTATGAGCACCTAAGTGTCATTTGTACACGTTTCAGTGGCCGGATCTCAAATATGTTGATGAAAAGGTTGTTCGGATCTATCCGGAGATCTGGCTCCCGGGATTTTGTTGATTTGAAACTCCCGGGAAAAGTGAACAGATATATTTTTTTACTGCCTTAAGGCTTAAAAAACTTTAAAGTAATATAACTATTGAAAGTGAACAATTTTCATGAAACAACCCCGTAGGTGTTGTTCTAATATTACGTCCAATGATTTTTGGGATTCTAGACCCCATACTCCATGTAGATATGTTGTAAGAAGTGAAATTTAGATAAAATTTGTAGGTTTGACATTCTTACTACAGAAACAAATATGTACATAATTGTGAGGAAGGCACCAACCACCATCGGTGGATTAAGTAACGTTTTTTTAAGAGCAAGTAAGTTAAAAATTAGTTCAAAACGAGCTGTCAAGCAAGATATTTTCGGTCAAGATTGCAGGTTTTTTTTCTTCAACATAAAAATTAATTTTAAGATTTTGGTTTATGATCATAGTGACATTGAGCTCGGAAAAATAAGCCTCACCGACGTGACTTATAACATACGAAATCTAAACCAAATTTTAGGACTCAATTGCCTCGTAAGGCCATAGAAAATTGAATCGCTTTGTGCAAAATGAGAACTAAATCAATCGTTCTGAAACTTTGAGGAGTTATTTAGGACCCCAAAATGAACTGAAAAATTGCTGTGCTCGCTAAATTTGGACAACTTTATTGTTTCCCTTACAATCATATTACACTCTAATGTCTCATAGGCAATTTAATTGGATTTTTTTTAATTTTCAAAATAAATATTTAAAACTGCAGTAAAAAAATAGCTAGATTAAAAAATTTGTTTTTCCAAAAAACATTTTTTATCAATAAAAGTTGCAGTCCTTGTCACCTAAAAGATAACAATATTTCAAAAAGTTAAAAAATATGATTTTTGGGAAATTTATTCCTTTAAAAAACAAATATTAAAAATCGGCATCTTTTTCCTCGTACTATTTTTTTTAGAATAGTCCTCATTAATACCTACAACTTTGCCGAAGACACCAAATAGATCAGAAAATTCCTCCAAAAGATACAGATTTTCGAATATTCACGTGTCATTTTTGTATGGACAGCTGCCAAAATTTTATAGAGCCTTCTATAGGTGAACCAATGACACTAAATGGCCCCCTAAGACTGGTTGCAACGCGGCTCTACTTTGTTCTAGCTGTTTCATTTTTCAAATAGAACTGAAACAGACCACCCGCAACGCGGAGTTGCAGTTTTATTTTTCGAGCAGTATTTTGAAACCGGAATAAAACTGCTCGACGAGTTTGTTTCAAACGTGAGACGATTTGGAACTGGAATAGAACTCAGTTTCAAAAAAATCAGATATATGGAGATATCCACGTATTCTTACACACACACTATGATGCTGTGTTGATAATCATACGCACACAATTAAAAGCATTTTTTTGAAACAACATTTAGATCAGCGCGTTGCGAGCACCGTGTTCTAGTTTCATTTCCGCCAGTTCTAAAAATTTAAAACTGCTCGCAATTTGAAACAATTATAAAACTTCGCGTTGCAACCAGTCTAAAAGCCAAATAAAAACAAACAAAAATAAAAATCAACTACATGGACTGATTTTGTTGAGAATCGCTCGCTCAAAAAATAACATTTTTCAATATTTTTTGTTTTGGACGGTGAATTTACTTAGCACGTGGATATTTGACATAAAATTTCATACAAAACCATTTTTTCTAAATTGCAAAAAAATGTTCTAAGCAACTCGTTGCAAAACTTGATTTTTTCAGCACTCGTCGTATTTATCCAACTCGGATAAATGTACTATTTGTGCTGAAAAAATCTTCTTTCTGCAACTTGTTGCATAAACGACTATTACCTATGTTACATGTTGCAGAATGAATTTTTGAGAACATGTCGACAAAATGAGAGCATTTTTGGAAGAAATGCATTTCATGTGAACATCTAGGAAAAGAACTTCGAGCTTGAGAGAACATCGAGGAAAGAAGCGCATAGTAGTCGACTGTAATATAGAGTGGACGTTCTGGCTGTCGATCTTCTCGATATCACACAGCTCCAGCTGTCAATAAATTTGTAAGTCCCTTCAAGTAGCATGCTTTGATTTTTTGTTCTATAATTTGATACCCCCCGCTCTCGACGGTCCTTCAATATCGGCAAAGAGAGTTACTTAAATCAATGAAATTTGTGTAAAATTTTAGACTTGGTAAAAATTCACATAAAAAAGACAGTTCAAATTCGAATTAAACAATTTCCTACCTTTAATACATTTTCTCTAATCTTTGACATGAGTCACCACATTCCGTTATCCCTCACCAAAACTGTGACAACGCCTAATCTTGTCCACCACACGCCCCACCCAGCCTTCATCCCAAAATTCCATTCGATTAATCTGCTATCAGCAGTGTGACCTGACCTCAATCCCGCGTGAGCGTATGTGGCCCAGGATTACATCATCCGGCCAAGCCCAATAGACCTCTCTCTAGCCCACTTTCCCTACCGGGTAGAAGTAGAACACAGCACCGCTCTCTTACCTCATCGACGTAGCGACAGTGTCGCACCGCCTCGTAACGCTCGTCGTCGTTCATCACGGTGCGACCCTTCCGGCTGTGCGTTAGCTCATCGTTGCACACGCCGACAATTAGATACACGTTGGGAAACACGTTCTTGGCCTGCCAGCAAAAAAAAAAATGTTAAGAATTTTAATTTAAATGCGTTCGCACTCGCTAGGGTTAAGGTAGCAACTCCTCACCTGCATCAGCTGCCGGGCGTGGCCCTGGTGGAACAGATCGTAGATACCGTCGGCGTACACGCGGATCCTCCGCGGGGCCGTGCCCGAGCGGGCCATCTGGTAGGTGATCTTCTGGGCGTAATCGCACCGGTCGCGCTCCACCACGGCATCTGGCTCGTCCGAGTACGGGGCCGGTTTGCAGATTGTCTGAAATTAGGGAAGAAGCGAAACGAATCGGTTAGAGAAGTGATCTGTTTAGAAAAATCTGGAGAATTTGCGACGCAATTTCGCTTCAAAAGGCAATTTACGAGAGCAATTCATCTCAATTAAGATGATTGTGCCTTGAGGACGACCGCGGTGGCAATAATGGGTTGTTTAGATACTTAGAGAAAGAGAGATTTATTGCAAAGTCACCTGACACCGGCGGCGACGACGTTGAAGACTTTTTGCGCAAAAGTTCAAACATGAGGGTGCGCTCAGTAAGCGAGGAGCTCAAGGGAAAGTTGCAAAGATTTGCTGATAAGAGTTGCATGGTGTAACTTTCACCCATTAGTGGAATTTGCTGAACATGTCAAATTGTTCGGGGTTAATTACTCAAACAGCCAGTTATAAGAGGGGTTAATCTTTAATCATCGCGGTCGACAACTCGAGCGTCCAAGCCAAGAATATTTTTGCAGCTCATGAGACATCATAGGCGTATTAGGTTTTACATCGAGACGTCATTTGACAGCTCGTGGGCACTGTTTACATGGTCTTCGTCGATTATCGACGAATTTCCCCGAACAAAATCGACGACCGCATCGAACTGTGCTAAGTCCATGTAAACAGTGCACTCCTTTCTAAACTCCAAATCGAGTCGGCGTAAAAACTAATTAGGTTTTACAGCGTGACGTCATGAGCGCACACGCACACACATTTTTACTGAGACGCACGTGCAAAAAATGTAAACAGTGCAGCCAAGCTGTCAAATTTCTAACCTAATAACCGAGTCGGCGTAAAACCTAATCCAGATTTTTAAGCGAAGATGGCGTTCGAATGGTGAACGCCCGAAATGTCAAAATCACGCAGTGGTATCAACATTACGAAAAAAGTGTGCCATGGCATGACAGCCATATTTTTTTTTTTCTAATGTTGGTGCTACTGCGCGATTTTGACAATTCGGGCGTTCACAATTCGAACGCGATCTTCGCTTAAAAACCTGGATAGGCCAATTGCATGTGATAAAATTTGTTTATGTGTCATTTCCATGGCTACGTCACGACTGTCATCCACATACAAGGCGAGTGAAGTCAAAATCGAACTAACAGGGTTGTTACGGAAAAGTCGAGAAAAAATCCGCGCCAGATCCGCGCCGACCCCAAAACCCAATCCGCGCGAAATTCGCGCCATATAAATAAAAACCGCGACAAACATAGAAGAGAGTAACATAATGAATGAAATTTTAAACGAAAAAAAAAAAATAATACAGAAGGCCGATCAGTACCGTTGATCAGTTGTGGATTCATATCCCACCTGTACCAAATGGAACCTTTTTTGCCATTTCTGAAACAATATTAGCATTTTTTTTGCAACACTTAAAATATCGTTGCTTTAAAAACAAATTCAGAAAAAAAATAAATTCGAAGATTAAAAAAAATTAAAACCATAAAATAAATCACTAAATTATAAAATCTAGGGATTTAGTACTTGATAATTCTCGCCAAAACATTACTGTGGCAAATCGAAACACGAAATTTCTATTATTTTCTTCTCTAAATTTCTCTAATCTAAAATATGACTCCGAAAATGATATTTAATAATTTAATAATTTAATAATTTAATAATTTAATAATTTAATAATTTAATAATTTAATAATTTAATAATTTAATAATTTAATAATTTAATAATTTAATAATTTAATAATTTAATAATTTAATAATTTAATAATTTAATAATTTAATAATTTAATAATTTAATAATTTAATAATTTAATAATTTAATAATTTAATAATTTAATAATTTAATAATTTAATAATTTAATAATTTAATAATTTAATAATTTAATAATTTAATAATTTAATAATTTAATAATTTAATAATTTAATAATTTAATAATTTAAAAATTTAATAATTTAATAATTTAATAATTTAATAATTTAATAATTTAATAATTTAATAATTTAATAATTTAATAATTTAATAATTTAATAATTTAATAATTTAATAATTTTGTAATTTAATAATTTAATAATTTAATAATTTAATAATTTAATAATTTAATAATTTAATAATTTAATAATTTAATAATTTAATAATTTAATAATTTATTGATAGGCACACTTTAAATGGTTAGGCGCTTATACTTACATCAAATCCTACGTATTGTACCACCCCCGGCCGAGTTAAAATGCGTAACCGGAAAAGAAGGTGTGCATGCCTGGCACGAACACTCAAAGCGTGTTCTAGCGTGTTGCTCGTACTGACTCAGAGCAAGGGTGAGATGTAGGTGTAAAGGCAGTGCGTGTTCGTCGGGAACCTAGTGCATAAGATCGGTCAAGGCCCGTTCTTACACTGAAAATTGCGAATTGCGAATTTAATAATTTAATAAATCGAATGACCAAAATCCTAGAGAACTGCTCAATTGTAATATTTTCGTAATTTTTCAATTTAATAAGTCGTTTTTACGTTTTTGAGTCTGTATGTTTTGACAATTTCAAATTATGAATTCTATTTTTTTATTATTTGAATATGTAAATTCTGAAATTTCAAATTGTTGAATTCCAGATTACTTATTTTTTTTAATTTTAACATTACATTTCGCTTTTAGACGGAGATTTTAGCAGATTTCTAAGTGGATTTCGTCATGTTGTTATAATTGGGAGTAGAATCAATTCTACCTGAGTCACAGAGGCAAAATTTTTTTTTTAATTTTTCAATAAACCAAAAATTTAAAAATTTAAATTTTTACATTGAAAAAAAACATAGAAAATCTGCAAAGTTTCATAGCTTCAAATTTTTAAAATTCTGTAATTTTTTCGAATTTTGTTATTTTGATTTTAATAAAATTGGAATTTATTTGAATTGTTAAGCAGATGTTTTAAAAATAATGAGTTGTAATGTTATGTTAAATTTATATAACAAATCTCAATACATTAAAAAAATCGCTCCTTGAAGATTATTTCAAAGTTTCGTATTAAGAAAAAAAAACAATCAATAATTTTTAGAAGAAATTTTTTTTCTTAGAAACTGATGTTTTTGCACTCAACGAAAAAGATTGAATTTATTTAATTCCTAATAATATTTTCCTTTGTAATTTGAAAGAAATTCTATCGTTCTCAATTATTTTGTTTATCAAAATTGCTATCCGCGCGAAATCCGCGCCTGAGCAAAATTAGCCAGCAAATCCGCGCCAGATCCGCGCGATACGCGCCATCCGCGCCATCCGCGCGATCCGCGCCGTCCGTAACAACCCTGAACTAAGTTTTTGGCGCGTAGCATTTGAAAAGGTCGTATGCGCATCGGTCATAACTTACAAAAAATAAAACTTTTTTCAGTTTATTATTTATTTATGTTTAGATTGATTTACATTTAATTTCCGACCTGAACTTGGGGATCAGCATTTGATTCCATCGAGCACCTTATGTTGGCATATCACCTTTTTGGTTTATGAGTGAGTATTTTAATAGTGCAATTCTGGAGTTTTTTTTTTTTTTTTTTGAAAAGGTCCAATAAACCAAATTTCCAGTTTTTGCATTTTGGGTGTTTTTGAAACCGCCTTGAGTCAGGGGTATTAAAAAACACCCAAATAGCAAAACTGAAAATTTTGTTTATTGAATCTTTTCAACAAAAAAAAACTCCCGAATTTATTTAAATCCAATGGTCAGGAAGAACCACACGTAATTTATGTTGTTTCAAAGAATTGAATCTATTTCATTTTTATGTTCAATCATGTTTAAGCATGTTTGGGTTGATTTAAACATCTTTTGAATCTTTGAAATTTTTCGATGATTAGTATCGCAAAAGGTTTTTTTCGCTATTTGTTTGTTTTCGTCAAATCTTACTTTTTTTATTGCTAATGACTGCGAAACAACTGAAGTAGTGTAAAATGCATTTTTAAACACTTTTTGCATTCAAATGTTGAATGCCATGGCTTGTTATTTCAATTTTTATATTTTTTGCCCTTCTTTTTAACTGGGCCGTAGCTCAGTTAAAAAGCAGACAAACGTCAAAAAACCAAAACAAACCAAAATGACCGAGGGATTAATGGATGCAAAAATCATGTTCAATAATTAAAAAAAAACTTTTTTAAAACTTTTATTTAATTTCAAGTCACAATTAAATTAGTATGAAAAGTAAGCATTGTAAATAATCTTGATTAACTTTTATTTTAATATTTCATCAGGAAAATATTATGCATCGGTGGTCCCCTCGTTATATTTCGTTCAGCCCAGTTAGCGAGCAGCATTTGGTGACCGGGCTACGTTCTCAGCCCAGCTACCGAACAAGTACTGTATTCATAAACTCAAAATTATAAAAAATAAGATAAAAGCAATTTTAAAAATCGAAAATTTAAAAATCAACCAAAAATAAATTTCATTATATAACATTAAAAAATAAAACATTTAAAATTAAAAAAAATCGAAGACTAAAAATCTTTAAAAAGCAATTTGTAGGCATTGTTCAGATCTACAAAACGCTTTTAGAAGCTTGCAAAAATATTGTATGGTTTAAGAAAAATCTACGAAACAAAAAGCGTAACGCCACCGCGTAAAATGTCAGTTCACTGTAATTCATAAATTCAAATAGGCAAAATTTTGTTTTTTTATTAATGGTTTAAAAATTCTTAAATTAAAATCGAAAAAAAAATTAAATTCAAACTTGTAGGGCTTTGGATTTGTCCTTGCCAAAATTTCATGCCTGATAATCGAATCACGAAATTTTTATTTTTCTCAATTTTTTTTTTCTCCAATCTAAAATATGACCACATAAAAACTCCAAATCAATCTAATTTTCGTTATTCTTTGTTGCAAATTGTGTTGAAGACAATACTTTAGGGGTTGAATCAAAAAATGATATGGAAAGTTCCCGTAGTTTTGAAGATACAAAAATGTCTGTAACCAAAATCTTGGTGCAAAAGCTCTGGCTGATGTGCTCCGATAAATTCTATTTTTTTTAATTCTGATAATTTTTTTTTCTATTGATTTTGTGTTTTCATTTTTTTGATTTATTAACAGTTGGAATTTTAGATTAGTCCAATATTTTATTTTTTCCAAGAATCTCAAGAGCACGCACCGTCACTCGCGCTCAAACCAAACTGTCAACTTTTCTTGGGATGGGTCGCGAAAAGAATGCGCAACTGTTTCATGACCCCGTTCCTTCCGAGCTCCGTACTTGGCTTTAATAATTCATTTTTTTTTAACTTATAAATCAACCATCTACGAATTGTGGTTCCGGAGATATTGCAGTTTGAAAATGGAGGTTTTTCACAATTTCCGCAAAATTTTCGAGCTCGAGCCAAAATTCTCACTGAGTGTATTTGTTTTGGTCTTTGGAGGCCAAATTGAACACTTTAGCTCAAATAAAAACTTTTTTTTTAATCGCGTTTTTACTTGAATTTTTTATTCATTTTGCTGGGTTATTTTTTTGCTTGACATGAATATAACAAAAAAAACTGATCTCAAGACAAAGTAGGTAAAAACTAAGCCTAAAGATAAATAATTCACTTTGATAGTAAATCTTCCTCCGCGCCCTACCTCGCCTCAAGGATTTCCCATTGTATCAAGTAGTTTTAGTACCGCAGTTCTCAAATCATCTTCAATGTTCCAGAACCTGGCTGCGGAAATAAAACCCACCGGCAGCAGGATATAAACATTGAATGCCAGATCGTTAACGATTTGTGCGCCTTCGGCAGACGTTTGGTGGTGGGCTCATTAAAAAGCCGCCGATCATCACACCCAACGAAGCAAATCCTGAAACCGATTTAAATTGGTTACTTATGTAGTTAGTGTGCACAGAAAAAAAAACCGTTTTAAATGTTCACAAAGTGCTTGTATAGTTCTAAAATTGTGAAAATTACACGGAGAAAAATTTGTTTCCAAAATCGTGAGCAAGCGTTCATGAAATTACAAACAACGAATTGGAAACTGATTTTTCTCTGTGTTTGCAAAAAGTTTAAATTTCCGACTCGTTTCTGGCAGAAGTTACTTCGTTAGCCCGGTGACGAAATTTCGTCTCATTTGGCGCTGTCATCATGACATGTTTTCACTGTTGGGTTCTTACGTCAGGAGTCGCTACTCTAAAACACCATCGCCGACGACAAAGTGAATATTTATGAACGCACTCATCTGGGTAGCACCACAAAAAACCGTTTGCAATCGCGTTAATCCACAACTTGCAATTAGTGGGGTTTGCTTAATTTTTGCACAAATGGAAATAAAGCATCAAGTTAGAAAGGAGTTTCCGACGAAGAAAATGCTGGAGAGTAATTTTGGGTTGGTTGATGACCAGGGACGTGCCGATTGGTCACCGGTTTGAAGCATCATCCACCCACGGAACGATTTTCAGCCAGCATGAAAAAAGTGACTTTCACTATCGATGCCTTTCCGAGGTGTATAGAAACCAGAAGGTCGACTCTATTAATAGAGTCAAAGCATTCTCTATTCGCGATTGAGCGCGATTCGGAATGTCATCGCGTGATATTTGCCGAACAGCGTGAAGATTCGGAAAGGGTTCGATGCTCACTTTTGATCAAGTGCTATTTTTATAAGGCCATGCCAGACTCTATCATTCGTACAAGTCTATTTACTGTTGGGTGGTCTGATCCGCCGTTTGACAGAAATAGAACGCGCGCGGGAATGTCATCGCGCGATGCGCCACCACCATGACGAAAATTGTTAATTGGCGTCTCGCACATCAGTGCTCACGTTGGCCCGGAACGTGTGTCCTCTAGGCAAGCTTAATCAACTTGAATGGAAGTGACGCGAAACCATCGCTCTCTTATCAAACTACGAGCAATTCGTCGCCATCGTGCTAACTTGTCGTACGTGCATTTTGGGCCAAATTGAGTTAAGAACGCCATTTTGTGCAGCTTACAATGCCTCACCTTTTGACCTTCACAGATCCCCAAAATTCGATTTCAATCCTGAGATATTCAACAAAAACCGAAAAAACTCCGTGCATTTTTGTCACTTTACATATGAAAGTAGTTTCAATCTCGTCGTGCTATCTTGTCACTCCCCGAAAATTGATGTAAGTGCGACAAAAGGCCAAAGGGATTTCAGGCCAGGAAAGTCAGGATGCGTTTGTCGCACGTACAAGCTAGACTACCGTAAACATTTGTAATTATAACTCGGGACTCCAGCAACCAAGTTCAACCAAACTTCAGGACAATGCAAAGAATGGTCAGCCAAACAAAACGTGTTTGTTATTGTTTACATTGCGTGCTCTCGTTTTTTGTATATTCAAGGTCAAACATTAAAACGCGTTTTTCTCGGAACGTCAAAATGGCGGGTGCGACAAGATAGCACGACGACGTCGAATTGGTCTTTGGAAATGTCACTGGGAGTTGTTCATCTTAATTACGGAAAGCTAAATGAAATTTTACCCTTTATTGCTATTAGTAATTTTAGTTTTTGCAAGTTAAAAAAAATATTATTTAAAAAAAAACAATAAAAGGTCCAATAAAGAGAAATAAAAGTAATCTTTTCAACACTATCAATCAGCTGTGCATCGCTTACTTTAATCTCTGGTGAAAGATCATCTCGTTTTTTGACGTCTCTCGAAAAACAAACCACCCACCCCCAACTCCCAAACGAAGGTCATTGTGCGTATCCTTAATCATCACCACCCACACCATGGCTCCACCAGCACGTGGCACCGGGTGGGAGATGAAAATCGATTTTCCACCATGTTTGTTTTGAAACTCTCGCACGTCGTCGTCGTCGCTGGTTGCATGTCCAAGCCACTATCCAGGTTTTTAAGCGAAGATGGCGTTCGAATGTTGAACGTCCGAAATGTCAAAATCGCGCAGTAGCACCAACATTACAAAAAAATGCGGCTGTCATGCCATGGCACACTTTTTTTTCGTAAAGTTGGTACCACTGCGTGATTTTGACATTTCGGTCGTTCACCATTCGAACGCCATTTTCGCTTAAAAAGCTGGATAGTTTTTTCATTGCTTCTACTTCTTTTGTGATTATACGACGATGTCACGTAACCAAGAGCACCGGTGGCATGATGGCCGGCACACACACACACACACGTACACCTCCCCCCATAAAAGCGGTCTAATGTGTGTTTGAGCAAAACACAAAAAGCTCGCCGAAACTAGCGCAAATTGGCAATAAACTATTGCTTGGAGAGAGGAAAAACAACCAAGAGTTTAAGTCATTGGTTGGTTTTGGATTTTCCAAGCTAAATGCGTCGCAGAAATGTGCTCAGAGTAATGGAATTTCAATGCGATGTCGTCTTTGTGTGAATCCCCGAAAGCAGAGGTCTCAACTGGAATGTCCCCGAAAAGTGGTGGACCAATGAATCACCACGACCCCATGTCCCACACAGTGATGTGGACTTTGTGAATTCTCGGGAGACTTACGCTTGGAATTGTGCAGTGTGTTGGTTTGGTGAGCTGTGAATTTCAAGGACGACTCCTGCTTTCATCAATGATCAATGATTCACGTTTGACTCACACGTTTGAAAGTTAATATGTTTGATATCGTAAAATATCGTTTTTTTCTAACTTTGCAGGGTTATGTTTTAGAGTGTAACAATGTTCTGCAAAAAATTTGATATATAGACATAAGGGGTTTGCTTAAAAACATCACGAGTTATCGCGATTTTACGAAAAAAAGTTTTGAAAAAGTTAATTTTTGTTTTTCTCTTTGTTTCGTCGTCCGTGTCTGTCGCGGGTGACCATGAACGGCCATGGTCAACGACGACCAACATTTTCAAAACTTTTTTTTTTCGTAAAATCGTGATAACTCGTGATGTTTATTAGCAAACCCCTTATCTCTATATATCAAAATTTTTTTAATTGTCTGTTCTACAACTTTGTAGAACATTGTTACACTCTAAAAAATAACCCTGCAAAGTAAGAAAAAACACGAAATTTTAAAATGAAAGATTTTGTTCTAAGTGAAAAAATGACCCTTCTGGGTCAATGTAGATTCGAAAAGAACATTAAATTTCCCTTAAAATGACATGTTCCAAAAAATTTTACAGTCGAGTAACGGAAAATGGGAGAGTTTTAAAACTTTTTTAGTGTTTTTTTCGATGAAAAATACGTTTTTTCGGAATTCTGAGTACGCCATCAAATTGGGCGTCTAATTTTACATAAAAGTCCCTTTGACACCAAATTTCTATCTCATCACCGTTTCAGGCTGCAAATTATTGAAAAACACCTCTTTTTTCGCATGTTCAAAAATGGAAGGGGTCGTACCGCTCCTCCGTCACGAGATAACAAAAAACGGACCTCGGAATCGTGATCAGGGACAAAAGTTACCCCTTAGGACAAAATTTCACGCAAATCGAAGAGGGGTCGGGGCAACTTTTCCCGATTTCGTGTGAGTTGGTAGAGAATTACCCGAAATAAAGTTAAAGAAAGTTACAACCTTTTTTATACAAATCGTCGCCGTCATGCTAATTTGTCGTACGTGCATTTTGGACCAAATTGAGTTAAGGACGCCATTTTGTGCAGCACACTATGCCTCATCTTTTGACCTTCACAGATCCCCAAAATTCGATTTCAATCCTGAGATATTCAATGAAATCCAAAAATGCTCCGAATTTTTTTGTCACTTTTCATATGAAAGTAGATTCAATCTTGTCGCTCCCTGAAAATTAATGTAAGTGCGACAAAGGGCAAAGGGATTTCAGGTCAGAACGCGTTTGGCGCACGTACAAGTAAGACTACCGTAAACTTCAACCAAACTTCGGGACAATGCACAGAATGGTCAGCCAAACAAAACGTGTTTGTTATTGTTTACATTGCGTGCTCTAGATTTTGTTTATTCAAGGTCAAACATTAAAACGCGTTTTTCTCGGAACGTCAAAATGGCGGGTGCGACAAGATAGCACGACGACGTCGAAGTAGCACAAAAATAATATCATCGATTGGAAACTCATTGTTTAATAGATTACATTTACATAAACTCAATCTTCATGTTTTTTAAGCCATTGCTCAGCAACCAAAAGCCGAATAAACCACATCGAAAAATGAAAATTTTGTTAATTTTCTCGATAAACCAAAGATCCTTGACAGAAAATATCAAAAGAATTTCAGATACTTTGTTGTGTTTTTTTTTTCTTATAACTCGAAAACGATTTATCAAAATTTACTATTAATCGATTGTGAATTAAATTTCAAATAAAAAAAAACTTGTTTTTGCAATTCCACTGTGAAACAATCAACTTTTCCTGTCTTTCGAGGGAGACGAAACGGCCTACTTTACCATAACAAAAAAAACAGTGCTAAAAACTAGAACTATATAGCATTGTTTTTAAAGCTGAAAAGAAGAGCTTTTCAGCATTGTTTCCGGTCTAAGGGACAGTCGAAATCCGAGTCAGATTTATCATCTCTCCTCCAGTTCTTGGGTAAAATATCAACTTTTTCCGTTTGGGTATTAAGACACGGAATCCTGATTACAAGGACTATTGTATCGTGTTATCCATTTTTACTGTTATTAAGCATTACCAGATCTATGACACAGTCCCTATTGAAAGTTCCAAAATATCAACTTCATCCGACGGTTTTCGGACAAATTTTTTTTTAAACTTTTTAAGGCCGATGCAAATATTTTTAAAAGTTTTGTCCCTCGGCTCTGGCCGGAGTCGAGGGGGGGGATCAAAAAATAAAAAAATATTAATATTAATATAACATGCCATAGTTTCAACATTTGCATGGAAAAAGTGTTTTAAAATGTATTTTACACTAGTTCAGTTGGTTTGCAATAAAAGTTTTCAAAAAATGTAAAACGAAACGAAAACAAAAAAATTGGCGAAAAAAAAACTTTAGCGATAGACGATAGTAGACATCGAAAATTTTCAAAAATTCAAAAGATTTTTAAATCAACCCAAACATGCTAAAAATGATTCTTAACGCAGGGGAATTCATTTTAAATTGATTTAACTAAAAAACGAAACTATTGGCACTACGCCCCCCGGGGGAGGCCTTCCTCTAACGTGGGATTTCTGCTCCAGCGCCTCTGACGAGACAGGAGAAACCGGGACCGACGTTTTACTTCACCATCCGATAGAAGCTCAGTGGATAAGGCGGGAATCGAACCCGCGTCTCATAGCATCATCGGGATCGGCAGCCGAAGCCGCTACCCCTGCGCCACGAGACCCACAGGATTTAACTAATTGCACTTAAATTTTCATAAAAATATTGAAGGTTTTTTGAAAAAATATTTTTTGGGGGGACAAAAACTTTAAATAAAATTTGTACCAGCCTAAACTCTTTCTATCGTCGTCAGGGGTGACATTGGGACTGTAGGGTGAGATTGGGTCATACAAAAACGTTGAAATTTGTATGACCCAATCTCACTCCCCAGACCCAATGTCACCCCTGATGACGGTATGTTTTTATTTTTAAGATTTTCACAACAATATTGTATGGAACTTGTTGCAAAACACAATTTCACTATTTTATTTAAAATGGCAACTATAAATATGGCATATTTTTGTTGAACACAAAAAAAGTTAATCAAGGACAGAAAAAATTACATTTTTTTTTGTGGTCGATAAGAAAAGACTTAATCCTTTAGAATGTAATTTTGCCTTCGTAAAATTACACGTATAAATATTTATTGGTAAAATTTCACACATTTGTCAATATTTCAAAATGTAGTATTACCGTGATTTTTTACTGTGTATAAAATTGCTGAAGACACCGATATGGCAAAAAAAACATTGACGCAAAAGAAACAATACGAGTAATGGATAGGACAAGTTCCATTCAAATCATAAAATACATCGAAATTTTGAGAGACTTGTTCTTACAAATAAAAAGTATTTAATATATTTTTATTAAAAAAAAAAACTATGTTTATTTAATTAACACAGAAAAAAATAATCTTCAGGGAATGATGACAGATTTTGTGTCAAAATTTTCATCAATTTTTACACATTTTTTATGTAATATTACAAAAAAGAGGTAATATTCAACTAGCCAAATTTTCAACCTTCCAGAATTCAACTTTTTTATGTGAAATACAAAAAGCTTGTCGACTTAAATTCTACCAATTTTTGAACTACTCATTTCTTTTGAAGATTTGAGATTGAACTAAGTTTTTTTTTATTTTCGCTGTTGTGTTTAAAAGTTGGTTTAGGCTGGTACATATTATATTTAAAGTTTCAGTCCCTCAGCAGCTACACAGAAAAAAAAGTTGAATTTTGGAATGTTGAAAATTTGGTAGGTTGAATATTACCTCATTTTTTGAGTAATATTACATAAAAAATGCGTAAACATGTGAACCTGATGAATATTCATCAAAAACTGATGACTGATGAAAATTCATCATTTTCTTAATCATTCTTTTTGCCACAAAATCTGTCACCATTTCCTGATGAATATCACCATCATTTTTTTTCTGTGTAGTCAAGCTCAAGTCTTTTTTCTGATCTGTGACTTTAGGGGAAGGTGGGGCAAGACGACCATATGGGGCAAGAGGAACAATCGCTCCTACGGCCGTAATTTTTACAATTTTGATTATTTCCAGTATGAGGAATTGTTGCTAGCAATGCAATTAGCTGATTCTACTATCACATAACCGCCAAAATGACGTAAACGCCACGGGGCATAAGATTTAATGAAGTTTTTTTCAAAACCTTTGTTTTCTTATAATATTTGGAAAGTACAAAATAAGGCTTAGGGTTCGTTTTAAGGCTCATTTTATCAAAATGCTATTTTTCCTAGATCAGTAGTGTCCCTACCAATGACATGCACCTATTACAAAGTATGATTTAACTTTTGATTATTTTTGTTGAGAGCTTTAAAAAAATCTTGTTCAGGTGGGGCAAGTGTACCATATGGATTTTTAGTATGGAAAAAATTACGAATTGCTGCAAGAAAATATTTTATTGGGAAATAAATACATGAAAGTACTTAAAAACTGATAAACAATCGTTAAAAAAAATTGTTCATACAAAGTATAGTGATATTATGAAAATTTACTATTTATCATCGAAGTAGTATTTTTTTCGTAAAAACGATAAATTTTTTAGTAAAATATTATTATTTAATCTAAAATGAAGAAACCATTCAAATACATTCTAATCTGATGTATCTAAGTGATAACAGTTCAATTGTTAGCAAATTAACATGTTTTTTCATGCATTGTTCCTCTTGCCCTAACGGGTTGTTCGTCTTGCCCCACTAGTTGAGTAGAACGTACGGAAAATCGAAAATTTTAAAATCAATTTTTCACATTAAAAAACATGATTTTTTAAAAACTTGTTTTAACAAAGTCTTAGTCAAGACCTAGAATAAGATGATTATAATAAAATCCGACAGATTTTTTAACTTTTTAATGGGTTATAACGAGCATTTCCTTAGCTTGTTACACTTGCCCCACTTTCCCCTACTGAAATAATCTCGTTCCTAGAACAAATCCTGTTATTTTGGCAGCTGTCTTAAGTTGAGGTACGTTTTTGGCCAAAAATGACTTCTCGAAAAATTATTTTTCTTATATTTTTGTTGGAATTCGGATTCAATAGGATGCAAAATTCAACTTTTCTGTCGTCCCTGCTATTTTTAGGACCTTTATTTGGACATTCTCTTGCTATTTCACAAGTAAACATAGTAATTTTTGAACAAAAGACCTCATTTCAAGGCTATTTTATCCATAACAGCAAAACACTGCCTCCAAATTGCCTGTTCCTTAATTGTGGGATGTTATTGTGCCTCCCACAATTGTGGAACGCCTGAATTTAAATGAAATTTTCACCCCAAAAAAGTTATCAGACCATGTTTAAAACATCACTAAGCTTGAGTTTTGTAAAAAAAAAATGTACTCCTGGAGAGAAAAAAGTGTGTTATCGTGAGAAAAAAGTGTTCCAAATTTGTGGATTTCAAGGGTCAATGTTTTTCTTTAAAAACTTGATACAAAACGTAAAAATGTTTAGCCGGTCTTACATCACTCGAAAGATCGCAAGAAAAGCTTTCACATGAAGGAAAAAGCAAATCATTATGTTCAATTATTGATTTTTTATGATTTGTTGAACATTGGCAGATCTGTAAACTGTTCCGAATATGAGGGAGACTGTACACAAAACAGGTATCGGTTGATTTCAGAGCTTAGATCTACCATAGACAGGTTGTCTGAACAGACATAGTTTAAGACACCAAATTAGGTTTAAGTGCGTAAGCCGGTTTTGCACCTTCTAACTGAACAGCTTCACGATTTGAAGTGGCCTTCCACTTTGGGTTAATTAGCAGTGTTCTTTGTTTTGGTATCAACAAATAAACGTTGAAAAGAGTTCGCCATTTTCGAGTCTTATTTGAGAAGGTCCTATAAACCCATAGCTTATAGGACCTTTTAAAAACACACTAGACATGAGAGTTTTCACTCCGAAATACCAAGCGTCTCCACCAGGTCCGAAGTTTTCCTCCGAAAATTCCGTGTTGTTTATCTCCCAGAATCCCACAACATAAGTAAACAAACTTGTTTTCCCAAAATCCTCGGGCCCAAAGGTCGAATCGCAGAAGCCCTTTCTGTCAATAAGTAAACAGTCGCCTAGTTATAGATTTTCACACCGCGGCGTCACCAAACGTTGAAAAAAAAAACATCGTCCTCACACATGATATCACACGTCTTTCCACGAAACCCCTCCCCCCGTGGCTTCAACCTGGCACATCCGACACTTACGATATTATCGAGGCTGGTTTTGAGCACCCTGGTTTCGACTACGTTCGGGGCCATCTTCTTTTTGCTTATTTTTTTCTTTCCTTTCCTTTTTTTTGTCGGTGGGGGATCGGTCGATTCTGGTGCGTTTTTCCTTCTGGGGCTTTCGAGATTTTCCCTTTTTTCGCCTTTGATTCTTTGAGTCTTTTTCCCCTGTTCCGGCCACTTGACGAAGAAACGGTTCTTTTTGCAGATGAGTTTTTTGTTCAGCACATAGTTTTGGAAATCACTTTGACAGCTGCTGCTCAACCAGAAGCAAAAGAGTCAAGGCGCACTTGGATGGAGCAACTTTTCACACGGGTCAAACTTCCTGCGTATCAGCCGCGGGGTTCAATCACACTTGGCCACGTGTCCCGTTGCTGCCTCCTGCTAATGTGCTCCTCTTCCAGAGGGGAAGTTATGTGGGGAACCTATAGTACTTCCGAGTAATCACCACTATATCGACGAGTCCACCGACAACCGAACCGAACCACTGCAAGCTGAGAACTGAACTAAACTCGGTGAGCTCCTTCGGCTGGCGGCGCACCGCTGGCCCAGTTTGGCGTGGAAATTTGCACCATGACGCGCAAGTGGCACCACGCGGCCAGAGTGACCGGCCGCGGAGAGTGAGAGCTCCGCAAACTATATATTCTCTGAGCGCAGCAGACGATCGGGCAGGTTCTTGTGCCAGCATAATACGGCTAGGGGGGGGAACTCATCGTCGTCACCGCCGCGAATTCGCGCCAACATAATGATTATTTCATCAGACCTGCAGCATCATCCGATGTGCCGGCGACGACAGCGCCGGGGGGCAATGAACAGAATTGCGGAAAAGAAGGGGTTTTGCAGAGCGATGAAGAACTACTATGAAAATAACCCGAAACGTGCGCCGTCTAAAAGAGGATTGATCGAAACATGGGATTCCTGAGGAATACCCGCGGAGAAACATTACCACTGTGGGCAACGCTGAAGTTAGTCAGTCAGGGCAAGATAACAACCACGAACACTCATGGTAATGTTTTGTTTTTGAATGTGATAAGGCACCGCGCGTACTACCGAGGGATCATCACGCCGAGGTCACAGGAAATCCTGGTCAGTTGTGTAACTGCGATGCGGCTTGCGTGGATTTTTTTTCTTGGAAATCCTCTGTCTAATCGTCTCAAAATGAGTGGAAAGTTCCAGCGTGTCATTGAGTGCAAAACCGTGACCATTAACGGCGCACGCCTTGTCGAGATGTAGTACTTGAGAAATCAGACCAGCGAGCTCACTTCACGGAGAAAAAAGAATTCCCAAAAGCGTTCATGAAAATAGTAACCACGAACATAGAGTTCAAATTTCATGGTACGTTTTTCAAAATCGCCAAATCGCGCAAACAGCCAAACTGCACAGCAAATGGTCCACCCAATCGCCGCCAGCGTCCATGCCGGTCTAAGGCTTTGCACGTTGATGATTACATTACTGTCGTCCCGATCCCTATCGCTGACTTCCAAATTTGCCAATCCTTGGTAGCGCAAAATCGGAATCTCATGAAAATCGCAAGAATTCAACATACTTGATGTTAAAATCGTTGCATACGGTGCAATAGTAACACCCATAAATTGAACCGTCCCGCGTGTTGAGCTTTCAATTGGCTGGTGATCGACACACGATACCCAACTCCGTAGCAACCAACCGTTGGAATAGTCAAAATCACTAGCGCTGTAATTATTTTCATAGTGGGCATTGTTTTTGCCCAAGTGCTTTTTGACTTGTTCATCCGAAGGTAGATTAACAACTTACTTAGGATTCATCGAGAGTTTCACGTTTTTATTACCCAAAGTGCTGTTCAATGAACTGTTCAATTTTACATGAACGTGATTATGTGATTTTAGATTTCATAGTAGAAATGAATTTAAAGTAGGGAGCGGCCGTGGCTGACTGGTTGCGGTGTTCGCTTTGTAAGTGAATGGTCCTGGGTTCGATTCCCATCTGCTCCCAACGAGAAAGTATAGGAAATATATCTCTTGAAACTCTGAACATGAACGAAAAATCAAAGCCGCTCGAGTCGGGGTTCGTTCCAGGGTTGCCAGGTTGCCAGATAAATCTGGGAATGCCAGATTTTTCAAGTGTTTGCCAGAATAAAGATTCACCCTTCCCAGTGCCAGATATTGACAGATTTTGCCAGATTTTCTATTTTATGCCCATTTTGAACAATTTTTTGAACGAATTTTATGGAAATTGAAATTTTTTGAGGCCATACAATCAGTTAAACCATCTGAATTCTACAAACTTTTGAATTAATTTATTTTCTCCCTCCCCTTTACCATTCAGAATTTTTAGATTTTTGTCTGCCAGATTTTTCCAACTTTTTAAACGATACTTTGCCAGATTTTTCAAATTTTGACCTGGTAACCCTGGTTCCATCCCCCGTCCTTTGGATTGGTAAGCAAAAATGCTAACAACTCGGCCATTGCGACTTGGTGAGCTGTAACTGGAATTAAATTCAGAGTTTCTCTCGGCAGCTCGAGACTCGCGGCGAGAACTCGAGAGAGAGTATTTTTTTCTCGCGAGAGCGCGAGAATACCAGCACTGGATCAAAGTGATTATCTTTCAAGTCACAGAGAAGTGTGGGCAAAATTGTTGCCGCCGAGTTATATATTTTCCATTGAAAAAAAACTCAAACCAAAAAAGTATTTGGTTTTGTAAAAGTTCTTTATTTTTAAATAAATAAGCTACTTTAAATAAGTGCCCAAGAATGGCACTTAATTATCAAATGACGATATCTCAGAATGTTTAAAGTACAACAATGAATCTGTGGGGACTTAATCCGGAGTCGACGATTAAAACGAGGTTTAATAACTAACTAACTGATGTTTATTGATTACGACTTTCTCCGCGTGTTTCGTCTGATTGGAGTGCGACAATTCTGAGTGGTCAAGGTTGTGTCACATAAGAGCAATTCTCTGAGATTTCGGTCATTCGATTTTTTTTGTATTTTTTAATCCGGCTGAAACTTTTTTGGTGCCTTCGGTATGCCCAAAGAAGCCATTTTGCATCATTAGTTTGTCCATATAATTTTCCATACAAATTTGGCAGCTGTCCATACAAAAATGATATGTGAAAATTCAAAAATCTGTATCTTTTGAAGGAATTTTTTGATCGATTTGGTGTCTTCGGCAAAGTTGTAGGTATGAATATGGACTACACTGAAAAAAATTGATACACGATAAAAAAAAATTTGGTGATTTTTAATTTAACTTTTTGTCACTAAAACTTGATTTGCAAAAAAACACTATTTTTAATTTTTTTCATTTTTTGATATGTTTTAGAGGACATAAAATGCCAACTTTTCAGAAATTTCCAGAATGGGCAAAAAATCTTTGACCGAGTTATGATTTTTTGAATCAATACAGATTTTTTCAAAAAATCGAAATATTGGTCGCAAAAATTTTTCAACTTTATTTTCCGATGTAAAATCGAATTTGCAATCAAAAAGTACTTTAGTGAATTTTTGAAAAAGTGCACCATTTTCAAGTTATAACCTTTTTTAGGTAACTTTTTTGAAAATAGTCGCAGTTTTTCATTTTTTAAAAATAGTGCCCATGTTTGCCCACTATTGAAAAAATATTTTTGAAAAGCTGAGAAAATTCTCTATATTTTGCTTCTTCGGACTTTGTTGATACGACCCTTAGTTGCTGAGATATTGCCATGCAAAGGTTAAAAACATGAAAATTGATGTTTTCTAAGTCTCACCCAAACAACCCACTATTTTCTAATGTCGATATCTCAGCAACTATAGGTCCGATTCACAATGTTAATATATGAAACATTTGTGAAATTTTCCGATCTTTTCGAAAAAAATACTTTCAAAAATTCAAAATCAAGACTAACATTTCAAACAGGCCAAACATTCAATATTACGCCCATTTGAAATGTTAGACTTGATTTAAAATTTTTGAAAGTATTTTTTTCGAAAAGATCGGAAAATTTCACGAATGTTTCATATATTAACATTGAAAATCGGACCTATAGGGGAAATATACCCATTTTAATCACACTAAGCCGTTCGACCAATTCTCATCACTTTTGCCGTTTCTGCTATTAAATCAACATTTTCAGATGTTTCAACAATGGAGAGTTGCTTGCTCACTTTTATTTGAGCTATTTATTACTTTGGAACAGTCAAAAACATTTTATATAAGCTGTAATTCATGATCAAAGTGCTGATAGGCCGATAATAGAAATAGGCTGAGAAAGGGTATAGTTCCCCTAGTTGCTGAGATATCGACATTAGAAAATGGTGGGTTGTTTGGGTGAGACTTAGAAAACATCAATTTTCCTGTTTTTTAACATTTGCATGGCAATATCTCAGCAACTAAGGGTCGTATCAACAAAGTCCGAAAAAGCAAAATATAGAGAATTTTCTCAACTTTCCAAAAATATTTTTTCAAAAGTGGGCAAACATGGGCACTATTTTTAAAAAATGAAAAACTGCGACTATTTTCAAAAAAGTTACTTAAAAATGGCTATAACTTAAAAACGGTACACTTTATCAAAATTTCACTAAAGTACTTTTTGATTGCAAATTCGATTTTACATCGAAAAATGAAGTTGAAAAATTTTTGCGACCAATATTTCGATTTTTTTTAAAAATCTGTATTGATTCAAAAAATCATAACTCGGTCAAAGATTTTTTGCCCATTCTGGAAATTTCTGAAAAGTTGGCATTTTATGTCCTCTAAAACATATCAAAAAATGAAAAAAATTAAAAATAGTGTTTTTTTGCAAATCAAGTTTTAGTGACAAAAAGTTAAATTAAAAATCACCAAATTTTTTTACCGTGTATCAATTTTTTTCAGTGTAGTCCATATCCATACCTACAACTTTGCCGAAGACACCAAATCGATCAAAAATTCCTTCAAAAGATACAGATTTTGAATTTTCACATATCATTTTTGTATGGACAGCTGCCAAATTTGTATGGAAAATTATATGGACAAACTAATGATGCAAAATGGCTTCTTTGGGCATACCGAAGGCACCAAAAAAGTTTCAGCCGGATTAAAAAATACAAAAATTAAAATTAAAGAAAAAAGACCGATTCCGTAGAGAACTGCTCATAAGGTAACACACTCGACTTGCTTGGTGTGTGTGAGGCGTAACCCACAGGGCCCCCCCAGTTACACCAGGAATCTGACCCGATGTCCCGACGGTGTAACTTTTGTACGGTGATCATCCGCAGGATAGTCCAACTCCTGGTTGAGCATAAATGCCGGCTTGAGCCGGTCGATCGAAATCCGCTGCGTCTTCCCGGCAACTAGAACATCCATCCACTTGGCATCGCGACGCAACACCCGGTGCGGTCCATCGTACGGATGCTGTAGAGGACGCTTCACAGTGTCGACACGTACGAATACATGTGTACACTCCTTCAACTCCGGACTCACGAAGAACTTCCGGGTACCATGGCGATCGGGTTTAATCGGCTTGACCTTTTCGAACGAACGGTGGAGCACTTTCGAGAATTCGGCTTGATCCATGTTCTGCGTAGGGGCTTCCAGGAACTCTCCCGGAATACGAAGAGTTTGGCCGTACACCATATCCGCTGCTGAACATTGTAGATCGTCCCTGTAGGCAGTTCGTAAACCCAGGAGAATCAGCGGCAGTTCGTAGAACCAGTCCTTGGGATTCACGCACATGATCGCTGCCTTCAGAGTTCTATGGAACCGCTCAACCATGCCATTTGCTTGCGGGTGGTAGGCGGTAGTCCTAATGTGGTGAACTCCAAGAATGCGCGTCAGCTCCCGAAAGAGGTCGGACTCGAATTGACGCCCTTGATCCGTGGTCACGTCCTCGGGCACACCGAAACGGGAAATCCAGGTCGAATACAGCGCCTCAGCCACCGACGCCGCAGTCATGTCCACCAGAGGAATGGCTTCCGGCCACCGGGAAAATCGGTCGATGATGGTCAAGAGATATCGGTGACCATTTGATGGTGGTAGAGGGCCAAACAGGTCGATGTGGATGTGCCGAAACCTTGCTTTCGGCAACTCGAAATCCCGGAACGGAGCAACAGTGTGGCGAGTAACCTTAGAGCGTTGACAATCCAGGCAGTTACGGACAAATGCGTTGATTTCCTTGTTCATTGACGGCCACACGAAACGTTCCGCTATCAGCTTCCTTGTTGGCTTCGACCCTGTGTGAGCGATTCCGTGGAAGTTCTTCATGACTGCGAGGCGGTGCGCTTTCGGGACAAAAGGCCTTGGGTTGCCCCGTGACGTATCGCAATACATCCGCTGCAAACACCCTGGCAACGTTCTTAATTCGAACTTGAGAGACGTTGTCGTCGACTTCAGCAGTTGTTGTAGCTCAATGTCCCCGGCTTGATCCTTGGCAATCGATTGAAAATCAACCGAACTTGGAGAAGAAACACTTGCTACACGTGACAACGCATCGGCTACGTAGTTGTCTGTGCCGCTTACATGCCGAATGTCCCTGGTGAACTCCGATATGAAGCGGAGGTACCGCTCCTCGTGCGGCAGCCGAGAGTTCGAATCCGTTGCTAAAGCGTACGTCAGTGGCCGGTGGTCAGTAAAAATGGTGAAATTTCGTCCCTCGAGGAAATGCCGGAAATACTTCACCGACATCTTCATAGCAGTCAGCTCACGTCCGAAGGTCGAATAGTTCTGCTGCGATTTGGAGAACTTTTCCGAGTAGAACCCGAGAGGTTCCCAAACGCCTCCGCTAAGCTGCTGCAGAACGGCTCCCGCAGCGGTGTTTGAAGCATCGATCATAAGCCCCAACGGTTTGTTGGCTGCTGGATAGTGAAGTAAAGCGGCTTGAGCTAACGATTGCTTGCACTCTTCAAAACTGGCTGCTGCGTCTGCCGACCACTCCAACTTCCGGCCGTCGTTCTTGCGATTGTCCGGAATCAGCTTTCGCAGGTTCGCTTGGAGGTCCGTTGCACGCCGAATGAATCGCTTGTACCCATTCAACAAGGCGAGGAAACGGCGAAGGTCCTTCACCGTAGTTGGCCGCTCGTACTGCAAAATAGCTTCAACACGGGCAGGCAGCGGTCGAACACCGGCCGAGTTGATCAGGTACCCCAAGAACTCCACCTCGGGCTGGGCGAAGCAGCTCTTCTCGACGTTGATAACCAAGTTGTGCTCTCGGAGCCTCTCGAAGACTACGCGCAGGTGAGCGCGGTGCTGTTCCGCAGATGAAGAGGCGATGCAGATATCGTCTATAAAGACGACAACAAAGTCCAAGTCACCGAAAATTTGGTTCATGTAACGTTGGAATGTCTGGCTCGCGTTGCAGAGACCAAATTGCATCCGGGTAAACTCAAAAAGACCGAATGGGGTAATTACTGCCGTTTTGGGTATGTCGCTCTCTTCAACTGGAATTTGATGGTAAGCCCGTTCCAAGTCCAGCGTCGTAAAAACAGACTTACCGTCAAAGGAGTTCAACAGGTCGTGTATGTGGGGCACCGGATAGCGGTCAGGAACAGTCACTTGATTCAACCGGCGATAATCGCCCACGAACCGCCACGTGCCGTTCTTCTTGGGAACGCAGTGCAGGGGGCTGGCCCAGCTGCTGCTTGACGGACGGCAGATTCCCAAGTCGCACATTGTCCGGAACTCCTCCTTGGCGGCCTTCAACTTCTCTGGGTGCATTCGCCGCGCCTTCGAAGCCACCGGCGGTCCTTTGGTGACAATATGATGCGTTACTTCCCGTTGAGTTTGAGTCTGCAGCGTCGAAGGGAGTGTCACTTCACGGAACTCGTGCAACATTTCGCCGAACGGGTGTTTGGCGTCCACGACAGTGACGGTGTGCAGATCAACTGTCATCACACCACCAACCGATTTGAGCCCCGTTTTCTCGTCCACCAAACGTCGATTCCGCAAGTCCACGATAATGCCAAAATGTGCCAGCCAATCTGCTCCAATTATCGGCATCGTCACCTCCGCAACGAGAAACTGCCAAGTGAAGCTACGTCGCAGACCCAGACTGGTGGTCAAGAACCTCGATCCGTACGTTTTGATACGGCTTCCGTTTGCGGCATGCAGTTGTTGTGTTGGAATACCTTCTGCTCGATCTCGTCTGCTTGCCGGTATGATGGAGACATCTGACCCGGTATCGATCAGGAACCGGGTGCTGGACACAGGATCGTAGATGGTCAGTCGGCGGCTTTCGTGTTCTCCCCCCACTTCCGCCGTTTCCAGTGGGGAAGAACTTAGTTTTTTGAATTGAACGCACAGGGTTCACGGCACTGGTGAGCATCTCGACCGTATTTACGGTGGTACCAGCACACTTCCTTCTGCGATCCGGTTCTTGATTTCGACGAGGACCGGCCTCGAGAGGCCGATCGGTTCCGTGTGCGTTCAGACGTCGTCAATCGACGAACTTCGGCGGTCAGAAACTCTACCTGTTCTTGAAGACTGGAGGCGCCGCTTGGTCCAGCTGCGTCGTCAACGGCGGCCGTCGACAGAGAGCTCGTAATCCCCACCATCTTGTCGGCCATTTCAGCCAACTTGTCCAATGTTCCGTCGTGACAGCTTAGGATTGGACGAACGTTTACCGGAAGCCGCTGAATGAAGAGCATTTTGAGCAGGTTGTCGTCTACTTTCAATCCGATTGCCAGCTCGCGCATCTTCGCCAGCAGATGCGTAGGACGCAAATCGCCCAGTTCGTACGAACCAAGCAACCTCTCCAGTAGCGTGGCTCACGGATATATGAAAAAGACAAAAGTGTTCAATTTCGAACGCCTCAACCGGAATTTTGTAGCAATATGGCCCCAAAACATAGCCTGAAATTTTGAGCGCATTTGGTTAAGGTTTAGAACTTCCACCATTGACCTGAAGTTATAAAGAAATTTCAATAAATTTAATTTATTTATTTTCAACTTTTTAACTCTTCTTCGAGTATTTTTTCCTATGCCCTATAATTTTTTCTCAAAGTAGTGGTTTCTTATAGGTTTCGATCCGGGGAACAACTTTGTAGAACATCACAAAGCGCTAGGAATTAATCCCTGAAAGATACAGGCAAAATTTTAGAGCACGTTAAAAAAAAATCCTAGCTCCAAAAAATATCCTGTATCTTTTCAGGATCAATTCCTAGCGCTTTGCGATGTTCTACAAAGTTGTTCCCCGGATCAAAACCTATAAGAAACTTGAGAATAAGAAAATTTGATTGGGTTTTGGGAAACTTTATCTAAGAAGAGGTTAAAAGTGAAAATTTCCCATAGTAAATCTTTAAAAGTTCCATACTAACTTCAGGTCAATGGTGGAAGTACTAAACCTTAACCAAATGCGCTCAAAGTTTCAGGCTATGTTCTGGGGCCATATTGCTACAAAAATCCGGTCGAGGCGTTTGGAATTGAACACTTTTGTCTTTTCATATATCCGTGAGCCACGCTACTCTCCAGCCGAGTTTCCGCAGAGAGCACGAAGCGGGAAATTAACCTTTCTTTGACGGCAGCATACTTGTTGGTAGCTGGAGGAGCTACCACTAAATCCGAGATGTGGCAAATGACGGTCTGGTCCACCTTCCCGATAATGTGGTAATATTTCGTCTCGTCGTTTACGACCCTACCCAAGGCAAACTGCGCTTCGGCCTGGGCAAACCACATCATCGGGTCATTCTTCCAGAAATCCGGCAACTTGATTGAAACTGCTGCAGCAACTTCTGCGTTGTTGTTTTCGGTCGACATTTGAGGTTATGTTCCACGTCGGAACGATTTTTCTCGGATAACCGGAGCGAGCGCGTTCGAACAACGGTAAAAACTATTTTCGCGGCGTCGGGGTCACCAATGTGGGGACTTAATCCGGAGTCGACGATTAAAACGAGGTTTAATAACTAACTAACTGATGTTTATTGATTACGACTTTCTCCGCGTGTTTCGTCTGATTGGAGTGCGACAATTCTGAGTGGTCAAGGTTGTGTCACATAAGGTAACACACTCGACTTGCTTGGTGTGTGTGAGGCGTAACCCACAAATCATTCAAGGTCCAGTTTGTGACGATACACTACCTTTCCTTTACTAAGCAATCGAATCCAGAAGGGAAAAGATCGCCAGTTGTGTTGGTCCGAGCCGGGATTTGAACCCCGATCTACCGCTTACGAGGCTGAAGCGTTACCACTGGGCTACGTGGCTCGGTCAATTTTTAAAGTTGATCTAAAAATGGCTATGATTCGAACATGGTGCACTCTTAAAAAAGAAAAATACTTTTCATTTCTAATTTGATCAAAGACCATGCCAAAAAAAAAGCATGAAATACGATTATTTAAAAATAGTTCTAGAGTTTTATTTGAAAGGTCCTATACACAAAATAAAACCTTAAGCTTACAGGACCTTTTAAAAAACCTCTTTAATTATTTTGAAAAAAAATTTCATGCACTTTTTTGCACGATTTTCAATCGAAATTGCAATTTAAAAGTTTTTAACTCCTCATTATGATTCTTTTTCAAGTTTTTAGTGTGTTATAGCCACTTTTATATCGATTTTTTAAAATAATATATTTTTTTCAATTTTTAAAATAATTGCTCAAGAGTGTATGATTGTTATTCTTTTTTTTTTTTCAAAAAGCTGCGAAAATTTACTCTAAATTAATTTAGGACACATCTAACCCACTACTGCCCAATTTTTTTTTCGATTTTTTTTTATTTTTTCCGTGTTTAGGAGGTCATTTTGAGCAACTTTTGTTCTACGAAAAACTTTACTTCTCTTGTTTTTCTTGTTTCATTTTTAGTACTTAAATTTGCATTTATCTTGTTTAGTTTATGTTTGTTTTTCGTAGTACTTTGCCCATTCTACCACCTCCTATCGTTATATTTACCTATCTATTTTTTCATGTTTTTATAGCTACTATTTCAATTTTTTGCTTGTTTTTCACATTTTCTGATATAAAAAGGCACTATTATCATTTAAATTGTAAAAAAATGCGTAGACGCATAGTCTGGGATACTAGAAAAATTACTGCATACTTCTTTTAACTTAAAATAAAGGAAATGTTAGTAAAAAACACAGCCAAAATTGACACCTAAAAAAATGACATTTTTAAAAGCATTGGCAAAGTCACATAAAACAAGTAAAACTTCGATCCCATTAATTTTCTATAATTTGAAGAGTTCTTCTTTTCAATGCTCTTTAAAGATCAAAAATTGGTTGAAAAATGGATTTTTGACGATTTTTTAAATCGAAGCCCGTCTAAAGGCGGGGTTGGGTTGTAGAGGGTTAAGATTGATGTATTCATTTGTGGGATTCTTAAAAAATCGTAAATCGGGGGCAATATTTCACGTATTTTCTGAAGCGATTCCGACTTCGGCATCTGGAAATATAGAAACTTCAACTCTGACTCCTGCTCCTGGAGATTTTACAACTCCGAATCCGACTCCAACTCTCAAAAAAAAGATAACGGGCTCCACAAACTCCACAGTCACGATTTAAAGTGTGTAATGTATGCATCAAATGCTGACTTGTTACTGGACCGTTAAAATTGTTGTACCAAATTTCTATCAAAGTCACCCCTGTTTACGGTAGCACGCATGAGCTGAATCAACTGCACTTAACTGTTGTTTCAGGTGCTAACTTGTCTTGTGACGCAGACCACTTTTGCGGATAAATCTAACAGTTTCTAAGAAAACAACAACACCGACGATAATGGGCATTGCCAAACAATTAGCACCCAAGTGCCAAACAGAAGTGGAACACATCTCCTCAAGTCTTAATTTTCAGAACACAATTTCCAAAAGTCAACACCACATGACTCTCGCCGGTGAAGACTTTTTCCCGCGCTTATCGAAACAGAGAAACCTGTTTCCCCAGGAGATCGGCACATTCCTCATCCGGTTGACGTCGCAAACCTGCTCAAGCCAGACTACAGACTGAAAGCGTCGAGAGTCGGGCAAGTTCACGTTCAAAACCAAACCACCACGTTGTTGTTTTTCCAGTTTGCCAACTCAGCGACCACACCATGCTGTCCCATTTAAAAGTCATCGCGCGGTCTGGCCAAGACCTTGCGATCGCGGCCCGTCGTGAAGTCGTGCTTTTTTCTTCCATTGTTTGGACATCGGTGGTTGTGGAGTTTGATCTCGAACCTCCAAGACTTTTCCCCCTCAACACGATCGCTCTGCTTTCAACCAAACCCATTAGCAGGGGGCTTTCGTGAGTTCCACCGCCAGCGGCGATGGCATGTCGTACTTTTGACGAACCTTTGCGAAACTCTCGTTGCGGGGCCAAACCGTACGGACGAAGACCGCTTTTCGCCGGAATAATTACAAGCTGGCAGCAGAGTTCACCGACTCACACAGGTGGTTTCAAGTTATGGCCATAATTACACGTTTCTTTCGTGGCTTCATGGCCCGTAATGACGTCAGTCATTATTGTATCGCCCAGGTGAAGTTGCATGCTAATTCTGGCAACAACTTCAAGAAAATAGTACCAACTTGAAGAAATTCCTTTCTCCCGATCTCGCGATCGGTTGTTGCCAAGCCACCCAGCTCTTCAGCTCTCTTGCAATGCGAGATTTCCGCGAACTCACGCGCGCTTTCAACGCTGTGTAGATCAACGGCAAGAAGAAGACGTGGACATGCGCGCGCTCGCGCACAAACCAAAAACCACATCAAAACTTCCACGCTGGTCATGCGTCATGCGGCGAGGTTCGTGCGCTGTCCGCTAGTGGCGCTGGCGTCGTCTGCCAATCTGAACGAGTGTGTTATCGCATCGCGCAATGAGTTGGTTGATTTTTCGTGCATTTTTGCTTTCGTCGGCGTTCATGTGGTCACTCACACTGCTCGTACGTGCCAAGCCTCTTCCCATCAGGTCTTGTTGTTTTTTTTTTTCAGCAAAATTGCAGCGCTATATTTACAGGTTGATGCACATCGGATGATCGCGCGCGATTAGGTCAACTCCGCGCTCGAAACCACAGATAATCCAACAGAGCACACCACCGGCGAGATATTCGCGTCATCAGGGCGCGACGACGACGCTGAACCGGTCGTCGTCGACATGTGCGACGTGACGTCACCGAGCTCTTCCAATGGAATTCCTGCATAACCTTCACCAATATCTGCGTTGGTGACTTCGTAACCTAGTGTTGGTAGAGTCACACTTGGCAGTATTGGAACCTGCTGACTCGTGTGCGCGCGCGGATATTTTACACTTTCGGGGGGAGAAATCGCCGAGAAATCCGTCATGCCGATGATGCGTCATACACATCCACGATCGTTTTGGCGTTTCACTGGGAGGGGAACCTTGACGTTGACGTCGGCGTCGCGCTGCTCGCGGCAGCTATTCAGAGTCAGGCGAGCGGGTTCAAAGTACAAACCCGATTTAGTGTTTGCACTAGCATTAGTCGGGCCACCACAACACTATCACTGCTCGTTTTCTAGTCGTTGCTAGTTTGGACTGCACGGTGTGTGGAATGAGATAACGAGTTGGAGGGAGTAATAAAAGCGATTGCTCCTGAATAGTTTGTAGAAAAGTGAAGCGAACCATCGAAAATTTGAACAAATGAAGTCATCAATGTGTTGTTCTCTAATATCATGATAAACGAGTTGGGAATTCCCACGTTAGTGTAATCCTCGCATTCAAACGAAAGTTGTTGTTTTTATTTTGAGCAACGAATCGTATGTCCGGTTAACTGTGCATAATTGGGCTGGTCATTGAAAAAAGGATAGTGAAATTGATCAACTTAGCATCATCCAAAGTTTCACAAAGGTTAGGAAATCTTTACTTTTAATATTTGATTTTTTAAATGCTTTCTTGGATATAAAACGTTTTAAATGCCTTTTTAAGGGCCGGACAATTTCATAGAAGTATTAAGTATTAAGTCTAGACTGTTACGTGAAAACATGATTTGAAAATAATTAAGAGCAAAAATCTATCAAATCAACATATATGCTTTCAGAGCTAACAGTCATATATCTCTCAAAAAATAAAATTTTCAAAACTTCCCTGTAATTTTCATATGGTCTCACAAAAACTTTCCCATCAGCAACCACTAATTTTAATTTGAAATTCAGGCTTGGGAGGATTTAACTTAGCATTTAAGCTGGTATTAGATTATGACAAATAAACAAACTCGCACTTTTTGACAGTTTGCCTGCATTTGTTTGCAGAAATGTTTAGCCTGCAGACAGTTTGCTTTGTTTGCGAGTTTGGCAAACCGCCAAATACGAAAAAAAAATTTAATACCTGCTTAACATTTTAGAAGGGCTAAGACACAAATTTTGAGCCTTTTTAACGCAAAAAAAATGTAAAATTGTAAAATTTCTTTTTTTAAGATGTTTTAGGATTGTAATATTTCACAAAGGTTTTATTTTTTTAGATTTTTTTATGATTGTAAAATTTCCTTTTTAAAGTTTTTTAAAATTGTAAAATTTTACAGAGATTTCATTTTTTAATATTCTTTTAAATGGTAAAATTTCCAAAAGATTTCATTTTTCAAATTTGAAAAACAAGCCAAAAGTTGTCGAGTTGTCGTCAATGAAAAATTAAGACCCAAAGATTTTTTTAACCGTCTACTGCCCAAATATTTGAATTTTTTTATTTTTTCCCATGTTCAGAAAGTCAATTTGAGCAACTTTTATTCTACGAAAAACTTCTCTTGTTTCATTTTTTTTCTTATTTCATTTTTAGTATTTTAATTTGCATTTATCTTGCTTAGTTCATGTTTGTTTTTGGTAGGATTTGGCCATTTGGTTTGTTTTTGACAGGATATTCTACCACCTCCTATTATTACATTTTGCCTATCTAATTTGTTCATGTTTTTACAGTCACTTTTTCAATTTTTTGCTATAAAATGGCACCATTATCATTTAAATTTTTGGCGTACAATTTTTTTTTCAATATTTTTGCCTTCCTCACCTTACTGAGGAAAGGTTATAAAATCACTCGAAAAACGAAATTCTTAATTTGACCTCCTAGACCCACCTTCATGTATACATATCGACTCAGAATCAAATTTTGAGCAAATGTCTGTGTGTGTAGTGGAATGTTGATCAAAAAAATATGCACTGAGTTATCTCGGCACTGGCTGACCCGATTTGGGCCGTTTTGGTCTCATTCGATCCGTCTTGGGGTCGCTATTGAAAATTATAAAGTTTAGTTGAGTACTTCAAAAGTTATGCTAAAAAACATTTTAGCAATAGTCCGGAAGATTGCAAAACGGGGGGTTTTTGTAAGAACCCTCGTCATGTTATACATTTTTAGAAAGGTATTCGAAAGACCTTTTCAACGAGTTCAAAAGATTGAAGATCTGACAAACCTATCAAAAGTTATAAGCACTTAAGTGTTATTTATGAACTTTTTGGAGGCCGGATCTCAGATATTACCTAGCATTACACTCTAAATGTGAGGAAGGCACCAACCACCTAATGGTGGATTAAGTAACATTTTATTCTAAAATTAAATTGAGAAAGAGCTAGTTATTTTCCCATTTAGCAAAATGTCTTTCAAAAAACAACATAAACACATCTATTATCAACTAGAAAATGCTTTTATTTATATATACAAGAAATGAAAGTGTTCCAAAACATGTTTTAAAAGAAAGAGCTGAAAAGTTGCGTGTTTCAATTACGAAAATTGTGGTACCCTAACATGTATAGGTCATCGCTGAAATGTTCAAGTTATTGCAGTTTTAGTGAAAAAAGTCATTTTTTCCCCCGTTTTCGTCATTTTCCCATTTCTGCGCGTGGTGCGTCGAAAAACCCAGTTTTTATTTTCAAAAAATCGTATCTCACAGTATCGAAAACATAACTTCACCATTTTTTGATATGTTATGTGAAATTTTCCGAGGAATCCGATAAACATATTTTCAGACATAGGCTCTCTGGTCCCGAGACCCTCAAAACAGCATTTTAAGTTTTCATACGACCTTTTCAAATGTTAAGCTAGATTTTTGAAACTTCTTACTATTTTTCTCAAATAGCCAAACTAATCACCTTTCTTTTGCGTCTAAGACAGCTAAAATCGGATGAAATGGCGCGGAGTTATGATTTTTGGAAAAATGTGGTTTTTGCGAAAAATGACGAAAATTGCCATTTTTCGGACCACCCTAACACGGCGTAGGTCACCCTAATGGCCAAACAAAAAAATACTATTTTTTCTAATTATTTTGGCCAAGGAACCCCTAGAAAAATTTTGAGCGTGATCGGAGAACTTTTTTTTCGAATCATGCTGTTTTCGTGGGGAATTGCTATACAATTGTAGGCAATACAACAGGAAAAAAAGATCTTTCCTTTACAAAATTCCCCGCTAATTCTACGTAATAACCCATTCACACATGTGATCGTGCGTACGCTCCGTTCTTATCTAACCACTTAGCAAGAGCTGCTACAATCCGAAAAAAACGAACGCAAATGTGAAGAACAAGAAACAGAGCCGGAACCGCCTACTGCGGCTGTGTTGGTGTCTAAATACTCTCAGAGTCGTTTTTTTGTTCATTTTTTTTGGTGGAAATATCACGTGTTCTTTGCACGCAGGCGACTAAATAAACGTGCTTGCGTAATCCGGTTCTTTCTAGTCTTCTTTCGTGACTGATTTTTTTTTTGTGTGGCTCGTATCGTTTGGCACAGTTGAAATTTGATTTTTGTTGTAAAATTGTTTGGGTAACTTTTTGTAGATTTAAACTTGATTTGATGTATATTTTAAATTAGACTCACATGTTTTTATCACATTTTTAGCAATTTTCACAGTGCAACCACCCACATTCTAAATGTCTATCTTTTGTCTAACTCAGACACACAACAATTTGCATGGTTCGCTTATTTTTAGCTATACAACCTTGAAGCGCTACCAGCCAGCCAGTCAGTAGCATTGGTGCGGTATCTTAAGGTACGACTTTGGCGATGTGGCATCGGACGAGCGCTGTGCTGACACATCATCGCAAGTTAAGGTGCAACAACATTTAGAAAAAAATGTCAATCAACGTCATCGTAGAATCGTTGCACCACCCTTGAGATATCAGGTGCTAATCAGAGTCGGGATTTCGCGATACGGATTAAGTCGCGCTATCGGTCTCTTACTTAACTCCGAATTCCGGTCGCGAGTTGTCACACCGGCTAAAAGAGAGTGTAGTGTTTGGTTGTTTTGAAAACACTGACATTATGTGACCTACTGAAAACAGCGCAGTGCATTCTTAATTTGCTATGCAGAAATTTTCACCCGATAACCCTCATCAGAGTTATTCATTCAAATTGAATTTTTATTTTTGCAAATCTGCAATAACCCGGAGGGATTATTATTTCATTTGGAACTTTTTTTTTAAAGTTTCATCACAAAATCATCGCTTTTTCTTAAAAGTTTTTCGAAAAATTCTGATAACTAGTGAGCCATTCTCTACAAAATCGGTATTTTTTCTTCAATTTTAATTTTTGTATTTTTTAATCCAACTGAAACTTTTTTGGAGCCTTCGTTATGCCCAAAGAAGCCATTTTGCAACATTAGTTTGTCCATATAATTTTCCATACAAATTTGGCAGCTGGCCATACAAAAATAATGTATGAAAATTCAAAAATCTGTTTCTTTTGAAGGAAATTTTTGATCGATTTGGTGTCTTCGGCAAAGTTGTAGGTATGGATATGGACTATACTGAAAAAAATGATACACGGTAAAAAAAATGATGATTTTTTATTTAACTTTTTGTCACTAAAACTTAATTTTAATTTTTTTTTATTTTTTTATATGTTTTAGAGGACATCAAATGCCAACTTTTCAGAAATTTCCAGGTTGTGCAAAAAATCTTTGAGCGAGTTATGACATTTTTAATCAATACTGATTTTTTCAAAAAAATCGAAATATCGGTCGCAAAAATTTTTCAACTTCATTATTCGATGTAAAATCAAATTTACAATCAAAAAGTACCTTATTGAAATTTTGATAAAGTGCACCGTTTTCAAGTTAAATCCATTTTTAGGTGACTTTTTTGAAAATAATCGCAGTTTTTCATTTTTTTAAATCAGTGCAAATGTTTGCTCACTTTTGAAAAAAAATGAAAGCTGAGAAAATTCTCTATGTTTTGCATTTTTAAATTTTGTTGTTACGATCAAAATATTTTAAACCAAGACTAACATTTCAAAAGGGCCAAACATTCAATATTACGCCCTTTTAAAATGTTTGTCTTGGTTTAAAAAAATGAAAATATTGTTTTCGAAAAGATCGGAAAATTTCACGAATGTTTCATATTTTAACATTGAAAATCGGACCATAAGCTGCTGAGATATCGACATTAGAAAATGGTGTGTTGTTTGGGTGAGACTTAGAAAACATCATTTTATCCTGTTTTGAAACCCCTGCATGGCAATATCTCAGCAACTAAGGGTCGTATCAACAAAGTTCAAAGAAGCAAAATATAGAGAATTTTCTCAGCCAAATATAAGGCTTTCTAGGCCCAGTGAAAAAAATATAATTTTACTCAAAAATGACGAACTCCTCGTCACAGTGTCCTGATGCAAACAAAGATCGAGCTGTAGCTGTCACAGCCCTGCGAAGTATGTTGGCTGACATATCGGGCAGTCAGTCAAAAAACCCAGCTAGAAGTCGCCTGACAATTTTTTTTTGCTAGAAAAAGATAGGAAACCTGATGCAATCAAACGTCCAGCTGTCATGTAAACATACTTTGAATGTGTTGGTAAATTTCTGACTAGAAAGCCTTATGTGCACTAATTAAAAAAAAATTAAAAACTTCGAAAAAATTGATTTTACATCAAAAAATGAAGTTGAAAATTTTTGCGACCAATTTTTTTATTTTTTTGAAAAAATCAGTATTGATTCAAAAATTCATAACTCGCTCAAAGATTTAAAAAAATCACCATTTTTTTTACCGTGTATCATTTTTTTGCAGTGTAGTCAATATCCATAACAACAACTTTGCCGAAGACACCAAATCGATCAAAAAATTCCTTCAAAAGATACAGATTTTTGAATTTTCATGCATCATTTTGGTATGGCCAGCTGCCAAATTTGTATGGACAATTATATGGACAAAGTAATGATGCAAAATGGCTTCTTTGGGCATACTGAAGGCACCAAGAAAGTTTCAGTCGGATTAAAAAATACAAAAAAAAAATCGAATGACCGAAATCTGAGAGAACTGCTCTAGTGAAGAATACATGCAAATTTATCACACAGTAAAGCCATAAAGCAAAACAAAAAATAACATGTCATTTTTTTCAATATTTAAATGAAAAAAAATGTTTTGAAATGCATTTTAATTAGTTCAGTTGTTTTGTAATCATTAGTTATCAAAAATGAAAAATTTGAGAAACAAAAAAATTAGCGAACATTTTTTTTCGGCACATCGAAAATTTTCAAAGATTTGATTTTTTTTTAAATAAACCCAAACATGATTAAACATGATTTTAAACGTAAATTGAAAATGCATTTTAAATTGATTTCATCTGATGGCACTTAAAATCTGTCCACATTCCCCGATGAGCAGTTCTCAATAAAATCGGTAAATTTCAATTTTTTTTTGTATTTTTTTATTTATTCAAACTTTGCGGGGTGCCTTCTCTAGGACCAAAGAAGTGTAATTGGTTCACCTATTCAAGTCTCCATTCAATTTTGGCAGCTGTTCATACAAAAATGGTACGCAAATGTTCGAAAATATGTAAATTTTGATTGAATTTTCTGATGAATTTGGTGTCTTCGGCAAAGTTGTAGGTATTGTTTGAGACTATTTAGAAAAAAAAATCTATTTTTTTTACAATTTTTCACAATTTGTTTATTATAATTTATAATTTTTTTTTGCGAAAAACCTTTTAAGTGGGCATAAAATTGAATGTTTGGCCCTTTTGTAATGTTAGTCACGACTCCAGAAGTTGTATTACTATGATTATTTTTAACTGTTAACAAACTGTCTTAAATATACCAAAACCAAATTTATGGTTCATAGAAATGTTCATTATAAAAACCAGATTATCGTTTAAAAATCCTTTATGGTATTAAGTTTCATCAACTTATGACAGCTCCTCGAAAAGCCGTTGAAATATAGATTATCTGGCCCCAAATTTCATCGAAATTACAAAAATCTGTATTTTTTTCTGTATGGACCAAAAAATAGGTAAAGATGCAATGTTATTCGACAGGGCTGCCAAATAAATTCTTTTTACCCATTCAAAAATTGAACCATGCTTTTGACAATTTTTGGTCAGTAGAAAGTGTCAAGGGTTAAGCAAGTCGGTTAGAAAATAAAACCGTTAAATAACTCTCGTCTGTTTGTATGCAGCTGGCTAACAGCAAATACTTTTCGAAGAACGAACAGCGCGAGCCACGAGGTGAAAGTGATATACACAAAAACATGTAGTTAAGTAGAAAAGGGAAAACAACAAACCGGCGCTGCCATCGTCAGTCATTATTTCTGGTCGAATTGCACGAAAGTTTGTCGTGGCTTCTTCAAGCAATTTAGTTGTTATATATTTAAACATTTGCAACATTGTTGAAGTGGGTTAATGTGTTGCTTTTTGATTTCTTCTTCTTGAGTGAGAAATATCTTATTTAAATTTTATTTTATTTTTTTTTTATTTTTTTAAATATTGGCAGAAATGGAAACTTTTGTGGATTCTGACTTCTCAACAATATTTTTAAATCTTCACAAGGTAAGACCAATTAGCACCAGCTCTCGAAATGTTTGCCAGAACATCCTCTTTCCATTCTTATCACAAGCAGCAAAACAACCAAAAGCAAACACATGACGTAATTCGGGAACCGCCAAGGCCAGGTATGGTCCGACACGAGATGTTTTCCTTTTTTTTTCAACGCACCGTGCAAAGTCGAAAACACCTTGCCAGAAAACTCCCGACACAGACGTTCGTTATCAATTTTACGTTTCCTCTGATAGCGTGAAATTCTTACAATTTCTAATCTTAACTCGCTTTATCAAGCCCCGATTAGCGCAAAATTGCGTTGCATTTTTTTTGCGAAAGTTCGCCACGTGTGGTTCGTGACTGCATCACGTGCACGAAACGTGCGCGTGACCTCATCAAAATCAGTGTCAAGTGAGCGAAAAGGGAGCAATTTTCCACCATCAATCAGCGCCAATAAAGGAACGCTGCTAGTTGATGAAGCCGCGGGAAGTTTAGAAGATGGGCTGTGATTGTGTGGTACTTACGACTGGTGGGCTGTGCTCGACGCCACTTCCCAGCTGGCTGGATAGGCTGGACAGTGAGGCCACTGGAACGATCGGAGCGATGGCGGCGGCGGGTCGCGACGAGGACGATGGCATGTCTGCAAATCAATAAAAAGATCGGAGGTTAAATCTCTGATGGACCAATTTTCTTTATATTTTTCCAAATTATTTCAATTAATATTAAGTAAAAGGAGAGAAAAAAAAGTGATTGATATTGATATTTTTAGGGGCTGTATGGACATATAAAGCTAGCATTTTGGCCAAATATGGGCACTCTAAGCGGTCGTGTTTGGATAATCTGGAGTGTTCCTTAAAATTGACTAAAACCAAGTACACCAACGAGTAGAGAAACTTTTTGTGAACATTTCTGTTTATTTTCACTTTTGCTAAAAGTTGTTCTATTCCTTTTACAAGCATTAAAAAAAAATTCCAAATGCATTCCAATCAGTCGAGTGCATTGGGCAACGCCGATTTTCCTATTTTCAGCTTAGTTCTTTTTTTTCTTCAGCCCTCTTTTGGGTCTGCTTAGGGGAGCTGGGGGTAAGACGGCCACCCCACTGTTTTAATATGTATATTAATGAATATTACTAATATGTTTAGCAATACTGTTCATCATGCTAAATAATGCATATGGAGTCATCTTTGCCAAACATATTGTTTAAAATAGTATAAAAATAGCTCAAAAGAAACAAATAATTTTTGAACTTGAAACTGGATGTAGGGGAAATATACCCATTTTAATCACACTAAGCCGTTTGACCAATTCTCATCACTTTTGCCGTTTTCCGCTCTTAAATCAACATTTTCAGATGTATCAACAATGATTAGTTGCTTGCTCACTTTTATTTGAGTCATTTATTACTTTGGAGCTGTCAAAAACACTTTATTTGAACTGTAATTCATGATCAAAGTGCTGATAGGCCGATAATAGAAATAGGCTGAGAAAGGGTATAGTTCCCCTAATTTTCATGAATTACAACTTAGGCATTTTTGTTAAAAAACAATATGTTTTCCTGTCTTCAAATATTGTTTCATGTTAAATTGAAGTTTTCACTAGATTATGTCCCTCGGAAAAGTTTAAAAAATGCGATGAACTATTTGCAAAAAAATGTTTAAAAAAATAATTTATTTGGGGGCAAGACGGCCACCTCCTCCGCGGGGAAGACGGCCACCCGTAATTTGTAAATTTGATTTGATATAGGCTTTGCTTTGATATAGGACAGTTTTCTGACTATTGAGACATATTTGTAGATAAGGAAAAGCATTTTCAATAAAACTATTCATTTTTAATCAAAATGCTGTTAACTACCGTGTCGACAACATTCTTTACTGTGATATAGCAAAACTCATTGATTAGTATGAAATCCTATCAAACTTTTCATAAAAATCGCTAATTTAATATTGTTTACATAATTTTGATTTACTTATTCTAATCGAAATACAAAAACTAATTATTTTGCCTCAAATTGTGTTTGTATTGTAGTAAAAAAGTAACGCAATAGTATGAAATTCACTGAGCCAAAATATGAAATATTTGAAACAGCATTTTTCTTCGCTTTTGAAACTAGATTTTTTCAACCAAAATAGTAATGATATTCAGAGAAGTCTGTTCAACCAATCATGTAGGTATATGGGTAGATTTAGCAAAGTTATTAAGCTGACTATCACTGACCGTCTTACCCCACACGGGTGGCCGTCTTACCCCCATCTCCCCTAGTGCTGCCAATTGTAATGAAATTTTAAGCGAACACTCACGAAAAGTGGAATTTATAGAGAAAATTTCCTGGCATCACTGGCTCAATCCAACAGGCGCTGCTCGTGGTGTTGGTGGCCACCCTTTGTTCTTTATTTGCCTTCGCTTCTCGCTCGGTTTTCTTCAGCCTTCGACTAGAATGGGTTGTCAAAATTTAAACGTCAAAAGACTTGGCGCGTTTGTTTTATTGATGACGCTTGCTAATTATTTACATCTTTCGGGATTATTTTTCAAGTGAGTGACTAACTAATGTGCAAAAGAACATGTTGCCGAAAGTTGGGGGCAGTTTTGTATCGAAAGCGCCGTGGAAAAGTAAGCGAAAGTGAAAAGTTTATTTTAGCGATATTCATTATTTAGGGCATTCTCGCGTGTGTCACTGTGTGTGCCAACAAAAAGGTGAGAAATGGTCTCGCATAGAAGGTGACGAGCGGGAATTCTCGGGAAAAAAATCCCGGGAAATCGACCATTTTTGGACCTCTCGATTCCCGGGAAATTTGGTCGAGAGTCCCGGGAAATTTTATACTTATAAAAATCGAAGCAAAATGTTATAAATTAATCAGAAAAACATTTGAAAAATTCGAAATGGTTCAGAACATTGGCTGTTCACTTGTCGTACGTTAACTATAATTGAGAGAAGCCCAAAATATGTGGATCCCAAAATTTACCTTAAAGCATACTTAGCAGTTACATCCCAGAAATGAAATATAAAGTTTTTTTTTTAATTTTTGTATAATTAATTTATTTTTCCTTCTCTTGCCAAATTCACTGTTAGAATATCCAATTACATCAAAACGAATTATAGTTCAAATCATAGTTGAAAGGAACTCAAAAACTCTATTAGATTATAAGAAATACGGAATTGTTAATTGATTATTTAGCATAGCATAGCATAGCATTGGTGTCTACCCGTAGCTGCTACTTCGTTATTGACCAGGACCCCCAAACATTGCTCCGTGGACCACAGATGAAAAGTAGGAACCAATCATCACCCCTTCGCAATTTTCAAAGGTCCCTATCGTGCTGATCAATACCGACGCCGGCCACGACCAGTGGTAAGACACGGGGAAGTGGATGGGAATGTTAGCCGATACTTGAGTGATGGGACCGCCAAATCGACTGCGTCTCCGACAAAGTATCACATGAGTTTTGAGGGGTTAGTAAGATGGGTATGAGGTCAGGATTCACTGTGGTAGGTGATGCGACCATGAGCAATTTGTTTATGGGTTGAAATTTTAAAATCTTAGGCAGCCGGCTGCGGAAAGATACCTATCTAGGGATTTAAATATAGTATTAATTCGACCGCGATTCTCCAGAAATTCTCCGTCGGCGTGCCTTCCGATCAACGGTGATGTAGGAAGGGCTTCATTCATTAAAATTATTTTATATCATAAGCCTTAAAACATATCCGTCGACGTGCCTTCCGATCCTCGATGATATGGAAAGGACTTAATCCAGCAATACGACTTGCTTGTCTCAAAAAACAAAAATCGGATCGTTTGTATCGAAAACTATATAAAGAGAACAAAAATAAAACTCATCGGCCAACGAACGCGCGAACAAAAAATAAATGAAAAAAGAAGAAGAAGAAATCCAATCACCCCATGTACACAAATAGCGACACAAAAGAGACGGAAAATAACACGAAAAAAAACAGGACTGCGCGTCCACACAGGCACCGCACTACTAATGCCATTATTTAATTAAAATGACCAATCACCCCATGCACTCGAACAGCGACACAAAAGAGACGGAAAATAACACGAAAAAACAGGACTACTCGTCCACACAGGCACCGCACTACTGATGCCATTATTTAATTATAATGACCAATCACCCCATGCACTCGAACAGCGACATAAAAGAGACGGAAAATAACACGAAAAAACAGGACTACTCGTCCACACAGGCACCGCACTACTGATGCCATTATTTAATTATAATGACCAATCACCCCATGCACTCGAACAGCGACATAAAAGAGACGGAAAATAACACGAAAAAACAGGACTGCGCGTCCACACAGGCACCGCACTACTGATGCCATTATTTAATTATAATGACCAATCACCCCATGCACTCGAACAGCGACATAAAAGAGACGGAAAATAACACGAAAAAAACAGGACTACTCGTCCACACAGGCACCGCACTACTCAATACGGAATTGTTAATTGATTATTTACTAATAAAATACATTGAATTGAATTGTATTATTAATTAATATAGAGAAAACCCTTTTCAAAATTTTCAATTTTCATATCCTCTTTATAGCTATTTCATTGTTGATGTCAATAAGTCATTTTGTGTTTCACATTATCCTCAATATTAGAATATATTTTGGAATAAAAAACTCTGGCAATTTGTAAAGATTGCCTCAATCTTTGTTAAGGTCCGAACATTCGGGGTTTCCTCATAATTGTAAATATTTTTTCAATTCATATTTTCAGTTGACCTTAAACAAGAAATGAATCATAAAATTGTTTTGAACTGTTATGTATCACATTGCGATACTAGGAAATTATATATTTGCTATTTTTTACTTCACAAAAATCTAATTACAAGTGCATGCAACAACTTTTGAAACATCACTGTGTGCGAATTAAGACTCGTAAACATTTTAAACTACAATTTTGTGTCCCAAAAAGCTCAAAAAACGATCTTGTATTTGCAGATTAAGAAAAAAAATCTAATGGCTGAAATAGTTCCTTGAAGAAATCAGGCTAATTAAATTAACGTTTCTTTTAATAAGTATGAATTAATTGTAATTGAATTCATTGCTTTTCTTTTTTAAATTATTGGCACTGTTGGCATAGTTAAAAAAAACTACCGGGTCCCGGGAATTCCCGGGAAATGGCCAAATTCAACTCTCGATTCCCGGGAAATTCAAAATCTCGAGAATCGTCACCCTCTAGTCTCGCAAAATAGAAATTATGATCAAAAGTGCATTAAATTTGATCTTTTTAGCCAGTAAGTGGCACACATTTGCGTGCTTACTCGAGGCGGTGCTGTTGCTGGTAAGTTTATAGCCTGAAAAATATTTTTGGAGCTTTAATCGAGCATCAAACTCTCCATATGACGAAGATAGGGGCACAGACAAACAGACGTGACTCTCCATACAAATTATTTTTGAAATCCATCGTCCTTCATCAAATCACCAAATCACGGCGACGCCAGCGCTGTCTGGTGAGCTGATGCCGAAGCGCAGCCCAAACATACCAATACAAACCCATTACTGCCATGTGCCACGTCAGTGTATGCGTGAGACAATCAAGCCTAAACGATTGTAAACATCAACAGCTGATCGAAATAATGTTGTTGTTGCTACTCGATGAAAAGAATAAAAATCAACAGCGAAGGCCGAAGATGACGGTGGGTCGGTTCCGTTTCCAATAGTAGAACCTCATGAGCCAAATCATGCGGCTGCACCAGCAACGACAGAGACCAAATCACTGGTCATCCCAGTTGCTATCAAGTTCTGTCGAAGATTTCGCCTCCACTGAAATCTCGACTCATTACACCTGACACCATCATCAACAAGATACGAAAACACCAGTAGTGGCCGCCGAAATAGATAAATCCAATTCAAACCTACCGGAATTGATCCCCACGATGGGCGTTTTGGAAATTTCCACGGGGAACGTGTCCACGGCGCCGTTAAGTTGCGTCAAACAACAAAAGCAAAAAGTGGCAAAGATTCCATAAAATGCTGCCGCAAAATTTACATCGAAACAGAACCACAGAAACTGAACTGGAAAAAGATTGAGTGGCGCAACATCGCCAAAAGGCCATAAGGACGACCAGCAGCAGCAATCTGAGCAGCAGTCCACGAAGGGTAAGCAGGTTGCTCCGAAGGAGATGCCTCCGGCTTCCTCTGTAGTAACCGGCGTCGCAGCAGCAACCTCGACATCGACAGGCAGTTGAGCAGGCCTACCGGGTTAATAGTGGGGCAAGAGGCTATGGCCAAGACTGCCCCAATTTTGTCCTGGAAAGCCTGGATTGTGATTCACGGATAGAATTCCAGAATTCCATAAATATTTGGGTTCTCATTTGCTGCTTCGCACGTGCTCACGCTCAATTTGAAAACAAAAACACGCTTCACACACACTGAGAATAGACGGGCGATCTGTCACGACAGTAGCGCCATCAGCGCCGGGTGAGTGGATGCCGAAACAAAATTGTTTTTGAAATAACCGTTTTTGGAGGACGATGGTTCGGCACTCGAGTGTCCCGTCTGTTTGTCTGTGATAGGGGTTTGATTGGAAAGGGTATATGTATTTCCCCTATAAGGCTTTAAAAAAAATAAATGCATTTCCGGGTTTGTTATAGAATTGCTCAAATAAAAAGTTGTGTTTTTGCATGCATGGATCGTTCTGGAACCAGATTGACCACTCGGGGGACATTTTCCCGATGGTCAAATAGAGGAATCCGGATTATAGAACGGCTTTATTCCGGAACGCTTTTTTTTCATTCCAAAATGACAATAACACATGTGTTAAACCATTTTTTTTCGGCGTTTCTATTGGAAAATGTTTAATAAGTGTTTTGTTGACATCAAAAAACAGTTTTGTAGCAAGCGTTATGAGCAATTCTCTGAGATTTCAGTCATTCGATTTTCTTTGTATTTTTTAAACAAGCTGAAACTTTTTTGGTGCCTTCAATATTTCCAAAGAAGCCGTTCTGCATTATGGAGGGTTGTGTGGGTGAGACTTAGAAAGTCTCTTTTCAAAAGTGGGCAAACATGGGCACTAATTTAAAAAAAATTAATAACTAAAAAAGTTACCTGAAAATTGCTTTAATTTGAAAACGGTGCACTTTATCAAAATTTTGCTGGAGTACTTTTTGGTTGCAAATTCGATTTCACTTAAATCAGTATTTATTCAAAAATTCATAACTCGGTCAAAGATGTTTTGCACATTCTGGAAATTTCTGAAAATTTGGCAATTGATGTCTCCTAAAACATATCAAAAAATTAAAAAAAAATATATTTTTTTTTTGCAAATCATGTTTTAGGCCGATGCAAATATTTAAAAAAGTTTTTGTCCCTCGGCCCTGGCCAAGGTCAAGGGGGGGGGGGCAAAAAAATAAAAAAATATAAAAATTTAAATAACAAGCCATAGTCTTCACATTTCAATGAAAAAAGTGTTTTAAAATGCATTTTACACTAGTTCAGTTGTTTTGCAATCATTAGTTTTCAAAAAATCTAAGATCTGACAAAAACAAAAATTGTATCGAAAAAAAAGATTTTGCATCGAAAATTTTCAAAAAATCTTAAGATTTTTTAACAAACCCAAACATGCTAAAAATGATTTTAACCGCAGGAGAATGTATTTTAATTTGATTTCAGCTGGTTGCACTTGAATTTTCATTGAAATTTTGAAGTTTATTGTAAAAATATTTTGTTTGCCCCCTGATTTTTCGGGCCAATTTTGAAGGGGGGGGTGACAAAAACTTTTAAAAATATTTGTACCAGCCTTAGTGAAAAAAAAGTAAATTAAAAATCACCATTTTTTTACTTTGTATCATTTTTTTCCTACAACTTTGCCGAAGACTCCAAATCGATCAAAAAATTTCTTCAAAAGATACAGATTTTCGAATTTTTATATATCATTTTTGTATGGGCAGCTGCCAAATCCGCATGGAAAATTAAATGGACAAACTAATGATGCAAAAAGGCTTCTTTGGGCATATCGAAGAAACCAAAAAAGTTTCAGCCGGATTAAAAAATACAAAAATTAAAATAAAGAAAAAAATTACCTATTCGTTAGAGAACTGCTCAAAACAAATTTGAAGACATTTGGTTGTAGCATCGCCAAGATATGGCTATTTTAAATAAAAAAAAAAATCAAAAAATTGAATTCAAAAAATCATGAAATATTTTCATGAAACATTCAGGAGTGATTGAAAATCATATTTTTATTAGATTGAATAAATTGTATGTAACGCCTTAAACAACGAGAAATAATAGAGCGATTTCATCATTACGAAACATGTATCATGAAGAAACGTCGTTTACTTCAGTCTTTATTATGTATCCCAAAAAAAAACCACGAATGTTTGACATGATGTATTTGAATAAATGATGGATGTGAATAACAAAATAAAAACAGTGAAATTTTTCCAGCCACATTATATCGCACTCACCAAAGCTGACATGCCCGTTCCGTATGCTCTCATCGCTGGGCGGCCAAAAGTTGTCACTGCTGCCGGTCTCCATCCCATCGTCCTCGATTCGGATACTGCTGAACCGCTTCTGTGTGGCTCCGTTATTGTTACTGCTGCCGCTGTTGCTGCCACTCACGCCAGAATCTGTGCCGTTCTTTGCTCCGCCAGCTCCGTTCTTGGGACGCTCCGGAATGGTTATGGACACCGACGACGACTCGTCCGGACTAGCCGGAACTGGCGCGGGCTCACGTGGCCGCTTGCGGGACATTCTGCCCGTGGGCGACGGTTCCTCCTGTTGCATCACGACCGCCGGGGACGCCAGCTTTGCTGCAATCGTTACGCTCTCCCCTTGCTCAAAATTTTGCGAAACTACGACGTAGTAGTTTCAGTTTCGCGGTCGATCCGGTGCTGACCTGGAATGAAACGAAAGCGAAAAAGAAAAGGGTAAATTTATTTTATATGGGTTTTGCGTGGTTCCTTTAAACAGAACGTAATAGAAATGTGTGACGGCGTACCTAAAGAAGGGAAATATGGATTGGAAAATTGCGTGTCCGCTTTGACACGAGGGAAGAAGGAGGCAGAAGGTATCGGTGCTGGCACCATCCCTTAACATGAATATTTAAACAGTAAGGCGCCCGTCTGGCGATTCTGACGCCGAGTTGTAATTGTGTGAGCCAGAACTTTGTGAAAGTGAAAACTTGCCAAAACAGTTGTAGACTCTGTAACGACTCTATACCAGACATCAAATGCAAATTAGGGGATAATGGGAAAAGGATAAATATATGTTTGGCGTCTGGTCTTCTAATGATTCATAAGAATGCTATTTATTGTTTTGTTACCTGAACTACCATAAAACAGGGTGACTTTGATAGGTTTCAGATTTTTCCGCAAAATGAAGAGTACAAATTAAATACGTACGCAATGGTTTGAAATCATACTGACCGTGGTAGAGGAGTGTTCAAAGTACCTCAAGAAAAACTTTTGATTAAATTTAAAAAAAAAAAATTCTTTTTGTAAGCAGGAAATAGTCAACTAAATAAGAAAACAGTTGATTAATGACAGATATTTTGATCGTACAGAATATTTAACGGTTGCTATGATCTTATTTTTCAAACAAGCCGCACGTCATGCGGTCATACCACCCTGGCGTTTTGTAAAATCACTGAAATTGATATTATCTAGATACGCGCAATAAAAAGTTAGTTAACTATAATAAAGAAAAAGTTGATGAAAAATGATTTTCTCAATAAACATGATTTTGAATCGGAAAACGGAATGCATTTTCGGATTCTTTGGACAATTTTCCACTAAGAGAGGGCAAAATAAGTTTGTAAACAATAAATAATATATGTTTTTGAAACACAATTAAAAAAAAATCTCCGAATTTATAGGCAATGTTAGTAAATCAAATTTTATGTAAAATGTAAAAACTTGTGATTCATGCTTCGAAATCAGTTTAAAATGCAATATAAATCAATAATTTTAAAAACAAAACTCGTTTTAACGAATTTCCGGAAAAATTTCGACTGTTTTACAATTTTACCTGAAATTTATATGTATTTTGTTAAAAAGCTTATAAACTTAAATAACTAAATATAAACATTTTTTTTTCCTTAAAAACTATATCGGCAACCTTATTTGGTACATTTGACGTAAAAATGAAATTTGAACATCTTAAATCTGATTTTTACAAGAAAAATTATAACTATCTAAACACTATTGAAAAAAAAGTGCATGTACTTTGTGGGGCCTACCCCAGTTGTTGTTGTTGCTTTATTTCCGGCAGCTTTAACCTTCCCGGTCATTCGCTGCCCAAACCCCAGTATATTTTTTAAAATTAATAATCTTGGGAAACCCCTTACCAGTTGGAAAATATTTCAAAAATAAATTGAAATCCTATCAATGTCACCCCGGTTTACGGTATACTAATCATAATTTGTAATAGCATGTGAATAACGTAAATATTTCGAACCAAATATTGAAGGTTGTTAAAAAGTTACTTTAAAAAAATTCTTAAACCCGTAAAAATGCATTTTGTTTCAAAAATTACAAAATGAAAATGTATACGGGTAAAATCCCATTTAAAATTAAAATGCTAATGACACATTCCGGCGCTGCAACGTCACAAAATTTACCACTTTTTTCGAAATAAGTCTCGTATGGTATAGAACAATTTTAAGTTGAACTTTTCATTACTCTTTGACGTTGCAACGGAGTGAGAAATGGCGAAATTTCGACTTTTTCAAAAGGTAAAATCCTAAAAAATTCTAAAATTTTAAGAACTTTTCTTTCCAATTTGAAGGATTATTTTTAAAAATTGATTATTATTTTCTAGCTTGTAGAAGGTTAACTAATGCATACCATTGTAACCTTTAAATACGACATAAACTTGGAGGAAAACAAATACACTCAACCCCCGGTGGTTGGTCCCTTTTCGTTTGACACTTTTAATGTTTGTTAGTTGATCAAGATCAAACTAAAAAGTGACGAACTGTCATTATTACACGGGACTCACACTTACTATCATACCAAAGTTTGGTAGTAGATGTGAGCTCTGTGTAAAGGGGGTATCAAACTAAAAAGTGACCCCGTTCGTTTGACAACAATTGGTGTCAAACCATCGGGGTTTCAGTGTAGTCTATTAACTGCTCTATTAACTCGTTTGATTATTGCTGTAAGTCAATTTACTATCCAGGTTATTGCCATCCAATCAAAACGCTGTCCAAGGCAAACTTATGGGAAATTGGACGAGCATTCCGGTGAAAATTCGAGCCAAACATTTCATTAGGGCACAAAACCAAAACGTAAACATTTGGGATTATTCCACTATTCCATTCATTAGTACACTCCCTACATGCCCTCCAAGAATCAGATTGATAACAAACAATTTCCTATTGAAAAAATCAAAAACTCAAAAGGGCCCATAACAATGTTCACTCCGAACCAGAAAAAAAGTTCAATTGTGCCCTTTTCTTTTTCTTTAGTTTTTCGTAGTTGAGGAACATTCTATGTTATAAAGTGAACTTTTCATACATTCTTAACACTAATTCACTTCAAAACAACGTTTGGTTTACGTTTCACTAAAGATTTCTGCAGAAAAAAACTTCACCGAAACACAATATTTAAAACGGTCCCGCGGATGCTGTTCAGTACACATTTGAAGAATTTTTATGTTTCACATGCCTTATTCTCACCATTCGATCACAAAACTTCACCAATTAACATAATGTTCGCTGAATTCCTCATTATTTCTTACTGAACAAAAGGTCCCATAAACATCATTCAACACAACAATCGGATGACAGCGCTTTAGTGCCCTTTCAATTCTCTTTGAAATTGCATCTAGAAAGGGCCCATTATGAACAACAGTTGGATATTTAAAAGGGCCTAAAAACGAGATCTTTTTAAATAATGAGTTTTATTGCAAAAATCAACATAAATTAAAAAGCATTCAAGCAGAGTTGAGGATAATGATGTGTTTTATCGTATCATAAGTAAAAATACCATCAGTCAAGCTTCTTTTTTAAATAGGAATTGAAACAAGTTGTGCACTTTTTGCAAGCGATTTTCTCGAATCGCGGTTTTTGGTTTTGTGCCCTAATGAAATGTTTGGCTCGAATTATTTCGATACAGTAAAGACAAGTCGCACATGTAGAAATAGCCGAAAAAACAAAACAAAATCGCTGAAATCCCTGTTTTTCAACATTTTTGCCTTCCTCACCTTGCTGAGGAAAGGCTATAAAATCACTCGAAAACGAAATTCTCACTCGGATCTCACATATTTTGACAAAAACGTTGTCCAGATCTATCATGCGACCTGTCGTTGGATAGGTAATCAAAAGACCTTTCCAACGAGTTCAGTAGATTGAAGATCTGATTACCCTATCAAAAGTTATGAGCACTTAAGTGTTATTTATGAACTTTTTAGTGGCCAGATCTCATATATTTCGATGAAAACGTTTTCCGGATCTATCATGCGACTTGTCGTTGAGAAGGTAATTGAAATATCTTTTCAACGAGTTCAGTAGATTGAAGATCTTACAACCCTATCAAAAGTTATAAGCACTTAAGTTTTCTTTATGAACTTTGTGGAGGCCGGATCTTAGATATTACCTAGCATTACACTCTAAATGTGAGGAAGGCACCAACCACCTAATGACGTTTAGACCACTTAAAAAAATGTTTTAGTAAATGGGTTTTGTGCCTTTTTTTAGCTTTGCTACGTCCTACATTTTTCGTGAGTCTTTTTACAACATATTAGGCTATTTCCAACAAAGTTTTGAGGTAGTATAATCGTTTCAATTTTGACTTTTAACCTTTGAAATCTAAATATCTCATAAAAGCGGTGTGTTTTTTTTCTTTCAGTGTATTTTTTTTGAGGAAATCCTCTCAAATTTCCTCCAAGTTTGTTTTTGACCACTTCAAGATACAACAAAGTTGCAATTACGAAATACAAAAATATCTCTAGTGCGACTGGCTTAACATACACAAAAATTGATGTCAGTAAACGCACCCCCTTATTTTTGCTACCTCCAAAGTTAAACGCCTTTAGCAACTAAAAATTTACAATTTTATTTATTGGCCGCGAAATCACATAAATTCAATTCTGTCGATTTTAACGCAACTTGAAAAAGCTCGAATTGTGTTATTTTTTTTTTTTTACTTGGATAAAATTTTCAAAATCTGGAGTTTTTTTTAAAAAGGTCCAATAAACGAAATTTTCAGTTTTTGCTTTTTGGGTGTTTTTTAATACCCCTGACTCAATGCGGTTTCAAAAACACCTAAAAAGCAAAAACTGGAAATTTGGTTTATTGGACCTTTTAAAAAAAACTCCAGAAATATAGAAGGAAAAAATAAATTTAAAATTTAAAAAATCAATCCAAAAATAAAAATTTTGATAGAATTATGCGATATTTTGAATATTTTGGTTGTAAAATAGGTTTTATCACATCTTTAGCATGTTTCTATAATTTATTATCTGTTTTATGAATAACTAAAATTGTTGACCTTCAAATTATCGAAAACAGGAATATTGCAATTCAGATTTTTCAAAGTTTAAGGTACAACTTTGTCAATGTTTAGTTTAAGGTACAACTTTTGTCAAGTTTTTTTTTGGGGTCAACTTATGCCATGTATTGAGGCAACATCCCCAAAATTTAAAAGTAAAATATGTGGAGAACAGTAACTCCATGCATCCAATGTTGGCATACCAGCACTTTGACGTTCAATTAGAGCTTAATTGCGTTTTTTTATTTATTTTAAGAAGTTATTTGTTTGAATAAAACGAAATAGAAAAAAATAATGAAAATACAAGTATTTCACCTAAACTATGTTAATTTTGTGCAGTTTTTTACAACTTGAAAGCTAACGATTTGATTTTGAAGTAGGAATCTGAAAAACAGGCCAAACAAGTTGTTTGTAGAAAAAATAAAAATGAAAAAACGGTCAGACTAGATTATTCGATTATTTTCAATCTTTGCCAAACAAGTTTTTGTGTCTCATTTCAGGTTATCGAGCTTAAATATGACCACAAAAATGTTCCTGAGTGATCTAGTAATCTGTAACTCACTTGCATCTTTTCACTACCAAATTGACAAGTTTGATCAAGTCCCGATTCGTATTTTAAACCAACAGCAAAACATCTCAAGCTCTTCTCGCAACTAAAATTCCCATCCACCGGCCCTAATCGCGCAGCGAATAATCTCCGGTCTAATGCGCAAAACAAACATACACTCCGAAAGAAAAAAAACCCAACAGCTCAGCATATAGCAACTCAACTGCTGCACTCCCACGTTTTATCTTATCAACCAACCGGCGGATTTCGCGTGTGTGCAACTGCCATGTCATCTGATTCCGCGACGACCGTCAGAACACCGCTCTATTAACACCCCAATTTGCACTGCGCGAAGGGTGCCCCATCACAGCCAATTTAGTAAGTGAATGGCAATCAGCTTCTTGATTGAGTAATTGGCTGAGCATCACCTCGTCACATGGCTCTGGGGGGGGTATCGTTTCAGAATGTTTGATCCACGTGTTGCAAGCGGACTCTATTGTGAGAGGGCGAGAATGTTTGACCTGTGACGCGACAGTGCCCGACCGTCAAGGTCTGTCCTACTTACGAGCAACGCAGCAAGTGCACACACTCTGCTGGAAGAACGCGCTTCACGCACAGTTCCGTAAGATCGTCGCGTACAACGCACAAAACACTCTCTCGCGCGCGCACGTTATCAGCAGCAACCGTCGCACCAAAAAAAAAGCACCCGCGAGTTCCGAGTCGTGGAATCTGACTGAATCTGGCCGACTGACTGCCGCTGATCGCTGCGCTGCGCTGCTGTATGTATTAATACGGCTTTTGTTCACTTTCAACCCGTACGACGACGACGACGTCGGAGGCGGCGCGGACTCCTCAAATACAGTCAAACCCCAATGGCCGAGCGGGCGGGGGTCTACGTCATCGGGCGGTTCAGCTGTACCCACTGCGATAGAGCGATTGAAGGTTTGAACGGCATTCTGTATTGAGTTATTGTTTCAAGCTGCTTTCACGAACAGTTCCGGCGAATTCGGCGTGGCGTAGGTTATCTCTCGTAGTTCTCGCGGGCTGAGTCTGGCTGCAAGAACGCGGAAATTTGGTGTTGCTTTTGGACGAGGCCTGAAAAAACAAGATGCTTGTAGGAATGATGATGATATTAATAAATTAACTAGTTTAATCTTCTGCACCAATTGACGTTTTTATTTCTCAACATTTGTTATAAACAATTCGGCTTAATACTGATTTCTGTACATTAAATATTATTGTACATAAAAAACTTCGCTAAAATTATGAACAATCCTTCAATTGTGAACTATCCTAAGATAACAATGAGTAAATTCGTTCACTGTTTACCAGCAATAACAGTCATCTTTTCCGGACATTAAAAAGAATTTCAAAGAATTGACGATAGTTGCATGAATCTCACTGTTACAGGATCTTTTAAAGGGTTACATACATGTAAAAAATCACAAAATTTCATACTTCAAAAAAAATATTGCATCCACTAGAAAAACAATTTTCAATCACCACTGAAAGTTTCATGAAGAAACTGCATGATTAAACTGAGTTTGAGACGATTTTAAGCTCAAAATTTTACCGTGCGCAAAGCGGACTGTCAATCCTTCTGAGCGTTTTTCTCGAAACACCGAGTTGATTTACGGGTACCACGATATCTCGAGATGGGATGGACCAAATTGGCTAAAATTTGGGGTGAAGACTCTCAAGACATATTCCGTGTGCATGACGAAGCCCGATTTTGAAATTTTTGCTTTTAAAAAAATACAAAAATCAAAAACTGACGATTTCTGTATGAAAAGCACAACACTATTTTTTTCTTTTTGTTTAATAAGTTTTTTTTGAAAATTGGCCCACGTCATGCACACAGGACCGGTTCAACGAGTCTTTACCAAAATTTTGAGTCAATTTGGTCAAGGCAGAGTTAAAATATCGTGGCACCCGTTTTTTGAAACTGCTTACTTCAAATAGCTATATCTCGGCAATGATACAACCAAATTTATTCAAATTTGTTTTTATGATAGAAAAAAATGTATATTTTAATGCCCTGAAAACAGATTTTAAATATAATTAAGTGTGTGGTCACACCAACCTCTGACTTTTTTGTCGATTTACATCTATGTAACCCCTTAAAATTCGTTTATTTTACGTTTTCTTCTTGTTTTCAATTCTTGATCTTAAGCGAAAAGTGAAGCAAGCGTTTGACGTTTTACGTTGGCTTTTTCTCCAAACAAAATTTCAATATTTTGTATGAAGCGTGGTTTTTCGCTAGACGCTAGAAATGTTTAAAAGGTTTTGTTTTAGAAATTTTTGCGACTTGAATTATAACTTTCAAAACTATTAAAACCTTTGAATTTATTTCCTTTTTTTTAGTTTAATTTTTTTTAATGTTTCACATCCTTTTTTCATTTAACTTTTTCTTTCAATTTTGCAGCACCCATTTTTTTTTTAAATGAGAAATTTTCTGTATTGCAAATACATGTTTTTTCATTTCTTTTTTCAAATTTACATTTTTTACCGTCATCAGGGGTTGTGGGAGTGAGATTGATTCATACCAATTTCAGAATATTTGTATGACCCAATCTCACCCCTTAAATCTAATATCACTTCTAAAGACGGTATTTTTAAAACTTAAAAAAGATAATCTGAAATTAGTTTACTGTTGAGCAATTCCATGTCAAATAGGGATCGGTTGTACCCGACCCTCTCCGATTTCAATGAAACTTTGTAGACATGTTATCCTACGCATATATAAGCCATTTTTGTGTATATGGAGCCAGTTTCACTCGATAATGACATTTGAGAAAGGCGTAAGTGTTTTAAATATTTTTATATTTCGTAATATAAATATTGCTGTAACTCGAAGCCGTTGCATCGTATCAAAAAGTGGTAAAACTTGTAGGAAATTTGACGGGCTTTCCGAAAAAAATACACTGAAAGAAAACAACACTCCACTTTTATGAGATTTTTCGATTTTTAAGCTTAAAAGTCAAATTTGAAGGTGAGGCCACGATTTTTTTTCGCTCAAATTTTTTGTGAAATTAGCCTAAGATGTTACAAAAAGACTCACGAAAAATGCAGGATGGAGCAACTCACCTAAAAAAATACAAAAATCATTTACTGAAACTGTTTTTTTTTCAAAGGTGCTCTAAACGTAAAAATTTTCAAAAACAAAACACGAGAGTCGATTCTCCAGACAATTTTACATAAAAGTCTCCATATTGATCACTGTCCTAAGTCCAATCCTTGTGAAGTTGCAGCGGTTTTAAAAATAAAAATATTGAAAAAATAGGATTTTTGGTGGTTTTTGGCAATTTCTATATGACAGACTTGATTTTTCAGTCTCGTAAATATTTTTACCAGAAAGCTCGTCCAATTTCTCATAAGTTTGTCTTTGACCACATTTCAATTGGATGTATGGGCTTACAGATCCTTGGTCATTTTGGTTTGTTTTTAGTTGTTGACGTTTGTCTGCTTTTTAAGATGGCTACACTGCCCATGATCGCATAAATGCCCCACTATGTATTTCCATCACTTTTGAGTTATTGATGCAGTTTGGTTCAAAATCATGTGATCTTTCAGAAAAGCCTAAAACATCCAGTACTTTGTTCTACAAATCAGGAGAAAATTAAGTTTTTTTCGGGAAAATTTAACTCGTTTAACATGGGCAGTACAGCCCAGTTATCGAGCGCCCAGTTAAAAAGCAGCTCAGTTAAACAACGCCCAGTTACCGAACAAGTACTGTATTGTATTTTTCTACACCCAAAGGAAAAATATATCTCAAAATCTGCAACAGTGGATTTGCTGCAGAAAATGTCACATTTTATAACATTTTTTGCCCGTAGATCATTTTTGCCCGCATGCAAACATTTCAGCGGTCTGCAGTTGTCTCCACCACATATAATGCTGGCCCGTCCCCGAGCAACACTCCAAAGAGAAGCATATGTTGGTGCTCTTTCACTCACTTTTCATCAAGCGTCCATGGCGCGGCGGTAGCGTGTCGGATCAATAACCAAGAAGTTGGTGGTTCAATCCTCGTTCTGCTAAGTGTTTTTTTTTGTGAAATACAACCAAAAAGCCGTCGGTAATGTCGATAATTGTCGGTAACGGGCAAAAATGTCATACTCCTATATCGCAAAAAATGCATGAGGACAGATTTCATGCAGATTCTGATATACTTTCATGCCGCCATGCATCACAATCATGCGACTGCCAGTTGGGTGTAGTTTAAAATATTTCAATCGAAATTTCGAGGGCAATAACGTCATGATTCGAAATCCGGACACTTAGTAACATATTATTTTTGTTATAGCTGGCAAAAAATCATGTAATAAGTTGGAAATGTGGAAATATCATCAGGATTTAGCATAAACAGTCAATTTTAAGAGAATGCATGCAAAATATGTCTTTTCTAACAATTTTTCATCAGAATTTGAAAATTAAAATGACTTGTTGTGCTTCGAATCCCGGACACTGCTGAAAGCTGATTCGAAATCCGGACACTTTTGCTTCGAATTCCGGACACTCGATTTTGCTTATAAATCGCACAAATTTGGACTGAAATGTTAGTGAATGGCATTCTTTAGGTCTCAAACAAGCTGTTAACATCAAAACAATCGATAGTTTTTATAAAAAATGGCTAGAATTTAAGAAAATCAAAAACATAAATTTCTGCTTTGCCTTCCCGGTGCTTCGGACGCCTATGAAATATTTCCGTTGAAATGTTTCGCATTTTTGGTAAACTTATAATTTTATTTTATTTAATTGTTTTGGCATTAACTACAGCGTTCAAACAAACTTTAAATGAAAGTTGATGTTAGAATTCATCAAAAACCACTGTTTTGACATTTATAATGCGAACTTATATCAAAATAATTGATAAAACAAGTTGAAGTGTCCGGGTTTCGAAGCGTCCGGGAATTCGAATCATGACGTTACCAAATACATAGCAAAAAGCATCAATATAATAAAAAAAAACTTGTTTTGAAATAATACCAACAAAATGAAATGTATTCAAAGTTCTATTTTTTTGTTTTTGAAAATGTTTAATAAACAAAATGTTCACTTTTTGCTTTTAGGGTGCTTTTGAATACCCCTGACTCAAAACGGCATTAAAACGCCTAAAACACAAAAAAATTATTAGACCTTTTCAAAAAACACTCCAGAGTTGTATAAAATCAAAAACATAGTTTACACCTCATTCGAAAAGCCAAAATTAAAAACTTAGTTTACACTAACATTCTCATTTTCTCCAGTCCTTTTCCAAATTTTAAGAAAAAAACAAAACTTCTGACCTTTGTGTAAACAATTTTTTTACTACAAATCACAAATAGGTTTAAAAAAACATTTTTTGGCACCACAGAGACGGAAAAAGAAACATTAGCAAAAACTATAATTTCATGAATTTCTAGATGTTTTGCCTGAACAATTTCACTATATTGGAAAAAAATCAGCATTTTTTTTTTGGCAATTGAGCAATTCTCTACGAAATCGGTCTTTTTTCTTCAATTTTAATTTTTGTATTTTTTAATCCGGCTGAAACTTTTTTGGTGCCTTCGGTATGCCCAAAGAAGCCATTTTGCATCATTAGTTTGTCCATATAATTTTCCATACAAATTCGGCAGCTGTCCATACAAAAATGATGTATGAAAATTCAAAAATCTGTATCTTTTGAAGGAATTTTTGATCGATTTGGTGTCTTCGGCAAAGTTGTAGGTATGGATACGGACTACACTGGAAAAAATAATACACGGTAAAAAAATTTGGTGATTTTTTATTTAACTTTTATCACTAAAACTTGATTTACAAAAAACACTATTTTTAATTTTTTTATTTTTGATATGTTTTAGAAGGCATAAAATGCCAACTTTTCAGAAATTTCAGGTTGTGCAAAAATCACTGACCGAGTTATGAATTTTTAATCAATACTGATTTTTCAAAAATCGAAATTTTGGTCGTAAAATTTTTCAACTTCATTTTTCGATGTAAAATCAAATTTGCAATCAAAAAGTACTTTACTGAAATTTTGATAAAGTGCACCGTTTTCAAGTTATAGCCATATTTAAGTGACTTTTTGAAAATAGTCGCAGTTTTCATTTTTAAATTAGTGCACATGTTTGCCCAGTTTTGAAAAAATATTTTTGAAAAGCTGAGAAAATTCTCTATATTTTGCTTATTTGGACTTTGTTGATACGACCTTTAGTTGCTGAGATATTGCAATGCAAAGGTTTAAAAACAGGAAAATTGATGTTTTCTAAGTTTCACCCAAACAACTCACCATTTTCTATCGTCAATATCTCAGCAACTAATGGTCCGATTTTCAATGTTAATATATGAAACATTTGTGAAATTTTCCGATCTCTTCGAAAAAATATTTTGGAATTTTCAAATCAAGACTAACATTTCACAAAGGCCAAACATTCAATATTACGCCCTTTTAAAATGTTTGTCTTGATTTGAAAATTCCAAAATATTTTTTCGAAAAGATCGGAAAATTTCACAATTGTTTCATATATTAACATTGAAAATCGGACCATTAGTTGCTGAGATATTGACGATAGAAAATGGTGGGTTGTTTGGGTGAAACTTAGAAAACATCAATTTTCCTGTTTTTAAACCTTTGCATTGCAATATCTCAGCAACTAAAGGTCGTATCAACATAGTCCGAATAAGCAAAATATAGAGAATTTTCTCAGCTTTCAAAAATATTTTTTCAAAACTGGGCAAACATGTGCACTAATTTAAAAATGAAAAACTGCGACTATTTTCAAAAAGTCACTTAAATATGGCTATAACTTGAAAACGGTGCACTTTATCAAAATTTTAGTAAAGTACTTTTGATTGCAAATTTGATTTTACATCGAAAAATGAAGTTGAAAAATTTTACGACCAAAATTTCGATTTTTGAAAAATCAGTATTGATTAAAAAATTCATAACAACTGGAAATTTCTGAAAAGTTGGCATTTTATGTCTTCTAAAACATATCAAAAATAAAAAAATTAAAAATAGTGTTTTTTGTAAATCAAGTTTTAGTGATAAAAGTTAAATAAAAAATCACCAAATTTTTTTACCGTGTATTATTTTTCCAGTGTAGTCCGTATCCATACCTACAACTTTGCCGAAGACACCAAATCGATCAAAAATTCCTTCAAAAGATACAGATTTTTGAATTTTCATACATCATTTTTGTATGGACAGCTGCCGAATTTGTATGGAAAATTATATGGACAAACTAATGATGCAAAATGGCTTCTTTGGGCATACCGAAGGCACCAAAAAAGTTTCAGTCGGATTAAAAAATACAAAAAAAATCGAATGACCGAAATCCTAGAGAACTGCTCAATTGGCATTGGCATTCTCCGGTTTACGCGCTCGGCGCGTCAAAAAACACGGATTTTATTTTCAAAAAATCATATCTCGGAATCCTGTTAATGAACTCCTCCTATTTTTTGGTATGTTACGTAAAAATGTCCGGAGAATCCGATAAAAATATTTCCAGACATAGGCTCTTTGGTCCAGACTCTGTCAAAACGGCATTTTAAAGTTTCATACGCCCTTTTCATATGTTAGGCTAGACAGTTGAAATCGGTTAAAATGGTGAGGAGTTATGATTTTTCGAAAAAAGTGGTTTTTGCGAAAATCGACGAAAATAGCCATTTTTCAGACCACCCTAACACGGCGTAGGTCACACTAATGGCCAAACAAAAAAATACGGGTCTAATTATTTCGGCCAGGGAACCCTCAGAAAAATTTTGAGCCCGATCCGAGCACTTTTGTTTTTTCCATGCTGCATTCGTGGGGAATTGCTGATTATACTGATTGATAAAGAGCACTGTTTTAAAATTGCTATCTTTTACATGTTTTTAATTGTTGTCTACACCTACAATTTCTATTTTGATAGAAAACTATACACAATACATTGTAAAACATTTATTTTTGTTTTTTATTGAAATAAAACCTAAAAGTGGTTTTATGCAAATTTTTAATTTTTGAGACAGATCAGAAATTATCAGTTTATTTTTTTAAATTTGAAATCCTACCAATGGTTTTGAGATGAGAAAATTTTACTGAGGTTTCAGTTTTACTCTATAGAAAACTATTTGAAAGACATAATCGATAGTTGGTGTTCTGGAAATAATGTTACCAACATTTACGTTATTCGGTGTTATGAAGTTAAATAAATTATTACGCAAGAACTCATAGCTCTTGACTCTTTTTTTTAATCGGAAAAAAATGATAAAATTGCATCGTTCAGCAATTATTCTTTGAAACACTTAAATTGTAATCGAAGACTTCAAAATATTCGATTCAACCGGTACAATCGAGTAGACTCCAGATCAAACAAATCAATACACTGTATGAGGCACGTGCACTCAACAGGAAACACGCGTTGTTGATTGGCAAAATACGCAAGGCTTACATCATTCCATCGGATGGCCTTTCGTAAGAAAATCGTGACGGGAAGGTTTATCAGCTGTTTTTTTTTTCCTTGGTGACTCATCGAGCTTTATTTTCTTCAATTATGGAAGTACATAAGCGATGAAAACAGAATTTTGGCTGATTCAAAATGTCAAAGCAATCAAAACTGCATCAGCGCTTTTTTTTTTGTTCAGCTGAAAAAAGACAAGTGATTTTTGTTCCACGTTGTCAAACCAGCAATGACTCACGGAATCTTTGCGTGCTCGTAACTGATTTCCGCGGTGTTTCTCCAACACAATCACACCTATACGTGGCGCCAACAGACACTGTTTCAGGCATCAATCGATGACGTCTAATTTGAGCTTATCTGCTGCAGCAGGTGTCGGCGATTCCACGTTTTCTTCCAAAGTCAACGGTCGGTCGCGTCTTTAGATAGTGGAGCAATCAACCAGCACCGTTTTATTACGTTCCTTTCGCTCTCAATGTCTATTAAATTTAAACAGAAGTAAATCACAGACAAACAGTCACGAAACCCTTTTTCGTCGCCAAAAATAACGGCCATATTAAAATGTTGTAATTTTAGTTTCGCAAAGAACCGACAGATTGCGCAGCAGTGCCAACTACCGAAAGATTAAAATAAACAATACTCATCTCCTTGTCTGTGAGCAAATTAGCACCGGAAAATCGGATTTCCAGCCGTATCGATTGATTTTATCGATGTGCGAGGCAGCGTCGTATCAAACACGTCGCCACACTTACAGGCCTACAGCATTTTACATACGGATGGATGGATATGGAAATTGCAGTCAGTCAAAACAGTCCCGTAGCAGTACATGTGGCATTGAAAAAAGGCTGTTTGCAACGGCGACGGCGACGACCACTCAGACAAGTTCTCTTCGGTTGTTTTACGGGTTTCGAGCGACACTCCGTTACGAAATTATTCCATTTAGAATGTAGGTGATGAACTTGAGCGGCCGGCCGTAAACGGGGGAAACTTTGAGCCCCTTTTGGTAAAAAATAGCATTTAAATCTGTCCCAAATTTTACAACATCCCAAAATTTTTAGCAGCATACGATTCTTTGTCTAATTTTCAAGGGAAAACCATATGGGACCACCCTAACGAACTCGAAAATTGTCCAAATATATGTTTTTCCATGTAATTTTGGCCGCTGAATCTGAATCTGCCCTCAGAATTGAGCCAAATTGTCAAAAAAACGATGTTTGGTCATATTTTGGGTTTCCATTGAAAATTATCATTTAAACCCAAAATATGGCAAAAATCGTTTTCACTCTAAAAGTGCCCTGAACATCACTTTTCTCTAAAACTTAAACCTGAGTTGCCTAGTTTAGAAAACTGATTTTTGAAGGTTTGCTCGTAGAAGGCGTAGATTACGAGATAAAATTTTAGTGTCTTGGACAAAATTCCCAAAAATATTCCTGAAAAATTAGATTTTTTAAAACACCCTAATCGTGAACCACCTTAATTTTCAACCAAACCATAAGTTGCCCCTTTTCATTTGCAAGAACTCTTCTGAACGATAGTCTTATCGCCGATAATGGACGAAGACTCATTTTCCTGAAACTTTCACAAAATACCGTTATTTTTCAAAAATACTTAAATGTTCAAAATTTACAATATGGGTATCAAACGAAGCGAAATTTTGTATGCTTTTCCACTTCATTAGTTATATTATTATTTTAAATACTCAAATTTTCACAAAATACGTGGGCAATTCTCCACGCACTCACACGAAATCGGAAAAAGTTGTCCCGACCCCTCTTCAATTTTCGTGAAACTTTGCTCTAAGGGGTAATTTTGGTCCCTGATCACGAACATGAGGTCCATTTTTCGATATCTCGTGACGGTGGGGCGGTACGCCTTTTACTTTATTAGTTTTTTTTGTGAAAATACAAAAAATACGATATTTTGTGAAAAAGTTTGTGAGGCCGTTGCAAATATTTTTCAACGTTTATGTCGCCCAGCCCCCCACCTCCTCCTTCTTCCCTCTTTCAAAATTTGTTTAAAAAATCAGGTGGCAAAAAAACATTTTTTCAAAAAACTTAAAATGTTTAATGAAAATAGAAGTCTATCCAACAGAAAACAATCGTAAATGTATTTTTTGCAATTCCGTCGTGAAACTACTTACTTTTCCTGTCATTCTTGAACGACGAAATAGCCTACTTTTCTGTACCAAAAATAACAGAATCGAATAGCAACACTTTTCAAAATAAATGCTGAAAAGTTCTACTTTTCAGCACTGAAATGGGTGCTGAAAAGTTGAACTTTTCAGCACTTGTTTCGACATTTTATTGATTTAACCAATGTATTGACAAAATACATGAAAATTCGTTAACCTCGTTGGATAAATGTACGACTCGTGCTGAAAAAAACCTCTTTTTGCAACTTGTTGCATAAACTACTATTTCTGCATTATTTATCATATCTAGATTTTTTTTTTTTTTTTTTTTTTTGAAAAGGTCCTATAAGCTATTGTGTTTCTTATGTATATAAGACCTATTCAAAAACAAAACTGGATCTAAAATATTTGGCATTATTCTGACATTCCGTTGTTCAACACCGCAAAAACATTGTTGTGCAAAAAAATACAATACTTTTTAAAACCAGTGCCGAAAAGTCCTACTTTCCAACACTGAAATGGGTGCTCAAAAGTTGAACTTTTCAACATTTGTATCGAACAGTAACATTTTTTCAACATGACATGACATGTTTGACATAAAATTGCATTCAAAAAGCGGAATTGCGAAAAATGTTGTAAGCACTTGAACTTGATTTTTTTAGCACTCGTCGTATTTATTCCAACTCGAACAATGTACGACACATGCTGAAAAAAATCTTGTTTTCGCAACTTGTTGTAAAAACTACTATTTCGTGAATACTAAAATATTTTATATATACTGCCCATGTTCGCATAAATGTCCCATATGCATTTTTGTCGATTTTGAGTTCAGTAACAACTTTTCAAAAGGGCGAAACCCTCAGATGTAAACAAACTGAGTTTTTGTCAGAATCATATAAAGCGAACAAAACTGATTCTAACACACCCCCCATCATCACGAAATTCCGAAAATACGTAGTTTTACAAGCAAAAAACAAAAGGGCTTATCAACAACATCAATCAAAACAAACCAAATTGAGTTTCCGACCTTGTGTTTTCACCCAATCACGAGGGGCGGATGTAGTGTTTTCTGCAAGTTCCGACGTATATTTAACAAACACTAAATTTTCGTTATAATTTGGTGAATTTTAATCTGACAATCCTCAAAATGGATCAAAATGTATGTTTCTGATGTCTCTGACCACAATTCCACAACAAACACAGATTTGTATGATCCTAAATACATAACTTTTTAATTTCAATTATTGTAGTATCGGATCTGGTCTGGTTTCACAATCTAGCTATAAAGGTCCATAATTTACCGGTTCTTGGGACATTCGGGGATTCTGGGTCAGACAGTTGCAGGACAAAAAGTTAGTGTAGGGAGGTTTAGGAGGAATACCGTACAAAATCATCGCCTCCGTAACCATTGAAGCTATGCAAAGATTGAGAAGGCAGGATGGTGTCGCGGGGTGCCATGTCTCCCACTTCCGGCGAGGACACCCCAAGGAACGTCACTTCAATATAGACCACATCGTCAAACCAACTTGCTACTTACGGTGTATCCTAGCTCAACGAGTCTTGGCCTGAACCGGACTCCTTATGAAGGCTTTCTAGAACAATTTTTTTATCACTGAGGTTGCAAATATCACAGTATTATCACTGACTGTAACGTTTCACAATGATAAAATAGTTGTTTCACCACTTTTTTCTTTGAAACCCCGAAAAATGAACAAAAAACAAAAGGGCGAATCTGTTGTTTACTTCTGCTTTGTGGCGTAACCTGACGGGCGAAACCGTTGTTTTGGTTGAGTGGGTGGCGAATACGTTGGGGCGAAAATGTAGGCACGCTCTTCAAAAAGGCGTAATTTCTTTTTCTCAATTTTTAATAGCAAAAACACCTTAATTAATTTCAAATTGCTCTCTATGATGAAATTATTGCTATTTTCTATTACGTTTTGACAAAATTGATGGTTTTCGTGCTTTTTTGTGGAAATAGGAATTGATCGAAATTGCAAAATTTTTAATGTTGATTTTCCCGAAACGGCAGGATCGCAGGTTTCGCCCTTTTGAAATGTTGTTACACTGTTAGATACTGGAATAGCTTGCTACCTTATGCTACTTTAAGCTAATATTAAAAAAAAATACTTTAAAAAAAAACAATTGCCTTATAATTTCAATGCTTGTATTTTTTGTTTATTCAAATAAGGCCGTTGCAAATATTTTTCAAAGTTTTTGAAATTTTAATGAAAATAGAAGTTAAATCAACTAAAAACAATCTAAAATACATTTTTCTGCATTTTGAATTGCATAACAACTGGACAGATATATAATGCATTTTAAAACACTTTTTTCATTCAAATGTTTTTTTTTATATATTTTTGTTCGAAAATTCGAACATTTTGGAATAAGAAGAAAAGAAATTCCTCGGATGCTGTGCATATTTTAAATGCCAATAGAGTTATTTACGTGCGTGTGCGTACACGAAAATTACTCTATGATTCGATGCTTTTATTCATTTATTTACTTTGTTTCCCTGAAAATATTATCAATGCAAGAGCAATAAGAGTAACGACAATCGTAAATTCCACCGTAGGCAACTTTCGATGAGTCACAAACCGCACGATTATTGACTCATTTTTTTTCACTGGCCTCCTCTGGAGTTGATTTCTCGGGCTTTTGTACCACTCAAAGCATGACATGACCTAATTTTCCAGGCTACGCCACACTTTCCCGAAAACACCGTAGGCATACTTGACAAGAAAATTCCTCCGCGGCCACTGCTGCACCAGGCCACGGAAAATAATATCGTCGCGATTTTCTAATTACGTCACACTCAACTGTATCGTCATTGGAGGAAAAATATTGTGTCTGCTCTGCACCATATTGAACAATCATCCAATTGTGTGCCCTGGTCGATAACGTTGGCTCCTGGAGGGGGGGTACAGATTACCGGAACTCCTGGTACTTCGTGGAACGCAAAAGCACCCGAGGCTGATAACCGTGGGTGAACTTTGGCCTCAACCAATCTGTTCAACAAAAAAAAAACACCCGAAAAACATACCTTCAAAAGTGGGCAAAGTCACTGCTGTGTTCCGACTGGTTCTGGCCGCCAAACCGAACTTTACACGCAGTACCTTCCACAGCCACCGGAGGAAATCCAGATGGAACGCGAAATGGACAACACACACACACACGCGAAAAAGAAACACTGCACTTTCCGAGGGGGATGCACCCAAGACGGACGGACGGACGGCGAGGAATCGAAAATTATGCACCACGACACGAAGCAGGAGCAGATCCGAGAATCCGAACGAACCGAGGGCGACGAATGTTTTTTGACAACTGGCTGGCTGGCTGGCAGTTTTTCGCTCTCACTCTTGCATCCGTGCTGTTGTTGTTGTTGTTTGCTGCAACGGCCAACGTCGCGCGCGTTTGACATGTTTTTGTTGTTGCCGCGCATCGAATGATTTTAGATCGGATTCGGGGAGCAGTGCTGCCAGTTCCATTATTTTGGAGAAAACCGAGAAAACAGTTTTCGTTTCGTTAGTTTTAGTTATTAGTTATTTTCGGCTGTCTTAAATTTTAATGGAAAAATCTTGGAAAAATCGTGAGTTTTATCGAAAAATCCTACATAAATTTATTTGTAGAGCAAAACGGGCACGCTCAAAAACTAAAAACAACATTTTTCCATAGATCTACTACACTGCCCCTGATCGCATAAATGTCCCATATGCATTTTCATCGTTTTTGAGTTATTGATACAGTTTTGTTCAAAATTGTGAGATCTTTCTGAAAATACTTACTTTGTTCTAGAAATCAGGAGGAAATCCAGTTTTTTTCGCGAAAACTTAACACGTAACCTTAAATGTGGGACAAACTTCAAATGCGTCTTTCTCAGCTTGCTGTTTTTGCATATGGGACATTTATGCGAACATGAGCAGTACAGTCGCTGTGAAACGAAACGTCAAAGAAAAGACTTTATGTCATGAAAATATTATTTTTTTCAAAATTGATTTAAAAATCCTTTTTAAACTTTTTGTGGTACACTCAAACCCCGATGGTTTGACACCAACTGATGTCAAACGAACGGGGTCACTTTTTTGTTTAACAACCTTTTACGCGGAGTTCACACACACATTACCAAACGTTTGTTTTGATAGTGTGTCACGCACGTGTAAAAAGTGACAGTGACTTTTTAGTTTGACTTTGACCAACCAACGGGGTACAAACTAAAAAAGTTTCAAGAGTGCTTGACAAAGTGTCATTGTGCTTACAAAAAATAATACGCTTTATTTATTGTTCTGAACAATCAGCTATTTATAAAAACCTAAATCTAAACTGAATAGGGTCCTAAAGCCAGAAAGAAGCCCTATGTATTTTTTTATGTAAAGGCTGACATGCAGATCGGATGGAAAGGGGTCAAGAAACAGCTTCACGAACAAAGGAGAGGGAGAGATTTCTTGTGGCTTTTCTTCACCCTCTCTGGCTTGCTCTCGCTGCCGCTGCTGCCCATTCATTTTAAATCTTTGTGGTCGTACAAAGGGTCATTGTACTCGGAACAAATAAGCTTTATCACTGTAAACAATAATATCAGCAATCTAAGCTTCATTTTAGGACCCAATTCAAGACTCATTTTGGGACCTATTTTGCTGAAATTTGGAAAGAAGGCCTTTAATACATTTCCTTTGTGCAGGACGTTGCTTAATTTTAAAGTTTTGCCTTTTTCAAGCAATATAAAAATCAAAAACGACGGGAACCGTGTAGAGATAGAGACCCTAAATAGGGAGACTGGTCGAAGTGAATTTGACGTACCCAAACAGAAACGAGTTTGACGTATCCAAACGAGCATTTGCCTTTACGCCCAGTGTTTTATTTGTTAGTCAAAAGAAAACACGTTGTTTCTACTTAACTAACTGCGTTTATTCTTGACAACTTTACTGCTCCGCACTAGGAATGAGAGAATCAATCAAGAAGCACCAATAGAGTTATCTAAGCCCGTGCTCACGCACACTAGCACGCCATTTGTTTTGCTGGACGGTACAAAATTTAACCTTAATCTTTTTCATGTACGTACACGCAATACATGCGCACGTAGATAACCCCACAGACAAACAGACGTGAAACTCTTTTCTATTCCATCGCCAACGAAACGGTCGATTCAAATTCAAACAAGCAAACAACATGGATGCCATAGTACCGGAACGAGACACAATCGAGAATGATGTCACCACCGTACACTTTGACGTTTCTTGAATTGATTGGTTGTAGTGAGTGTAAGCGCGGGATATTTTTGTGTTTGCTGTGAAATGATACAGGAGTTTTTGATAAACTAAAATAACTGTTATTTTGGGGGAATCCACATTGCTCCAGCTTTACCTTCTTAAATCTTGGACCGTTCCCTGACCGGATCGAACAGCGTGAACGTGGCCCATCTAATCTACGGAAACTGTTCTGGGAAGCCTTGGCTCAGCATTGTTGTTGTTTTTTGCATGATCAACTGCGAAAGCAAAAGAGTCCTACTGAGACTCCCGTTAATTTCGCCACTCCGTTTAAAATAAACCCAAAAGTATTCTTCCCTAGCTCGGCCTGTACTTGTCCACTTCAGCCAAGCCCTTTTGACCTGCCTTTGTGGCCCTGTACAAATGATGGTTCATGTCTGGTCCGGATCGCGGAATGGAATCTTCTGCGGAACGCCGTACAAAAGAGGAAACCATAATGCAATGTTTCTGGTGCAGCAACTGTTTAATTTGCATTCTTTGACGCCATCGCCAGGAACTTTGGCAGCATTTTTCCCGATAATTTGTCTGATTCAAAAAAACTTATCCTCGAACATTTCATTACATAAACAAACAACAAACGTCATTTTTCTTTTGCACACGCTTAATCGGATAAGTGGAAGAGGGTACACTCTTAAGGTGGTTTATTGAAACGATGAGTTTTTCGCAACAGGACTGCAGATCACGCTATAACTATAGTGTGCAGCCCAATTTTGAATTTTCTTGTGGGGACGATGGATTTTTTGAAAAAAAAAAACAACTAATATTCACGTCTGTTTGTCTGTGGTTTATTTATGAAAAAAAATTATAAATATTTTTATCTGTTTTTTTAATGCACTTTTTGTAGATCGGTCTTTGTCATGCACACGGGATCGGTTTAAAGAGTCTTCACCAATATTTTGAGCCGATTAGGTCAAAGCAATGTTGATATATCGTGGCACCCGTTTTTTTTTTTTGTTTCTGTCATACGACTGCTGAGACCACAGTTGGTCCATCTCGCAGAGCACCCGTCTTTTGAAACTCTAGGCAACAATGCAACTAAATGTCATCAAAAATGTTTTGTAACAAATACATTTTAATGCCCTCAAACAGATTTTTTTTAAAGTTTATGTGTGTGCTCAAACCAAGCTCTGACATTTTTGTCGATGTACATATTGTACACTTTGCACCAAATTCTCCACCCTTGCAAATCATAACTGCACACCTAGCTGCACACCAAATATTTGTACATTTGAAATCCTACCCTACCCCATGTCTGCAATACTTTATTGGATCTTTTCAAAAAAAACTCTGGATATATTTATTTAACCCTTTAGAAAAAAAAATATTCTATTTTCATTTTAGGCTGGTACAAATATTTTTAAAAGTTTTTGTCACCCACTCCCCTTCAAAAATGGCCCGAAAATCAGGGGGCAAAAAAAATATTTTTACAATAAACTTCAAAATTTCAATGAAAATTCAAGTGCAACCAACTGAAATCAAATTAAAATACATTCTTCTGCATTTAAAATCATTTTTAGCATGTTTGGGTTTATTAAAAAATGTTAAGATTTTTTGAAAATTTTCGATGCAAAATCTTTTTTTTTCGATACAATTTTTGTTTTTGTCAGATCTTAGATTTTTTGAAAACTAATGATTGCAAAACAACTGAATTAGTGTAAAATGCATTTTAAAACACTTTTTTCATTTAAATGTGAAGACTATGGCTTGTTATTTAAATTTTTATTTTTTTTTTATTTTTTTGCCCCCCCCCTTGACCTCGGTCAGGGCTGAGGGACAAAAACTTTTTTAAATATTTGCATCGGCCTTAATCAAAAAAATGTTCAAAATGGGCGTAACGTGAACAATTGCCGTAACGTAATCTACGATTACGTTTTGTCTTTCTCATTCTAGTACCTCATTTTCTCAATCTAATAAAAACTGCACGGTAGAACATTAGGTAGGCGTAAAAGTCCAAACCCTCTCCCATCTTTTTTTTTCTTTTCTTCTACCGCCACCCGGCGTTTGCGCGTGTGTGTCGGTGTGTCAACCCGCAGCAGCCTCCTGCGACATTTTGCTTTTTTCCAAAGCGTTTTTTCCTGTCGACCTGGAAGGCACCCCGAAAAACGTTCCGCAAACGATTGGGCGGAAGTTTTCCTGGTGAAAAGTGAGTGATTTAGCTTGGGGGAGTGCAGTTGTGATTCATGGTGGTGTATTTTTGCAGGATTTTGCTGGTGAAACTGCGCTCAAACTGTGGGCCCCGAATTTGATTCCGCGCTCCGAGATGGCAGGCGGTTCCGGCACGAAGGTGGTCCAGATCACCAACATTGCCCCGCAGGCGACCAAGGACCAGATGCAGAGTCTGTTTGGCCACATTGGGAAGATTGACGAGATTCGGCTGTACCCGACGATCCGGGACGTGTCCTGTCCGGTGGTGTCCCGGATTTGCTACGTCAAGTTCTTTGAGACGAGTTGCGTGGCGGTGGCCCAGCACCTGACCAATACGGTGTTTATCGATCGGGCGCTGATTGTGATTCCGGTGCAGGGTGGATTGATTCCGGATGAGTACAAGGCGCTGGAGATGGCCGCCAACGGGACGCTGGTTCCGGGGCTGCACAACATCGACGGGCCGTGCAAGCTGCCGCCGGAGGTGGTGAACCGCATCGACGGAATGGTTCCGAACCAGGTTGGTGTGGCGAGTTGTGATGGGATTCGGTACGTTTATAAACGATTTTTTCATTCGCAGGTCGTTAAAACCATCGATCCGAAGCTGGACGAGAACAATCTGCCGGAGTATCCGCCACTGCCGGTCAATTTTGACGCTAAAAAGATCGAGGAGACGCGCCGTACCCTGCTCGTGCTGGACGTCAAGTCGGACTGGCGCTTGGAGGATTTAATGGACCACTTCAAGGTGGCCGGCGAGATCAAGTACGCTCGGTTTGCGGACAACGAACGAACACGGTACGCCCTGTTGGAGTTTTGCGAGCAAAAAAGCATCATTTTGGGGCTCAAGATGCAGGGCTCGGAGTTCCGCGGGTACCGGCTGAGTGTGCACCATTCGACGCAACCGATCGTGAAGCCGGAAGCGAAGAGCAACGAGGCGGCCCAGAAGGAGATCGAAGAGGCGATGTCAATTGTGAAGGAAGCTCAGAGTATGATCTCCGCCGCGATCGATCCGGTCATCGGAATGCTCAGCAAGGACAACAAGAGCTCGAGCCGGCATCGTTCGCGCACCAGGTCTCGCTCCAAGGAGCGACGTTCGAGGTCGTACTCTTCCCGGAAGCGCTCAAAGTCACGTTCCAAGCGATCCAGGTCCCGCAAACGGTCACGCAGCCGCTCACGAAGCCACTCCTCCCGGAAGCGGTCCCACTCGAAGCGCTCTCCCTCGAGAAACAAACGCAGCCGCTCTCGTTCGAGGGACCGCCGCAAGCGCTCCAAGTCGCGTCATCGTAGCCGGTCGCGTTCTCGTGATCGTCGCAAGCGTTCCCACTCGAGGAACCGCTCGCGTTCTCGGGACCGCCGTAATCGCAGTCGCGATCGTAAAAAGTCGCACCGCAGCAAGGACGAACGGCGGCGTCGCTCGCGTAGCCGGTCCCGAAGCCGCAAGCGCTCGACTTCGCGCAGTCGCAGCAGCCGCAGCACCAAGGAAACGTCTTCGCGATCCTCTAAAAAGGACCGCAAGAGCCGCTCCCCGGACAAGCGACTGAAGAAGATCCTAGAGGAAAGCGTCAGCCGAGATTACGACGCCGAGGAGCGCATCGGAGGAGACGAGGACAAGGTCGTCTCACCGCCACGGTCTGCAGCAGCAGCAGCAGCAGATTCAACCCTAGCCCCGCCGCCTCCGGCACCACCGGCAGAAGCGGATCTTCCGGCGCCAGCACCGGTCGTGGCCCGTGAAAAGACCGCTAGCCCCACGACGGAAAAGTCGGACAACATGGACATTTCCAACTCGCCGTAGGTTCACAAAAAAAAAAATACTGTTCGGGATTTGTCTGATTGCTTTTTACGATTGATTGTAAACTTCTATCCAATGTCTCTTGAATGTAGTGTGCGCGAGGTCCACGATTCCGAGTGGATTCTCTCCTTCTTTTGAAAAACTTTCATAATTGTAACCGATTGGAAAATGAAACCTAGATTTGGAAATCTACCGCAAATCGGGTGTTGTTCTTTTCACGAACGAGGAAAGAAAGCCTTTATGTCGGTTCTGATCTCATAATATTCAAAATGAACCCTTAAAACGAAAAAAAAACTTTTGGTATTTAACTTTTATTTTTCTCGGGTGTGATTTCTTGCGGACCATTCTGCCCTCTCTGGCCCTATGTGTTAGTATCACAAAAAATGCCATCTTTTGAGCTGTCGCACAGATTGGTCAAATTTAATTTGGCAGTGTTGATTTTTTTTAAATCATGATTTTTGAAAACTGCGGAAAAAATATTTTTCAGCTTGACTTTAGATGCACAACTTAACCTGAATAACTATCCCAGAAACGTAAATTTTATTATTCTTTTTTTGTATTTTGAATTTCTAAAAAACTTTTTAACGTTTATTAAACATGCGTGAAACTATCTTATCTTTCCCAATAAAAATATGTACATAGTAGGTATGTTTAATTTTTTTGACTCTGAACATCGGATGAACATTTGCTGCAATTTCGTCAATTAAAAATTAAGTGCAAAGCCATGTTCAATAAATATTTAAAAAAAACCTTTTTTCCAATTTTTATTTAATTTCATGTCACAATTTAAGAAATATGAAAAGTAAGCATGGTAAAGAAATGTTAGTTAATTTTATTTTTATATTTCATCAGTAAAGTATTAAGCATCGGTGGTCACCTCGTTATTTTTTGTTCAGCCCAGTTGATGAGCAGCATTCGGTGACTGGGCTACGTTCTCAGCCCAGTTACCGAACAAGTACTGTAAGCCATTTTGCATCATTAGTTTGTCCATATAAATTTCCATACAAATTTGGCAGCTGTCCATACAAAAATGATATATGAAAATTCAAAAATCAGTATCATTTGAAGGAATTTTTTGATCGATTTGGTGTCTTCGGCAAAGTTTTAGGTATGGATAAGGACTACACTGAAAAAAATGATACACGGTTAAAAAAATTAGGTGATTTTTAATTAAACTTTTTGTCTAATCTAATCTAATCTAATCAGACCCTAGCGCAGCCAATCTTTCGAAGGGATCCTGGAGAGTGCCTTAGGTTAGATGACGCCTAGCACTCTTCTTGTCATTTATTAACATTTGCAGTGCGCCATTGCATCGGAATGCATTGAAACATCACAAGCGTTAAAGCGGCCAGGCCTACTGCGTAAAGCCGTATCGCAGAGATGACTCGTAATTGGGTTGAGTTTGAGCACTGAGTGTTCGAACAACAACACAATTCTGAATCGACAGGGGAGGAAGAAGCGTGGGGAAACACCACCATACGCTCCGAGATTTTGGTTGTATTCGTTGGGAGCACCATGCTAAGAAGGTTTGGTACTCCGGGACCCTCTGGGATGGGACATTGTATTTCCACGAATGCCCTGGACACTATTTGCCGTAGTTATAGCGCCACAACTCGCTCTCTGTAACAGTATTCCTAATTCCAGTTTTAGCTTACCAAGTCGTCATGGCCTAGTGGTTAGCATTTTTGCTTACCAACCCAAAGGACGGGGGATCGAACCCCGCCTCGAGCGACTTTGATTTTTCGTTCATATTCATCATTTCAAATTTATGTGTTTTTAACTTTCTCGTTGGGAGCAGATGGGAATCGAACCCAGAACCATTCGCTTACAAAGCGAACACCGTAACCAGTCAGCCACGGCCGCTCTCAATTTAACTCTTTTGTCACTAAAACTTGATTTGCAAAAACACTTATTTTATTTATTTGTATGGTTAAGGGCACATAAAATGCCAACTTTTCAAAATTTTCCAGGTTGTGCAAAAAACTTTATTTTTCGATGTAAAATCAAATTTGCCATCAAAAAGTACTTCGGTGAAATTTTCATAAAGTGCACTGTTTTCAAGTTAAATCCATTTTTAAGTGACTTTTTTGAAAATAGTCGCAGCTTTTAATTTTTTTAATTATTGTACATGTTTGCCCACTTTTGAAAAAAATATTTTTGAAAAGCTGAAAAAATTCTCTATATTTTGTTTTTTTGAACTTTGTTGATACGATCTTTAGTTGCTGAGATATTGCCATGCAAGTGCTTAAAAACTGGAAAATTGATGTTTTCTACACTCAGAAAAAAGTACTAGCGAAATCCATAAGAACGTCTTATGACCATTCGACATCAGGATTTTATTCGAAAGTTATAAGATTTTCTTATGTCTGGGAGGGGAAATTTTACAAAGCCGTCACTTAAGATTTCCATTGAGCTATCTTATGATATTGGTACGGAGATTTTTATGACTTCAGCAATAATTTTATTATGGATATCAGTGTTAATTAGTAAATTTTACTCGTGATTTTCATAAAGCAATCTTATGATAGTTTTTTTTATTACTTTTGCTTTTTTGTTTGTATTTAAGTAAACAATTCTTAAGAATATTCCTATCAGTACAATCAGTAAAACCCTATATTTGGTCAGAAATGATGAAATTTTCCAATAATTTCAAGAATGGAAATATTTCTATTATATTCCGAACCGGTCAGGGACTTGCCGGAACCTTCAACTGATCTATGGATCGGTAGAATTGCGTTCGTCATGCAACTTCCGCGGAGGCTCGGGATCGATTCTACCGGACCGGTCTGCGGAGTGAAATTTAGGTTAAATTCTGGTTTGATTACAAATATATGAACTTACGTTAGAATTTGCGAATCCGTTCTGGCCGGGGGCCACAGGATCCGTGCTGTCCTTGCCAGAGCCTCCAACTGGCGTCTCGATCGGTGAAATGGTGCTCTGGGATGTGCTCGTCGAGGTCCTGTAAAATTAACTCATGTAATGAAGTAATAGTTTGCTTTGCCATGAAAAAATAAAAAAAAAGCAATAACTTACGTTACGGGTCCTCCACTTGGAGACAACTTCCCACAAATTGTTTACGACGAATTCAGGGAATTCGTTCAACACGATTTGCTCTTCCGACGCCATTTTTAAGTTTGGGTGAAATAAAATTGACTTATGCTATTTTCACACTGCTGACATTTGTAAATAGCGAATGTCCAAACTATAAAATCCATAGGAAAATCTTATGAACTTCTTATTCCAGTTTTTATAAAAAAAAACAACAACATGGCATTGGTCGAACAGCATTGTAAAATCTTATGTAAAGCACGCGCTGATTCGATATGAACTCAGAAGCTTTGATAAAGCTTTCATAAGCTTACTTATTTATAAATTTCGTGAGCGCCTCAATGGACACAGCTGGGACCTCGTTCATAAGACGTAACTTATGGTATTATTAGGAACTTTTCTCTCAGTGTAAGTCTCACCCAAACAACCCACCATTTTCTAACGACGATATCTCAGCAACTAATGGTCCGATTTACAATGTTAAAATATGAAACATTCGTGAAATTTTCCGATCTTTTCGAAAAAAAAAATATTTGAAAAGTTTATAAACCAAGACTAACATTTTTAAAGGGCGTAATATTGAATATTTGGCCCTTTTCAAAAGTTAGTCTTCATTTTTTTTTTGAAAATATTGTTTTCGAAGAGATCGGAAAATTTCACGAATGTTTTAACATTGTAAATCGGACCATTCGTTGCTGAGATATAGACGTTAGAAAATGGTGGGTTGTTTGGGTGAGACTTAAAAAACATCAATTTTCCAGTTTTTAAACACTTGCATGGCAATATCTCAGCAATTAAAGGTCGTATCAACAAAGTTCAAAAAAGCAAAATATTGAGAATTTTCTTAGCTTTTCAAAAGTGGGCAAACATGTGCACTAGTTTAAAAAAATTGAAAACTGCGACTATTTTTTAAAAAAATTACCTAAAAATGGCTATAACTTGAAAACGGTGCACTTTATGAAAATTTCACTAAAGTACTTTTTGATTGAAAATTTGATTTTACATCGCAAAATGAAGTTGAAAAATTTTTGCGACCAATATTTCGATTTTGTTAAAAAAATCAGTGTTAATTCAAAAATTCATAACTCGGTCACAGATTTTTTGCACAACCCGGAAATTTCCGAAAAGTTGGCATTTGATGTCCTCTAAAACATATCAAAAAATAAAAAGAAAATAAAAATAGTGTTTTTTTGCAAATCAAGTTTTAGTGACATAAAGTGAAATTAAAAATTACCAAAAAATATTTTTACCTTGTATCATTTCTTTTCAGTGTAATCCTTATCCATACCTACAACTTAGCCGAAGACACGAAATCGATCAAAAAATTTCTTCAAAAGGTATAGATTTTTGAATTTTCATGTATCATTTTTGTATGGACAGCTGCCAAATTTGCATGGAAAATTATATGGACAAACTAATGATGCAAAATGGCTTCTTTGGGCATGACCAAAGGCTCCAAAAACCTACAACTTTGCCCACGGCACCGAATTGATCAGAAAATTCACTCAAAAGTTACAGCTGTTTGAATATTTACGTACCATTTTTGTATAGATAGAAGCCAAAATTGTATGGCGACTTGTATGGGTGAACCAATGACACAAAATAGCGTCTTTGGTCATAGGGAAGGCTCCCACAAAGTTTGAGCCAAATAAAAAAATACAAATAAAATCCATTTCCGGTTTTGGTAGAGAATTGCTCTATTGGTAAAAGTGGAGAGCGAGTTGAGCTGCGGGCGAGAGCAGACGTCTTCGGTCTCGGGTCGTCGTGGTTTTTTAAATTTTTGCGTATTTTTAGATTTTGTTGTAAAAAGTTTTTGGTGTTAAGACGTGTAATCGTGGAAGGAGATGATTTTTGCTGTGAAAATGTTGTTTTTTCGTGAATTTACCCGTTTTCTTGACGGATCATAAAGGCGACATCCAGCACGGTCCGCGGCGGTTCTTTCGATCATGACCCGGATGTTGGCCTTTCCTAGGTTTTGTGTGAGAGAAGATCTGAGAAGTGTGTTGATTGTTGTTTTGAAAAACACAGTGATGATTGTGCAAAATTGAAAATAAAATTTTGTAGTTTTGTGAAAATAGCCCGATGGTTCAAAATGGCGACCAGCGAAAAAAGAACGGCGAGCGTGAGAGCAATGGAAGAGCGAAAATTGTTGGAGAGTGGCTCTAAAGAGAATTAGAGAGGGGAGATTTGAACGGAAGAAGTGTGCTTTAGAAGTGAAAACGGGAGAGCTTAGGAAATGAGAGCGAGAGATTCGAACAGCGATTTATTTGAGTTAACGGTAGTGAAAGAGTGAAAATGTGAGACGGGAGAATGGTGAGAGAGAGTCACCGAACCCAAGGGATGAGATGAGAGCGCGTCTCAAGTGGCGTATAAGATGATCGCGGTGTGCTGCTGAGAAATGGCACAGCATCGGGTGATCGTGTGTGTGTGTGTGGGTGGTGTGTGGCAGTTTTAGTCACAGATAAGCAGAAGTTCTGTTTTCGAAAATGCGTTTTGGTTTATATTTGATGGATGGAAGCAGGGGGCATGAAGAGAGGCAGCTCCCCTTTCTGTGCTTGTGTTGGCAGCTGCATTTGTTTTGCGGAGGCGAGACTGCTATTTCAGCCCTGTGACTTCAGCGTCTGTAACGGGGTGCTGGACGACGGTTCAACGCTCGTCCGTTGCCCGGAGAGGAGAAGGCGAGATCGATCGAGCAAAGGAAACGCGACTCACGGCATGCTGTGACTCGGGTGAGAGCGTTCTTTGTGTGTTGTGTGTGTGTCGTACTTGAATATTCTACGAATGAGTTTGAGTGAGTGCATGTTCGAGAGAGTGCATGAGGAAAGAGATGCGAGCCGTAATTGCGCTGCGGCGCATACGGCTTGCTGTGAGAATGTGTGAGGATGTATGGGATTTATGTTTCAAAGTAACCCTTGGTGTGCAAATAGTATTTCCAGAAATATATTCTTTATTTTTTTATTAGATAGTTTTTTTTATTAGCATAATTCTATTCTCGTTGTGACGTGTTTGTGTGCATGAGGTGGTGTGGTGGAGGGATAATAATTTAAAATATTCCATCATCAGTTCGGTGGCAGTGTTTGTTTGCATGCGGTAGTGTGGTGGAGGGAAATATTTAGTTTTGCGCTCTCTGCCGGTTTATGTCGCAGGCGTCGCGCTTGATTTTTGTTGCCTTTCTAGAAAAGGCACCTATGATTATGCTTATGCTTATTTTATCTTTGTATGTATCTTATATTTTACATATTTTTCACCACTTTTCCTCTTCTTTTTCTTCATTCCTTCCTTAAAGTCGCGTAAATAATAATATTCCGGTCGTTAAACGAGAATGTCTAATTCGAGTTCATGCGTCGTTTTTACGGATTTGTTCTCCTCTTACTCTGATCTTATTTTCCGATAATTATAAATATAACGTAAAAGATAAAACCACTTATAACGACTTCGGCTTTAAAATGTACCATTCGTAAAAACGTACCATTCGTGATTGTGTCACTTTATTAATAACTGCTCGAAACAAAATTTTCAGTTACTAGTTGTTCGCAATTTTGTCGGTCTCGTAGATCAATGTTTTCGGAATATTCGTCATAAAATCCTGCAACACGATGAAATCATTGCAAACCTCACTATAAATTTTTGATATAATTTAATCGGAAACCACAGAAAATACAATTTAATATTTTGCTTAAATAGTAAAAGGAGGAAAAAGCCCTTCTCACAGCGTCGTTGCTCGGAAGGCACGCCGACGGGGGAATGAATGATTATTTGGCGCCGCGTTCGAATTAAAACTATTTCTAAATCATTGATGGTGTGTCTTACAGCAGCCGGCTGCCTAAGACCTATAAAATTGCAACTGATAAACAAATTGCTTATGGTCGCATCACCTACCACGGTGAATCCTGACCTCATACCCATCTTACTAACCCCTCAAAACTCATGTGATACTTTGTCGGAGACGCAGTCGATTTGGCGGTCCCATCACTCAAGTATCGGACTAACATTCCCATCCACTTCCCCGTGTCTTACCACTGGTCGTGGCCGGCGTCGGTATTGATCAGCATGATAGGGATCTTTGAAAATTGCGAAAGGGTGATGATTGGTTCCTACTTTTCATCTGTGGTCCACGGAGCAATTTTTGGGGGTCCTGGTCAATAACGAAGTAGCAGCTACGGGTAGACACCAATGCTATGCTATGCTATGCTAGAATTGCTCTATTGGTAAAAGTTTTATTTTCGGCCTTTGTTTTAAGATACAGTCCAGACTCGATTTTTTTTCAATGTCTAAATTTTGATTGTCGAGCTTAGGTATACTACTACGCTAAAATGATTAAATTAATTAATTTAAAAAAAATTATATCCAAGATGGTGGTGATGCAATATAAAAAAAAATGTAATAGGCAATCAACAACTCAAATTTGACTAAAATGGGGTCGTAGAACTCGATATTTTATGTTAAAAACAGGAAAATGAAAAAAAAAAATACGAAAAACATTTTTTTGGTTCGTGCTTCGATCATCCGAAGTCCCATACAAACCTTCGGATAATCGAACTTGACCCTAAACATGCTGTAAAATGATTTAGAATTTAAAAATCCAAGATGGCGGTTTAAATGTCGGTGTTGAAATACTCAGCAAATGTATTTGGCATGCTAATAGGCAAACAGCAACTCAAATTTGACTAAAATGGGGTCGCAGAAATCAAATTAAATGTGAAAAGTAAGAAAAGAAAAAATACGAAAAAAATTTTGTTCCTGATAAGATTGTTCGAAGTTCAATACAAATCTTCGGATAATCAAGTTTGGACTGAGTTTTTTGTCAAGTTTATGTACAAAAAATACTAAAAACAAATCATTTTATTTTTATTTTATTTGCTGAAAAAAATGATAGGTCAACATTTTACGATGGATAAACTAATGGTCCCCTTGGAACAAGCTGTCAAGTATAATGCTTTCTGTCAAGAAGGGTCGCGAAGTATTTTTAAACTGATTTAAAAATCACTTTTAAATCATTTGCGGTCGTACGAAGGCCCATTGTACTCAGAAAAATAAGCTTCATCGTTTTGAACAATAATATCAAACATTTTGGCTTAATTTTAGGACCCAATTACTTTTTCTGACAACTACATCGAAAGACGAAATGGCCTACGACAGTTGAGAAGGAGAATTTGAACGGTGTGCGTCGCGGTCCTCGCGCAGGATTTTCGTTGCCGTTTCCGTCTTTGTTGTCCCCCCGATTGTGCGTGTATTTCGATACGGGCGGTTTCGCGTTTTCGCATTTTAGTTGGTTTTATCTTTCCACAGCCGGCTGTCTAAGATTAAATCATTTATGCTAAACTCAACACCAAATAACCGGGAATAGTCTCATCCGCATACTCCGACTGTTTGCCTTGAGAATGCATAATACATCACACCATTAAACAAAATTTATTGATTATTGGGTCGCATCATCATCCTCTATGTTGAATCCTGGCCATTACCCTTACCCACTAACAAAATCCCAAGTAGAAGTAGTTTTCCGGCACACGCGGGGTGTGGATATCGTATAGAACCCACCCTTGGTAGCAGCCTGTGCTAACTAACATTCCCGTCCCATTCCCTCGAGATCTACAAACTGACATGGCGGGCGCCGTTGGTGGCCAACGACTGTTTCCTATTCGCACCGGCTCTAGTTTTGATGATCGTGATGTTTTATCTTTTCAGCGCATTCATGCATGCTGTTGATAAGGGAAACATCATTTGATCGTTGAAGCGTGTGACCGGTTGTGCTGATGGGATATTATGGTCCTGTTCAGCAACGGAGAAGGACAACCATGGGTGGTCTCTCATGCTCATGCTCATGCTCAACTACATCGAAAGACGAAATGGCCTACTTCTCATCGCAAAAAATTACAATACTGAAAAGTACTATGCAGCATTTATGTAACGGCTGATATGCTCAACTTTTCAGCACTTGTGTATCATAATAGTAGTTTATGCAACAAGTTGCAAAAAGAGGATTTTTTCAGCACGAGTCGTACAAATACGAAGAGTGCTGAAAAAATCCAGTTTGCAACGAGTTCCATACAACATTTTTTGCAACTCCAAAAAAACACACACTGAGTGAAATTTTATGTCAAATTTTCATGTATTTTGTCAATAAATCGTTTAAATCAAAAAAATGTTGAAAAGTGTTACTTTTCGAAACAAGTGCTGAAAAGTTCAACTTTTCAGCACCCATTTGAGTGCTGAAAAGTAGAACTTTTCAGCATTTATTTTGAAATGTGTTGCTATTCGATTCTGTTATTTTTGGTACAGAAAAGTAGGCTACTTCGTCGTTCACGAATGACAGGAAAAGTAAATAGTTTCACGACGGAATTGCAAAAAATAATTCTTTCGATACTGTGTTTGAGCTTGATACTTTAAATAGAGTTTTTTTTTCGGATTTGCTACCATTGCAAATCTGGATTTTTTTTTCAGAACTTATTGTATTAGTCCAGCTCGGTAAACCTAAGTGGATAATTGTACGACTTGTGCTGAAAAAACCTTCTATTTTATTTTTTTTCTCTTCATGACTGAAGCTTTAAAAATCTTCAAATAAATAAATCAAAACATTTTTGACCGATATTTCAACAATCTTTAAAGGTTTTCGCTGATAACAACAGTTAAAGTTTCTCTTCCCTATCCGTTCCTAGATTTGTATTTTCAAAAATATGTTTCCTGTTCTTTTCACTTCGCTTTTGCTGAACATTCTTTACACAGCTCTTCACTCTGCCTCTCATGTACCGCCACATGCTCCCCCAGATTGCATTGCTGTTCAATACATAAACCGCTGCCAGCATAATTGTGCTACTGACTGTTGCAGAAGAATAAACTGGAAATGTTAAATCAACCATAATTAGGGCTAGATTGTTGATTGAGTAGACCTTTATGACTTGGTGTCACACAAAGAAAAAAAATCAAAATATGATTCAAAACTAATTTCTTGCCTGAATTTTCATAAGAAAGTCGATACGATAAACCTTTCTTTAACTCAAACTTGGTCTTCGTGGCCAAACCAAGCCCGAGGATCTTTGGTTTGTTTTGATTTCCTTTCTCTTATCCGTTTCGTTTCCATCCAGTCAATCCAGTCCAGCCAAGTGTGCGACTCTTTATGTGTTAGAAAGCCTAGCTTATACATAAAATCAACTACGCAGTTAGGAATAGACGATCGCTCCCCTCCGATTGCCGACGAGTGTGCCCATCAGCTGCTGGAAGCCTCGTCGTCGTCTCGACCCTTTGGTATATTAGGGAAAGGCACATTAGTGAGTCAGATGTCGATGTCGATGATGATGATGATGTGGCAGCAGCAGGTTTATTACGTTTTGGCTACGACGATAGAAGACCTCGCGTTTGCCCTTCGCTTTGTGGCTTTTGCGAAAAATTTCCTGCGACGTCATCAGAAGGCTGGCTAGAAAGGGGTCGTAAAACTTCTTATGGTTAGCAATATTGTAGGTTTATGGCTTTGCATGTTTTGTTGGTAAATAGTTGAAAAAAGAAAATGTGGAAAATTAGACGACCTGAATTTCTTAAGGCGTCATCAGCCAGGTTGGTTTCTAACGAGATTTTAATTTCTATGTCTGAATCATAAACTAAGAGTATACAGTCCAGACTCGATTATCCGAAGGCTTTGGCAAAATTTCACTTCGTTAATCGAATCACGAGAAAAAAAAACATTTTTTTCGTTCTCTTCTTTTTGATTGTTGAGCATTTGTATGACCCTTAAACTACTCTAAAGTGATTTAGAATTTGTCAATCCAAGATGGCGGCCAAAATGGCGATGATGAAATATTGGAAAAATGCATTTTTTTTAATTTGACAGGCAATCAACCATTCAAATTTAACTAAAATGGGGTCGCAGAATTCGAATTTAATAAAAATAATAAAATAGTAAGATAATAAAACATTACAAATAAAAATGTTTATTTATTCTTGATTCGATTATCCGAAGTCAATCAAACCTTCGAATAATCTAACTTCTGGTCTGGACTGTACTGACGATTTTCTCTAAGTTAAGACTGTGAATGTGAAAAAGTTAAACTAGGTATTTGACACACGTGAGCAATTCTCTACCAAAACCGGAAATGGATTTTATTTGTATTTTTTATTTGGCTCAAACTTTGTGGAGGCCTTCCCTATACCCAAATATGCTATTTTGTGTCATTGGTTCACCCATACAATTCTCCATACAATTTTGGCTGCTGTCCATACAAAAATGGTATGTAAATATTCAAACAGCTGTATCTTTTGAAAATTTCACGAATGTTTCATGTATTAACATTGAAAATCGGACCATTGATTGCTGAGATATCGTCATTAGAAAAAGGTGGGTTGTTTTGGTGAGATTTAAAAAACTTCAATTTTCGTGCTTCTTTTTTTTTAAAGCGGCTCTATCTCAGCAATCCGATGCCCAATCTGCAATGTCTCTCAGACAATTGTATAGCAAATTTTATGAACTTTTCAAAAAAAAATATTTTTAGAAATGGTCACTCATGGTCACTATTTTTGAAAATTGAAAAATTGCAAATATTTCGCTAAAATCAAACTTTCGGAGGCTATATCATGAAAACGGAGCCCTTTATCAAAAAATCTGTAAAGTACTTTTCGATTGCAACAGCCAAAATTGTATGGAGACTTGTATGGGTGAACCAATGGCGCAAAATAGCTTATTTGGTCATAGGGAAGGCCCCCACAAAGTTTAAGTCAAATAAAAAAATACAAAAAAATAAAATGGTCGAAATCGGCAGATTTCGTAGAGAGTTGCTCACGTGCAAAAAAGTCAAACTTTTTTCGCAAAGTTGTTTTGAATGAAACATCTTCAACTTCTTTGCACTTCAGAGGAACAAGCAATGTAGTTAGTGTAAGAATAAAATTGCAAAATGTATTTATAGATTTTAAATTGTTTTTTTATTTCTTCTTTAATAATTTCAAATTATATTTATTTATATTATAATTGTAAATTAGAAAATCGCATGAAACTATGATTTATCTTCTGAACTTCGTTAGTCAAACAAATAAAGTTCATATACAAAGTATTACTTTTAAACGAACGAACTGGTCAATTGGGTCCTAAAATGAAGCTTAGATTGCTGATATTATTGTTTACAGCGATAAAGCTTATTTTTCTGAGTACAATAAGGCTTTCTAGTCAGAAATTTACCAACACATTCAAAGCATGATTACATGACAGCTGGACGTTTGTTTGCATCAGGTTTCCTATCTCTTTCTAGCAAAAGTTTTTTTGTCAGGCGACTTCTAGCTAGTTTTTTTGACTGACTGCCCGATATGTCAGCCAACATACTTTGCAGGGCTGTGACAGCTACAGCTCGATCATAGGGACGTGGCGTTACATCGTGCTGCCATCTGGTTTTTTTAAGCGCAAGAGTGGAAAAGTGCTGAGTCATCGTCTAAAAATAGACGGCGCCCTATCTCGCCCAGCAAAATGAAGTCGATAAAGTAGTCGGTTTCGATGAGAAAAAGTGGAAAACGTGGTCTAAAAATAGCGACGCCATCCCCCTATTGTTTGCATCAGGACACTGTGACGAGGAGTTCGTCATTTTTGAGTTAAATTATATTTTTTTCACTGGGCCTAGAAAGCCTTATGACCCTTTGTACGACCACAAAGAGTTTAAAATGGATTTTTAAATCAATTTTGAAAAGTTAACCTCGCGGTCCTTCTTGACAGAAAAGTTCCTACTTGACAGCTCGTTCCAAGGGGACCATAGTTGATCCATCGAAAAAATGTTGTCTTGTCAAAAAAAATTGCATTAAAATGAAAAAAAGTGATCAGAAATTGTTTTCAATCGTGTTTTTTATCGTTGTACATAACAATTGACATAGGGCTTTAGTACCCAATTATCTAGCCAGAGGTATCTTGTGCTATTCAGTATGCATGTCATGCCAACATCTTCGTTTTAAATTGTTTCTGTTTTTCTTTTGTATTTTCCTCTGTCTTTCCTCTTTCCGTGCTACACTTTACTATTTGCTTCAAATTTACAGTTTTTCTTCTAATTGCTCAGCTAATTTGAACGGCAATGTAGAAGGAGAAAGAAAATAATAACATAAGCAAAGAGGAGTTAAACTCGTGCCCCGATGTTTCACACATAAAAATACATCGATAATCAGAGTTCAGGTTTTTTTTATTGGTTTCTGTACTTTTTTCTAGTTGTGCACTCACAAACACATACTTTTCAACTACATAAATGTTTAAATTTATCCCTGAGGCATGTAATTTCTAGGGCTTGGCCATCATTGGCATGATGGGATGGAAAGTTTTCAAACTTAGTTTCTTCGTGAAGTGGAAAAATCCCCAACATTGACCCACACCGAGCGAGATGTTCCTCCCATGCTCCTCCAAGTCATCTGTAGAGTGGTGGTTGTGTTTTATTTTGATTCTTGATGTTTTTCATTCATTTTTGAAAGAGTGGCAACAGTGGGATCCCAACAAACCAAAATACAAATAGGGAGGAAGCTGAAAAAGAGATTACATGACTTGTTTATAGTTGCGAAAATATGTATTTTCAATAAAGTTGTTGTCGATCAAACCCATTGTGCCAATGTCCCAAGTAACCACAAGCACTAAATTGAAGTATTAATTCAGTACTAAATCAGCACTGGAATGTTTTGAAGTAGTAAATAAGCTTTGCGAGTGCCTCAAAGTACCAAGACTTCGCAGCATTACAACTGGCATTAAATCACCATTTACGACCTTGAAAATGTGCTTCAAAGCATTTGATGTTTATCAACAAGTAACCCATCGATACGGGAAACATTTCAGCCTGGCACGCTCTTATTGACTTTTATCCTTCTCCCATCATACCACTGCAGTAAGCGTGCGGGCTAAGGCGCAATTCCCCCAGTGTGCATCAGCTTTATTTTTGCGTGACCTGGGTTCAATTCCCGCTGATTGAAGTGTTTTTTTTGTGGAAAACTGCAGCCTGTAATGAAGCCATATCCTGGAGATCGACGAGAAAAATGCAAGAAAAACATCAACACACATAGGAGGATGGCGTCGCTATTTTTAGACCACGTTTTCCACTTTTTCACATCGAAACCGACTACTTTATCGACTTCATTTTGCTGGGCGAGATAGGACGCCGTCTATTTTTAGACGATAACTCAGCACTTTTCCACTCTTGCGCTTAAAAAAACCAGATGGCAGCACGATGTAACGCCACGTCCCTATGAAACGCAACAGGAGAAAAAAAAAACAAAGCAGGCCCACCACCAAGTGTGTGTGTGGAGCAGCTGTTCTTTTTCCCCCCCAGCCTTGACGTCGATAAAGCAGTTTGTTTTTGTTCGAGCTTTCGGTGAAGTATAGGGGGATGGCGTCGCTATTTTTAGACCACGTTTTCCACTTTTTCTCATCGAAACCGTCTACTTTATCGACTTCATTTTGCTGGGCGAGATAGGACGCCGTCTATTTTTAGACGATGACTCAGCACTTTTCCACTCTTGCACTTAAAAAAACCAGGTGGCAGCACGATGTAACGCCACGTCCCTATTAAATCAGCATCACTGTGCGCCACTTGAAATATTTCTCAAGGGAAAAAAGCTGATTAAATGTTTTGAAGCATTATTTGCTGGTATTAAATGCCAATATAATGCTGATTTAATGCCGCTATTTAGTGCTTCGCGGTTACTTGGGGTGTTTAGGTATTTTTCAAATTAATAAAATTTCACAAGAAATACAAAGAAATAAATAGTTTATAAAAAAAAGTATTCCTTCACGAGAATCAAAAAAATAAGAATAAACATTATCTTCATAAATTCATTGATATTATGCAAAATTTTGGTAGTCCAGACTGGATTGTCCGAAGTTTCGATTATCCAAAAGATAATCGAATCAATCGAAAACGAACGGGGTCACTTTTTAGTTTGACACCCTTTTTACACGAAGTTCACACGCGCTACCAAACGTTTGTTTTGATGGTGAGCGTTAGCGCCGTGTAAAAAGTGACAGTTCGTCACTTTTTAGTTTAACTTTGACCAACCAACGGGGTACAAACTAAAAAGTGTCGAACGAAAAAGTGATCAGCCACCGGGGGTTGAGTGCAATGTACATCATTGAGCATTTTCGTGACGTTACAACGCAAGGATAACACTCTTTTTGTCAATTTTAAGTTATAAACACGAAAAAGTCTTGCGTATGTTGATTAACTGAGTAGATTCCTGGGTTTTCAATAAAATAATGAAAAAACAAAACTCTCCTGCATTGTAACCAGACGTGCATGGGCCCTAAAAGCTATATATATGCTAAATTTTCATGTAAATTGTAAAACTGAAAAAAAGAATCTTTGTCTTGTCATGTGATATTGTAGTGATTTTTTTTATATTTATGTTAATTTTATTTCTGGAATAAAATTTCCAAATTCGACGGCAACATTTCAAAAGGCATCATGTACATTTTGACATTTTGTGGGTTATTGAATATTCTGAAAATACTACTAGTAAGCTACCTCTCCACCAAAACTGAGCAAAAGTTACTTCAGTAAAGTCTGTTTAATAATGATTTCAAATAAAGTAACATAAACAAAATCTTTGGCATCAGCAGTGTCTGTTTATATAGCCCTGTCAACCTGTCAAATCGACGGTAACATTTCAAAAGGCATCATGTACATTTTGACACTTTCTGGGTTATTGTATATTCTGAAAGTACTTCTAATAAGCTACCTCTCCACCAAAAATGAGCAAAAGTTACTTCGGTAAAGTCTGTTAAATCATGACTTAAATAAAGTAACATAAACAATATCTTTGGCATCAGCAGTCCCTGTTTATATAGCCATGTCAACCTATCAAACAAAAGGCTACATAAACCTCGTGACGAAAAAAAAGCAACATGAAAAAAGCGCCATGTACATTCGGCGAAGAAAAACGAATCATAACAAAGCGCCCCCCTTAGTGACAGCAGGGTGATATCGACGTTGGTGATTACAAAAGAAGTTATGTTTGTTTTTCTCAAAAAAAATTAAGGAAATAATGTTTTATTGAATATGGATGATCAAGTATCAATAAAAGCAACGTTTTTCATCGTTTGTTATCATTAGAACATCTTATTTTGCTTTTATATTAAAATGGGAATTGAAAATGGATGCTCAACATTCAAATGCGTTTTTCTCAAAAAGGATGGTGTGTACATGATGCTTTTTGAAATGTTGGCATCGAATTTTTACTTTTTGATGGTTCAAAACTTCTCAGTTATTAAAATGATTAAAAAGTTTTTTGTGTGATTCAAAATGCATAAATATTGAAACCTGTTTTCGTGATGATTTGCAATCGTTTTATTTTTCAAGTTTTACAATGAAAATTTGAATTCAATAGTTTTTTGTCCCCATTTTTAGAGAAATTTTGAAAGTTGTGTGAGGGGGAGGATCCAACTTTCCTAACAACATCTGTGTACTTAGATGAACTTTGAACAAAGAGTAGTATATGTTTTTGAATATTTTCATATTAAAATTTATTAGAGCAAAATCGAGATTTTTTATGGTTTTCTTTACAATTTTTTACAGAATTGACCTAATCGGATGAAATTTGAGTTGGAGGAATAAATATCATAAGTAACACTTTACAGGAAGAATGAGTTCTTTTCATTCAATAGTTTTCGAGAAATTTCAATTTGAAGTGAAAATTTAGTGGTGCTCTGGTGAAACTATAGCACAGTGGTCTGAGAAATGAATTAAGCACGAAAAACCTTCAGAAAATTGTTTTTATTATATAGCTTCTTATATTATTTTTGGCAATTTTGGTGTCTTCGAAGCACATTTCTGGAGCAACATTTGAAAGGGGCGGTACGACATTGCTCTTACGGCCTTTCGTCCCATTTAAACGCGTGTAATGAAAGGCCGTAAGAGCAATGTCGTACCGCCCCTTTCAAATGTTGCTCCAGATTTAGAAAATAATAAACGGGTCATTTGATAAAAGAACAAAGCTGCTAGCTTTTTTTAAGTAAAAAGTTAGAGCGAATATAAGGGTTTTGGTAAGCATTTTTCAAATGCTTGCAGCTTTTTTTCTGAAAAAACACCTTCTGTTTGTTGCATTTGAAAGCTCAAGACTTCTTCTTTAGATTGATGAAAAATCTCAAGAGGTTTTTTTTGATACCTCAAATAAAAGTTGTTTAAAGATTATCACTTTGAGATGCCTTTACTGCCCATGATCGCATAAATGTCCCATATGCATTTTCATCATTTTTGAGTTATTGATGCAGTTTGGTTCAAAACCGTGTGCTCTTTCAGAAGAGCCTATAACATCCAGTACAGTAGTTGTTCAATAACTGGGCGTTGTTTAACTGGGCTGCTTTTTAACTGGGCGCCCGATAACTGGGCTGTAGCCCAGTTAAAAAGCAGACAAACGTCAAAAAACCAAAACAAACCGATATGACCGAGGGGTTAATGGATGCAAAGATCATGTTCAATAAATAAAAAAAAAAACTTTTATTTAATTTCAAGTCACAATTAAAGAAACAAGAAAAGTAAGCATTGTAAATAAATTTGAGTAACAATTATTTTTAAATTACATCTGGAAAATGTTATGTATTGGTGGTCCCCTCGTTACTTTTTCTTCAGCCCAGTTAACGAGCAGCATTCGGTAACTGGGCTACGTTCTCAGCCCAGTTACCGAACAAATACTGTACTTTGTTCTAGAAATCAGGACGAAATCCAGTTTTTTCGTGAAAACTTAACACGTAGCCTTATGTGTGGGACAAACTTCTCTTGCGTTTTTCTAAGCTTGCTGTTTTTGCTTTTTGTTGTGTTGGGTTCGTTTAAGCCCAAGGAAGGTTCTTACGCTAACTAATTGACACTTTGGCCACTCTGGAACCGATTCCGGAGCATCGGCAAATTGTATCAAGAAATTAAAAAGAGAGATGTGAGCCGGTAATATGGAGTGGAAAACTTCACAGCAGCTTGACAGAAAATTTAGCTCCATGTTGCACTTTTAATTTCTCGATGGAAAAAGTTACGTAAAATCATATTTTGATCACAGGAGGCTGAATAAGCAAAAAATCAAAAAACGTCAACAAACAAAAAAAGGCAAAACAAAGTTTGTCGGGTAAGGACATATTTAGCTGTGTAAAAGTATTTATCTTTGTTTCCTTCAAAAAAAAGATACAAACATTTGATAAAGGCTTATCAAAAACCTTAAAATCACTCTACCTTTTACAATAAAAAAGCTAGCAGCTTTGTTCTTTTGACAAAAGACCCGTTTTTTTAATTTTCTAAATGTGCTTCTAAATGGCTTATAATCCATGAAATTACCTATCTTTTGACCTAGGTATGGGAGTATGGATGTTCGAGGCTGTTGCAAAAAGATACTAAGGTTTTAAAAAAAATCCATTTTTGACAGTAATTTGCAAAAGCTAAGAAAAAAATTAAACCAATCCTGGATGTCTATAGCACATTTTGAAGTGCTTTAAAAGACCTTTCGAATGCATCTAAGAGAGTTGGAATTGATGAAGTTTTACGGAAATGCGAGCAATTTTAATGTTTTTTTTTTTATGTTTTTTCGACCTCAAACTTCAAAGCCCGTTTTACCCCACTTCTTTTTGTCGTAGAGGGCTTATATTGGGCATGAGCTCATCTCATGTATAGACAAATAAACGCTGAAAGTTTTACCCAAATCGGAGCACCTCGATACGACCTCTAGAACAAACCGAGCAATATTTACAAATACTGCCTCTTAAACATTGGAAAAGTCACATAAAACAAGGAAATCTTCCAAACGTTAAATATTCTAAAATTTTAATAGTTTGTAGGGTTTTCGTCCTTCAAAATAATTTAAACAATATAAATATATTGACCGGGTAATAATAAACCGAAACAGACTATCCCTTACTGAAGCGTGTACTTGGTTTTTTTGACAGCGCATAGAGTTATCTAAGCCCGAGCTCACGCACACCAGCACCCCATTTGTTTTGCTGGCGGGTACAAAATTTAACCTCAATCTTTTTCGTGTACGTACACGCAATACATGCGCACGTAGATAACGTATTGCGTGTACGTACACGAAAAAAAGTGAGGTTAAATTTTGTACCGGCCAGCAAAACAAATGGTGCGCTAGTGTGCGTGAGAGCGGGCTTAGATAGCTCTATAGAGATATCCACGCGCGAGAGTGTGTAAGTTTGTACAAAATTTACACGCAGACTTAGGCAAATCGAGTAGAATGATTCGTCTGTCAAAATCAGCTGTGTTCTTTGTTATACCACGAGCACGTGGTAAACAGCTGGTTTTACAGACGATTGATCTACTCGATTTGCCTATGTCTGCGTAAGAAAAGTGTAAACAAAATCAGCTGCTTGGAATTCAGCCAATCAAAATCGTTCAAAACCAAAACAATACTTCAAATACAAATACTAACACAGAATCATGGTGTGCGTGAGAGAAACCGTGGAGATCTCTATGAAAAGAGGCGCGTGTTTTATGTTTACGCTGTGGACAGTGGAGAGTGAACGATTGGCGCGGAAGTGTGAGTGTGATTGAATTGTGCTGGAACCGGTTGGCGGAATTCGGAGCAGGACACGACGGAAGTGGACATGAGGTCAGTGGGTGGTTGGGAGGTTAATGATCGGCAGCAATGGTGCTGCGGCCGGAACGTCGTGTCTCAAGGAGTCCCGGTTGCGACTCTACATAGTTCTTCTTTTAAATACTTTTTTAAAAACATCAAACATTGGTAGAAAACATGATTTTCTGCAATTTTTTAGATCAAAGCCCGTCTAGAGGTGAGGTTGGGTTGTAGAGGGTTAAAATGACAAGAACTTGAAAATTTGCGATAGGAAAAATAAATATTTTGTACAACTTTACAAGACAAAATTGAAAGCAAATATTCGGAAATCGATCGTTCTATAGCGAAATTGTCATTTCGTTCAGTATCACCTCAATGAATATGCAGCGATTACAATACTCCCATCTCGCATTACTCATCAAACCTTCCTCACCAGCGAGTAAGAGACCTTCGCTCAGCTGGTGCGATTATATCGTCGTGCCATCAATGATGCCTTCGTCATCATCATCATCATCATCACAACATCGCCACACCAACCCTCCTCAACCTCTCACCACCCACCCACTCATTCGCCAGCAAGGTTTTGTTTTCGCTCGCGCTCTCTCTTGCACCCTGGCTCGCGAGCAGCTGTTCGTATGCGCCAGAGCGGGAGCGCAAGAAAACAATGAATCGTGTGGCAGCTCGTTCAAGAAGGGTTCGGGTCGTGGGTGCTGGCGAGAGGGTGTTGTAAGGAGGGGGAAGGGGGTTTGTTTACAACTCGCTAGATGAAAAAAGAAACGGGGTTAAGAGTGTGGGCCTATGTATTTGCGGGGTGGTGTTTGTGTACATAATGACGTCGTACTTTTTCTCGGAGACTGTTTTGATAAGCTTAGGATTTGAGTAAATTTTATTGTTAAATTATTATAAATTTTGAGTTTTTGTACGTTTCTACAATGTAAACAGTTAACAAAAATGTGACACATCAATAGCAACTCACACAACGGTACCGATGCAGTTGATCAGGCTGCTGTGTGTTTGTATGCGTGCGCACTCACACTCCCATGGTTCCGCTCTCGCTCTTTTCTCTCTCTCTCGCAGAAGAAGGGAAAACATCAGCAGAGCAGGAGAACAAAGAAAAATAATATTGAAAATAGTATATTCGTGGTGTGCAGCAGCAGCAGCAGCATTATATAACACACATAAAAACATATAGAAGGCAGCGCATTGCGTAGTTACAAATTGTCACTTTGAAGATCAAGACGTGTTTTGTGGTGCGCTCCTGGCCTGTGGAGAGACTCTCCCATTCCATTCTATTTTGTGCAAAAAAAAAAACTTTTTCCCACCCTGCTTCAAATGGGGAAAATCTGGTTTTCTTTGGAAAATTGAAAACTTTTCTGTTGTTTTACTGTGGAAAATTTGGTGATCGCTAGAAAGGAGGCGTTTTTTGGGGAGTTTTGTTTGCCACATTAGAGAAAATATAGATTTTTGGGGCGTTTTGCTCAGCTAGAATTGTACACCCAAAGTAGGCGTACCGAGGCTTGACTTCCTTTGTTCTGCGGGAGGAATCGCAGCAATCTGCTGGAGTACGTGTGTTCGGAACGGCTGACATTTTGATTTTTTCCGAGTGTGATTCGTGATATTTTAGACAGGATTTATTTGAAAAAGACAATTTTTGAGCACGCTTTTCTGCTTAAACAGACGGGTTTTGGGACCGTGTGAGTGCGAGTGAGCAAGCTCAGAGAAAAATATGGCAGACAGTTTGGTGGAAACGCCAGCTTCCAGCTCGAGCCATCTGATAAACCTCGGCGGAGGTATGAACCAGCTTCCGGTCGATTTGCAGGCTGGGTCGTCGTCCGGGGCATCCTCTTCGGCGGCCTCGTTGGTGGTCGCAGCGTCGTCTTCGTCCTCGTCCCCAGCGCCGTCCTCCTCATCCGGGGGTCAAACGTCGACATTATTGATTTCCGTGGCCACCCAGCCCCAGCAAACCCACGGGCTCAACCTGAGCGAACAGATTATGACCGCTGGCCAGGAACAGCAGCAGCAGCAGCTCAATCTGAGCCTGCAGCAGCCGCCACCGCAGGTCGAGGTCAAAGAGTCCAAAACGGACCGCTCGGCGGATCGTTCCGGCGAGGACGAACCGGAAGCGAAGCGAAAGAAAATCGATAAACCCTCGACCAAGATGATCGAGAAGCTCGAGGCACGCCTCGGGGGCATCCTGTGCTGTGCCGTTTGCCTGGACCTACCCCGGACCGCGATGTACCAGGTAAATTTATCGATCCATCACCTGTTCCTTCCGATTTCCCAGCCACCCCTCCTCAGCAAGATTTGCACACTCTTGCAGTAAGAACCAGCGATATTCCCCCGCGTCCTCCCACACCGGAATCTACCGAGCCCAAATTTGGGTCGTCGTAACACTTTTCCTCCCCCTTCCCTCCTGCTTTTGAGGCCTCTCAACTAGTTGGCCAACCCCCAACTCCCCATGCTAGCAGTTTGACGAATCTGCTGCTGGTGTTGGTGTGCATTGGTTGCAAAAGTTCACCTGTCTCTCACTCTCCGCTATGAGTCGTTCTGAGCGCTAGATCTGACCCGTAGGGTGGCCCAATTATTTTTGTTTTCCAGATGTCAAATATCGAGTGAAATCTTAACTTACTGAGTCTCTTCTTACTTTTTTGCGTGCCTATATAATAGAAAATAATCGTGAAAATTAATTACATCATTCACAATTTGTGATTCACAAATATCAACAAATCGGATCTTATATGATTTTTTTACAATATCCTTTTTTCATAAGGGTCTTTTGCCTTGAGCATGATATTGAAAATCTCTTTATCCGATCGTTTGTCCAGAGATTTAAGCTAAGCTTTGTTTTTTTTTTTTTGATACCATGGAGAATTTCCCTTGTCCCCTTAAAAAAGTGCATCATTGGTGTGCGGCCGGCAATTGATGGCTGTCATGTTTTTGGTATCCGTTCAGGAAAATCTAGAATAGGTTGGGAATTTCCTTTTTTTCTTCTTCTTCAAGCAGCCATTTTTTAAAAATATGTTCTAGTACAAGTCTAGAGTTTAGGACCTATAAAATTCTTAAAGTTGTGTTTAAGGATTCCGCATTTATTCTAAATTATTTATCCTCAATGAAAGCGGCCAGGCCTACTGCGTGAAGTTAACCGCAAAGATTATTCGTTGAGTTATATTATGTTTGAGCATGAATGTTAAAACAACAACACTGTTTGTTCTGAATCTACAGGAGAGGGAGAAATGTGGTAAACATGGCATTATTTTGGTGAATGTTTCACAACACATTTAAAAAAAAGTAATATCAAGATGTTAATTTTGTTTTGGAGTCAATAAAAAATCTTTCGATCAATAAAATTTGAATCTCAAGGCAATGAAATAACATAAAAGTTTTTTTTTTCATGATATTGAAATGTAGACCTTTTTCACATCTGACAGTTGATAGCCTTAGTTTTATTTATTTAATCGATTTTTGTGTAATTTGCCAAATTATTTGGCCACCCTAATATGTTACACCTGAACCTGAACTGCCAGGAATCCAAGGCCTACCCTGTTACGTAAAAGAACGAGGGGGGCACGTGTACAGCTAGTGGTGCACTGCGTGGCAACTTTTTATCACGCAGCCTTGGAATGTGTCCCCCAACAAAGCAAAGCGCTAAGCTTACCCCGACACTCGAAGGAATGTCTCCAATTAGGTTTAAATTTAAATAAATTTGGACGAAAGCGAAAAAAAACAAACTCTCCAACACACCCAGAAAAAAACCAGTCCCTGATAATAACAACAAAAGGCCCACATTTTTGTCGCCACAAGTCGTGTCGTGATATCTGGGTAGTGGAAGAGGCAAAAAAAAAGAGAAATCCCCCTCCTGGTTGAAGAATACCAAAAAAATCAAAACACACTGCGCAGAACACGGCCTGGCCCTGAAGTCAGCCGATATGATGGTATTGGTTGGTTGGGAGTTGGGAGAGAACCCCAACTCAACCCAGACCCAGCAGCACATAATCCGAATCAAAACAAACACCAACACACGAGCGCACGAACAGTTCTCGCGATATCGTCTGTCCGCAGAATTCCACCATTTTGTAATGTGCAAGCACTTATAGTGCAGCACTACCACCACGCAAACTATCGCAGGGACTTTGACCGGTGACGTCAGCTGTCCAACCTTATCAGCGGGTTAATCTGCCCTATAAAGCAATGTAGTGCCAACAGTGCTGATTTAATGCAGTTCAATGATCAATTTAGTGCTTGCGAGTGCCTTCAGATGTAGTTGTCCGGTTCCCCGTTCCAAATCGTTCCCCAACAATCCCCAGCTGATCGGAAAGAGTCATGACGAGGGTCGTCGTCGTCGTCGTTTTTTCTTCTCGGAAAGTCAAACATGCTAAATGAGTCTGCCAACACTTTGAACACTACGACGACTACCGTTGGCTCGTTCGTATAGCTGGCCCAGAGAGAACGGTTGCATGTGTGTTCAAGTACTTCCCAACAAACAGCTGATTGGCTTCATTGAGGTTCTGCTGTGTGTGAGAGTGTGTTTGGTTGTGTGTGTGTGTATTTGTGTGAAGAGGAAGTTGAAACCTGGGCTGAGACGCAATAAAAAGAACAACAACAACAAATGGCAACGCAGTCGCGAGAAGGGGTTTAGCGCAGGTTCGCAATGTTTTGGCTGGGCTAATGTATTGCACAGGCAGGCCGGAGTAAATATGGCTGCGGAATTGATTTTTCTTGGTGTCGTTGGATGTTTTGGGGTTCGATTGGAGTTTATTGCAGGAATATTGTATATATAGATTAAATTTTCAAAAGGTCCTTCCTGCGTAGGAAACCCATGATGGATAGGTTGTTTTGAAAATTTATTCTAGATGTAATGAAAAAAAAAAAAAATACAAAATATGTATAGAATATACAAACTTTTACAACTAATCGGACTTTGACCGCTTTGGACTCATTCAATCCGTCTTTGGGTCTCATAAGTCTCTATTCAAAATCAGCAAGTTTAGTTAAATACTTTAAAAGTTATGCTGAAAAAACGACCTTGATAACATTCCGGAAGATTGTAGAAAGGGTGGTTTTTGTAAGAAAACCTGTCTTGATAAACATATTTTGAAATGTATTGAAAAGACTTTTCCAACGAGCTTAACTAATTGAAGATCTGATAACACTATCAAAAGTTATAAGTACTTTAGTGTGTTCAATACACTTTTTTTGAGGCCTGATCTCAGATATTTTGATAAAAATAAGTGTTATTTATACGCTGTGTAGTGTATTCACTTTATGAATGTGAGGAAGGCACCAACCACCTAAAGGTGGATAAAGTAACGTTTTGAATATTAAATTCGCTATAACTTTTACTATATAAAAGCTAGAGCTTGGAATTAAATTTAAAGTTTAAGTACACATTTTACAAAATAAATAAACCTTCGACGGCCCGACGGAGCGTTCATAAAAAAAAATTACTTAAAAGAGGAATTTTGAGTTCTTTTCGACCTCAAATTAAAAAAAAAAACTTCGAAAATCCAGTTTTTGACCAAATCCGGTTCTCACTGTGTCCACCGGGAATCTGCTACAACCGGAAAAATACCTTTTTGAGACCCCAACTTTGAACCGACAGGTATTTTCCTATACTTTAATAACAAATATTAATATCAGGGCCAGGTGACCTACCGGTCTGGAAATCCGGAACATCCAATAGCTAGAACCAGTCTGGAGTGTTACTGGCCAGTTCCGGGTAACCTAGAATCGGTTCCCGGATACCCGATGGCCAACTAGACTTTTTTTCATGAAACGCCATCGTGTTGCACACCAAACTTCGTGAAGTTAAATGATTTGTCAATCTATGGTCATGCCTATCATCCGATATATCAAACTTCATGGAACTTTTAAAAGAATTTAAAACAAAATCCGACTTTTAAAGCAGGTGACTAAAGCAGTTTTTTCCCATTGATGCGCCGATTTGAGCAACGCAGATGATAAATTCGGATCGTTTCGCACCCTTCGACAAAGTTGACAATCGCCTCATGCTTTAATATGATTGAAAAGCTTAAATCTGCTGTTCGAAAATTAAAAAGTATTTGAGAGGTTTGGTTGTGAAACTCTAAACAAATCAAACTTTATTGACTCGATTTGCATAAATTCTCAAAAAGAGCAATTCTTTAGATTTTTTTATATTTTCTATTTTTTTATTTGAATGAAACTTTAAAAATTAGCTTCATATGTAAAAAAATTGGATCATTAGTAGAATATTCGAAAATATGTATCTTGAGACGAGATTTTCAATCGATTTGGTGTCTTCCGCAATGTTTCAGGTTATGATTAGAACTTTTTCTCAGTGCCATCTTATTAGCCCCTCTTTTTGCTATTCAAAACAAGGGTCCTGATTGCTCCATAACGACTCATTCACTCGCGATCACAAATCGAAAGCGACAAAAAACTACTCTGACCGTTTCCTACAGTTTGTCACCTCCAAACAGGGATGCCAGGTATTTTTTAATTCTTCCAGACTTTGTTGATATGATGTTTATTTTGTGTTTATTTTTTGTGAAATACACCATTTTTGAACACTATTTCGCTCATGACGGGAAATATACCCTTTTTCAGCATATTTCTATTATCGGTCTATTAGCACTTTGATCATGAATTCCAGCTTTCATAAGTGTTTTTGACTGTTCCAAAGTAATAAATAACTCAAATAAAAGTGAACAAGCAACTCCTCATTGTTGATACATCTGAAAATGTTGATTTAATAGCGGAAAACGGCGAAGGTGATGAGAATTGGTCGAACGGCTTAGAGTGATTAAAATGAGAAAAGTGGCTTGCCAGGTTTTTACCAGTTTTTTGCCAGATTATTTTCTGTTCAGACCTGGTAACCCTGCCTCCAAACCAATCACTACAGAATACTCTCTTTTTGCTCTCCCTCTCACTTCAATCGGGTAGTACAGCGAATGGTTCAGAGAGACTGATCAGATCAGTCGCTGAGTCGAAATATCTTGCGATCGGCTTTGTTTTGCTCATTTATTAAGCTGGTTAAAATCAATGTTATCAACTTTTTTTTGCAATTTTGTTGATGACACAACATTTAGAAGCAATTTCCACCATGCCAACTGGTTGCGAGCTCCAGTCTACAAAGATTCGCTAGACGACAAGTAAGTGATTTCTGACCTTTGAACCGAAAATCAGGAAAATAATTTCAAAATTTAATTTTCTACACAGAAAAAAAAAGTTGAATTTTGGAATTTTGAATATTTGGTAGGTTGAAAATTTTCATTTTCAAACATTAAAACCTGGGTGCAGAATAGTGGTCCGCAAAGCGGCCTCAATTTAGAGCTGTCAAAGCGGAACCAATTTACTGTTGCAAAATGATTCTAAGAAGTGGCAAGTATTGTAATCGTGCTATAATTTATTTTGCCAGGAATGAAAAGTCGATGGCGTTGAGCTTTTGAGGTTTTCTAAGTCAACAAATCTTTAGAAGAGGGTTGAAATTGAGATTTGTCACGCTTGACCCAAACAGCCCACCATTTTCTAAAGTCGATATCTCAGCAACGAATGGTGCGATTTTCAATGGTAAATGATGAAACATTCGTGAAATTTTCCGATCTTTTCGAAAAAAATGTTCAAAAAATAAATAAATCAAGACTAACATTTTAAATTGGCGTACTATTCAATGTTTGGACCTTTTAAAATGTTAGTCTTGATTTAAAAATTTTCAAAATACTTTTTTTCGAAAGAATCGAAAAATTTCACGAATTTTTTATGTTTTAACATTGAAAATTGGACCATTAGTTACTGAGATATCGACATTAGAAAATGGTGGGTTGTTTTGGTGAGACTTAGAACACTTCAATTTTCCTGTTTCTTTTTCTTAAAGCGGTTCTATCTCAGTAACCCGAGGTCCAATCTTAATGTCTTTTAGACAATTTTATAGCAAATTTTCAGAACTTTAAAAAAAATTGTTTTAGAAATGGTCACTTATGGTCACTATTTTTCAAAATCGAAAAACTGCAATTTTTTTTGCTAAAATCAATCATTCGGTGGCTATATCTTGAAAAGAGAGCCTTTTATCAAAAAAATTGTAAAGTACTTTTCGATTGGAATTTCAATTTTACATTGAAAAATAGCATCAAATTTGTTTTTGCATGAAATTTCGGTTTTTTCCAAAAATCACTATTTTTTCAAAAATTCATAACTCGGTGGCAGATTTTTTGACCATGTTTCTCAATGGCTCAAAATTTGCGGGTTTTTGTCCCCTAAAACATATCAAAAAATTTCGAAAATCAAAAAAAATTTGGGAAATTGAGTTTTTGTAACAAAAATATTAATTAAAAAATCAGCAAATTTTTTTCCGTGTACCTATTTTTTCTCAACAGTCCTCAACAACACCTACAACATTGCAAAAGACACCAAATTGATCAGAAAATTCATTCAAAAGTTACAGATATTCGATTATTTACGTACCATTTTTGTATGGACAGCTGCCAAAATTGTATGGAGACTTGTATGGGTGAACCAATGACACAAAATAGCTTCTTTGGTCATAGGGAAGGCTACCACAAAGTTTGAGTCAAATTAAAAATTACAAAAAATAAAAATGGTAAAAAACATGAAAAACGTTACTTAATCCACCCTTAGGTGGTTTTTGCCTTCCGCACATTTCACATTTAAAGGGTGAGATCCACATTTAAAGGGTGAGATCCGGCGTCCAAAAAGTGCATAAATAACAATTAAGTGCTTATAACTTTTGATAGGGTTGTCAGATCTTTCTTAAAAATGTATATCATGATAGGTTTTCTTACAAAAAAAAAAACACTCTTCCTGATCTTTCTGACTTTAGTTGAAATCGTATTTTTAGTATAACTTTTGCAGTACTAAACTAAACTTAATAATTTTCAATAGCGACTTATGGGACCCTAAGACGGATCGAATGAGATCAAAACAGACCCAGTGCAATTTTTTTATCAACATCCCACCACACACAGATCCAGAATTTGATTCTGAGTCGATATGTATACGTGAAGGTGTGTCTAGGAGATCAAATTAAGAATGTCATTTTTCGAGTGTTTTTATAGCCTTTACTCAGTGTGTTGGGGAAGTTTCGATATTACCGCAATATGCAGAAATTAATCACTGGTCCGATATGGCTTCGGAAGACTAAATTTGCCCGGCTCAAATATCATCGACGCAGCCGCAATAAACTTAAAAATGCAATCGCATGCACGTAAAGAAGTTAGCTGTTATCAAATTACCTCTCTAGAACAACGCGGGCCGCAGTGGCGGCGTGTGTTTACCTTAACACTGTGTTGAGAGACTGGCACATGTATCACTGGGGGCATGTCACGTGTCAACCTCACATTACACGTCGCGATCAGATCGCCTCTATTGAACCGCGTCCGAGGGGTTTGGGTGACGGCACGTGTTGTTGTAAGAACTTCAGTTCAGCTATCATTTGATTTAGATTAAAAGATTGATGAATTCTCTTCTTGTTTGGAGCGATATGCGAAACCTGCCCCTAACCAGATGTCCTTGGTGTCGTCTATGTTTGGACAGCGCAACTCTCAACCCAACACAACTTTCCTAAACAAGTCCGCACCGATGGCGTCATTTTTCTCGCGCGTTCAAGTGGATTTTGCGAACGGCGTCCACTAGACAAAGTGGCGAACCGCGTCGGCCTTATCGGTGAAATTATCTTCACGTTTCAAGTGATGCTGCAGTCAATTGGATTCTCTCGGGCTCAGGACGTGATGAGGCAATCGGAGCGTGAAATTCCTTCACCCAGTTTTCAAGTTTCGGCTTTTGCTCTTTTGCCCCGAAAGGTTAGGCGTCCGTTCCAAAAGCAGGGGGGAGTTCATTAAACCTTGAAGCTCTAGAGTATCAAACTCGAGTAACGCGAGAACTGCGAGTCGAAAAATGGGTTCTAATTTTAGAACAACCGTTTATGCGGCCCGACTATCTTCCTGCGTGTGCTGTATGTACCGATGCGTACCGAGAGAACCGAGGTACTCCACTTCAAGGCCTTGTCTTTGGAAGATCAACGTAGCGTAACGCGTACACGCTATGCTAGCCGACGACCTCCGCCGGAATTGGCCGTGTTGCGCTCAACGATCTAAATAAGTCGTTAATTGCGGGGTACGGCACGGCCGGACTAAACAACTCGTTGACGGCGGGGGGAAAACGAACTAGTTCATCTCAACGCGCGCCCATCCATCCACACTCACAGGTCTGGCGGTTTTACAGTATGCGAGCACAGCTGTCCTCCATCGTCGTCGTCGTCTCCAGAGGGTATTTTCGTACTTGGCAGGCGAAATTTAGTCGCAATTTTGGGTTGAACGGACGATTGTAATGGGTTCTCTTCTGGGAATAGTCCTCAGTAATCTGAACCAAGGAGAGAAACTTCTGCAAATTTAAATTGTTAAGTTCAGCTTTTATAACTTTTGCTTTTGTTTGGTCACTCATCCCAACTTATGAGTTCCTGTAGTTGAAATGATCATGGACACTAGTGTAAGTCATGAGTAAGTGGGGGTCATGGGGTCTTAGTTTCTTCCAAGTAAACATTGATAAGATCCGACGATTCTGCATGATGAGCAAAGGCTAAGAGTAACTGACTCAATGAATCTCGTTGCAAGAACTCACCGCATGCAAATAGAACCTCTTTATGCCAATATATTGCAATTTGACACATAAAAAGTAAGAATGAATGAAGAGTTCTAGTAATAATGAGGTTAAGTGGTCATAACTCAATGAAATCCATTGAAGTCACTCGCTCTCAGCCATAGCTTTTCAAACACAATTCAGTAACAACTTTTCAAAAGGGCGAAACCCTCAGATGTAAACAAACTGAGTTTTCGTCGGAATCATGTAAACAAACAAAACTGATTCTAAAACACCCTCCAACATCTCAAAATTCCGAAACTGCGTAGTTTTACATGCAAAAAACAAAAGGGCTAATCAACAACATCAATCAAAACAAACCAAATTGAGTTTCCGCCCTTGTGTTTTCACCCAACCACGAGGGGCGAATGTAGTGTTTTCTGCAAGTTCCGACGTATATTTAGAAAGCCTAAATTTTCGTTATAATTTAGTGAATTTTAACCTGACAATCCTCAAAATGGAGCAAAATGTATGTTTCTGATGTCTCTGACCACAATAGAGGAGAAAAGCAACTCGCGACAAAATTTAGAGGCTAGGAATTTTGACAGGTATGATTTTCATAAAGTATTCGCCTCCTTTTCTCTCCCACAGAAAACCTGGGAACGAGGTAGCTGTCAAACTAGGCCAAAATGTTAAAGTCACTCACAAAATGAACTTTGAGTGATTTGAGTTCATTTCTGACGTCACGATTTTCTCCTCTATAGAGGACAATCTTTTTAGCACGATAACGAGTATTGATCCTACGAGGTTGTTAAGCCCTTCTTGTAGTTTCGTAACTCATCAGTTATCCGTCGCTAATCTTATAATTATTCAAAAGTTGAAATTGTCTGTGATCCATTCGAATTAAACACTTTACGTAGAGTTTAATATTTTACCTGTTAAATACATTCTTTGTGGTTTTATCTTTCCATAGCCGGCTGTCTAAGATAATCCATCTAAACGTAAATAAACGGGAATAGTCTCAACAGCAGCATCCGATTGCTTGCCTTGGGAATAATACATCAACCCATTAAACAAAACTTATCGATTATTTGGGTCACATCATCATCTTCTATGATGAATCCTGACCATTACCCTTCCCTACTAACAAAATCCCAAGTAGAAGTAGTTTTTCGGCACACGCGGGGTGTGGATATCGTATAGAACCCACCCTTGGTAGCAGCCTGTGCTAACTAACATTCCCGTCCCATCCCCTCGAGATCTACAAACTGACATGGCGGGCGCCGTTGGTGGTCAATGACTATTACCTATCTACAGCAGCTCTAGTTTTGATGATCTTGATGTTTTATCTTTTCAACGCATTCATGCATGCTGTTGATTAGGGAAACATCACTAGATCGTTGAAGCTTATGATCGCTTGTGCTGATAGGATATTACGGTCGTGTTCAGCAACGGAGAAGGACAACCATGGGTGGTCTCTCATGCTCATGCTCATGCGCTATAGAGGTGAACATTGTAACGTCAGAAATGAACTCAAATCACTCAAAGTTCATTTTGTGAGTGACTTTAACAGTTTGGCCTAGTTTGACAGCTACATTGTCCCCAGTTTTCTGTGGGAGGGAAAAGGAGGCGAATACTTTATGAAAATCGTACCCGTCAAAATTCCTAGCCTCAAAATTTTGTCGAGAGTTGCTTTTCTCCTCTATTCCACAACAAACACTGATTTGTATGATCCTAAATACATAACTTTTTACCTTAAATTATTGTAGTATCGGATCTGGTCTGATTTCACAATCTAGACATGAAGGTCCATAATTTACCTTTTCTTGGGACATGTTTTGGTTGGGTGGGTGGCGAATACGGTGGGGCGAAAATGTAGGCACGCTCTTCAAAAAGGCGTAATTTCTTTTTCTCAATTTTTAATAGCAAAAATACATTAATTAATTTCAAACTGCTCTATATGATGAAATTATTGCTATTTTCTATTACGTATTGACAAAATTGATGGTTTTACTGCTTTTTTGGGGAAATAGGAATTGATCGAAAATGCAAAATTTTGAATGTTGATTTTCCCGAAACGGCAGGATTGTAGGTTTCACCCTTTTGAAATGTTGTTACTGAATTACTTAAAACTACTAATGAACTCATATATTTAGATGAGAGACCCATAACAGCCAAGATTGTCGCTGAAAGAACTGATACAAATTTAAGGTATTCGGCAGCCCAAGCTGAATACCTTGCATAATCCGTAAAAAAAATGAGCACCTTTCCATTTTGATGCATGTATAAACTTGAGCAGCCAACTATGAGTTGGCCCATATCTCTCAAGCTTCTCGACACTGTCTCGGTCACTCATCGATGTGTTGAGTGAGTGTTTCGATGTCAACTTACACCCTTACACAAAATCATGATTTTCTGAGTTCAATATCCTACTTTTCAAACGATTTTTTGAGTTAATGGTTATATGGGTTGAACTGAAAAATTCGTATGAAAAGTGGGATATTGAACTCCAAAAATCATGATTTTTTTGTAAGGGTGTACATGTTACAATGAGTAACTCAAATCTCACATGACTTGTCGCGTGGTAGAAATCGTATGAATGACCTTTTGACGTTTTCAGTTTAGCTTATTTTGAGTTCCTTTGAATGTAATCCCATCTATCAACAACTGTGTGAGTCGTTCGAGTGCTGCCTAGAGTGTGTTCAATTAAAAGCAATTGACACGATAGAAACACGTGTGTGACTTGTGAGTGCTTGCTTGTGTGAATGATCCAACGGAAACGAGTGCGTGTCTGTATGAGCGCTTGGACGACGGAGTATGGAATGCATTTACAGAGAGGCTGGCTTGGGCCGTTTGCCAGATTTGCATTCTGAACATGTGCAGCAGCAGCACCAGCAGGGCCTTAGACTTTAGAGACGCGGAACGCAAATCAAGCAAATAGAAAGCCAGCTTTTCGACGGTTTTTAAGTTCGTAGTGAGGTAGATTTACTAGAGTTGGCAATGTGATCATAGACAAAAAGCGGATTGTAACAAGATGTTAAAATGTTTTCAAATGATTGTTACGTACCGAATTGGAACTGCTGTTTGTGTAGACTAATAAAAAACGTCACCTGTGGTATCAATTGAAAATGTTTGAAAAAATCCTAACCATGTAAGATCATAGCCTAACACTTAGAATTGAAGTAGTATTTTCTAGACTGACACAGAACATTGCTCCGTTTGTTACTTAAACTATGCTCAAAGTCTCATAAAAGTCATAACATTTCATTAGAAATTAATCATAAATAAAAATAATTAGAAAAAAGGAAAAATATACAAACATAAAAAATACGGAAAAAACGGAAAACAAAAAAAAACTTGTTGTTGTACAACCACACAAAAAAAAAACTGAAATAAACGTGCGAGGAAAAGCGAAACCCTTTATCTTTTTATTTACTCATTAGTGATTAAGACTGTCGGTAAATTGTGGGTTAGCTGGGGTTTGTCCACTCGTATGTGTCTCCACTCGGCCGTGTCCTGTTGCTGGGTTTGAACAATAAAGTAAAAGTTTAGAGCAATGCAATATCACACAACTGGTTGCGATCGGAAAGAAAAGAAAGAGATTTGCCCCCTCACTTCCACCAGAAGAAATCCGACGTGTTTTTTAATCAATGCTATTTTTCCTTTTTCTTTCTTTTTTCTTTCCCTCTTACAGGTTGGGTTATTTTAGTAAGTTTCTGTTCGGTCCTCGTTCGATCGTAACTTGATGTAAAAATGCTTACAAATTTCTCTCTATTCGATCCCAAACTGAATGTTTTTTTCGGACTTGTATCTTTGAAGAGAGTAACCCAAAATTTTCTTACTCCAAACAGCAGGAACCGCCGAACCGTCTGACTGACCCGTGCCTTATTAACCAATTGCTGTTTCTTTTTTTCTCTTCTTCTCGCCATCCGCTCACGTGTGTTCGCTTGCAGTGTTCCATGGGTCATCTGATGTGCGCCGGATGCTTCACCCACCTGCTGGCCGACGGCAGGTAAGTATCGATCCACTAGGTTGAGATCCCACCTGAAACCCGTTTCCTTACCCTTCCAGACTGCGCGACCAGAACGCGACCTGCCCGAACTGTCGCACCGAGATCAACAAGAACAACTCGTCGCGCAACTTGGCCGTCGAGAAGGCCGTGTCGGAGCTGCCCAGTGAGTGCCAGTACTGCGGCAATGAGTTCCCGAACAAGTCCGTTGAGTACCACGAGAGCAATGAGTGCGAGGAGCGGCCGACCGACTGCAAGTTTGCCCGCATTGGGTGCCAGTGGCGCGGCCCCATCCACGAGGTCCCCACGCACGAGACCAACTGCGCCCATCCGAAAAAGTCCGGCGCCGAGGTGATGGTCGCTCTGCACGCCCACGATGCCCGCGCCGCCGAGGAGAAGAAGCTTTTCCTCACGTTGATCGATCTCTTGAGTTACGAGAAGATTATCTTCAATGGTAGAATATTGCCGGGAAGCCGGCTTTGAACAGCCTCCCAACTTGAAAAGTCAATCTAATCACTTCTTCTGTATCAATCTTGCTATTTTTCCTCCCACCCCCTTCCCCTAAAAACAGATCTCCAGATGAAGCCATACCGTACGGACGAGTACGTGCACCGTTTGTACTACGAGACGTCGCGCTTCTCCGCCTTCAACCACCAGTGGGTCGTGAAGGCCATCATCAACAAGAGCCAGCGCGATCCGCACCAGTCGTGCGAGCGGGACATCAACTATCAGTTGATCCTGAAGTCGAAGACGTCGAGCCCGCTGGCGATGCACTTTTTCGTGCTGCGGGGCCCCTTCTCGGACATTAAGAGCGAAACGCAGATCTACAAGCACGACTTTACCGAGACGGAAACGGAGAGCCCGTTCAAGCTGCTGCCGCTGCCGGACACGGCCGAGTGCAACCGGCTGCTGGCGGCCAAGGCGATCAACTTCAGGTGGGTGAAAACGTCCTAAAATATCAGGGTGATGGATTGTGGCCAATATGACCTTTTAACCCTCTATGAAAGAAAGAAGGAAAGCAAAATGAAGTTTTAAAATTATGAATTCTACGTTTGAAAGCTTGACTTGTTTTACGTGACTTTGCCAATAGAGGAGAAAAGCAACTCGCGACAAAATTTTGAGGCTAGGAATTTTGACAGGTATGATTATCATAAAGTATTCGCCTCCTTTTCTCTCGTACAGAAAACCTGGGAACGAGGTAGCTGTCAAACTAGGCCAAAATGTTAAAGTCACTCACGAAATGAACCTTGAGTGATTTGGTGCCTTCCTCGCATATTTTTATCAAAATATCTGAGATCCGGCCTCAAAAAAAGTTTATTAAAAAAACACTTAAAGTACTTATAACTTTTGATAGGGTTATAAGATCTTCAATCTCTTGGGCTTGTTGGAAAGGTCTTTTGATTACCTATCCAACGATGGGTCGCATGATTGATCCGGACAACTTTTTCATCAAAATATTTGAGATCCGGCCTCAAAAAAGTATATAAATAACACTTAAGTGCTCATAACTTTTGATGGGGTCGTCAGATCTTCAATATTTTGAACGCGTTGGAAAGGTCTTTCAAATACCTTTCTAACAATATACAGGGTTGTTACGGACGGCGCGGATCGCGCGGATGGCGCGAATCGCGCGGATCTGGCGCGGGTTTGCTGGCTTATTTTGCTCAGGCGCGGATTTCGCGCGGATAGCAATTTTGATAAAAAAAAAATAATTGAGAACGATAGAATTTCTTTCAAATTACAAAGGAAAATATTTTTAGTGCACATCAACCAGAGCTTTTGCATCCAGATTTTGGTTACAGACAGTTTAGTATCTTCAAAACTACGGGTACTATCGAAATATTGTTTTATTCGTCCCCTAAAGTACTGCCCACAAAGTAATTTACAACAAAGTTTGACAACTTTAAAATCTCGATATTGCAGGATTGGGTCCGTAAGTTTGACAATTTTGAAATAAGAAGACAACAACTTCCTGCGTTGCTGTGCACCTTTAAATAAATTCAATATTTTTTGTTGAGTGCAAAAATATCAATTTCTAAGAAGTTGTTAATGAAGATAATTTTCTTCTAAAAAATATTGATTTTTTTCTTAGGGACCATCCATAAACCACGTGGACACTTTTGGGGGGGGGGGGGGTATGGCGATTGTCCACGATCCATACAAAAAAGTTTTTTTTTTTGTATGGACAATTGTCCACGAGGGGGGGGGGGTAACAGATTCCCAAAAAAGTGTCCACGTGGTTTATGGATGGTCCCTTATTATGAAACTTCGAAATAATCTTCAAGGAGCGATTTTTTTTAAATGTATTGAGATTTGTTATATAAATTAAACATAACATTACAACTCATTATTTTTAAAACATCTGCTTAACAACTCGTATTAATAACAATTTTATTAAAATCAAAATAACAAAATTCGAAAAATTACAGAATTTCAAAAAATTTAAGCTATGAAACATTTTAGATTTTCTAAGTTTTTTCAAAATAATAATTGAAATTTTAAAATTTTTGGTTTATTGAAAAAATGAAAAATTCTGTTGCCACTCTGATTCAGGTAGAATTGATTCTACTTCCAATTATCACAACATGACGAAATCCACTTAACAATCTGTTAAAATCTCCGTCTAAAAGCGAAATTTAATGTTAAAATTCAAAAATAGGAAATCTTGAATTCAACACTTGGATATTTCAGAATTTACATATTCAAATAATTATAAAAAAATAGATTTTTTTATTCAAAATTGCCAAAACATACCGATTCAAAAAACGTTAAGGAGTACGAATTATTAAATTGAAAAATTACGAAAATATTACAATTGATTGTTATTTTTTTTATTTTTTAAGAAAGTTCTTAAGTTTTTAAATTATTAAATTATTAAATTATTTTATTATTCAATTATTGAATTATTAAATTATTTAATTATTAAATTATTAAATTATTAAATTATTAAATTATTAAATTATTAAATTATAAAATTATAAAATAATTAAATTATTAAATTATTAAATTATTAAATAATTAAATTATTAAATTATTAAATTATTAAATTATTAAATTATTAAATTATTAAATTATTAAATTATTAAATTATTAAATTATTAAATTATTAAATTATTAAATTATTAAATTATTTCGGACTCATAATTTTGTTTAGAGAAATTTAGTGAAGAAAATAATAAAAAAATCGTGTTTCGATTTTCCAGAGTAAAATTTTGGCGAGAATTATCAAGTACAAAATCCCTAGATTTTATTATTTGGTGATTTGTTTTATGGTTTTAAATGTTTTAAATTTTTGTATTTATTTTTTTCCTGAATTTGTTTTCAAAGCTAATATTTTTTTCAGAAATGGCAAAAAAGGTTCCACTTGGTGCAGGTGGGATATGAATCCACAACTGATCAACGGTACTGATCCAAATGCTTTCTGTATTATTCTTTATTCGTTTGAAATTTCATTCATTATGTTACTCTCTTCTATGTTTGCCGCGATTTTTTTTTATATGGCGCGGATTTCGCGCGGATTGGGTTTTGGGGTCGGCGCGGATCTGGCGCGGATTTTTTTTCGACTTTTCCGTAACAACCCTGAATATATACAGTATGTAAAAAAAGTATTTACACCCCTTGGGCACTATGCACATTTTGTGATGAAACATGTAAACAATTTAATGTTGACATAAACCTAGTACTACGTTTTGTTCAGAAACTCATGCCGAACATTTTGCTGCAAAAAGCTCATGAAAAGATGTTTTCTATAAAAAGTTATATAACAAATACTATTACAAAATTAAAAAAGGTGCAAAAAAGTTTGTACACCTTTCGAAAATTAACATAAATAAAGTTATTTGTTGACAAATCACCATAAATCCAGTCTCCCAACTCCAAATAGGCATCCTTGACTGATTAAAAAAATAATTTGGATTGAATATAAAGTTTACTAATTACTTAGTATAAAAGTTTATATAACTCTGGAAATTCTATATAAAACTTATATAAACTTAATTTTGCAAACTTTCAATTTAACTAAATGTCAATATATTACCATAAAATTGCTAAATAAACATTTTGGAGTGGGTATAACACCGTTTTGGGGGTCTTTGTATCGCTAGAATAGTTTTTTCGTTGGAATTTCGTACCAACCCGGAATTACGTCGTCGAAAAATCCGCCGGCATCCGAACCGGTCCACAATTCACAAGTTAACCTATGTGGCATCGGAAAGGGCATAAAATTTCCGATCTTTTGATACCCATACATCTAGGTTTTCTATAAAACCCACGTTTTTAAATACCTGGGCAAAAGTAAGTTTGATCCACGAGAACAAAAATTACGAAATTCCATACATTTTTGGCAGATTGCTCAAACGGAACCATAACAACGTTTTTGCCTAGGTATTTAAAAACGTGGGTTTTATAGAAAACCTAGATGTCTGGGTATCAAAAGATCGGAAATTTATGCCCTTTCCGATGCCACATAGGTTGACTTGTTAATTGTGGACCGGTTCGAATGCCGGCGGATTTTCCTACGACGTAATTCGGGTTGGTACGAAATTCAACGAAAAATCTATTCTAGCGAAACAAAGACCCCAAAACGGTGTTATACCCACTCCAGAATGTTTATTTAGCAATTCTATGGTAATATATTGACATTTAGTTAAATTGAAAGTTTGCAAATTAAGTTTAGATAAGTTTTATATAGAATTTCAGAGTTATATAAACTTTTATACTAAGTAATTAGTAAACTTTATATTCAATCCAAATTATTTTAATCAGTCAGGATGCCTATTTGGAGTTGAGACTGGATTTATGGTGATTTGTCAACAAATAACTTTATTTATGTTAATTTTTCGAGGAAACTTTTTTGCACCATTTTTATTTTTGTAATAGTATTTGTTATATAACTTTTTATAGAAAACATCTTTTCATGAGCTTTTTGCAGCAAAATGTTCGGCATGAGTTTTTGAACAAAACGTAGTACTAGGTTTATGTCAACATTAAATTGTTTACATGTTTCATCACAAAATGTGCATAGTGCCCAAGGGGTGTAAATACTTTTTTTACATACTGTAGCATGACGGGTTTTCTTACAAAAACCACCCTTTTTAGAATCTTCCGAAGTTTAGCTAAAATCGTTTTTTTAGCATAACTTTTGAAGTACTTTTCTAAACTTCATAATATTAACTAGGGTCTTGTGGGACCCCAAGACGAATCAAATGAGACCAAAACGGTCCACATCGGTCCAGTCAGTCCGGAGATAATCGTGTTCATATTTTTCGGTGCACGGACTCACATCCAGACACACGCACAAACATTTGTTCAGAATTTGATTCTGAGTCGATATGTATACGTGAAGGTGGGTCTACGAGGTCAAATGAAGAAGTTCATTTTTCTAGTGATTTTATAGCCTTTCCTCATTGAGGTGAGGAAGGCAAAAACACAACATGTTTGAAAGAGGATTTTCTCTCGGCAGCATCCAAACAATAAGTCATAAGTGACATTTCAGTTTGACAGATATGCAGTTACGGATTTTTCAGCAATGTTTTTGTTCATTACCGAATTTCAGCAAAAGTGACGATTACTGAATCGCATTCAGTTAATTATTTTACTGAAATGACAATCCAAAATTTGCTGCGTATGCAGTAATTTCTGTACTGTACCAAACTATACCACTGTTGTATTACAATTGGTCCTAAAATGAAGCTTAGATTGCTGATATTATTGTTTCCAGCGATAACGCACCACAAAGAGTTTTAAATGGATTTTTAAATCAATTTTGAAAAATTAACCTCGCGGTCCTTCTTGACAGAAAAGCTCCTACTTGACAGCTCGTTCCAAGGGGACTATAGTTGATCCATCAAAAAATGTTGTTCTGTCAATTTTTTTTGCATTGAAATGAAAAAAAGTTTACCGTTGTACATAAAAATTGACATAGGGCTATAATACTCAATTTAAATTATGATGGTATCGTTCTATAGTAGAAAATGTGAAAAACAAGCAAAAATTGCAAAAGTGAATTAAAAACATGAAAAAGGTGTAGAAATGAGGGAGCTAAAAGCTTTAGGACGTTTCGCGTACGCACACTAGCGCACCGTTTGATTTTGCTGGCCGGAGTTAGTCAAAGAACGGAATATTATGAAGATTCGGATTCGCTAATTGGAACGATTGACAGCTGTCAAAAGCTAGAAACCACGCAAGAAATGTAGATTAGTAAGGAAAGGCGAGTATTCTAACTGTCAAAATAGTTAGTTAGCAGTTCCGGGCAAATTCCACCGGATTTTTTTTTCTGTAGGGTTGTTGAGCATGTCAAACAGGAAGTCAAAAAAATGATGTTAGTGAAAAAAAAAGATCTTTTTTTCAAACCCTTGGCAATGTCACAGAAACAATCCAAACAACCAAACTCAAAATATGAAGAGTTCTCCTTTTCAATGTTGTGTTGAAGTTGGTCAATTTAACACATAAATCTAGCTAGCTAAGCATCTAAACTATTTCTCATTTTGTTTTCTCCTTCCAGATTGATCATGTTTTTGGCATCGAAGTAAATCTCGCCGCCGCAGCGACAGATTGTTTGTGATGGTAACATGTTGCATCAACATTAGCAAACCCCCACTAGCTCCCCGCCCCTCCCCGCACCGGTCTGGTAAGGTTCGGGAAATTTGGCCGTTGTCCAAAGTGAACCGTGCGGTCGCGGTCGGACAACGTTTAGTGTTTATTTTGTATTGCGTTTGCAGCAATGTGGATTATGATTTATTGTCATTACTCGATCACACATGTCTACTCTGAAAAGCCAAAATCCTGTAAGTGGTATTTTTGTTTTGTTTTTTTTTTTTTACCTTATTGTTAGTAACATCATTTTATCGTACTCTCAGATAGTAATATCCGGTAGCCGTGCGCGTTTAGTTTTGAAATGAAGTCAAAATTTAAGTTTTTGAATTCACATCGCACAAACTGTTCGAATTCAATGGAAAAACCACAAAGGTTTTGTGTTGAGGAACAGATTATCCATTCTTTTTAAAACAAATAAAAGCAAACAAATTAGAACAAATGTTATCACACTAATCGAATGTATCTCATCCCATCCGAAATAATGATTATCACAATAGTTTATTTAATAAAGCAGCGAAAAGGATAAGCTCATAAGTGTAACTAAACATAATTTTATCATCATACCAATAATAGAATAATGTCGTCGGGACTCGATCTCGATGTCCAAACCTACCATTGATTGTTTTGTTATAGAACTTTATTTTATTTGTTTGTTTTAAACGCGGATGCCAATTTGGTCGGAGGTAGACAATTATTTAACAAAAAGCCGAGCAGGAAGCGGATGCAGCCATATGTAAAGAAGGGATAACTTTACTGTTTATTTCTCGCTCCTATTTATTTTTCTATAATCCATTACGCAAGAACAGAAATCGGTCAATTTTCGCTTAGTTTTTGGATTTATTATTAAATAGTAAGCATGAATCATACACATATTTAACTACTTTCTCTAAGGCTACGGTCGTGCTGCAGTGATACAATAATTACCATGATATAAAGCAGCATTGGCAAACGAAAATCGCTCTTTCACCGCTTGGAAAAAATAAATCATGCAAAACGATGCAATAAAAAAAAAAGAACTTCTTTCACGTTAGCGAATAAGTGATATTTTTCGTCTTCTGACGCTACACTCTCACAGTGAAATTAAAATGTTTCTTAAGCATTGTACGAGAGGGGTGGCACATAATTTTAAAAGAATAATGCTTGCTTTTAAAAGTATCATTTTATATTTGTAAGGAAAGTATATTTATATATTACTGTAATATAGCTTGTAAGATGCTTCGCTCTTGATCGTATTTTATTTACACTACAATAAATTTGTTTTCTTCTGTAATAAACTTATCTGTATTCTAACTGTGAAGAATGTTATTTCTGAGCAATCGTATCCGAAATATCCTTTGATCGGTCCTTGCTTAGCCCAGTTAAACAGCGCCCAACTACCGAACAAGTACTATTTTTTGACATTTTTGATTGAATTATCCTGATTTAAAAGCGAAAATGGCGTTACGAATATTGCACGCCCGAAATATCAAAATCACGCAGTGGTACCAACATTAAATAAAGTGTGCCGCAATTTAATGTTGGAACAACCCTCTAGTGTCCAATTTATTTTTGAAGGATTTTTATATTTCCCGTGTTTAGGAGGCTCATTTTGAGCATTTTTTGTTCTACGAAAAATTTGGCTTCTCTTGTTTTACGGTTTTCTTGTTTCATTTTTAGTATTTTAATTTGCATTTATCTTGTTTAGTTTGTTTTCGGTAGTATTTGGCCTATTCTACCACCTCCTATCATTACATTTTGCCTATCTAATTTTTCATGTTTTTACAGTAACTTTTTCAATTTTTTGCATGTTTTTCACAGTTTCTGCTATAAAATGGCACCATTATCATTTAAATTGTAAAAAATGCGTAGAATCATAGTCTGGGGCACTAGAATAAGTACTGCATACTTCTTTTTACTTTAAATATAGGAAATGTTAGTAAAAAACACAGCCAAAGTACATTTTTAAAAACATTGGCAAAGTCACATAAAACAAGTTAACCTTCTTACCCACAACCCACAACCTGGCAGTCTGCCTGACGCCGGTATCATGCATCGGAATGGCAATAAGGGTCCGTGCCACTGTGGTTCTTGGCGCCACCGGAAATGAAATAGCCAACAAGTGGGTCATTCCCGAGTGGTTCCGACTGGTTCCGCCGTGCGGCCATGCAGACCAACAGGCCCGACTACAAGAGCGATTCCGCCGAGCATGAGCAGTATTTTATCGTGGTGCCTGGAGGTATACCTATCGTGGCGATCCGCGGCAAGGAGACTAGGATCAAGCACATTGGAAGGAGCGATGACCTGGGGGAACAACACGTCCCGCGACCTTGGGTGATCTAACCGTACGCGTTTCATCTTAATGTTTTCCGCAAGAGGCACCAAATTATGTTTTAATTTATGCTGCAGGACTTCAAAGGCGAGATTGTTCTAAAGATGAATGAATAAATAAAATAGTTTTCTGCAAAAAAACTTTTTATATTATTTTGAAAAATGCAACCAACACCAAAATTTTCAACAAAAAGTTCATATAAAGTTTACTAAAAAAAATGAGTAAAACTCAACGGTTAATTCACTTAGCTTTTACGTGTAAAACACATAGAATCAATGTGAAATAATCTGGTCAAACAAATCCCATTTCTACTAGGGCCACCTCGTAGAAGTTACGTGAAAACTGTAGTGGAAAAAAACCACATAGCTTTTCACGTAACTTCAACGTGAATTTTGTTTTGAGTGTACGCGTGTGGTGGAAGAATCTTCATAAGTAAGATGGCCACGGACGAAGATGGTTAATTTTCTTTCTTGTCGGCTTGAAAAAGGTCTGCGGTTTGTTTAAAATTTGTTTAAAAATAAGCCCTGAGTAGTGCAAAAAGCAACTAAGAAGTGAGTACAAACAAAAATGGACCAGTAGAAGATAAAATTTTATAAAAATCATGTTTCGCCTATTTTTACAGAAATCAAGTGCCAGCTCAAGGTCTGCTTCAGAATCCGCTCTCCGGATCCAGTGATCCGGAACTTCACCGGAACATTCGCGCTATGATTCGGCGGTCGGCGACAACAACTTTTTTCTGGCGCTGGCCTAAAATTGCAAGCGATTCTTCCCGTACTCCGTCATGAAGTGCCATCAAGATAAACGGATCGCGCGGACACGGCCTCGCACGCACTTACGACGCAGCATGAGAGTGGGTTCTGTGTGTTTTACATAATAAAAAAAATGTAGATTTGTGCATAATCAAATTTAAAGTGGTAAATAAATAAATCTAGTTGAAAAAATACGGAAATCAAAACTCATTTTTTAATCATATGAAAGTCACTGGAAAATCATTTGATTTTTACTACAAATTCATATCATTTTCATGAGCATTTGCATTGCAAGGTCATGTGAGCTTCCATGTAAAATTAACGTGTTTTGCACATGGATTCACAGTGTCGCGAGATTACATTTTTTCAAGTGCTTTACATATGAAATTTACATGCTATGTCGTATGGGGCGGATTCATGTGTGAAACATGTGATATTGCTATGTGCCTTTCTTTCAGTGTGGAGAGGAAGTTCGGGTTTTATTCACTCAAAAAAAAAAATTCACGTTGAAGTTACGTGAAAAGCTATGTGGTTTTTTTCCACTACAGTTTTCACGTAACTTCTACGAGGTGGCCCTAGTAGAAATGGGATTTGTTTGACCAGATTATTTCACATTGATTCTATGTGTTTTACACGTAAAAGCTAAGTGAATTAACCGTTGAGTTTTACTCATTTTTTTTAGTAAACTTTATATGAACTTTTTTGTTGAAAATTTTGGTGTTGGTTGCATTTTTTCAAAAAATAATATAAAAAAGTTTTTTTTGCAGAAAACTATTTTATTTATTCATTCATCTTTAGAACAATCTCGCCTTTGAAGTCCTGCAGCATAAATTAAAACATAATTTGGTGCCTCTTGCGGAAAACATTAAGATGAAACGCGTACGGTTAGATCACCCAAGGTCGCGGGACGTGTTGTTCCCCCAGGTCATCGCTCCTTCCAATGTGCTTGATCCTAGTCTCCTTGCCGCGGATCGCCACGATAGGTATACCTCCAGGCACCACGATAAAATACTGCTCATGCTCGGCGGAATCGCTCTTGTAGTCGGGCCTGTTGGTCTGCATGGCCGCACGGCGGAACCAGTCGGAACCACTCGGGAATGACCCACTTGTTGCACCGAGAAAAAAGAGTTCCCAAAATCGTGAACAAGCGTTCATGAAAATGGGAACCTCGAACAAAGTGTTCAAATTTCATGGTACGATTTTGAAAAACGTACCATGGAATTTGAACATTTTGTTCGAGGTTCCCATTTTCATGAACGCTTGTTCACGATTTTGGGAACTCTTTTTTCTCCGTGTGGCTATTTCATTTCCGGTGGCGCCAAGAACCACAGTGGCACGGACCGTTATTGCCATTCCGATGCATGATACCGGCGTCAGGCAGACTGCCAGGTTGTGTCTTTTCTGGTTACCTTCGAAAAGATCTCTACGTCACCGCCTAGAACCAGTCAGAATTCCGGTGGCCGTCGTATAAGAAGATGTTAGGTCCAGAAGTTAACTGAAATATCGTCAGAAATAATCGTCAGTTATAAATAAAAAACGTTACTTAATCCACCTTTAGGTGGTTGGCGCCTTCCTCACAATTAAAGGGTGCTATCCAAAATGCAAAAAGTGAGTAAATAACACTTAAGTGCTTATAACTTTTGATAGGGTTGTCAGATCTTCAATGTTTTGGACGCGTTGGAAAGGTCTTCTGAATACCTATCCAACGATAGGTCGCATGAGAGATCCGGACAGCATTTTCATCAAAATATCTGAGATCCGGCCTCGAAAAAGTGCTTAAAAAACACTTAAGTGCTTATAACTTTTGATAGGGTTGTCAGATCTTCAATGTTTTGGACGCGTTGGAAAGGTCTTCAGAATACCTATCCAACGATAGGTCGCATGAGAGATCCGGACAGCATTTTCATCAAAATATCTGAGATCCGGCCTCGAAAAAGTGCTTAAAAAACACTTAAGTGCTTATAACTTTTGATAGGGTTGTCAGATCTTCAATGTTTTGGACGCGTTGGAAAGGTCTTTTGAATACCTATCCAACGATAGGTTGCATGAGAGATCCGGACAGCATTTTCATCAAAATATCTGAGATCCGGCCTCGAAAAAGTGCTTAAAACACTTAATTGCTTATATCTTTTGATAGGGTTGTCAGATCTTGAATGTTTTGGACGCGTTGGAAAGGTCTTCAGAATACCTATCCAACGAAAGGTCGCATGAGAGATCCGGACAGCATTTTCATCAAAATATCTGAGATCCGGCCTCGAAAAAGTGCTTAAAAAACACTTAAGTGCTTATAACTTTTGATAGGGTTGTCAGATCTTCAATGTTTTGGACGCGTTGGAAAGGTCTTTTGAATACCTTTCTAAAAATGTATAGCATGACGGGTTTTCTTACAAAAACCACCCTTTTTACAATCTTCCGGACTTTTGCTAAAATCGTTTTTTTAGCATAACTTTTGAAGTACTTAACTAAACTGCATAATTTTTAATAGCGACTTATGGGACCTCATGACGGATCGAATGACGCCAAAACGGACAAAATCGGTTCAGCCAATGTCTAGATAATCGAGTGACAAATTTTTTGATCAACATCCCACCACACACACAGACATTTGCTCAGAATTTGATTCTGAGTCGATAGGTATACATGAAGGTGGGTCTAGGAGGTCTAATTGAGAAGTTCATTTTTCGAGTGATTTTATAGCCTTTCCTCAGTAACGTGAGGAAGGCAAAACTGTTCAACTTAATTTAACTTACCATCATTTACATTTTGACGAGCACAAGTTCGGTTTCTGATCTTCACCGTTCGCCATCAATTTTCATACTAAAATAATCACGTAGAAATTTGGCCCACTCGAGTAAAAGAAGTTTCGTCGAAGTTACATTCCAAAACACATAGAAGCTACATGAAAAAACCTAGTGGAAAAATACTATAAGGTTTTTCATGTAATATCAACGTGAAATATTTTTTTTGCCGGTACACTTTCACATTATTTTTACGTGTGTCACGTAAAACGGACCTATGGAGGGGAAAATTGGGATTACGTGATTTTTCACGTAGCATCTACATGTGGATTTTTTTGAGTGTTCGCTTTTTGTCGCCAAATGAGCAATTCTCTACGAAGTCGGCAGATTTTGTGTACTTTTTTATTTGGCTCAAATTTTAACAAAAGATGCCTTTTTGTGTCAAAGTTACATACAATTTTGACAGCTGTCGTTTCGTTCGTTTTCGTTTTCGTTTTACGGAGCAAGGTGGGGGACGCGGCCTCAAGTCAGTCCAAGTCCGGTTTCTTGTGGAAAATAGGGTAGTGGCCGAACTAGTATTGCATACCAAATGAACACCACCGGAAGATATAGAGGATCAGGAGGGGGAAGGTGAAAGAAAATTAGTGTAGGTGTGAGTAGTAAGAACTTGGATGACTTAAGCAGTTACGTTAATCTAAGTTTAACACTGAATAAAGGAAATCTGAAATTATGATTCAAAGTAAAAAGGCCCGGAAGAAATTGAATTATAAGTTAATTAAATAAGAAAATGTAAATAATCGGAGATTTATACAAAGGACACCTATGATGTATTTCAAATTTAAAGGAAAAAACTGGAAACCGAAAGATGAAAACTAACTTGTCTATGGAATATAAATCTTGATGCATTTTTTTCTGGGCCCCGTCCTGTCGCGTCTGTCAGTAGTCTTATCGTACATTACAACTAGAAGCAGATGTGCAAATGAAATAGTACACTTCGACCAGTTTAACCATTGATTAAAGTCCAATCTATTATTTACGGAAAACAAACATTTATCAACAACCTAAACTAAACTTTCTGAAAGAAACTTGAATCTCAAACTCCCAAATGCCAAACATTCCTTTACCTTGTTTTTAACCCAATAAACATAACTGAACAGTTCATACTTTACAAGTTGAACACTCGTTGTTAAGACGACTATTTCCGTAGTAACAGTTCAATAGGGCGAATCTGTATTTGTAAACAAGCAGTCTATCCCCCTCTTACTTGACGTGAACTGTCACTTGAGCGAAAGGGATAGACTGTCTGTCCACAAATGCATACGCGCTCCATTGAACTGTTATTACGGATTTCGTGCCTTCCATTTCATTAGGGCACAGAAGCTCTGCAAACAAGAGTGTATCCCTATCATACATTATGTAAACTGTCATTTGAGTGAGAGAGATGCATCCCTGTTCACAAAAACCATGTGTCCCTTTGAAATGTTAGGCTCCATTTGATCGTCAAAACTCCAGTAGATCCTCGATTCGCAACAATGGTCGATACAACCATAATCCGAAAACCGTTAGTTCAACAGATTAACGAATTTTGTCCGATATCATTTCATTACTGATTGATCGAGACTCTATGGCTTTTTTGACTATTCCGAATGGTTAGCATACCACATAAATTGAAATCAGAGATTCTGAAAGCATTACTTAACTCACTTACACACAGATGGAGTCTGGAACTATTAAACAACCTAAAGTTACAAAAAATACTAACTATTCTGACTAAAACTAATTTATCAAAATACCAAATCCTAACCTAACACCCACTTTGAAAAAAACGAAAAAAATCACAATGCCTAGGAGAGGCCTCTCTTACTGTTTTGTGTAAGCGTTGCTGTGCTTTATGAATTTCTACCTAAGCTAACGACGTATCAAAAAGATTAAAACCTGTTCAAAGCAGATTTTACAAACAAGAATATTGAGATGCAAATAAAAAAAATCAATATCTTGCAATTTTACATAGTACAATAGTTGTGATTTCTATCAACACAAGTATATAAATATAAAATAAATGTGTGATATATATCAACATCGGAAACCATCTTTGCAAATAGCCCTGAAACGACGGCAACGTGTGGCTCCATCTCCAGGGACATACAATTTTGACAGCTGTCGTTACAAAAATGGTACTTAAATATATTTAAGCTATAAATATATTTAATTTTAATATATTAACTAATTAATTTTAATATATTTTAATATATTAGAAAATCTGTAACTTTTTTGATCTACTTTACAGGACCCGAAAGACTCAAGGTCCTTAATAAAAAAAGATGCATCTTTGAGCCATAAAGAAATGTGGACAAAAAAAAATCAAGACTAACATTTCAAAAGGGCCAAACATTCAACATAACGACCATTTGAAATGTAAGTCCCGATTACAAAATGTTCAAAATATATTTTTCGAAAAGATCATGGAAATGATCATAAATTTTCACAAATACTTAATGTTTCAACATTCAAAATTTTTCCATTTTTTGCTGAGATATTGGCATTAGTAATCGTTAGAATGTTTAAATGAGACCTAAAAGGCTTAAAAGTTGCGGTTTTCCCTAAAGCATCTCAGCCCTTCTTGACAGAATAGGTTTTTTTGCATTAAGGCCGATGCAAATATTTTTCAATGTTTTTCTCCCTCGGCTCTGGCCGGGATCGAGAAGGGGCAGCAAAAAAATTTAAAAAAAAAATTGAGAAATAACAAGTCATAAATTTCAACAATTGCATGGAAAAAGTGTTTTAAAACGCATTTTACACTAGCTCAACTCAAGGGAAATAATGAACTTTGGGGTCCCCAGAAACACGTAATCTTTGAATTTATCAAAAATATTTAGACGGGGCCGAATGGATTTTCTCCAAATTTTGTATGGAAAATTAGTGCGGTTCGGTTCTCCTACACATTGCATGCAATTTTTAGTTGTATGCAAGAACGACAAACCACCCTAACTGGGTCCTAAAATGAAACTTAAATTTGGGATATTATTGTTCACAACGATAAAGCTTATTTTTCCGAGTACAATGACCCTTTTTACGACCGCAATGGATTTAAAATGATTTTTTTTAATACTTCGCGGCAGAGTTCGGAAACTCACTCACAAGTTACTCAACCATGAGGAAAAACTAAGTTACCTGCGAGTAAATTACTCATCACTCTCGGTGAGTGTGAGGGCCTTCCTCATTTACTCACAAAGAGGGCTTTGAGCGCTCATGAGGGCTATTTTAGAAAACAAATTTCGAGATATCAAACTCTACATCGGTAATTTTCTTATTCATTCAACAGCGAAAAAGTAGTCCTGTTGGTAGAGGCGCAGTGCTATCAATTAGTAGTTTTTTTTTTATCACAGTGGTTCAAATCCTGATTTTAGTCTGTTTTTTTTCAGCTGTTTGTTGTCAGCTTCCAGCTCTCCTACCGACGGATTGGTCAAAGGTTGTTTAGACGGGGAATGCCTCTGCGGGTGAATTTAACAGCTCAACCAGCAGTGGATGGCCGTGTTGCTGAGGTAAGTGGCCACTCCCGGTCGTCGACATTTGTACAAATGTGTTTTGGTTAAGAATCGGGACAGCCAGAGAAGTTGCAGTAGCCACCGGTGGCTTTGGCTTGGAGGTTCACTGAAAACTAAAAAAGGTCGACTAGTGCTTTGGACAGCTTTAGGCTAGGGCCATCGGCGGCCGCTGAGGCTCCATTGGCGTATCCTGGTTCTTAGGCAAGACATATTGGTAGAACTGTCAGCGACCGATAGTGGCCGCAGTTGCACGCTGTAGAAGGGAGTGGCCATTGCCCACAGCAACACGGCCATCTTCTTTTGTCGTCTGTGGCCTCCGATTTAACCTGCGGTAGGTCAATCCACAACGGATTCGACCGGTCACCAATCTTAAAATTATGAAAATAATTGCACATCCGCTGGACTTTGACAATCCAAGTTTTTTTTGAAATAATGAAAAAAAAATACGAGACAGACAAAAAAATATTGTTTCCACTTTAATACCAACACATAACCTTCGGATTAATAGACATTGACGCTACCCCGAATGTACAATCGATTGATAAAGTCACTTGATTTTGGATTGATGTGGTCATTGATTTTAAAAACAACAAATTGTTGGAAACGGCCTACTCACACCCTCATTTTACTCAAATATGAGTAAATTTACTCAGCCCTCACACTCACGGTGAGTATCGAGAGTGTTTACTGTGAGGAAGCCTACTCAATTTGTGAGTGTGAGTGGTTTTCCGAACTCTGCTTCGCGGTCCTTCTTGACAGAAAAGGTTCTTCTTGACAGCTTGTTCCTTACTTACTTTACTTTTACACTGAAAGAAACCAACATAGCAATCTCAAGTGTTTTTCCACGTGAGAGTCTCCAAAAATCTACACAATAAAATCACGTGCTTTTCCTTTGACCCGCACATGTTTTACATATCAAATGGACTTGAAAACCATTTGATACCAGCTGATCATAAGCGAATAATCATTCATTCTTTTTTCTCCTGCTTTTCACTTCAGATTCAAATGAATTTCATATCGATTTGCCCCATTCGACATTTCCTTTGATTTTAAAGTGAAAAACACGGTAGATTGAAATGTTTTGGTTTTTGAATGCGAGTGGCGAAAAACTCTTCATTAGTAAGATGGCCACGGACGATACTGGTGGAAAAATTGCTTTGCGGAGATAAATATTCTTTTAGACAACTTCCTGAGATTATTTTTTAATAATTGTGCGCTTGTGGTAGGTAAAATCAAAAGAAACAATAGAGCTGTTTGAAATTAATGTTTATAATTTTTTCCAGATGATCAGGATCCGGCCAGAGGTCGTCTTCGGAATCTGCTCCTGATCCTGATCCGAAGCTGTGGTGCAAGTGGTGCCGGTGTTTCTTTAGATTTATCATGAAAAACAGGGGCGGAATACGGATCCGCGAGCTGCCGGATCGAGAAGAACAAAATGATTGTCTTGGTGCCATTTTGCTCGGCCAGCTTCAACCCGTTCCTCAACGACCTGACCTTGGTGATTCTCCGGTTCGGCAGGGCGTACTTCCCGGTAGATCAACACAACGCCAGCCAGTGAAGTGAAGTGTGTGATTTATGTAATTTACATAAAAAATAGAAATAAAAGCTATTTATAATTGAAACCGTAACAAAAAATAAATACATGATAAGAAAACCCCTCTTATTATTTTGCTCATTTGAAAAACAATGGAAAACCATTCGATTTACACTACAAAACCATTTGACATTAATGAGAAAAGCATTGCGAATTCATGTGCATCGTCACATGAGGTTAACGTGTTTTGCTTTTGAATTTACCGCGTCGCGCGTTTAGAATTTTCGAAGTGATTTCCACGTGATAATCACAAGCAAAGTCGAATGGGGCAGATTCACGTGTAATACATGTGATATTGCTATGCGCCTTTCTTTCAGTGTATTGGTCGTACAACCTCCGGGTCATGAGCTGTCTTCAGATGCGTTGCCATCTAACTCGTTGCTGGGTTGCTTCTCTCCAATTCCGACTCGGAACTCCCACACTTTCTTTCCCACTTGGTTTAACCTGGGATTTAACCACCATGCACGTTGCGCCCCCCTCCGCCGCGTTCCAACCGGCTCCGAATTGAACACCAACTCGGTTGGCGCGCAACCAGTGCGTCCGGCATCCTTGCGACGTGTCCGGCCCACCTGATCCGGCCAGCCTTGGCGACCTTCCGAATACTTGGCTTGCCGTAGAGTTACACCAGCTCGTGGTTCATCCTTCTCCTCTATACAGCGCACGCCGCCAAAGATCGTCCTAAGCACGCGCCCGTCGCGCCGTTCAAAAACTTCAAGCGCTTGTAGGTCCTCCTCGAGCATCGTCCACGTCCAATCTAAATTGCTGTTTCCGATTCGTCTCAGTTGACGGTAGAAAATCAATTTAATTTTTCCCAATCTACTACTCCACTACACCGCTCTCCAACTGTTTAGATCTCGGGTAGGCGTAATCGTCCAACTCCCTATTACTTGCGCAACCGTCAAAAACTTTTCAACTGTCAACTGCTAAACGAATCGAGAGAAGAAGCTCGATATTTTTTCGCAATCCTCCTCCGTGTGTCGTACGCGTTCCGTTGCGCGTTTCATTTGCATATATTCTCCTGTGTGTGTCGTCGTCGGTCGCGGGAGTACCGTTTTTCGTTTTTTCGCTCCGTTTTTCAACCCAGCGGAAGAAAGGTACCCCTTGTAAGCCTAGCAGAGTCTAGACAATAAATGTGAGTAGTTCGGCGCAGCAGTTCCCCTAATTCCCGTAGTGTGGTGGCCATTCCGTCAACCTCCCGCGCGATAACTGCGTAGTCAGCGAACCAATTACCATTCCCCGCCCTCGCTGCGGTCACCCCCTCGTACAAAAGAACTAGGGTAAGAGGTTCGCGATTTTCGGCGATTTGCGTTGCCCTCCTTTGCTTTGCTCTAATCGAAGTTTTGGTTTTATTTTCCCGGTGGAATCTACGCTGAACAATTTGACGACGACGACGACATTGCGTTATCAGCTTGCACCCGGACGACAGGAGGAATAAGAATCAGCCCCCCTCTCCCTGCTGGCAAGAGGAAGAAGCGCGCAGAGATAACAACAATCGGCGGGGCCTTGAATCGTCGACAGTGGCGCCGCCGCCCCGGGGGCAATTGTTGACCAGCAGCGTTAGTCATCACCGTCATCACCTTGTTGAAGAAGCTATGAGCTGCGCGGTTGACCGCTGAAGATTTTAAGCAGAAAAGACAACTTGCAGGAAGTTCCCTCGTAGAAGAGTAGCGAGAATCCGGATTCACCGTAGAATCAGCAGGTGAGTTTCGTCGGGGACCTCAATTGGTCACGTCCTGTTACTGTATGTGTGTCGAGTCCCGGCTATTACAATTGGGAACTTCCCACTCGGCTGATTAAGAGAAGCTTTGTTTGTAATTTAAGGACGATTCTCGCGTAGGGAGAAGGAAGGAGCAGGGTTCAATGTTGTTACGAAATCGCCAAGTTCTGGCGATTTTTTTGTGTGTGTCAGTTTCTTTCTTTGTTGGCATTTTGTGTGCAATAGGTCAGGTGTGCTGCAGCGCTGCAGCCGGGAAGAGATATGGATGACGGAGTTACATTGATTACTGCTGCTGTTGCTTGAATAGCTGCTTCGTTTCGACTGTGGCGCAATGTAACGAGAGCTCATTTGTGTGTCATTTGGTTGTTTTGCGCTGTGCACTGTCGAGATAATTATCAATTTTCTTTAATGGAGCTCTGTGGGTTTGCTATTTTTGGAAAATGAAAGGGAGAGATAAATCGCGTTCGTTGCTGCTGATAAAAGGACTTTTTTTTTGTGGAGGCGCGTGATTTGTTTGTTTGTTGGTGTCTGGAAATGGTGGAATTTCCCTGAAATTATGGAATTACTGAGAACGACGGTGGCGGGCTATCGATTTCTTAGAAAAAATGGAAATCTTATCCTTCTGCTACTCAAAATTATTTCGTGATCTGTGTTTTAAAGTGATTTGTCAAATGTTAGGTAGCTGTTATTTCAAATTTAAATGACAACAATTCAAGAACATTAATTCAGCATGCTATGGAGGAAATCCACTATCCAAATTTAGAAATTCTTGTTTTACACTAACGTTTCAACGTTTTTAAATGTTTTCTAACATTTTTTTTTAAATTCTACTTAAAAAATAGGTTAAAATATATCAAAATGCAACAATTTAATAATTTAAATATTTTAAAAATACAAAAATATAAATTCAAAACTCAAAAAGGAAAAAAAAATCTAAAATAAAAAAATCTCAATAATTTCAATTATATTCTTAAATCCTTAAGCTCCGAACTCTAAAATTAATATGATTTTTATAATTCTAAAATGCTTAGATTCTTTAACTCTATTTTTTCATAATAAATTCTTAGATTCTTAAATTCACAAATTCTTGAACTCGTAATATCTTAAAATAAAATAATTTTTGAAATTCCTGAAATTTAAATTTTTGGATTCATAAATTTTTAAATTTTTAGATTCTTAAATTCCCAAATTATTAAATTCTTAAATTCCAAATTACCTAAATTTGCAGGCCAAGGATTGATACCTAAGAGCATGCAATGGCACTGACCTTGTTGCGTGCTCTTCGGTTGACGTCCACGTAAGGAACATCCTGGAAGGAGCGTAACTAACTACATCCGTAGTTCTGTTAGATCATCCGAATTATCTTGATCAGAACAGTATAGCTCTGGTTCCTTGCGAGTGTCCTATTTTCTTACCTCCACGTTGGCTTGGTTTTCATGATGACCTAGCTGGTGGCCTGTGGAAACGGATCGTAAACCTTTGACCACCGCGGGTCAGAGTCGAGACGGCTGAAAGAAAGGGGCGCGACAATGTGGGAAAGGAAGTAATTTGTGATTGTAGACGGTATTGTTTTGATTCGCAGTATGTTGAGTCAACTGCTGTGGATGTACCTGAAACATCGCACAACGGGGTTTCTCTTCTCTTCATTCTCAGCTACCACCTTCTTCTATTTTTATTTTGCTCTTCTGATTCTCAATTCTTCACTGATTCTTCTATTTAATATCCAACATTTGATTTTAATTTTACTAACTTTTGGTTCTCTTATCTCTCAAAGCTTATCCACTCTTTTCTATCAATTGATACTGCTGTAACAAACTTTGTTTTTTTTTTTCTCCTTAAAAATATACTTTTCCTTAATGTACTAGTAATATCAAGTCTATTTATCATTCGCCTAATCTTTTTTGATTTTATTGCGAATTTATTTATTTGAATAATTCTTTATCTGTCCTATAAATTATCATTACTATAATCTAAGCTTGTTTTGTATCTCTATTTATTAACTATTGTCTAATTTTACATCTGATACATCTAGCTTCTCATTTTTATTCTTCAAAATACGTTCATCATTCTCTTACTATTGATACTTGATTTTTATAAAATAAATTCTCTTTTACTGTCAATTGTTTTCAATCTTCACCCTTTTTTTCAAACAAGTGAGGTTTGAGCCCTTACTCAATTTATGGAATGGTTAAAGGATTAACACAAATATTACTATTGTATTTTTGGTAAACTTTTATAACATGCTTAGGACCAAAAATTGTAACAAAACACCGCGACAAAAGAAATAGCAACAGATAAACAGACTCAACAATAGGGAAGATTTCAGAAGAAAACAATACACAGTATATAACAATAAGTTTTTGAATTCAAACTAAAAATAAAACAGTTTTTGCTTTAATGAAAGTTGTTAGGCACACTATAAATGGTTAGGCGCTTATACTTACATCAAACCCTACGTAATGTACCACCCCCGGCCGAGTTAAAATGCGTAACCGGAAAAGAAGGTGTGCATGCCTGGCACGAACACTCAAAGCGTGTTCTAGCGTGCTGCTCGTACTGACTCAGAGCAAGGGTGAGATGTAGGTGTAAGGGCAGTGCGTGTTCGTCGGGAACCTGGTGCATAAGATCGGTCAAGGCCCGTTCTTACACTGAAAATTGCGAATTGCGAATTCCAAATTACCTAAATTTGTAATTCTGATTTTTTTTGAGTTCTCAAATTGTGATTTTTTTTATTCTAAAAATCCTATTTTCAAAAAAGTCACCTAAAAATGGATTGGACTTGAAAACGGTGCACTTTATCAAAAATTCACTAAAGTACTTTTTATTGCAAATTTGATTTTGCATCGAAAAATAAAGTAAAAAAATTTTTGCGACCAATTTTCGATTTTTTGAAAAAATCAGTATTGATTCAAAAATTCATAACTCGCTCAAAGATTGTTTGCACAACCTGGAAATTTCTGAAAAGTTGGCATTTGATATCCTCTAGAACATATCAAAAAATAAATAAAATAAAAATAAATAAAAAATCACCAAATTTTTTTTTACCGTGTATCATTTTTTTTCCAGTGTAGTAATTGTAATTGTAATTGATTGTTTATTTGTGACGAGTAGTAGTATCCATATCTATACCTACAACATTGCCGAAGACACCAAATCGATCAAAAAATTCCTTCAAAAGCTACAGATTTTTGAATTTTCGGTACATCATTTATGTATGGCCAGCTGCCAAATTTGTATGGAAAATTATATGGACAAACTAATGATGCAAAATGGCTTTTTTGGGCATACCGAAGGCACCAAAAAAGTTTCAGTCGGATTAAAAAATACAAAAATTAAAATTTAAGAAAAAAGACCGATTTCGTATGACGGCTTTGTAAAAACCACGACACCCAATGTCAGACGGTAAACTGCCCCTTCTGTCCAAATGTCAAATTTCATGTCCAGTATCAAAAATTATGACGATTGAAACCAATATTGATCAAATTCGCTAGGTTTGGCCCCTCATCCGAACATTCCTAAGGGAACAGGCCACCCCAAGTTGTGGCCAATTCCGGTGTTCGAAATATCCCAGGGGCTCTCGGTCATTTCGGCTGGCTGCTTTTCGTTGCACCTGGTGTTGCCATTTCGACGCAATAGTGACTTGTTGCGTTCGAGACCCCTTCCCTAACACGGACGTAAGCATCAAGCAGCTATCAATCCTATCATACAACGTTTTCATCGTACTACATTTTTCTGCGTCAGACAAGGTCAACTCTGCAGCGACATCCATCGAGCATTGTGGTGCGCACCTGGGTTTAGACACGGTCGTACATCAGCTCCTAAAAAGTGAAAACGTGGAATTCAAGGACCCTTTTTCATACCGGAGAGGAGCTCAGCTGTTCTTGGATGCATTCTGTCATCTTTGTCCCGTTTCATTTTGCAGTTCACATATCAAATTGGATCTGAAAAGCGAGTCCCAAGCCGCTGTCATCACGAGTTCTATGATGTGGTGTTCAAACTCACCGCATGCTCCTTTGTAGATACCGGTGTTGCTGTAAGTAGTGTCAAATAACACCATCGCAAATACTCTGCCCGAAATTTTTAAATCCTGCTCTAGACTTGCGACTGCTCCAGCTTGGTTCTTTCCTGTTCCACTTTCAAATTTGGTGACAACAAGCAGCTAAACTTCACTTTTTGTTGACGAAGACACCACCACGTGTAGGCCGTCAACAATAGCTTTCCTTGCGCAGCAGGCATCGGCTTGCCGTCCCAATAAACTTCCAGAATACCCATTGGCGCGTAATTGGTTTAAAGCTCCGCTGCAATTTCTTCGCGAATTTGCTGATGACGTAGACGTATTTGTTTCCGTACCCGGTGCATCATCGTATACAAATATAATTATTATAAACTGCAAGAATATTGAAAAGAACTACTGCTACTGTTATACCATACCTAAAATTAATGCCGCGGCCGAAAATGCCAAACTTTCTTCTGTTGTCATATTGAAATGGCTTGAAGATTCATGCCCGTGTTTCCCTCGAACTGTCACTGCGCTTTGTATCAGCTGGATAGAGTCGCCTGGCTATCGCTTGACAAGTGGTATTGTTGGAGGATCATTCACACAATTTCATCTACAATTTATGTTTTTCTAATACATATGGCCTGTTTAAAACAAAAAATCTACATTAAATTGAGTAAACTTTTCAACTCCAAATTTTAAATTTGGCTTTACATACTTTACAAAAAAAACTTGAGATGCTTTTTAGTTGAACGCGAGTACCTTAGGTAGAAAGCCATGGCTTGACAAGTTGTATTAGTGGGACTCCCACTAATACAACTCCCACTGTGGGATTTCATTCACAAAAAAAACACGATTAAATACCATTTCTGATGACTATTTTTTATTTTAATGCAATAAAATAAATTGACAAGACAACACTTTTAATGAATTAACTATGGTTCCCTTGGAACGAGCTGTCAAGTAGAACCTTTTCTGTCAAGAAGGGTCGTGATGTTAATTTTTAAAAATTGAATTAAAAATCCCTTTTAAATCCTTTGCGATCGTACAAAGGGACTTAGAAAAATAAGCGTTATCATTGTGACAAATAATATCATAAATTTGAGCTTTAAGTTAAGCTCTAGGACCCCTGAAAAAATCTAGAATTTTGAGTTTTTTGTTTGCTTAAGTGCCGTTCTACGCATAACTGTCCCATGCCATTTTTGGACGATTTTGACTTTATGACATTTTTAGGCTTAGTTTTAGCTATTTGGCGGCCATGTTTGTTTTATAAAAACATTCAAATCTTAATTCAGAATGTTTCAATAAAAAAAAAGGTTTTCTTTGTGTTGTTTGTAGGAGCATTTTACATATAGTGATTATTTTTTCAATTCAATTTACTATTTCTGGACCCTGAATTCAGAACCAGAACCAGAACCAGTAATTACCCCAAAAGTGAAGGACACCATCTACCACCTTAAGAAAAACATATAAAATCTGGTACTTTGTTCGGAAACTCATTAAAAACAACACCAAGCCTGTTTGTCCCATCGTTAAACTTCTACGCATAATTGTCCCACCAAGTATTTTGTTACACGGAATCATTAGTTTTACGAAGCATTATGTCTTGTTTGACTGTTGTATAGCAAGAGAATCACAAGTAAGGGTGATAAACTGCTAACTGGGGCGATTAGGGACACATAGGGCGAACAGGAACCTACGGGACAATTATGCGTAGAAACACAGAAATCGGTTGAAAAATTTCAATCGCGTTTTTTCTCAGTTGCACTTTTTTGAAAATGGGACAATTATGCGTAGAACGGCAGTAAACAAGCCCAAGATTAGAAAAGTGACTGTAAATATGTAAATGTAAATATGCCAAATGCCATAAAACAAAACAAGCTGTGTTAGCTTGTTGATAAATGCAGATAAAAATATTAAAAATTAGAGAAAAAATAAAACAAGAAAAGTAAAGTTTTTTGTTGTACAAAAGTTGCTCAAAATGACTGGCTAAATACAGGAAAAAAAAATCGAAGAAAGATTTGGGCATTCTATTAATAACAAACCTACGAAATACTAAATAGTTTTGAATGGGCTGCTGATTAGTTTTCATCAATTTGTTAAACGCCCAATTTGTTTTTAAATTTCTTTTCCAGAAATAAACCAATCGCAGTACATCCCACAAACCAGCTAGCAACAAAATGGGCCAGACACTGTCGGAGCCGGAAACGTCGAAGGAGTCGGCGTTCTGCCAGAACGACTACTACAAGGTCGGCTCGAGCTGCATGCAGGGCTGGCGCATCCACATGGAGGACTCGCACACGCACATCCTGTCGCTGCCGGACGACCCGGGCACGGCGTTCTTCGCGGTGTACGATGGCCACGGTGGGGCGAACATTGCGCAGCACGCCGGCAAGCACCTGCACAAGTACGTGACGCGGCGACCCGAGTACGGGAGCGACATGCGGAAGGCGTTGCAGCGGGGCTTTTTGGACATTGACGAGGCCATGCTGAACGACGACTCGCTGAAGGAGCAGATGGCGGGTTCGACGGCGGTGACGGTGCTGGTGAAGAGCGATCGGTTGTACTGTGCTAATGCGGGCGATTCGAGGGCGATCGCTTGCGTTGGGGGGAAGTTGGACGTGCTGTCGTTTGACCACAAGCCGAACAATACGAACGAGCTGGAGAGGATAAAGAAGGCGGGTGGGTACGTGGAGTACAACAGGGTGAACGGATATTTGGCACTTTCGCGGGCACTCGGAGATTTTAGCTTGAAGCGCAACTCGAACGTACTGCCGGAGGAGCAGGTTGTGACGGCGTGGCCGGACATTGAGGAGCGGGTTGTGAACGACGAGTGGCAGTTTATGGTGATTGCGTGCGACGGCATTTGGGACGTGCTGCCGAGCCAGTCGGTGATGGAGTTTGTGCAGGCGGAGATCGCGCAAGGAATTTACCCGCAGAACATTTGCGAGAACCTGATGACGCGCTGCCTGGCGCCGGACTGTCAGATGGGTGGAATCGGCGGCGACAACATGACGGTGATCATCGTGTGCTTTCTGCACGGCCGACCGTACGAAGACCTGGTGAACAAGTGCAAGGAACAGGTCGCGGAGATGAACCGCAAGATGGAGGCCATGTTCATCGACAACGATCACCAGTCGCCGGCCACGTCGGCCAGCTCGAAGGACCCGGCGACGGAAAACGAAGACGAGAATGTCCCCTCGCCGCTGACGTCCCCGGAACATTCGCCCAAGGCCAGCAGCGAAAAGACAAAGCCCCCGAAAGGCCAGGACGGCGCCGGCGGACAGTCCTCGGAGGACGACACGAGCGAGGAACTCGATCTCAAATAAGGTTCGGACTGTGTGTAGAGCTCCGTTGTGTCTTGTCGTTGGTGGTTCCTTCCAAAAAAGAAAAAAAAAAAACAAAAACTCTTGTGAATGCCTGTAGGTTGTTATTGTGTCTATTGTTTTCTTTTTTAAACCATACTCTATAGAACAAACGCGTATATTAAAATAGTAGCTGTGTAAACTGTCTAAATTTTCCAAAACTCAAACAGACATCGTTTGCTCATCATCCCCCATGTTCTGCTTAAGTTAATCGTAACCGTAGAGTGTGTAACTTGGTGTAGTTTACAAATTAGTGATTAGCACGTTGTGAGGCCGACCCCTAACGGTGGTTTCGCAGTAAATTCCTTTAATTTTTTTTTTGTTTACACAAGACAGAGCGCGTTCTCGCCGAGCAGGAGAGGTTAAAGCTTTATTTTTTATTACTCATCATTGTAGATATCCTGTGTTAGCAAGAAGAAGAAAATAAAGATAAAAAAAGAAAACCGAAAATACAAATCAGTGAGCCAAAAATGTGGAAGAATAATCAGAGATCAAAAATCAAACAAATGAGGACAAGATGCAATTAAGATGAAACTAACTAACATGAAAGAATACGCTTCTCTATATTGTAGTAGGAAGAGACTTTTTTATCGAGCTAAAACTTATCTTACTCATCTCGCTGACGTCGCGGGAAACGCTAACCTTTACGGAAAAAACACACAATACAAAACTATCTAGAAATAGGACATCTTTTAGAGCAAGTTTTTATTTCTTTCTTTTTTAACTATTAATTTTAGTTACATTTCTTATTAGTGGTAACAATTCTTAAAAATTATACACACACACTCACCTTGATAAGTAACACCCACAAATTAAAAAAAAACACGTAAAATGTCGAAAAGAAGCATAGTCCCCCTTTACTTTTAAACAAACAACAAAAAACACAACTAGATGTGAACCTAAGAAGCACACACAACCCCACAAAAAATTTAAAAAAAAAATCAAAAAGGCAACCCTGTTGATTGAAAAAAAATCCGTTTGCATTCGTCGTACGCTACCGCCGTCGTCGCAGCAGCAAGTAGTGTTTGGGTTTTGCAGAACTCGGAACTTGTAAATACATTACACGCGCAGAGTTAAAAGAATAACTGGCACCACGAGCACGTCTGGTTAATTAATGAAAACTAAAATATGTGCACTCTGTCTGGAAGCAAGCAGCAAAACAGCAACAACAACAAACAAAAAAAAACAAGATATTTTAAAATAAAGAAACATTTTCAAAAAAAAAAAGGTTTTCTTTTGTTTGATGCTACACAGTTCCATAAATTGGCTAATTGTGTGTTTGACAAAGAACTTTGTCCTAACGGCTCTATTTCTGATGCGGCGTCAATCCAGAAAAAAAAATCAAAAAGTGTTGCGCGTTACTGGCTGGCTGGAGCAAGAAGAGCAACTCTCTACGAAATCGGCCGATTTCGACCATTTTTATTTTTTGTATTTTTTGATTTGACTCAAACTTTGTGGGGGCCTTCCCTATGACCAAATAAGCTTTTTTGCGTCATTGGTTCACCCACACAAGTCTCCATACAATTTTGGCTGCTGTCCATACAAAAATGGTATGTAAATATTCAAACAGCTGTAACTTTTGAGTGAATTTTCTGATCAATTTGGTGTCTTCGGCAAAGATGCAGGTATTGTTGAAAAAAATAGGTACACGGAAAAAAATTGCAGATTTTTTTATCAACTTTTTTTTTCTCTAGAACTCAATTTCCCAAAATACGTTTCAAAAATCCACAACTTTTGAGCCATAGAGAAACATGGTCAAAAAATCTGCCGCCGAGTTATGATTTTTTGAAAAAACAGTGATTTTTGTAAAAAAATCGAAGTTTCATGCAAAAACAAGTTTGACATTATTTTTTAATGCAAAATTGAATTTGCAATCGAAAAGTACTTAACAGTTTTTTTGTTAAAGGGCTCCGTTTTCAAGATATATCAACCGGAAGTTTGATTTTAGCGAAATATTTGCAGTTTTTCAATTTTTAAAAATAGTGACCATAAGTGACCATTTCTAAAAATATTTTTTTGAGAAGTTCAGAAAATTTGCTATAAAATTGTCTAAGAGACATTGAAGATTGGACCTCTGGTTGCTGAGATCGAGCCGCTTTAAGAAAAACCATGCGAGTTTGGGCAATATGGGGACCAAACTTCATGGTTGGACAGAGTAATTATGAATCAAGTGCCAGTCTGACCAGATGCTAAAAATCTTTTGGATAGTATAACAAATATTGAAATACAAAGATTCATAAATACAGTAATTGGAAAATTTTAAAAATCAAAGGTTTAAAAAATCTGATTTTTAGAGTTGTAAAAACTTAATAATTTAAAATTTTGTACATTCCATCTTAAGGCCATTGCAAATATTTTTCAAAACTTCGGTCTCACCCTTCCAAAACGGCCCGAAAAATCAGAGGGCAATAATTTTTGTATTTCAAAATGCTTCACAATTTTAACAAAACTTTGAATGCCATCACTTGAAAACAATTTAAAATAATTTCCCCTGCGTTTATAATCATGTTTTAAATGTTCGTTTAATAATATAGTCCAGCCTCGATTATCCGAAGGCCTCTGACAAATTTCACTTCGGATAACACCGACCAACAAAATTTCTGCGCAGCTAAACTGTGTCGAATGGTTTTTCTCCAAAGTTGTATGGAGAATTAGTGCTGCTCGCTACTCCCACATATTGCATGCATTTTTTTGTAGTAGACGATTAAAATATATCGAGGTTTTTAAGCGAAGATGGCTTTCGAATGGTGGACGTCCGAAATGTCAAAATCACGCAGTAGCACCAACATTAGAAAAAAATATGTGGCTGTCATGCCATGTCACAATTTTTTCGTAATGTTGGTACCACTGCGTGATTTTGACATTTCGGGCGTTCACCTTTCGAACGCCATTTTCGCTTAAAAACCTGGATAGCGGAATTGAAATATATAGCGGATATAAAAGGAACAAATCGTCTCTTTGTATTCATTGTACCCCGTTGGTCCATCTACGAAGTGCCGAACTGCCACTTTTAACACGGCGCTCACGCACACTATCAAAACAAACTTTTGGTAGTGTGTGTGAACTCCGTGTAAAAGGGGTGTCAAACCATCGGGGGTTGAGTGTAGAGAGAATACGTAACGTGATTTTCGAATGATCCCATTTTGTTTACATCTACAAAGTAGGAGGCTGTTCAAGCACAAGCATGACTTTTTTCTGACTTTTTAAATGAGCTGTTTTATAATCAGCAGTAAGTGTTTTATTTTGTCTAGTTTTTGACATTTTTTGCTGGAAAATTGGCGCGTTTCGATCGGTTAGATTTTTTTTCTTTTTAAAGGATGACGAAGAACTGCGGCGAGAGTGTCATTCTGCGATGTCGCAGATAAATTCCCTGGCTGATTTTGGAATCCTGCTGCTAATTCTAGCGAAGATGATCCAACAAACAGAGATACTAAACCAGGTTTTCAAACAGAATCAAACAATAAAGTCAGCTTCTGGATGGATACAACCGCATCGACTCGATAAACAACTTACATTTATTTTTTTTAAATGACAATCTCGCCTTCAACTCGAGGTGCTCAAAAGCCACACATTTTGCATTTTTGTAAAAAAAATCATGGTCGATAACAAGTAAATTGGTTCCACTTTGACAGTTCAAAATTGAGGCCGTTTTGCGAACCACTTTTCAGCGCCCAGGTTTTAGTAGCTTTTCAAAAATATTTTCAAAGGTGGGCAAACATGGGCAGTACAGTTTTTGTTCGTCACCGAAGGCTGCTCGCTAACTGGGCTCACAAATTTTGGCTTAATTTTAGGACCCGATTCGAAAATGAGATTTGAGCCATCCTGTTATTATCGTAAAAATTTCTTTCTTAATAAGTTGAATATCCATTCGTCATAATGTCAATATAAATGAAATTCGACGTATACAATATGAGTACTCAACTAACCCTACATAATGCCTCTCTACAAAACTCACTCCACACAGTGCACGTACACCACGAACCGGTGCACGTAGTCCATCGTGCCGGACTCGACGCCAAAGGCACGCGCCACCACCTTCAGCTTGTAGATCTTGCCCCGCTGGAACTTTCGATTCGCGTACAGATAAACGGCTCCCCCGTTCGCGGACGCCTGTGGCGTCTTCTCGAGCGCAAACACGTGCTCGTACGTCCGCTCCAGGAAGGCGAAGTTGGTGCTCATGGACGCGTGCTGGAAGGCCGGAATGGACAGCACCGCGATAGGTTGCTTCGCGCTGAAACGCTTCAGCGAGATAACCTTGTAGGTGAGGGTTTGCTCAACGAGGGCACCGTCCGGACAGGCGAGGTCGTACGCTTCCCGGCAGTCACGGTAGCATTGGCTGGAAGAGGGATGGAAGGGGAGGTTAGGTTGTAGATAAGCTGTGGGTTAGTTGGGGTTACTTGAGCAGGATGTCGGTATCGTAGTCCTCCGGGCAAGCCGTTGGTACGCAAAGGTACGATCCCTTGGTGTTCAGGCAGGATTGCTCCTCGTTGCACTCGTCTTCCTTGAGCGCGCATTCGTCAATATCTGTTCGGGGAAATAAATCTTAGCCTTTGCTTGGTATGACTTTACGAGTAGCTTACCCAAGCACTTGTTCCCATCGAGCTGATAACCCTCCGGACAGTTCGTCTCGTAGTTCATGATGCTGAACGCTGGCTCCTCGCGGGTTCGTCTCCTGGTGCAAGTCTTTCCGTCAGCGGCCAGCAAGTGACCTGCCGGACAGAGACAGCCGTACCCGCCGGGGTTGTTGACGCAAAAGTGGGAGCACTCGTGACTGTCCTCGCGGCACTCGTTGATGTCCGTGCAGCGTCCTCCTTGGGTCATACGGAAGCCCTCCATGCAGAGGCACTCGTACCCACTGTTGGTATTGACGCAGATCTGACCGAGTTCAGTGCAGCGATGCTCACCGGTTTCGCACTCGTTCACGTCCACGCACCGTCTAAGCGTCTCGTTGAACACCATTCCGGTAGCGCAAACGTACTCCACCGAGTTGGCCCTTCCACCAAAGTTCAGGTTGTACGCGGCCGTGTCCTGCGTCAGGTTGACGGTGTTCTTCAAACTTACCGTAATTTGGTGGTGACCTTCGTCCAGATCTTCAAGGTCGGACTCTACCACAGGTCCATCGACGTACTCGACCGGAGGCGTCTCGGCGAACTCAAAGTTGCGAACAACCTTGAACTTTTGCGGTTCATTTGGTTGATCCTCGTAGTCGCTGTCTCCATCGACTGGATACTTCGACTCGTACGTTAGAAGCGGAGAGAACTTGCGCTGAAAGCGAGATACTCAGTTGATCACCATTTGCTCACAACACCAACCCACTCTTACTTTGTTATCCCGCTGAATGTGTTTCACCAACGCATCGTTCCGACAAGACTTCGAAGAACACTTCTCCAGCTCGACGTTCTCTCCCTCACACTCGCGACCTCCGTTCTTTGGCTCCGGATTGTCGCACGTCCGCTTCCTGCTGCGAACCCCAACGCCGCACGTCTTGCTGCACTTGGACCACGGACTCCACTCGGACCACCCGCCATCAACGATGCACTCCCGTTCCTTACAGATCTTGATCTCACTCTCCGACCCCTTGCACGGCAGTCCACCATTGCGAGGTGCTGGATTCACGCAGCTCCTCCAGCGAAGCGTCCGCCCAAAACCACACGTTTCGCTGCACGGCGTCCACTTGGTCCACGGCGTCCAACCCCCGTCCGTCGGGCAGAACTTCACACTGCAAACCTCCTCTTCGTACTCCTCCCCCACGCATGCCTTCCCGCCGAGCGACGGTGCCGGAGAGTCGCACTTCCTGTTGCGGAACCGCACCGACCTCAACCCCGAGTACTCCGTAACGCACTCCAGCGTGCAGTTGCTCCAGCTAGTCCACGCGCTCCAAGGCTAGACAGTCGAGCGTTACGTTGTCTCCTTTCAGAATGGAGATCTCTTCCTGCTCCGGTTCGTCGGCCACCTCGTCATCACTGACCACCACGCTGTTGATCATCGTCGGAGGGATTAGGATACCTACCGAGAAGCTCAATTCGGCCTTACCGACGGAGTTTTCTCCCAGACAGGTGTAGTTCCCTTGATCCTTGCGGGTTGTCGCCGACATGAACAGCGTTTGCCCGTTGAACTTGATGGGTTTCCCGTTGCGGAACCAGCTCAGCGCTGGCTTCGGGTAGCCTCCAATCGGACAGAACAGGTACAGCGGGAGACCTTCGAGGATGGCGAAGTTGCGAGCTGCTTTTAGCTTGTTCAGCTGAACGAAAGGTGACACGTAAACGATCACCTTCGACGACCGTTCGTCGTATCCGACGGCGTTCTGCGCTAAACAGAGATACTTCCCGGCGGAACCTTCCGCAACGTTCGCTTGGGATAGGCTCAGTCGCAGCTCGTACTGGGACAGCTTCGTTGCCAGGAACTGCTGCGTCTGGAGCGCGTACGGCTTGGACTTGACCCGGTACGACTGATCGAGCAGCATGCCGTCAACTTCGAGATCCGCGGACGATGCCAGGATTTCTCCCTTGTGGATGATGCTGACGATCGGCAGCGGACTGCCGACTGCTTCGCATTCCAACGTGAAGACGTTTCCAGCTATGACGGTTTGATTTGGCGGGAAAGAAGTGATCTCAGCGGGTTCTAAAAATTTAAAATGGTTGAGAAGTCTTGCAGAGTACGATATCAAACAACTCACGGTACACCGTTACGTGGTATTTCTTCTCCGCTGTGCCAAATATGTTCTCCGCTTCGCATGTGTACAACCCGGAGTCCTGAGGCTGGATCGTGTTAAGTTCTAGAACTTCTTCGAACTCGTCCAATATTTCACTGCAAGAAGATGCTCAAATAATCATCCGCGGACTCCTTAACAGCCAACTTACTTTTCCTTGCTCCACTGAATGCTGGCCGGTGGATTGGCATGCATCCCACACTCCAACCTCAAGTCTTCATCCTTGAACACCTCAACAAAGGCGGTCGGATCTCCCCAGTGCTGCGGCGAACTCATCACGTCCAGTCGGTACACCTTCCTCGCTACCCCAAGATCGTTCTCCGCCACACAAGTGTACAGTCCGGTGTGGTGCGAGTCCACGCTTTCAATCGCCAGTTCACTTCCCCGAGTCAGTACGGCATTGTCCCGGTTCCACGTAATAGTCGGCGGTGGCGACCCGCTGGCATGACACACCAGCCGAAGCTGTTCGCCGCTAAGCAGACTAACCTCCGCAACCGGCCGGAGCTGCTCCTCCGATTCCGCTAGTTTGGGGTCCGCTTGCTGAATGGTGGGAGGCGACAGGATTCCCACCACGAACGAGTGGTTGTTGCGACCGGCGGGGTTCTCTACGAAGCAGGTGTACGTGCCCTGGTGAGCTTGGCGGAGTTTTTCGATTTGGAGGATGTTCTGGAGGAGACGGACGTCGGTCAGGTCCAGGTAGCTGTCCAGATTGCGCTCGTTCAGCTGCCAGAGCAGGCTGTCGTAGTTGTCGAACGGGCAGACGAGCGTTAGCGGGGTGTTGATCTTGGTTTGGATGGGTGGATCTGATGTGGAGATATTCGCCGCTTTCCTTGGAGGATCGATTACGATCACTTCTGTGGTCTGACTGTCAGTGCCTTCAACGTTTTCCAAGGTGCAGGTGTAGTTTCCGGACGATTCAGCTGTGTGGGACAACTCAAGCGAAGTGTTGGTACGGATAGGTGTCCCGTTTTTGGTCCAGGTGGCAAGCGGTGGTGGGTTACCGGTACCGGTGCAGTCTAGTAGAACCTTCTGGTTTGGCAGGAGCTGAACTTGCGTTGGATGCGACGCAATGATCTTCGGTGGCTCTGAAAGATCACGTCTACTATAATGATCAAATTAAAAAAATACTTCAAATAATACCTTTTACAAGCAGGTAGTACACCTTCTGAGCACTCCCAAGTGCATTTTCCGCGTTGCAAACGTACGATCCCTGATTCAGCGCTGATATGTTCGAGATCGTGAGCGTTGTTTCGCTCTCGATCGTGTTCGACGACGAGTTGATCGGGTTACCTTCGAAGCTCCAAGTGATGTTGGGCTGGAAATGGTCTAGGGTCACTGAATCCCGTAATCAAACTCGATCAAAACTTACCTTCGGGAATCCGGTAGCGATGCACTGCAGGGTAACGTTCTGCTGCTTGGACACCGCGATCGCTGTATCTTCTGGAGATCCGACTTCAAACTGTGGCTTGCCGTGCACCAGAACCATCGTGGTCGACGAGAGCTGTCCAAATGTGTTGCTTGCATTGCATGTGTACAGTCCGGAGTGATCGAGATTGGCTACGAACGAAACCTCGCTGGTGTAAAGCGGACGATCGTTAAAGTACCAATCAATGGTAGGTTTCGGATAGCCGGTGATGTCGCAATCTAGAGCTACGCGATCACCAACCTCTACGTTCATTGTGGAAGGTGGCTGATTGCTTAACGCTGGAGCATTTCCGTACAGCAGGGTTAGCTCACCAGTAGACGAGCCCATTGGATTGGAAGCGGTACAGGAGTACTTGCCAGCGTAGCTTTGTTCAAAGACTTCAATCAAAAACAGCGTTTTGTTATCGTTCAGCAGCGTAAACGGTTGATCATAGTTGAGTGCGGTCTCGTTCACGAACCATTGGATTTTCGGTTCCGGAAGGCCGGTAGCGTCACACGTCAGGTAGTTCACGGAATCTTCCAACCCGATGAACTCTACCCCAATCGAAGAGGGGTTATCGTTCACCAGCACTCCGTCTACCTGTGGAGTCTCCATCAGACGAACCTCGGTCACGATGCTATCCGCGCCGTGGGCGTTCGACAGGATACAGCTGTAGCTTCCCTGATCCTCCGGACCAAAGTCATCGATCGTCAGCCGATACTGGATGGCGTTCCGAGATTGCTCGACATTTAGATACACCCGGACGTTGCCTTGCACCTCGTACGCACTGCTCTCGAACGTGAGCCGACCGTTTGTCCAGATGTACTCGCTCAACGGCTGGCACAGGTCACACGAACAGTTCAGGACGACCTTTGCTCCCGGTTTGACGTACAGGATCTGCTCGTCGGGCTTGGGAATTCTCGGTGGATCTGCAAGAAGCGTTGAATAAGTCAAGATTCAGAACCATCCCCAAGATCAGCTCACCATTGGCATCCCCTCGCACAAAGACCACGCTTTTAGCGCTACCGTGACGATTGCTACCTTCGCAGGTGTAGAAACCTTCAACGTCCGGCGTTACCGCCGGCAGCGACAGGTTAAAGTCCGTTACCATGAGAGCTTGCTCCTCGGAATCTTCCAGCGATTGGAAGCTCCACGAGACCGCTGGCTGCGGGTTCCCCGATAAGCCGCACTCAACGGTCAGGGGTTGACCGTAAGGCGCCGTTACCATGAGTGGAGCGTTCGGAGCCTTTGGACCATACTCCACACTCAACCGCGTTGAATCCCAGTGAATGCGTCCATTGGACTCCACGCGACACTCGTACGAGCCATCGTCCTTGGAGGTTATGTTGTGAATCTCCAGATATTCCTTTCCAAGTGCGTGGTTAAGCTTGTTCCCGTTGTGACTCCAGACCACGCTCGCCGAGCTGTCAATGTTCTTCAGGATGCACCGCAGGAAAAGCATACGCTCCCCCTCGAATGCTACGATATCCTTCGGGTAGACTCCGACTTCCGGCTCGGGACGCGGCGACACCTTAACGCTGGCCACGATTTCCTGCTCGCCTACGCTGTTCGCAGCACGGCACGTGTACCGTCCGGAGTGTTTCGTGGTAACGTTGCTCAGCGCTAGGTCCAGAACACCTGTCGAGCTGGAGTGGAGAAGTCAGTAGAGAGGCAGGTTCTGCTTGTAACAATACTTACTCAAAGCTGCTCTCGGCAAGCAGTCGATCGAAGCGCTTCCACTGGACGAGCATGGCCGACGCCGAGTCCGCCCGGCAGCTGATCTTCAGGCTGTCCCCCTCGAGCAGCTCGACGTCGGCGATATCGAGCGACATTTCCGGCACGGTCAGTCCGACCGCTTGGATCGCGGTCGAAATCAGCCGATCGAGCGGGTTTCCGCTGGAGTCGCTGCCGACGACGGAGATCTTGAATTTTTGGCGGGGCGTTTTGAACGTGGGGGTGACGAAGACGGGTGTTGAGTCAGTAAGCTGGTGAGGGTGCAGCTTGAGGTTGAACTTGAAGTTGGTGGCGCCGAGTTGGTTGGTGTCGTGCGAGTCGATGGTTACGTGGGATAGGTTTCCGACGAGGTTCGGCTGGGAGGGATGGACGGTGAGCACGTTGTCCACGTTCAGTACCGGTTGACGGGAAAGGGCTTCGATGGAGGTCGGTTTGGACGGGGAAAAGCCAAAGTTGAACTTGACGTCACTGTTGCCGGAGAGTCGAACCGAGTTCGACGAGTTGGAACCAGCTTTGATGTTCCACTTGCCTGGGGAAGGTCCGGCAACGTTGACGACTTTGATGTTTTCTAGATCTAGTACGGATTTGGTGTTGTTGTAAGGGACTTGGTGAGGATCGACGATTTCGATGCTCGGTCGATGACCGGAGACGGACACGCTAAACTCCTTCAAGGTACCATCCACGTTCAGGTCAATGTCATGAGTTTCTCCTTGCTTTGAGTCCACCGCTTTCAACGGGACGTGATCGATATCCAGCATGCCTTTAATGCTCACGAGAACCTGCTCAATTTGATCTTTTTTGAGATCGATGATTTGACCATTGCTTGCTGCGGCGATGTCCTGCATGACTTCATGACCTGGGGTGTCTCGACCATCGCAGAAGCCAGTCAACAGGAAAGTTATGGGAGTCTGTTTTTGCTGAACCAGTCGCAAGACTCGCTGATCAAGCTTGAAATCCTTGGCGGTAGCATCGGTGAACACGTACACGAAGGAGTTCGGCAAGGAAGCCTCGATCGCATCGGATAGAGCAGCCATGGCGTTCTCCGGACAGTCACCACCGCCGTAGATTTGCAGGTTCTCCAACGCTTGCAACAATTCATCCTTGTTACGGGTGACGAGTCGGGGCCCTACTTGAGGATCGCGGAACGGAACGAACACGTAGTTGTAGATTGGGTTATTCTTCAGCTGGGTGATCTCGTCGATGATCAGCTTGGCACCTTCTCGCAGTTGATGCAGATCGTCCAGCATGGAGCCAGTTGCATCGAACACGATCACCAAACTACGTTGACCATTGGCAGGGGCTTCGTAACTTTTGCGAATAGTGGACAGCTTCTCGCCAAGTTTGGGAATCAGGATGTTCGTAACCGGAGGCAAATGAGCACTGTCCGACACCAGTGATTCTGCTTGTACTGGTTCATTAGGTTCCGCTGGCACCTCCTTATCCTCCAAAATGCTCGGAAGCCCATCGGCAATCCGTTCGGCCATCGGCCGCACAACGTTCTTCAGCTTCTGCATCAAGTCTTCTGTTTTGTTACGCTCCTTCAACAGCCCGAGCAATCCCAACACCTCACGTGACGCCGGCTGTCTGCGCAAAACATCGAAGATCTCATCATCCATCCCGCCACCGGCATCAGCCTGCATTCCATCCTTATCGTCCAGCTCTTCGCCACCTTCTCCGTCGCCGGAGGACGCAAACGCCTCATCAAAAAGCGCAGCTGTTGACACAGTCGTCTCGTTATCAACACCTACGAGCTTCTCTTTGCTGGTGTCCTGAACACCGCCAAACAGCTGTTCATCGTCGAAGATCGCAGCCTTATCGGCGGCGGCGTCGTCATCGTCTTCGACGCTACCCGTTTGTGAATGGACGGCCGGCTCCTCCTCCGACGACGACGCGCTGACCGCGGGTCTGACCTCTGCCGCTGTTTTTGTTTTGATCTGGTCAAGTCTTCCGTTCAGCAGAAGCGTCCACAGTTCATCGTTATCAGTAGCGTTACGGCTGGCAGTGCTAATTATTGCAAAGTGAGCGCTTGAAAGCGCTAGAACAAGCCAGCCTATTCGCATGGCTGACTCAAAATTCTGGGCTTTGAGGGGAAATGTTGCGGGTTTTAGGCTTTATGATCGAGATCACGTGGGTTGATTCCTAATATTTAACGCCTGTCGATCACTCGGTTCAAGACGGCATCGCTACTACGCGCTAAACGCCGTTCTTTTGAAATATTTCACTTGTAACGATCACGATCCACTTGTATCTTATATCACCGTAACGGCTACGCTGCCCACTACGCGAATCTAACCGTTCCGCAACCGAAAATCAACGACTTGACCCGCTTTTGGCACTTTAAAGCGAACTCAAGAAATTCTTCCAGCGCGAGCGATACGTTCGAACGTCCGTACTTATCAACGATCAGAGTAAAAGTGCGGATCGACGTGAACCAGCGTGATCGGTTTGAATCGTTTTGCATCGACTTCGACAGATGACTCTGCGATCGGGCAGGAGGGTTTGGTGAGAGAATGAACACCGCTGGAAGCACGTGCTGGCTTGCTCTCCGATATCGGCGGAGAAGCACGTGGTCACTCTCTGTTTACATTGGGTTCGGGGGGAATGGTTCATGAAACGATCGCGATCGTGGGAGGTTGCGTGGAATAAGTGCGATTGATGCAATCAAAATTTGTCAAGTCTTGAAACTTTTGATTTTGTAACAAGATCAGAAACGTTTCTAGTACAAATAATGCTTGGAATACGATCACTTTTCAAAAAAATTAGTTTAAAAAGTTGCGATGAACTTCAAAGATCATCACCATTTAAGGTGAAACGTGCTCTCTGCGCGCATGCGCCATGCTCGTTTCTCTTCACCTTAATGCTCTCTGTTTACAAACACGAACCAGTCGTGACAGTTCTGTTCTGTCAGAACGAAAAAAGTACAAATCTCATCATGTTTGCCGAGGTGGATGTTTTTATTAGCAATTACACGTTAGTCGATCCGGAGTTGTACCAGCTATGGATCGAAGGTTACTCCTGTAAGTATGATCGATGCATTGCCGTCAAAATGGCTTCTGATATTCCCTCTCAACCCAGCTACCGAGGCCGTAACGCTGCTCAAACAAAAGGGAAACATGATGGTAGGCATTCCACTGGATCTGATAACTTCCGATGTACTTGATCATTACCGTACTTACTCGCTGCTGGAGCGTATCCTGCACACACCGCCAAAGCTCTCGGAGCAACCATCATTCCAGCTGGAACCTCAAAGCCGCAACCTGTTGATAGAAAAGTAAGCTATCAACCTTCAACTTAGTACCCGAGATAACTAACTCAAAAACCCCACCACTCAGATACTACTCCATGGACGACGCGGTGGCGCGCGAGCTGTTCGGCAAGAAGTTCAACTCGCGCAACCGCAAAGATCTGGACGAGGTCGCGGAGAAGACGGGCGTGCGGCTCAAGTCGTGCCGGCGCCAGTTCGACAACATCAAGCGCATCTTCAAGGCGGTCGAGGACATACCGGGCAACACGATGACCAACATCAAGCAGCAATTTCTGCTGCCGGACGAGCTGGCCCAGAAGTACGCGGCGGTCGTGTTTATCGCGTGTCTGCGGTTCGAGACGACCAAGCGGAAGCTGCAGTACCTGAACTTTCGGGACTTTTTCGAGTGTGCGCAGGTAGTTGGGGAAACGTTTGAAGCCACGGAATAGTTGTATAAGCGAACCTTTAATCCTATTTTAGGCCATCATGACCAGTTGGACTTATACGTATCAGCACGCGGGGCCGGACTATTACGACACCGAAATGGATAAGGAATTTCTGCTGGATTTGAGAGAAATACGTTACTTACTTGAAAAGGAGAAGGAGATAAAATGGTAAGGTCACATCCGAACCAAGTTGGTTGGCATAACATTTCTTAACACCCTTTTTCTAATCAATTTCGGGAAAATTATTTTTCCCATGTTTTTTTACATTTTTTTTTTATACAACCTTCAACGCTAAATGGCAAACCCTAAACCTTACCCGATTTGATTCATATTTGGCATAGCTACTTTCAAATCAATATTCGAAGGCCGGCTACGAAATTATAAAAAAATTAAATCTGTGTAATACTTAGATTTATACTCATACAACTATAGAATAATGGAGCACTTTCATTCGAGCAGTTTTTACTTTTTTTTTAACCATGTATTTCTTATGGAGCGAACTGTCAAAAGCTGCTCGACTGCGGGTGCTCAAAAAGGACGCTTTTTTGCAGCTATCAATGCCTCACATTTTGGCATTCACAGATCACCACAATTCGATTTCAATCCTGAGAACAAAAATCGGAAAAACTCCTCTTTCCCAAAATACTTTCCTCGTGTCTTCGCATGTAAATAATGCCCAGCCGATCGGTATTGCACTGCAGTCCAGTCGCATTGCCCAGATCAGAGTTAAGGGAACACCGCAAAAGACAATTGTCTTTACAAGACCCCGCGTGGTAAAAAAAAGCTGCTGGGAAGAGCTTGGAAAAAGTTCTGGTTGGAACAGCACTTTCCCTCTCAAGAGGGACTGTGTTATAGATCTGGAAATGCTTAATAACAGTAAAAATGAGAAACACGCTAGGATTAAGTGGCTTAACACTCAAACAGAAAAAAAAACTGTAAACAAACAACAACTCTGGAGCAACATTTGAAAAGGGCGCTTAAACATTTCGACAGCAGCAACAATTTTGCAATCCCGCGGACAATTACAAAATATTAGTGTTAAATGGTAGCTGGGGAGGTCAGCTATTGTTTCCCATTTCGAATTTTGAGAAAAAGTTACCGGAAGCTTGAGAAAGTGCAAAATAGTTCTAACTGACAAATTGTTTTGTTTTGTGTTGCATTTTTTTCATCTGTATAATTTGTTAAGGTCTGAAGTAAGTTCAATAACTGAATATTTCGTCTGACATCTCACTAAGAGGAACAATTTTACTTGGATGGGCAAATAATTCGTCGATTTTTCAAAAAAAAAAAACAAACATGTTTTTTTTAAATAATGGAGAATTATTCGAAAGGTCCTATCTGCATAGGAAACCCATGACTCATGTTGTTTTGAAAATTGAACCTAGAATTACAAAACTTTTGCTTAATATTATTCCTTGAAATAAATGAAAGGATTAGATTTTAGGAAATAGTATTAGTTCGAATCGGAAAACGGACTGACACTTAGGCTGTAGCAAATATATTTTAAAGCTTATGCCCCCCCCCCTCCAAAATTGGTTCGAAAAATCAGAGGGGAGAAAATATTTTTTCATAAAACTGAAAAATTTCAAAGAAGTCTAATCAACTAAAAACAATCTAAAATACCTTTTTCTGCACTGCCCATGTTCGCATAATATCCCATGTGCAAAAACAGCAAGCTGAGAAAAACGCATTTGAAGTTTGTCCCACACATAAGGCTACGTGTTAAGCACACGATTTTGAACCAAACTGCATCATCAACTCAAAAACGATCAAAATGCATATGGGACATTTATGCGATCGTGGGCAGTGCATTGATAATCTTATTCAGCTTATTTGGGTTCGTTTAGAAATATTTTGAACTTTCATGCAATTACAATGTTCAGCACCCAAAAACTTTTTTTTCTCAAAGAAATAACATTTTCGTCATTACTTTGTAATTTTGGAAACTTATTCTTGAGCAATTCTCTACGAAATCATTTTTCTTCAGTTTTAATTTTTGTATTTTTTAATCCGGCTGAAACGTTTTTGGTGCCTTCGGTATGCCCAAAGAAGCCATTTTGCATCATTAGTTTGTCCATATAATTTTCCATACAAATTTGGCAGCTGTCCATACAAAAATGATGTATGAAAATTCAAAAATCTTTATTTTTGGAAGGGATTTTTTGATCGATTTGGTGTCTCCGGCAAAGTTGTAGGTATGGATACGGACTACACTGGAAAAAAATGATATACGGTAAAAAAATTGTGATTTTTTATTTAACTTTTTATCACTAAAACTTGATTTGCAAAAAAACACTATTTTTATTTTTTTTATTTTTTGATATGTTTTAGAAGACATAAAATGCCAACTTTTCCTAAATTTCCAGGTTGTGCAAAAAATCATTGAGCGAGTTATGAATTTTTGAATCAATACTGTTTTTTTTTTTTCAAAAAATCGAAATATTGGTCGCAAAAATTTTTTAACTTTATTTTTCGATGTAAAATCAAATTTGCAATCAAAAAGTACTTTAGTGAAATTTTGATAAAGTGCACCGTTTTTTAAGTTAAATCCATATTTAGGTGACTTTTTTTTTTTAAATAATCGCAGTTTGACATTTTTTAAAATTAGTGCACATGTTTGCACACTTTTGGAAAAAAATATTTTTGAAAAGCTGAGAAAATTCTCTATATTTTGCTTCTTCGGACTTTGTTGATACGACCTTTAGTTGCTGAGATATTGCAATGCAAAGGTTTAGAAACAGGAAAATTGATGTTTTCTAAGTCTCACCCAAACAACCCATCATTTTTTAATGTCGATATCTCAGCAACTAATGGTCCAATTTTCAATGTTAATATATGAAACATTTGTGAAATTTTCCGATCTTTTCGAAAAAAATATTTTCAAAATTTTCGAATCAAGACTAAAATTTCCAAAGGGCCAAACATTCAATATCACGCCCTTTTAAAATGTTAGTCTTGGTTTAAAATTTTTGAAAATATTGTTTTCGAAAAGATCGGAAAATTTCACGAATGTTTCATATGTTAACATTGAAAATTGGACCATTAGTTGCTGAGATACCGACATTAAAAAATGGTGGGCTGTTTGGGTGAAACTTAGAAAACATCAATATTCCTGTTGTTTAACCTTTGCATTGCAATATCTCAGCAACTAAAGGTCGTATCAACAAAGTCCGAAGAAGCAAAATATAGAGAATTTTCTCAGCTTTTCAAAAAAAATCCAAAGTTGGGCAAACATGTGCACTAATTTAAAAAAATTAAAAACTGCGACTTTTTTCAAAAAAGTCACCTAAATATGGACTTAACTTGAAAACGGTGCACTTTATCAAAATTTCACTAAAGTACTTTTTGATTGTAAATTTGATTTTACATGAAAAAAGACACCAAATCGGTCAAAAAAATTCCTTCCAAAGATACAGATTTTTGAATTTTCATACATCATTTTTGTATGGACAGCTGCCAAATTTGTATGGAAAATTATATGGACAAACTAATGATGCAAAATGGCTTCTTTGGGCATTCCAAAGGCACCAAAAAAGTTTCAGTCGGATTAAAAAATACAAAAAAAATCAAATGACCGAAATCCTAGAGAACTGCTCTCTTGCAAAACAACTAGGCAGGTGTATAATGTATTTTAAAACATGTTTTTTTATTCAAATGTTGAAACCGTGGCCTGTAATTTAAATTTTTAAACTTTTTTTTATTTTTTTGCGCCCACCCCCTCGACTTTGGTTAGAGTCCAGGGACATAAACTTCAAAAAATATTTGCAACGGCCTTAAAGCCGAAAAAATAGTTTTTTTTTAAATTAAATTTGGATGTTTCTATGCGTTTCCTTAAAAAACAAATTTAGAAGTTAATGTTTAAAACTCTAGATTAATGCTTAAAATTTTGGTAAAATGGCAATAGTCGATAACCTTTGCTTTGACCATATTGGCTCAACATTTTGGTGTTGACTTAGTAAATCGATCCCGTGTGCATGACGAAAGTCGATTAAAAAAATGTTTATTTAAAAAAAAAGATAATATGTTTTTATGGTTTTCTTATAAAAAAAAACAAATTTTGAAATCGAGCTTTGTCAAGCACACGAGATTTGTCTTGAGAGTCTTCACCCCAAATTTCAGCCAATTTGGTAAATCCAATCTCAAGATATCGTGGCACCCGTAAATCAACACGGTGTTCAGAGAAAAAATGTCATCATGAAATTTTCAGAAGTGATTGGAAATTAATCATCTTTTCAGTGGATTTAATTAATTTTCTGTAATATGATTTTTTGTGATTTTCTACATGTATGTTATACCTTAAGGTGAAACCGTTGATAATTTTCGACGAATATTGATCATCACACTAAAATGCTCTTTATTGAATTCAATTTAACGATTTTCTGCACCAAAATGAATCAGCATTTGCCGATTATTGCCTTCGTAAAGTCACTGAAGGCAATTGTGGTCTAAATAAAATGTGTTTCAAAATTGATATTATTATTTGGTACAATCATTGACGTCCTAGTTGGCAACAATTTATTAATTACGATTTCCATAACTTTACAAGTAATGGGATAATCGTTACCAAAACTACTATTGTGAACAACTCATTAAAGGAATTTTGTCAAAATAGTGGTATGGACGCACAATTTTTTTTTTGAACGAAAAATCATGGCAATGATTGAAGTACATATTCACATTAAGGCTTTTTGAAAATTATTCCGATATAGTTAATTGGAACATAGTTATTAAAATTTGATTTATAATAAAATTTCAAGAAAAATATTCATTGCTGATTTGAAAAAAACTCAGCATGGGTTTTGCGCATCGTATTTTGAAAATTAAATAGAGATTTTGATAAGTATTATGATAGTAAAACATAAAATCAATTGACTGATTGATTTCCTTTATTCAGTAATCTGAAAACTTTCACGTGTTGTTCCTTTTCAAGTAGGTTTATATAATATGTGTGGAATGCACATTTGTTTTTGTTGTTGTTGTTTCGTGATAGTTCAATTTTGATCGCAACTTTCTCAAACCTTTTCTCCCCGCATTCCGCAGCTTGGTGACGATGCGCCTCAAGCCGACCATGCTGGATCGCGTCTTCCAGGAAATCGACGGCAACTTCCGTTCGTACTGGCGCTCGATCATCACGATCGCCGGCGGGCTGCACCGGACGCGCGAGCTGCGCCAGCTCTTTCTGGAGCTGACGGAGCGGCTGATCGAACCGTGGAAGCAGAACAACTGGTCCAAGGACCACGTGACGCAGTTCATGAAGTGTCTCACGCAGAGCGTCCTGGACATGGAGGTTCCGCGGGACAACCAGGACATCCGGTGCCTCTGGGATCGGTACATGCAGGTCGTCACGGTGTGTCTGCTGAAAATGTACCACAATTGAAGAGGGGGCTTGCTACTTAAATCGGGGGTTACATGAAAAAAAGCATTAAACAATTGCAATATTTCCGAGTTTAGTCAAAGCTTGTCGAATTTTTCAATTAATCGGAAAGAAATCCACACTAGTTCTTAGATAATTGGGTTCCATTTGGCTGATGAGGCGCCAACAAACCGGACGGAAGGAGATCTGCACGAGGGCGTACCAGGGGTTGTTCGTCGAGCATGTATGTTTGTGCTTCTTTGCTAATAGTTTTGAGAAGTTTGCCAGCAATGAACTTTTGTACCGTGTGAAAGGGGTCGTCGGAAGAAACGCAGCACCGCCCAGACGACGCTGAGCAACGTTCCGGACAAAAGAGGAAAAATTGCACAAAGCGGAACGATTTTTCTTTGCGTGAACTTTTTCTTGCTGGTCGATTTGCAGTGGAGCATGGTTGATTGTTGTCAGTGAAGCCAGAGCCAGTCCAGAGGTAGAATTAAGAATAATGGTGTGTGTTTTTTTTAAAGGTCCAATAAACCGAATTTCCAGTTTTGCCTTCCTCACTGAGGTAAGGCTATAATCCTGCTCTAAAAATGAACTTTGTATAAAAACGTCGTAGACCCACCTTCATGTATACATATCGACTCAGAATCGAAAACTGAACAAATGTCTGTGTGTATGTGTGTGTGTATGTGTGTGTGTATGTGTGTGTATGTGTGTGTGTATGTATGTATGTGACCAACAAACTAGCTCATGTTTCTCGGCACTGGCTGAACCGATTTGACCCGAACCTGTTGCATTCGACTTGGTTAAGGGTCCCATAGATCGAGTTTTATAAAGATTGAAGTTTCGATAAGTAGTTCAAAAGTTATGTATAAAAATGTGTTTTCACATATATCTGGATCTCACTTAAATGTATGTAAACTATGTCCGGATCCACCATCCGACCCATCGTTGGATAGGTTATCAAAAAATCTTTCCTACGAGTCCAAAACATTGAAGATCTGGCAACCCTGTCTCGAGATATGTCCACTTAAGTGATATTTATGTACTTTTTGTAGCCGGGTCTCATTTAAATGTATGTAAACTATGTTCGGATCCACCATCCGACCCATCGTTGGTTAGGTTATCAAAAGACCTTTCCAACGAGTCTAAAACATTGAAGATCTGGCAACCCTGTTTCGAGATATCTACTTAAGTGATATTTATGCACTTTTTGGAAGCCGGATCTCACTTAAATGTATGTAAACTGTCCGAATCTAAAAAATAGATGAAATTTGTGTACAACCCCATCAAATCAGCCATTATTGGTAATGAGTGAGGAAGGCTCCAACCACATAGGTGGATTAAGTTAGTTTTTGCTTTTGAGTCAGGAGTTTAAAAAAAACACCCCAAAAGCAAAAACAAAAATAGGAATTAAAACAAGTTGTCCACTTTTTGCCAGCGATTTTCTCGAATCGCAGTTTTTGGTTTTGTTCCCTAATTAAATGTTAAGCTCGAAGTATGGGCTCAATGTTGATAATAAAGCATCAAGCATACTTTGTACTCATTTGAACACAAAGAAAACAATTAATAATTTGAAATTTGATAAAATGTGAACTTAAAAAACATTTTTATAAATCTGCATATAAAACAAACCAAGTTTCACAACAAGTACGAGGCATAGAATCACCCATTTTCCCCTTCAAAAGTGTACCGCCAAAAGCACAAGTATTGAGACAAAAGAAGCTCGATGGCGCATAGTTAAGGATCAGACCACCCACCGTCATCTTCTTTCTCTCTTCCCATTTGGGGCGTCATTTGGCTTGTCTTTTTGTTTTACCTTTGTTTTGTTGTTGCTCATTTTGCAAGCTCTGGACCAGTACAAAGGTACTTTTAATTGTGTGTTTTATTGTTGTTTATAAATGAGTTTGTTTTTGATAAATGAAAAGATTTTCAATGAGTTTTCCAAAAACTTGAAATAATGCAATATCAAAAAGTTTTGTTATGAAATCTTGCATCAGCCATTCCAACAATTGGAGCGCGACGCAAAGCTAGTCTCCATACCCGGATATCCTTCTTAACTAGGTCAAACAACCTCCCCTCTCAAACCCTGACTCTATGTCTATACGCATTTCGAAGCCAATTCCCTCCTCTTCCGGAAAAAAGTGCTCATGATAGCAAAAGAAATCGGTCCAAGTTTCGCGCCAAATGCGAACAAGAAAAATGGTACAATCGCCGTAGCAGCAGGGATGCTGTTTTTGTGTCCTTTGCAGCTTTTTTTTGTTGTTTCCAAACTCTTTTTTCCTCCTTTCCCTCCCCCCAATTACAGAGGTGTGGGAGGGTTATGGAGCAAAAAAAAAAGGAGGAGCGGTGTTTTGCACAGCATGTATCGCTATTTATTCTCATCCTCATCTCTAAGACGACTCATCGAAACGAGTCGATGCGGGAATTATTGATTTTGAGCAAGAAAAGAAAACAGAAAACGTTCTGTTGATGAAAGACTTGTGCATTTTAGACTAAGCATATAGAAAAAAAAAACGAGTCATATTCACACAGAAAAAAGTGGAATTTTGGAAGGATGAAAATTCAATTGTTTGAATATTACTTCTTTTTGAGTAATTTTATCTAAAAATTGTGTAAAGATGTGGTATTTTAGAAAAAAAATGTGTAATTTTACCACCCCTGCTTTTCTCGCTATTGGGTAAAGTTTTCTGGGAAAATAATCACTAAAATTGGAAGCTTAACATTACAAAATAATGCTGGCAAAATTTGAGCAACGCAGGATAAAAACAGTTTAAGTTACACAGCAAGAAATCCGATGGTAAAATCGCATGCAAAAGACGGGATTCAAACCCAGCACAGCACCCAGCCTTAGCCCACTCGGCCATCCGACCGGTGAAAAGCTGTAAGGCTAAACGCAAGTAGGTTTCTCATACTGATAGGCTACATATTTCAGGGCGTAAAATTACATAAAATTGCATGAAATAATGCAATATTTATTTTACACCCAGTACTATTACACGCAGCTGAATCACTACTTTTTTAGCTGTGTATTTGCAAAATTAAAAAAAATGTGTTTTCATCTAATTTTCATTGAACTTTAAATATGATTTTTGAACAAAGTAAAAGGCATTTTTTGATATTGTAACTTTTGATTTACATAGTTTTTGCCATAATCTTCAATATTCTATAAATAGATGAGTCCAAACAAATTAAAAAATATTTTTTATTTAATTTTTCTGCAGTATGCGTGATCGGGACAAACTGCACCGCTGTGATGCCTCTTTGTAAAAACAGCGGTGTAACCTAGTGGTGACGAGTGAAAACTGCTTCAACCCGGTGCATTTTGCCCCATTGTTGTGGTGCATTTTGCCTCGTTGTTGTAGTGCATTTTGCCCTGATGGTGTGGTGCATTTTGGCCCGCAAGGTAGGGGAACAGCATCTAATTCCAGCGTGCCTCTAATGTTGGCAGGTCAGAACTTTGACACTCAGTTAGAACTAATTAATAGCGTTTTCAACTGAAATCGAGTTATAAACAGCTCAATAAGAAGTGAGCAAGCAAGTTTCTATAAAAAGTTTTGCAAAATTAGTTTTTTAAATAGTGAAAATCAGAAAATTGGATGGAGTTAGGAGCAAAAGCTTAACCTGCCAAACATACGAGAATTTCCCCTAGTCTAAAATGAATAGAAAATATTTTTAAAAATGTGGTAATTTTGAGGTTATCCAGGTTTTTAAGCGAAGATGGCGTTCGAATGTTGAACGCCAGAAATGTCAAAGTCAGTCAGTGGTACCAACATTACAGAAAAAGTGTGCAATGACATGACAGCCACATTTTTTTTCTAATGTTGGTGCTACTGCGCGATTTTGACATTTCGGACGTTCCACATTCGAACGCCATCTTCGCTTAAAAACCTGGATAGGGGGAGAGGGGGGGGGGGCAAAATGCACCCCCCTGCTTTTCTCGGTATTTGTAAGAATTTTCCGGGGAAAAATCATAGAAATTGTAAGCTTAACATTGCTAAACCATGTTGGAAAAATATGAGCATCGCAGTATAAAAACAGCTTAAGTTATATGCAAAACTTTAAAATGTTGTGTTTTCATTTAACTTTCATTGAACTTTCAGTATGACTTTTAGACAATATAAAAAGCATTTTTTTGTTATTGTAAGTGTTGAGGTATATAGTTTTTGCCATAATCTTCATTATTCTGTAGATAGATGAGTCCAAAAACATAAAAAAATGCATTTTTAATAATATTTTCTGCAAAAAGCGTGGTCGTGCCAAAATTCACCGCTGTGAAGCTCCTTTGTAAAAACAGCGGTGTCACCTAGTGGTGACTAGGGAAAACTGCTTTTACCCGGTGCATTTTGCCCCATTCTTGTGGTGCATTTTGCCTCATGTTGTAGTACATTTTGCCCCAATGTTGCGGTGCATATTGCCCCGCATGGTTGTTTAAAATGAATCAAAAATGTTTTTAGAAAATTGATATTTTCGAACAATTGTGAGATTTTGTAAGACTTTTTTCACATGGATGACGAAGAATAATAGTTGTTTTAGAACATCGAACAACATTCTTCCTCAGTAATGCTGTACTGGTTGAGAAATCACAGTTTTCCCTTAGGGGGTGCATAATACCCCCTCTCCCTCTAATATTGCATCTTAAAGAGGTTATATGAGACCACCCACAAACCACGAGGACACTTTTTTTTAGAAATCTCGAACCCATCGTGGGCAATTTTCAAAAAAAAAAAAAAAAAATGTATTGAGCTTGGACAACCGCTAAATCCACCCCCTAAAATGTCCACGTGGTTTATGGATAAAACAATTTCAACTTCATTTTTCTATGAAAATCGAATTTGCAATCAAAAAATACTTTAGTGGAATTTTGATAAAGTGCACCGTTTTCAAGTTATCGCCATTTTTAGGTATATTTTTTGAAATAGTCACAGTTATTCATTTTTTTTAATTGTAAATGTTAAAATTCAATACTAAAATATGGAACATTCGGGGAATTTTTCGATCTGTTCGAAAACATCAATTTTCATGTTTTAAATCTTTGCATGGCAATATCTCATCAACTAAGGGTCGTATGAACAAAGTTCAAAAAAGCGAAATATAGAGAATTTCCTCAGCTTTTCAAAAATATTTTTTCAAAAGTTGGCAAACTTGTGCACTTATCTTAAAAAAATATTAACTGCGACTATTTTTAAAAAAGTTACCTAAAGATGGCTATAACTTGAATCTGTGAACTTATTCAAAATTTCACTAAAGTACTTTTTGATTGCAAATTCAATTTCACATCGAAAAATGAAGTTGAAAATTTTTTGCGACCGGTATTTCGATTTTTTTGAAAAAAATCAGTATTGACTCGTTCAAAGATTTTTTGCCCATCCTGGAAATTTCTGAAAAGTTGGCATTTGATGTTCTCTAAAATCAAGTTTCAGTTACAAAAAGGTATAATAAAATAATAATAAATTTACCGTACATAATTTTTTTTCAGTGTAGTCCTTATCTATACCTAAAACTTTGCCGAAGACACCAAATCGATCAAAAAATTTCTTCAAAAGATACAGATTTTTGAATTTTCATACATCATTTTTGTATGGACAGCTGCCAAATTTGTATGGAAAATTATATGGGCAAACTAATTATGCAAAATGGCATCTTTGGGCATCCCGAAAGCACCAAAAAAGTTTCAGATGGATTTAAAAATACAAAAAAAAAATCTAATTACCAAAATCTCAGAGAATTGATTTTTGATTCTTTGCCAGGATGATTCTCGAAAAATTATTGATCGATTTTAAAGTCAAGAAATATAAAACTTCTGAGCTTAATGAAAAGAAATGGACACGTTTTTTTTTCTGATGACAATTGGCAATATTAAGGTCGTAGATGGTGTCATTAGCTTTTGGAGCAATGACTGTCAATGATGGCTCTGAATTCAGGGAACAGAAATAGTAAATTTTAATGAAAAATCAATCAAGGTTTGTTAAACAACACAAAGAAACCTATATTTTTTATCGATGCATTATGAACCAAGATTTTAATGTTTTTTCTAAAACAAACATGGCCGCCAAATGGCCTGAATTTTATCTGTAAATGTATCTTGTAAAATAAAACATGTTTAATTTTCTTCATGTGAACATTGTTTTTATGAAAGTTGAAGTATTCAACTCAAGCCACTTTCGAAGCCCCTTTCAAGAAGTTCCAGACTAACCATGCCGGTCAAATGGCAATGGTTCAGCCATCAAAAGTCCCCTCGAGCGATCTAGCTATAGATTTAAGTTTAAACAATGCTTCGCTTATTTCACTCAGTTTATTCGCTGGGGAAAAAAATCGTCCCTACATAATCCAGAAGAACTTGAAGCATGGAAAAGAAGCGGAAATGGTACTTCAACCAGTGGTAAATAATGGCGCTTTCGGTTTTCCCCGGCAATCGTGCCACGAAGCTCCGGCGAATGATTCGCGGTAATTGAAATTTCGAGACTGCGACCGTTTAATGCTCCGCCGACTGAGCCAATAAAGCCATTGTCTCAAGTGGAAGTTGAACTGGAGGAAATTAATTTGGCAAAGTGGGCTCGTTTTATTCAAGTTTAGGGTAGAAAAAAAAAACCATGCGTCTCCATCAAATCTAAAGCGTTGAAAGTTTTCGGTAAATTTCTTCTTTTGTGACTAATTCGTCCTTGTGAACTTCTTGACCTTTGGTAAAAAGCAACATTTCCGTCACATAAAAAAAAAACAGAGTAAAATTAAGTCTCCAAACTGGCAGCAATCTCATTACACATGAGTATCATATGCCAGCCAGAGCGGGTCTCGTGTGTCGCCATCATTTGTACTGCCAAACTAAAACCCTAACCAGTCGTCGGGCCGGGGCCAAAAGGTCTGGCAAAAGCTCGCACAAACCACCGACCGCCCGCCCGCCAGTTTAATATTCCATCCAGTTAGGGGGATCTCGTTTCGGTGTGCCATCCAAACTCATCCTAAATTCTTTGTCCGAGGCCATCACAGCCAGTTAACCAACGGGGCTAGTAATTTCAAGCTGAGGACCAAATGAGGCGGACAATGTTATCTGATGATGGTGACAGCATATATGTATCACTTGTTTTTATTTTTCGAAACAAAGCAGGGTTGTCAGCTTGATTTAAATTCAAACTTAGCATTCTAGCCCTGTACTGCACACACCTTTATTTTTTTGGGAGTAAATCTAAAAATTGTAAAAATATACATTTTCAGTAAGTTCTTGAGATTGTAAAGAAAGAATATTTAATTTTAATTTTAGTGTGGTGTTCGTGGTTCAACAAATTTAATTAATTTTTGCTTCAATGCAAAATGGACTCCCTGCTTTTCTCGGTATTTGGAAGAATTTTCCGGGGAAAAATCATAGAAATTGGAAGCTAAACATTGCTAAACCATCCTGGAAAATTTAGAGCATCGCAGTATAAAAACAGCTTAAGTTATTTGCAAAACTTTAAAATGTTGTGTTTTCATCTAATTGTCATTGAACTTTTATTATGATTTTTGGACAATATAAAAAAAAACATTTATTGATATTGTAAGTGTTGAGAAATATAGTTTTTGCCATAATCTTCATTATTCTGTAGATAGATAAGTTCAAAAACATAAAAAATGCATTTTCAATTATATTTTCTGCAAAAAGCGTGGTCGGGGCAAAATGCACCGCTGTAAAGCTCCTTTGTAAAAACAGCGGTGTCATCTAGTGGCGACTAGTGAAAACTTTTTTTACGCGGTGCATATTGCCCCAATGTTGCGGTGCATATTGCCCCGCATGGTTGTTTGAAATGAATCAAAAATGTTTTTAGAAATTTGATATTTTCGAGCAATTTTGTGGTTTTTTAAGACTTTTTTCGAATTGAATAATAGTTGTTTTAGAGTATCAAACAAAATTCTTCCAAAGTAATGCTGTAATGGTTGAGAAATCACAGTTTTTCCTTATATCATCCTATAGTATATATCAATAAATGCTTTTTATACTGTCCAAAAATCATATTGAATGTTCAATAAAAATTAGATCAAAACACAAAATTTTAAAGTTTTGCAAATAACTTTGGCTGTTTTTATCCTACCATGCTCAAACTTTTCCAGCATAGTTTTACAATGTTAAGCTTCCAATTTCTATGATTTTTTCCCGGAAAATTCTTCCAAATACCGAGAAAAGCAGGGGGTGCATTTTGCCCCGGGGTGCATATTACCCCCTCTCCCCCTAAGTTTTTCCGTACTAGCATCTATACAATTTCGTGGGTTGGTCATATAAAATGGGCATGAGTGACTTTGGCAAATTTGTAGGATATGATTTGGAGAATTCAACAAAAAAGGTGCACGAAAAAAATCACGATATTTTTCTAGGCTTTTTATTACTAAAAGTTGAATTCACAAAAAAATAAGTTTTTTAAACGAGGCATCATTTGCGCTAGAGTTTAGGATGGTGCAAAATTTGAGAAAGAACAAATTTGTGAAATTTTAGGTAATCACAAAAAATTATGTCAAAAATTAGTCGAAAAATTTTTTTTGCTAATTTTATTAATATCATTGTAGCTAGAATTAAAATAAAACTTACTTTAACTGCGTCGACCTAAATATTTTCAGTAATTTACAACTATGTCATACATTTTTATATTTTTGAACAAAATGATTTTCAACTTATTTCTGAAAGGTGAACAATTCTTTATGGGTAATTCTCCGCCAACTCACACAGCAGTTGCCCCGACCCCTCTTCGATTTGCGTGAAACTTTGTCTTATGGGGTAACTTTTGTCCCTGATCACGAATGCGAGGTCCGTTTTTTGATATCTCGTGACGGAGGGGCGGTACGACCCCTTCCATTTTTGAACATGCGAAAAAAGAGATGTTTTTCAATTATATGCAGCCTGAAACGGTGATCAGATAGAAATTTGGTGTCAAAGAGACTTTTATGTAAAATTAAACGCCCAATTTGATGGCGTACTCAGAATTCCGAAAAAACGTATTTTTCTTCGAAAAAAACACTAATTTTTTTTTTAAATTCTCCCATTTTCCGTTACTTGACTGTAATTTTTTTTGGATTTTAATGTGCTATTTTATGGGAAATTTAATGTGCTTTTGACCCAGAAGGGTCATTTTTTCGTTTAGAACAAAAATTTCATTTTAAAATTTCGTATTTTTTCTAACTTTGCAGGGTTATTTTTTAGAGTGTAACAATGTTATACAAAGTTGTAGAACAGACAATTACAAAAATTTTAATATATAGGCATAACATAACATTTCGGTGGTTTGATATTTTTCAATCGGACACCATTTAGGTTTTTTAAATTTAAATTTACCGCAAAAAGTTTTGTTTGCAAAACAGTTTTAGTTTTTCTACAAAACAAGGATTTTTTTTGAAAAAAAATAAAAAAAAAACAATCATGACTTCATTTTTTTTTCTTTTAGTTTATTACTGTTATCCTTCAGTTCATAATCAAAGTAATTTGTACAATGACCTTTATTCTACATGTAACTAAAAAATCGGAGCGTTTGGTACGGTATTTCTACGCATCCTTCCTCCCCTGTTGATTCTGGGAAATGTGATCCGTTCACAGAGTCCTCTCTGCGGTAAAATACAACGCAGTAGGGCTGGCAGCTTTTATTTTCATTATGCATTTTCAGCTGTTCTCGGATGCACTGCAATTATTAATTTTGACAAGACTGCCTGTATACGAATAGATTTTAGTTTGTACTTCGCTGGTCAAAATCAATTTTAAAAGTGAATATAATTTTTAACACGGCGCTCACGCACGCTTTTAAATCAATCATGCGGTAATGTGTGTGAACGCCGTGTAAAGAAGTGTCAAACTTTAAAATGGACCCCAATTGTTTGGTACTTAGTACCTGGGTGCTGAATCGTGGTTCGCAAAACGGCCTCAATTTGACCGGTCAAAGTGGAACCAATTTACTGTTCGCCAAAAGAAGAGGGTATTGTCATCGATCATAAAAAATTATTTTTATTTTTTGCAGGAATGACAAACTTGTGGCTTTTAAGGATCTTGAGTTGAAGTCAAGAAATCTTAAGAAAGTTTATAAATATGAATGGAAGCTGTTTATGGAGTCGATGTGGTTGTATCCATCCAGAAACTGTCTTAATTGTTTGATTCCGTTTGAAAACCTGGTTTAGTGAAAATCCGTTCTGTTTGTTGGATCAGCTTTGCAAGAATTAGCCATGTTTTTTCGCTGGATCAGGAAGAGCTGCAGGAGTTCAAAATCAGGCAAGGAATTTATCTGCGACATCGTAAAATTACACTCTCGCCACAGTTCTTCGTCGATCGAAACGCGACAATTTTCCAGCCAAAAATGTCAAAAACTTGCAAAAATAAAACACATACTACTGAATACAGTGTTGCGATTTTGAGCGCTCATCCGCTCATAAGCGAGCATTTTTCGCTCATTCGTGAGGAGGAGAGCGACGCGAGCTAGCTCACGTTTGCTCGTGTTCGTGTTTGCTCATTTATTTTATGAGTGAAAATGCTCATTGCTCGCGCTCGCGCTCATTTTTGCTCATTGAGCAAAATGAGCGGTATTTTTTACCTGTAACGGGTAAACGATAATAACTTTTTTTCAGCAGAGCTTCGAGGATGTTTTTTTTTTAAATGGAGTCTTGAATAGGCTAATCTTAATAATATTGGATGAAGTTATTTGTTATATTTTTTGTTTTGAAACTTGTTTTTGAGTCAGAGTTAAGTTGTTACATTAAGATCTGTACGCAGTAAAAAACCATAGAAATATTACATCTGGGAAGGGGTACGTCTTTTATGTTAGAAAAATGCGTAATTTTACTTCTGAAAATGTGTAATTTTGCCACTTTTCTGGTGTAATGCAACTTTTTCAGTCTAAATCGAGGTAAAATTATAACATTCAAGAGGTTATATTCAACCTTACAAAATTATAACTTCCAAATGTACACTTTTTTTACTGTGTAGAAATAATTCGATTAATAAAAAAAAGTTGATAATAGAGTGACACGTGAAAGAGAACTATTTAATAAAGCTGAAAAGTATCTTTTAAGGAACACAAATATTTTTTCTTGGTAAAACGTTTAGTCATGTTTCAATTCCTGGGCACCTCAGCTTGTTTAGTAAATTATTTGTAAATAATTTTGCATAATAAATGTCAAATCTGTGTCTTGGATAATTTTCACATCAATTATCTTATTTATATGCTGGAGTCCAGCTCCCTCCGTGTACGCACGAGAGCATGCAGCTAGTGCTCAGTGCTCCATCGTTTTTTCGATTTTTTTCGCCGTAATTGATTGTGGTTACCCGCGAGTTTGCTTCTCCAGCATGCCAAAGGCCGGCCGTGGCCGTGGCAATTCGAGTGCGGCCTCGAAAAACCCACGAAGTTCGTCTACCGGCCGTGTGCAAAAAGGTAAACAAACCAACGCCGTGTCGGCCGCCATCGCGCAGGGGAGCGTCAGCGCAGATGGAATCGATAAAAAGTTACTACATCCCGGATATGTTCCGAGATCACCAGTGCGAACCCGTTCCGGTACTTCCGGTGCCACGACCAGTGGCACATCAACATCCGCCAACATCCCCATCAGGAACGAGTTCCAGATGCTGAGCGACGACGAAGAAAATAACAACTCTGACGGTAGCAGCACTACCGACGACGACGACGACGATGATGGTCGTGCACGGAAAAAGTGCCGACGTCAAAAAGAACAACTCTCCAGCGGAACGTAGACCACCTCAATTTTTGTTTTGGACACGTTAGCGGACGATGTTGACGAGTTGCTGGAAGGCCTCGGATATTGTCTGAAAATCGGTAAGTCGGCAGTGCAAGTGATCACACTGACCAAAAAGAATTTTGACCTGGTGTTTGAAGAATTGAAGCGTAGCAACTTCAACTTCTACACATTCAACCCCGAGAAGCCCCCTGTTAAGGTCGTCTTGCAGGGTTATCAAGACCGTCCGATCTCCGACCTGAAGGGTCACCTCTCGGACGCCGGAATAAAACCGCGGGAGATTAAAGTGCTCTCGCGCAAGACAACGGTAACAGGTACACACACACTGTACCTGTTGTACTTCGACCGCGGCACCGTCAAGATCCAAGACCTGCGGCGAACTAAAACGTTGGACGGTTTTTGGGTAAACTGGCGGTTTTACACCAAGAACCCGACGGACGTAGCGCAATGCCACCGTTGCCAGAAATTCGGCCACGGCTCGCGGAACTGCAACCTCCGGCCCCGCTGCGTGAAGTGCGGTGAGCCACACCTCTCGGAGGCGTGCGCACTGCCACGAAAGGCGGACTTGGGGGACAAGGCAGAACAAACCAAGCCGCGCGTAAAGTGCGCGAACTGTGACGGCAACCATACCGGCAATTACCGCGGATGCGTCGCGCGCAAGGCCTACCTCGAGGAGCAGGAAAAGAGGAAGAAGAAAGCGTCCCACCCTCCTCAGCGAAGTACGAGCGCAGCCGTTCCTGCAGCTAGACAGCGTACGGTTCCAGCGGAAAACTCAGCGTTCCCTCCTGGTTGGGGGCGTTCGTCCGCCAGCGTGGTCGCTGCCGGTAGCGGCAGTACGGCCCAGCAAGAAGTCACCGGGGAAGATCTCTTCACCCTGCCGGAGTTCTTTGCTCTCGCGGGGGAGATGATGACGCGATTTCGGAGCTGCCGGAACAAGGCAGAACAATTTCTGGCCCTTGGGGAACTGATGATCAAACACATCTACAAAGGATAAATTACCTGTGATCTAGATATAAGCTATCTCTTCCTCTATCCCCTTTCCTTTGCAATTTCTGTAAGTTTTTTTTATAGTTTTTTCTTACTCTTGCTAGTGCCTTAGTTAAAGAAATAATTGTTCCTAAATGGATTATGATGCAACACACAGCTGTAAGGAACTCCAAAACTCTGTTATGCACTTCAAAATAACTCATTGTATCTTGATTATTCACCAATAAAACCGAATTGAAAAAAATTGATATGCTGGAGTCGATCCAAAAAAATAAATGAGAAATTAGCGTGCTCACAATTAAAAACATGTTTTAATATAAGAAAAATCGATTACCATCCTATTTACAGCTTATTTAAGCCCAAACAATTCCATTCCTTGACAGTTTACTCTCAATTTGAAAGTGAAATAAGCTAAAAAGAGTGTCTGGGATTCTTAGCAAATTAAGACACCTTAATTGCTAGTCAGCCATTTTTCATTTATCGGGAATTTGATCAAAACTAGTTTTCTAAATTATCAAACTCTGAAAAAAAGGCTGACAGCATTAAAGTTTCATTGTTAATCGGGACCGTGGTGTAGGGGTAAGCGTGATTGCCTCTCACCCAGTCGGCCTGGGTTTGATCCCAGACGGTCCCGGTGGCATTTTTCGAGACGAGATTTGTCTGATCACGCCTTCCGTCGGAAGGGAAGTAAATGTTGGTCCCGGACTAACCTAAAAAAGGTTAGTTCGTTAGCTCAGTCCAGGTGTAGGAGTCGTCTCCCTGGGTCCTGCCTCGGTGGAGACGCTGGTAGGCAGTTGGACTAACAATCCAAAGGTCGTCAGTTCGAATCCCGGGGTGGATGGAAGCTAAGGTGTAAAAAGAGGTTTGCAATTGCCTCAACAATCAAGCCTTCGAACACCTAGTTTCGAGTAGGAATCTCGCAATCGAGAACGCCAAGGCAATGCTGTAGAGCGAATAATTTGATTTGATTTTGATTTTGTTAATTTGATTTTAGTTAACCGCGGTAAATTTTCTTGAAATATTTCGAATCAACTAAAATCCACCAAAGCACACACAAGAAAACTGTGGTAGAAAAGTATCCCCAGCAATCCACCGCAATCAATATTTGACAGTTCGACGCCAACGAATGATTTCAAGAAAATTTATTGCGGCTAACCAAAATTAAATTAGGGGAACAGCATCTAATTCCAGCGTGCCTCTAATGTTGGCAGGTCAGAACTTTGACATTCAATTAAAGCTGATTAAAAGCGTTTTCAACTGAACTCGAGTGATAAATAGCTCAATAAGAAGTGAGCAAGCAAGTTTCTATCAAAAGTTTCGCAAAATTAGTTGTGAAAATCAGCAAATTGGATGGAGTTAGGAGCGAGTGCTTAACCTGCCAAACATACGAGAATTTCCCCTACCAACGCAACTTTTATGAGTTCATGTCCCTTTTTCGCGATGAAATTATCTTCAAAAGTGGCAATCCAATTGTCCTGTGCCAGATTCATCAACAATACTAAAAATCTACCTGATTTGCTGATGAGCGCTCATTGAGCGCGAGCGCATGCGATGAGCATGAGCGAGCACGAGCTACCTGTTAAGTCCTCATGCTCATAAATGAGCGAGCACGGCTTCTGGCTCGCTCGCTCATTTGCAACCCTGACTGATTATAAAACAGTTCATTTGAACGAAGTTGACTTTATAGCTGTCGGCCACCATTGCTAGTACCAACCACTAGTGTCTTCCTTTTATCTACAAGGACTTCGCCGCCCTGGGCTCCTAAGTGTATGAAAGTATGGCACGGAGCGACGGCGCCGAATACCCATATTTACACAAAGAATTTTAGAACAGTTCATTTACCAGCAAGAAAAAGTCATGCTTGTGCTTGAACATCCTCCTGCTTTGTAGATGTAAACAAAGTGGGATCATTCGAAAATCACGTTACGCCTTCTCTCTATTCATCACCCAGCTTAGTACTAGTACAATGTTTTGTTTGAGGTTCGGGTGATAAGATACGTTAAATAAGAATAAGAAGAAATTATTAGAAAATTTACCACCATGCTTCTCACGAACCTAATCACCCAGCTGGTGTTTAAAGTGAAGATTGATTCCCCCAAACACGGAAACCTGAAAAACACTCAAGGAAGCAGCAGCACAAGCCTCTAATCGCACCAAAAGGACTAAACAAGATGCGTGAGATGCGATGGGGTGAGATAGAAACCCAAAACCCACAAATCTACGCAACAGAGGAGAAGACTTCATGCCCCCAATAATTGAGGCGGACGACGGAGACTATCACCAGCAGCAGCAGCAGCAGTCAGAAGAGCAACTCTGTAGGCAACAACAACAACAAAAAGGTTGATGTAACCTCCAAACGACCTTCAAGTGCTGCTGCCGCCACGTGGACCAACCACCGAGAGGGTGCCAATGCGTGTGACAGGACTAGTCAGCAAGTCGTCTTCTAATGATCTGGATCCGTCCCAATTGGCAGCTTATGAGATGGATACGGTGACGATGACGACAAGACGAGAAGCTTCATAAATATTTCATACGACGACACGGAGCGATGACTTCCGGTTGTCTACCAGGCACGTGGAATCGCTTAGCCGCGATTTTGGCGTTCTACCAAAAGAAGACCCGGCAAGAAAAAGCTTTGAATCTGAATCTACAATCGTTCCAGCACCTGGTATACATATCAAAACAGCATTGCAATGTCTCTGTTTTCACGCAATATCCTGGCGCGTTTTATGCCCGCGGAACAAATTGGATTAGCAAGTCTACGACGATTCTACGACGCGACTAAGCAACGCAACGTTCTTTCGTAGCATCAGAGATTGGCGGTGGACGATTAGACCAGCAGCGGAGAGTCTATTTCGCGGATTGTGGACACGGCGGCAGCGTGACGATGGTGTTATCAGCCGGGAATGAAACAAAAACACACACGAACCAAATTTGGGGCTGACTGCGAAAGGGCGAATTGAATCAAATGGCAAAGTCGTAAAAAGAGAGAAACGAACGAAGTGTTTGGGTGAGGGAGTTGCTGGAAAAACCCGAAAACCGAGTGAGAATGTCGCTGGTGAAGGAACTCTCGACTGTTGCAATGATTGCAACGGATTAGATGTTGCGCAACATGTAGCGTGCGTCGTTGCGTGAAGGTAGTGCGACATTGTCGTGGAAGCGACCGAGCAATGCAATGCGACTAGAACAAAATAGTTAAAAAAAATAAAATAAAATTGTTGCACCCTAATGAATTGCTTTAAAAGTACAATCGAATTATGTTTTTTTTTGTTAGAAATCTTTATTTGTTATTTTAACTATAAAAAGTTTGTAGTTCCCAAAATAAGCGAATGCCCTCGAGACTGAATCGATCATTTAAGAAGGAAAATGAAGGAGCATTTTTTTTGAAAAAATGTGTTTTAACGGCCATTGCAACCAGCATAAGAGAGTCAAGACATTTCCGGAAATCCCTTGAAAGTAGAATAGGCACTAGGTTGAATCTGGCTTAAGAATTATTTTTTCCAATGTATTGCAGATTTTGATGGGATAAGTGTCGTTATTTAGGAGGATACACAGAAAAATCAATTTCGGAAATCGCGAGTTGTATTCATGGCAGTGCGTGGCCGAATGGTTACGCTGTCCGCTTTGTAAGCGGATGATTCTGGGTTCGATTCCCATCTGCTCCAACCTTCCATCGGATGAGGAAGTAAAATGTCGGTCCCGGCCTTGGTTGTTAGGCCGTTAAGTCATTCCAGGTGTAGGAGTTGTCTCCATACCATAAGTACAAACAACACACCAAACCAAGCCAAGCCTACTCCGGTGGAATCGCTGGCGGCGGTTGGACTCGCAATCCAAAGGTCGTCAGTTCAAACACTGGGGTGGAAGGTTCCTTGGAGTAAAAAGAGGGTTGGGTGCTCTCCCCATTCAAGCCTTCGGACTCCTAGGTTCGAGCAGAAACTTGCAATAGAGACCACAAAAGACCCGGGGGTCGTTAATGTGGATGGTTTGATTTGAGTTGTATTCATGAATTTAAGAACCATGGAGAAATTTTTTCATGAGTATAGTGCATTTGCGCTATAAACGTGAATATATTACTTCGTGGTTCTTAAATTCATGAACACAATTCACGATTTCCGGAATTGATTTTTTTTTCCGTGTACAACACGTAAGGCGGTAAAACTTTAATGTGCTGGTATGAGCTTACCCTTGATTTTTTTTAAATCTATTTTAAGGGCATCAAATAAACATTTTTAGCCGCTCAAAATTAAAATTTAACGCCATTTGTTAAAAAACTGAATGAGAATGTTGAATACGGGTTCAAATATCGGATACCTCGTTCAAGGCACAAAGGTACAAAGTCCGTTTTACAACAAATGTTTTGAAAAACTTTGAAACTATTTCGTTTGTTGTTCGTGGTACATTCCCGGATAAATGAAAACTATATCGATTCTGGTGAGGAACTTAAAAAAACCTTATGAGATAAGGTCACCATTTGTAATAATGTTATTTGGCGGACCTTGATGACTATTTGTGAAATGGTCACCATAAGTAATAGAGTTATTTTAATGTTTGTAATGGTAAACAATTTTCTAGATGACTTTAAAAAATTATTTGCGGATGTTTTCTCAAATGGTTACCCTCAATCATACGGTAATTTTAATGTTCAAATGGTTCCAATGGCGGACCTTGATGACTATTTGTCAAATGGTTACCATAAGTAATAGAGTTATTTTATAGTTTGTAATGGTGATTTTTTTTCTTGACGACTTTGAAAAACTATTTAAGTATGTTTTCTGATATGGTTATCGTATATCAAAAGATTATTTTAAAGTTCAAATGGTTCATCTCGATACGCAAGTACCATATAGAAACATTAAATAATTATTTGAAAAATAGTTACGATTTGCAAAGTTTTTTTTCACAAAACAAAGAGTAAATTTGAATATTATACTTTTTTCATAATGATTGTTTTCTACGAATTCTTTAAAATTCATTAAGATTTAAAATATTTTAAAACATGCATCCGTGCAGATGGACAAAACTCTTATTAATTTATTTATTCAACTATCAACTAAGTGCATTTTCGAAAATTCTGCATCATGAGATGATATTTTGATTTCATTTTGTTTAGTTGGAGCAAATTTCCTTCTCCTGGTAAAATATCAATTTTCCAACATTATTTTTTTATCAAGAAGTAATTTTTATCTATATCATGCTTTTATTTTTAATTTACCTTTAAGAAAATTTTATTGAGCTTATTTTCACTTTAATTGATACGCAATTATTCATCATAAGCATACATAATTGGATCCTAAAATTAAGCTTTAATTTGTGTTTGTCCTCAACGATAAAGCTTATTTTTCTGAGAACAATGATGCTTTGTACAATCGCAAAGGATTTAAAATGTATTTTTAAATCAATAAAAAAATACTTCTAGGCCCTTCTTGACAGCTTGTTCCAAGGGTTCCAAGGGGAACATAGTTGATCTATCTTGTCAATTAATTTTTTGTCTTGTCAAATCAATTATTTTTTTTTGATAGTGTTAAAACCATTGTACAAAAACATTTACATAGGGCTTTAGGACCCTACTGTATCCCGTTGGTTGGTCAAATTCAAACTAAAAATTGACGGTTAACCGAGGCAAAAAGTCAAATATTTATCTTCGTCTTCAGCCGTCTTTGCAGATTTCCCATCACTTTGCTACACAGAATTTTTTTTTGGTAAAATTACACGACATGTAATGTGTGTTTCTCATGTAAATTCGCTTGATATAAAATCTAAAACAAATGTAAACGTATGAATATAATGTAATTATTCATCATGTAACTTCTAATTGAATGTAGTTTATGAATTTCATGTAAATAAACTAATTAATTTTGGAACACAAACATTTTGGAATCCAAATTGTCATGTAATTGTTAAAAGTCATGTAAATTGTATAGCTTAATGGTTTTCGTTTGGAGGGAAGTAGAGCGGAAGTGTTTATATTGAAAATTGCTGATTTTTCCGTAAAGTATCAATTGTTTTCGTTTAACAACTTGCGTTTGAGTATGAAATAGTGAAATGACATGATAAACAGTCGGTGCGAGAAAAGACAAAGCAAATCAAGCTGTTTTTTTTTGTTAATAATCTGAAATATTGTTTGTTTGTGAGTGTTTGAATTTTGTCATTGATTTCTTTGAGAAATAGCTATCGTCGCTAACCTGAAAGAACAACAGCAATGTCGTACCGACCCTTTCAAATGTTGCTCCAGATTTTTACGGTAAGAAAGTAGGATTAGGAAATAAAGGGTTTACTTTTCTTCCTATTTTTATGCTCATCATTCTCACCCTGGCCTTATTGCCGCCGTGCCGTTCCGTCGAGCGTTCCTTCTCCGGTTCCCGCAGCGGAATGCTTGCTTGCCTCTCCATGAAAATTTCCAGTGGCGTTGCCTCTGGATGAGCGGTAAAGTTTTCTGTGGTGGACCCGGCCTTCCGTAGGCAAAACCTACATTTTTTAGCGACACCGTAACCGGCGCCAGCAGCCAGTTCAACTTTGAGTTAGCGGCATCGGTTCATGGACTGGAACGTCGGCTTTTTTCAGCAGCGCTCTCCTTAAAACGGACTGGGCCAGATTGGGTGATCGTCGCACAGGGATTATTTCCTGGAAAACAGGTCCACTCGGAAAAAGTAAAACGCGACGAACTTTAGGAAGAAAATTTCTTCAAGACCGCATCTTCTTAATCCCTTTTCTTCTTCTCCTCTGCTATGACATTTCTAGCTGTCATCCGCTCCTATCATCCTATTCTTATCTCTGCAGCGCTGTGCGCTATTTGTGCTCACTATTCTAATCAATTTAGAGTTCTAACCCAATTTTACACAAATCGAAGAAATCAAGACAAAATTGTATAGATGAGCCCAAAGCTGTTAAAAATATTTGAAAAACCAAAGTTTACCGTAATTGTAATGCTAGTTTTATTCTAAAATTATGATATACTAACAGCAATAGCAAAACATCTTTTGTGTTCATTGATGTTTTTTATTATAAAGAAATTAAAGCAAAACAATGTAAATGGGTCAATGCGGTTTTGTTAAAGAACGCTCCATAAATGTCTAACCGCGTACCAATCCAGTTTTTCACAATAGTTGTTCAATCAACAGTAAATAAGGCTTTCTAGGCCCAGTGAAAAAAATATAATTTTGCTCAAAAATGACGAACTCCTCGTCACAGTGTCCTGATGCAAACAATGATCAAGCTGTAGCTGTCACAGCCCTGCGAAGTATGTTGGCTGACATATCGGGCAGTCAGTCAAAAAAAAACAGCTAGGAGTCGCCTGACAAAAAATTTTTGCTAGAAAGAGATAGGAAACCTGATGCAAACAAACGTCCAGCTGCAAGGGGTTGGAAACTCTTAGAGCTATAATTATTATGTCAACCAGTATATCAAAATATATGTTAGTATACTTATTATTTCCTTTACATGTCGCCAGTATACTTACCAATATACTGAGAGTATCTTAATATACTAACAGTTTATTGCTTTTCGGTTAGTACACTAACAAGTATACTGGAATATCGTTAATATACTCAGTATTTTAAAGAAATATTAGAGTTTCCAGCCCCTTGTCCAGCTGTCATGTAAACATACTTTGAATGTGTTGGTAAATTTCTGACTAGAAAGCCTTATTAAAATTTCAGAATTTACTCCCACAGCTTCACTGCATTGGGCCCTAAAGTTAAGATTAAATTGCTGATATCATTCTAAGTGCAATGACCCCTTATACGATCACAGAGGGTTTGAATAGGTTTTAAATTAATTTAAAAAAAAATAACTTCACTGCTTTTCTTGCCAGAGAGTATCTTATTTGACAGCTTGTTTAAGAGGCCCACAGTTGATCCATCGTAAAATTGTGTTGTGTTGTCATGATTATTTATTTATTTTTTTGCTTTAAAATAAAAAAAGTTGTCAGAAATGGTTTTGGGGCTTTTTTTACAATTTGATGTAAAACTTTACATAGGACTTAAGGACCCTACTCAGTTTGACAAAAATAACAAAAAATATACATAATGCTGAAATGCAAGAAAAATGTATCTTGAATAATAATTATTTTAGAGTTGCGTCGTCAACCAAGACAGTTTCCTTTTAGAGTGCAAAAAACATCGAAGAACGCGATTGGCTAAAATGACAACCTTGGAAATCAACGCGTGCTTTGTTTACAAAACAACTGCTGCGACGACTCACGAACATATTTTTTGGAGAAATTTTCAATTTTATTTCGGTATTAATTTTGTCGTCTTTATCAGTAATGGTAAGGTAGGTACAGTTTTTCGTTTTGATTATTTTGTTGAATTTTATTAAAATTTCAATTTTGTTTAATTATACATTTTTTCATCATCTAGATGCGCGGGTTGTCGAAATGACTTTCAACTGCGGGAGATCGAGTGGATGATCCTTCCACGGCAGGAACGATCTATTTTGTCTCCGCCAGGGTTCTTCTGAAGGTCTTCCTGAACCGCCTAAATGGCAAAGCTCAGATCGTTGCGGAACTCGGAGGAGCGTGCACTATCCAGCAGCTCATCGTCAGCGTCGTCAGTCGAGATCGAGCCGTATATGCGACGGCGTTTTCGGACATTTTCGAACCCGTTACCTGAAGCAGCTTGGTAGACAGCGGCGTGGCCAGCGATTCAAACACGTTTGTGGAACTGGTCGTGCCGAGGTAAGGCCAAGGTGAACGGATGTGCTTCGAATACGATAATGAAAGCACATTGATCGCCTTAGGTGGGAAATTGAGGCGAAGATGGTCGTTTATGGGGAGATCAAGGAAAAGTATCATGGTCCTGAACGCCATGGGACCGGATGCACCCCTGGACGATGACATCGACGATCAGATTCTAAAGTACCATCTGGAACGAATGCGGGACGTGACCCCGTCGGTGCAGCGGGTCGTCAAGAACGTGCAGTGGTTCGAGTCGTACCACCAGAATTATGTGGCGTTCGTGAAGGCACTCAAAATCGACGCGGACTAGAAGGAACGGTTCGCGAAGACGGCCAAGCTTGCGCTGAAGGAGATCTTTACGTGAGTTTCTCAAAACATTTGTAAAAGGTAGGTTTTGTTTTAGTAAGCAATTTTCTCGCAGTAAATACGGCATCAACGAAGTCGCCACGATTCTCGGGATGAGATTAAGTCGCAGGATCCGGCGGTATGCAGCGGTGTTTTCGCAATTGATTGTATCACTATGGCAGCGTTGGGTCCCGACTGTAGTCCCGATTCACCCCAGATGTTCCGAGTGTGATGAGCGGAAGTTAGTAAATTCGTTTGGACCGCTCCTTGCCATCGAAAGACGATCTTCGCAAAGGCACCCCTTCTTCGAGCTGCTGATTGCACAGTGTCAGATCGGTTAGATTGACCAGCGGAATTACGGTTCCGTTCTCTAGCATCAACGGAATCGGTGATGTGGAGGTGTAGTGTGATATTTTATAAAAATAGGGCGTTTACCCCACCGAAATTGAGTTTCAGAACCTCCGTTATTCTTGGTTTCGCATAATTTACGCCAACCATCGAAGGAAACGCAATCTTCACTAACGTAAGGGCTCGCCTTTCTTTGAATGCAGATTGCAGAATCTCATGTCTTAAATTATTGTTTATTAATTTCAATTCTTTAGGCAATATTTGTACTTCTAAATCAATTTAGTAGTTAACAACATTTTGGATTAAACGCAAAATTAAATTTGCCTTGCGCGCTCTCTTTTCTCTTCTCTCGCTACGCTCCGTTACCTGCTCTTTCGCAGGCAAGCGCAGCGCACTGCGCAGGCAAAAACAGTCTGATGTGAAACGTTTGTGCGGCTGGTTGTTGTTTACGTTTTGTGAGCAGGTATAATTTTCAAACAAATCATTTGATTTACCAGATAATTTGTTTATATTTTTCATTTCAGCGCCGTGGAGAACTTGATAAAACGGAACAGCTGGTGCTGCAGGATTCGATCGGTTATCAAAAGAGATCTTGCCGGCCGACAATATAAAATCGAACGCAAAATTTGTTCCGCCGAGGATGCGATCAAGCGAACGAACAATTGGCAGCAATCAATCTGAATCCTTAGATAAGTACATGGGTAATTCTCTACCAACTCACACGAAATCGGGAAAAGTTGCCCCGACCCCTCTTCGATTTGCGTGAAACTTAGTCCTAAGGGGTAACTTTTGTCCCTGATCACGAATCCGAGGTCCGTTTTTTGATATCTCGTGACGGAGGGGCGGTACGACCCCTTCCATTTTTGAACATGCGAAAAAAGAGGTGTTTTTCAACAATTTGCAGCCTAAAACGGTTATGAGATAGAAATTTGGTGTCAAAGGGACTTTTATGTAAAATTAGACGCCCGATTTGATGGCGTACTCAGAATTCCGAATAAACGTATTTTTCATCGAAAAAAACACTAAAAAAGTTTTAAAAATTCTCCCATTTTTCGTTACTCGACTGTAAAAAAATTTGGAACATGTTATTTTATGGGAAATTTAATGTACTTTTCGAATCTACATTGACCCAGAAGGGTCATTTTTTCATTTAGAACAAAATTTTTCATTTTAAAATTTCGTGTTTTTTCTAACTTTGAAGGGTTATTTTTTAGAGTGTAACAATGTTCTACAAAGTTGTAGAGCAGACAATTACAAAAAAATTGATGTATAGACATAAGGGGTTTGCTTATAAACATCACGAGTTATTGCGATTTTACGAAAAAAAGTTTTGAAAAAGTTACTTTTTGCGTTTCTCTTTGTTTCGTCGTCCGTGTCTGTCGCGGGTGACCATGAATGGCCATGATCGATGACGACCAACTTTTTCAAAACTTTTTTTTCGTAAAATCGCGATAACTCGTGATGTTTACAAGCAAACCCCTTATGTCTATACATCAAATTTTTTGTAATTGTCTGCTCTACAACTTTGTAGAACATTGTTACACTCTAAAAAATAACCCTTCAAAGTTAGAAAAAACACGAAATTTTAAAATGAAAAATTTTGTTCTAAATGAAAAAATGACCCTTCTGGGTCAATGTAGATTCGAAAAGTACATTAAATTTCCCATAAAATAACATGTTCCAAATTTTTTTACAGTCGAGTAACGGAAAATGGGAGAATTTTTAAAACTTTTTTAGTGTTTTTTTCGATGAAAAATACGTTTATTCGGAATTCTGAGTACGCCATCAAATCGGGCGTCTAATTTTACACAAAAGTCCCTTTGACACCAAATTTCTATCTCATCACCGTTTCAGGCTGCAAATTATTGAAAAACACCTCTTTTTCACATGTTCCAAAATGGAAGGGGTCGTACCGCCCTCCGTCACGAGATATCAAAAAACGGACCTCGGATTCGTGATCAGGGACAAAAGTTACCCCTTAGGACAAAGTTTCACGCAAATCGAAGAGGGGTCGGGGCAACTGCTGTGTGAGTTGGCGGAGAATTACCCACATATGATATTTGAATATTATATTCAACTTGATACTTTGTGATTATTATCTTCTTACTTTTTCAGGTTTGGACGATTTTGGCAGTATGATCAACTAAACAGAATCGACATCGCCTCTAAAGTTCAAATATTATTGCTGTGAACCATCCGTCAAAAAGTGAACAATTCAGTAAAAATAGGTAAGTAAAAATGTGAGAAAACTTTTAAAAACTATTTCAAAACTATTTCTCAAAAGTGTAAATTTGTATGATAAACTTTAATTTATCATTTGAAAACTATTTCTGAAATAGTGAAACTGGGAAAAAATGTAGGATAAACCTTAAATAACTATATGAAAACTATTTTCAAAATAGTAGCGCTAGGTAAAAATAGCAAGAAAAACCCTTAAAAACCATTTACGAACCATTTCTAAAGTAGTAGCAGCAAGGTTAAAAATTGTGCGAACAACCTTAAAATACCATTTAAAAACCATTTCTGAAACAGTAAAAACCGGAGGAAAAACGTCGCTTTTTCGAGAAAATTTACTTTATTTTTACCATTACACAAATGGTAATTTGACGAAACGTTGTTCGGGGATTTTTAAGGTTACCGTTGCTAACCACCCTCAATTCAGATGGTCGAACTTTATGATAAATGGTAAGGTACCATTTCCGATATGGTATTTTTAAGGTTTTCCTACCATTTTTCAAATAGTGGTTACGATCTCTGAAATGGTGAGAAAACCATTTAAAAAAAAGTTTTTTTAAGGTTCTCGTTTATGCGGGTTTTTGTGCCTTTTTAACTATATAAAAAATTTCGAATCAAGCATCGTGTACACAAGATATATCTTGAGCTTGATCTTAAGAGTACAGTCCAGACTCTATTATCCGAAGGCCTCGGAAAAATTTCACTTCGGATAATCGAATTAAGAAAAAAAATTCGCTGTCTTATTTTTGATTGTCGAGCTTAAGTATGACCCCTATACTACGCTAAAGTAATTTACATTTTTTTTAATCCAAGATGGCGGCCAATACGGCGGTGACGCAATATTGAAAAAATGAATTTTATTATTTAATAAGCAATCAACTATTCAAATTTGACTAAAATGGGGTCGCAGAACTCGAATTTGATGTTTAACCCTTTCAGGCCTGAATTTTTCTGAGCTGTGTTAATCTACAATTTTGGTACCAGTAGTTCATTTTTTCCATGAGTAAACAGAAACAGGCAAAAAAAAAAGTTACATTTCATTATTGGACGTTCTGGGTCCTCCAAAGTGTCCTGGAATATAGATCTTGGAGTCTACCGCCGTAACAACACGATTCTACCAAGATTCCGATTATGGTTCATATTCAGTGATGTCCCTGGGACCCTTTGGCAACAATATGAGCTATGTGGATCACTTTTGGGATGTTCTGGGTCCTCCAAAGTGTCCTGGAATATAGATCTTGGAGTCTACCGCCGTAACAACACGATTCTACCAAGATTCCGATTATGGTTCATATTCAGTGATGTCCCTGGGACCCTTTGGCAACAATATGAGCTATGTGGATCACTTTTGGGATGTTCTGGGTCCTCCAAAGTGTCCTGGAATATAGATGTTGGAGTCTACCGCCGTAACAACACGATTCTACCAAGATTCCGATTATGGTTCATATTCAGTGATGTCCTTGGAACCCTTTGGCAACACTATGAGCTATGTGGATCACTTTTGGGATGTTCTGGGTCCTCCAAAGTGTCCTGGAATACAGATCTTGGAGTCTACCGCCGTAACAACACGATTCTACCAAGTTTCCGATTATGGTTCGTATTCAGTGATGTCCCTGGGACCCTTTGGCAAAACTCGGAGCTATGTGGATCACTTTTGGGATGTTCTGGGTCCTCCAAAGTGTCCTGGAATACAGATCTTGGAGTCTACCGCCGTAACAACACGATTCTACCAAGTTTCCGATCATGGTTCATATGCAGTGATGTCCCTGGGACCCTTTGGCAACACTATGAGCTATGTGGATCACTTTTGGGATGGTCTGGGTCCTCCAAAATATCCAGGAATACAGATCTTGGATTTTCTCACCGTAACAACATGATTCTACCAAGTTTCCGATTATGGTTCATATTCAGTGATGTCTCTGGGACCCTTTGGCAACACTATGAGCTATGTGGATCACTTTTGGGATGTTCTGGGTCCTCCAAAGTGTCCTGGAATACAGATCTTGGAGTCTACCGCCGTAACAACACGATTCTACCAAGTTTCCGATCATGGTTCATATTCAGTGATGTCCCTGGGACCCTTTGGCAACACTATGAGCTATGTGGATCACTTTTGGGATGGTCTGGGTCCTCCAAAGTGTCCTGGAATACAGATCATGGAGTCTACCGCCGTAACAACACGATTCTACCAAGTTTCCGATTATGGTTCATATTCAGTGATGTCCCTGAGACCCTTTGGCAACACTATGAGCTATGTGGATCACTTTTGGGATGGTCTGGGTCCTCCAAAGTGTCCTGGAATACAGATCTTGGAGTATACCTCCGTAACAACACGATTCTACCAAGTTTCCAATTATGGTTCATATTCAGTGATGTCCCTGGGACCCATTGAAAACACTATGAGCTATGTGGATCACTTTTGGGATGTTCTGGGTCCTCCAAAATGTCCTGGAATACAGATCTTGGAGTCTAGTAATGCTAAAGGGTGCCAGCTCCTGGCGGGTTTCGCTTTGTAAGCGAAAGGATGGCTTGAATCCCATTTGTCGAGGCAAAAGGGGTAGGTGGCGGTCGAGGGAGGATTTTAACTGCAGCGTTAGTTGGATTTGTTCAAGTCATAAACCTCCCAAAACCCAACACATTCAATCTCTCGAACGATCTGTGGGCGGCTGAATCTGAGCATTGAAAAACTCTGTGGCAATACACGGAGAAATGCCTCAACTGCAACTTTCTTCTCGCTAACATAGTCTCAGGCAAAATTCGAGCTGAAAATTGGGCTATATGATCGGTATCGAACTATATATGGGTCAAAAATATACGAGGTTTCCCCTCAATCTCACTTATCTCCACGTTCGCGGATTGGTTTCTCGTGTACGTCAAAGGGTCTCAGGGATATCACTGAATATGAACCATAATCGGAAACTTGGTAGAATCATGTTGTTACGGTGGGAAAATCCAAGATCTGTATTCCTGGATATTTTGGATGACCCAGACCATCCCAAAAGTGATCCACATAGCTCATAGTGTTGCCAAAGGGTCCCAGGGACATCACTGCATATGAACCATGATCGGAAACTTGGTAGAATCGTGTTGTTACGGCGGTAGACTCCAAGATCTGTATTCCAGGACACTTTGGAGGACCCAGAATATCCCTAAAGTGATCCACATAGCTCATAGTGTTGCCAAAGAGTCCCACGGACATCACTGAATATGAACCATAACTTGGTAGAATCTTGTTGTTACGGCGGTAGACTCCAAGATCTGTATTCCAGGACACTTTGGAGGACCCAGAACATCCCAAAAGTGATCCACATAGCTCATACTGTTGCCAAAGGGTCCCAGGGACATCACTGAATATGAACCATAATCGGAATCTTGGTAGAATCGTGTTGTTACGGCGGTAGACTCCAACATCTATATTCCAGGACACTTTGGAGGACCCAGAACATCCCAAAAGTGATCCACATAGCTCATAGTGTTGCCAAAGGGTCCCAGGGACATCACTGAATATGAACCATAATCGGAATCTTGGTAGAATCGTGTTGTTACGGCGGTAGACTCCAAGATCTATATTCCAGGACACTTTGGAGGACCCAGAACATCCCAAAAGTGATCCACATAGCTCATGGTGTTGCCAAAGGGTCCCAGGAACATCACTGAATATGAACCATAATCGGAAACTTGGTAGAATCGTGTTGTTACGGCGGTAGACTCCAAGATCTGTATTCCAGGACACTTTGGAGGACCCAGATCATCCCAAAAGTGATCCACATAGCTCATAGTGTTGCCAAAGGGTCCCAGGGACATCACTGAAAATGAACCATAATCGGAAACTTGGTAGAATCGTGTTGTTACGGCGGTAGACTCCAAGATCTGTATTCTAGGACACTTTGGAGGACCCAGAACATCCCAAAAGTGATCCAAAGGGATCGAAGTGGTCCCAAATGGTCGTGAGGATGTGACTGGTAATTACTAAACTTCATTTGCCTTGAAAAATCGTTGTAAACCTGAATTATCTTCAACATTTTCTGAAGTTTCCAAATTTCAGGTTTTCAGGATGTTCTAGGTCGTCAAAAAGGCCATTAACAACCACTCAAACATTTTTTCCTAGGTAGAGAAACTCATAAATTACAACTTTGCTGAACAATGTTATATGTTTTGAGCACTGTGTGATTTTATACAACCGAATTTCGGTATGGGTCATATATGACCCATCAGGCCTGAAAGGGTTAAAACATGAGCAATTCTCTACGAAATCGGTCTTTTTTCTTCAATTTTAATTTTTGTATTTTTTAATCCGGCTGAAACTTTTTTGGTGCCTTCGGTATGCCCAAAGAAGCCATTTTGCATCATTAGTTTGTCCATATAATTTTCCATACAAATTCGGCAGCTGTCCATACAAAAATGATGTATGAAAATTCAAAAATCTGTATCTTTTGAAGGAATTTTTGATCGATTTGGTGTCTTCGGCAAAGTTGTAGGTATGGATACGGACTACACTGGAAAAATAATACACGGTAAAAAAATTTGGTGATTTTTTATTTAACTTTTATCACTAAAACTTGATTTACAAAAAAACACTATTTTTAATTTTTTATTTTTGATATGTTTTAGAAGACATAAAATGCCAACTTTTCAGAAATTTCAGGTTGTGCAAAAATCACTGACCGAGTTATGAATTTTTAATCAATACTGATTTTTCAAAAATCGAAATTTTGGTCGTAAAATTTTTCAACTTCATTTTCGATGTAAAATCAAATTTGCAATCAAAAAGTACTATACTAAAATTTTGATAAAGTGCACCGTTTTCAAGTTATAGCCATATTTAAGTGACTTTTTGAAAATAGTCGCAGTTTTCATTTTTAAATTAGTGCACATGTTTGCCCAGTTTTGAAAAAATATTTTGAAAAGCTGAGAAAATTCTCTATATTTTGCTTATTCGGACTATGTTGATACGACCTTTAGTTGCTGAGATATTGCAATGCAAAGGTTTAAAAACAGGAAAATTGATGTTTTCTAAGTTTCACCCAAACAACCCACCATTTTCTATCGTCAATATCTCAGCAACTAATGGTCCGATTTTCAATGTTAATATATGAAACAATTGTGAAATTTTCCGATCTTTTCGAAAAATATTTTTGGAATTTTCAAATCAAGACAAACATTTTAAAAGGGCGTAATATTGAATGTTTGGCCTTTGTGAAATGTTAGTCTTGATTTGAAAATTCCAAAAATATTTTTCGAAGAGATCGGAAAATTTCACAAATGTTTCATATATTAACATTGAAAATCGGACCATTAGTTGCTGAGATATTGACGATAGAAAATGGTGGGTTGTTTGGGTGAAACTTAGAAAACATCAATTTTCCTGTTTTTAAACCTTTGCATTGCAATATCTCAGCAACTAAAGGTCGTATCAACAAAGTCCAAATAAGCAAAATATAGAGAATTTTCTCAGCTTTTCAAAAATATTTTTTCAAAACTGGGCAAACATGTGCACTAATTTTAAAAATGAAAACTGCGACTATTTTCAAAAAGTCACTTAAATATGGCTATAACTTGAAAACGGTGCACTTTATCAAAATTTCAGTAAAGTACTTTTTGATTGCAAATTTGATTTTACATCGAAAAATGAAGTTGAAAAATTTTACGACCAAAATTTCGATTTTTTGAAAAAATCAGTATTGATTAAAAATTCATAACTCGGTCAATGATTTTTTGCACAACCTGGAAATTTCTGAAAAGTTGGCATTTTATGCCTTCTAAAACATATAAAAAAAAATTAAAAATAGTGTTTTTTTGTAAATCAAGTTTTAGTGATAAAAAGTTAAATAAAAAATCACCAAATTTTTTTACCGTGTATTATTTTTTTCCAGTGTAGTCCGTATCCATACCTACAACTTTGCCGAAGACACCAAATCGATCAAAAATTCCTTCAAAAGATACAGATTTTTGAATTTTCATACATCATTTTTGTATGGACAGCTGCCGAATTTGTATGGAAAATTATATGGACAAACTAATGATGCAAAATGGCTTCTTTGGGCATACCGAAGGCACCAAAAAAGTTTCAGTCGGATTAAAAAATACAAAAAAAAATCGAATGACCGAAATCCTAGAGAACTGCTCACATGAAAAAGAAAAAAAAAAGATTTTTTTTGTTCGTGATTCGATTATCCGAAGTCCCATACAAACCTTCGGATAATCGAAGTTCGCATAATCGAAATTTCGAATAATCGAGGCTTCGGATAATCGAGTCTGGAGTATATTTTTTGGAATGTTTAGTAATTTTGGTTTATGAGTAAGTTTGTAGAATTTAGCCATTTTTTTTTGAGAATTTTTAATGTGTTTTGGAGCTTTTGTCTATGCATATGCATCAAAAGAAACCATTTTTCATCATAAGTTTTTGCACTACAAGGCTTCATACAATTTTGTCGGACTGATATTTCAAAATGGACATGAAAATATTGAACAAATCCTTATTTTGAGAAGGAATTCTTGATCGATTTGGTGTCTTCGGAATGTAGTAGGCCAAGATTAAGACTTTCCCGGAAAAGGTACACCAAACATTTCCTATTTTTTGTCTCAAAAACACTTTTCTGTTTTTTGGTATTGGTATTTTTAGTATTTTCTATATGTATTTTTTTTCGGAGAATGTTCAATTTTTGCAAAAAAAATACTTCATGAAAGAAGAGCACCCCTGCTGAGACATAGCCTCTTGAAGATAACATTTTGTGAAAAAATAGTTTTTCTCGGTGTCAATGTCAGTGATTTTTCAACTTACAATATTTTGGAAACTATAATAATATAATTAAAATTGCAAAACATGTGTTTTGAGTTCTTTCAAAAAGTTATTCTTGAATTTAAAATTTCTAAATTTTTAATTTTTAATTTTTTATTTTTTTTTACATTGAAAATCAAACAATTAGTTTTCATGATAGTTAAATTAAAAGGGCTAATCAGAAGACACTGAGAAAAAAATCTTTTTCAATAAATAAATAAATAAATAAATATCGATCTGAGCAACTAGCAGTCCGATCAACAAAGTCTAAAAAGAAAATTTTAGAAAAATGTCTAACTTTTTTAAACATATATTTTGCACGGGTGCTTTTTCTAATTTTTTAAATTTCCAAGAATTGAAAGTTTTACAAAAAAATATATATAACTTGAAAACTGTGCACATTTTCAAACAAAAAAGAAGGTTCGATTTAAAATGGGATTCTGTATCCAAAAATGATTTTTGAAATAGTAAATTTCGTCAAAATTTTCATCAAATATTTTTAGAAACGTTGAAATTTTACTAAAGTTCAAAACTGTAGAGAGACAAAAATATATGTATTTTTTATATCAATTCAAACTCGCAACGCACCATTCTTTTTCAGATTTGTTGGTTTTGTTGAATTAAATATTTTTGAATCAATTGCTTGGAAGCTATTTTAAACAAAACTGTTGGAAGAGTATCAGTTTTGTGCACTTATATTTTAATTCAATTCAATTAATGTTTATTAAAATTTAACAAATTTGCTCCAGGATGTTACATATGCAATTCAGATTTGGAGTTGTAGTTCCCTAATATTTAAAATTTAAATAAATGACAAAAATGTCTAGTAAAACATGTAATTTTGTAAAACTTTAAGTGGTAGATCTATTTTTGGATTTTATAAATTGAAATAGAGTTACTCCATTTTTTCAAATATTTTTTACCTTTGCCCAGCAAGCTCATGTGAGCCTAAAAAACTTTGGACACCCAGACAACCCAGAAACCAAGTTTTAGTGATGAAACGTCAAATAAAAATAATCTGGAAAGACCCCATTCACCCTATATGTCCCTATTCACACCAGTTATCATTCCGTTAAAGAGCAATCCCAGCCCAAAACAGGATTTTTTTAGGAACTTTTTTCTCGAACCTCTCCTATTTCAATGAAACTTTGTAGAAATGTTATGGAAGCCATTTTTGTGTACATTGAGCCAGTCTCACTCGATAATGACATTTGAGAACAGGGCGTAAGTGTTCAAAATGTTTTTATATTTCGTTAATTAAATATTGTTGTATCTCGAAGCCGTTGCATCGTATCAAAAGGTGGTCAAAGAAAAACTTGTAGGAAATTTCTCGGGCTTTCCGAGCTTTTATGAGATTTTTTGATTTTTAAGTCAAAGTCAAATTTGAAGGTGAGCCCACGATTTTTTTTCATTCAAAATTTTTGTGAAAATAGCCTAAGATGTTACAAAAAGACTCACGAGAAATGCAGGATGGAGCAACTCACCTAAAAAAATACATAAATCATTTACTCAAGCTTCTTTTTTGAAAAGTGCCCTAAACGCCAATATTTTCGATTCCCGAACACGGGAATCGATTCTCCAGAAAATTTTATATAAAAGACTCCATATTGACTATCATCCTTGTGAAGTTACTGCGGAAAAAATGGGGTTTTGACAATTTCTAAATTAAAAACATGATTTTTCCGTCTCGTAAATATTGTTACCGGAAAGCTCGTCCAATTTCCCATAAGATTATCTTTGACCACTTTTCAAAATAACTCGTTTTTTTATGATTTAAGCTAACCATTACCATCTTCTGAACTAAACTGAAAAAAATATTCTGTAAGCCCATACTTCCAATTAAAATGTGGTCAAAGACAATCTTATGGGAAATTTGATGAACTTTCCTTTGAAAATATTTACGAGCAGCCATCCCAGATGTACAGATAAATCTGTATTTTACAGATTTATCGATCCCAAAAATCACAAAAATCTTAACAATTTACAATTTGAATTATGCCTTAATATAAATAAAAAGATTAAATCTGCTGTAAAATTTTATAAATGTCTTGTATGGCTTCGAATTCGACATGATACAGATAAAATACAGATTTATTTTTAAGAAAATACAGATCTCCCATGAAATAATCTGGCATCGTTGTTTACGAGCCTGAAAAATCAAGTTTTACATAACGAAATTGACCAAAACCATCATGAAGGCATTTTTGTCCGTAGTAACTTCACAAGGATTGGACTTAGGACAGTGGTCAATATGTAGACTTTTATGCAAAATTGTCTGGAGAATCGATTCCCGTGTTCGGGTTTTGAAAATTTTGACGTTTAGAGCACTTAAAAATCAGTTTCAGTAAATGATTTTTGATTTTTTTTTAGGTGAGTTGCTCCATCTTGCATTTTTCGTGAGTCTTTTTGTAACACCTTAAGGTATTCTCACAAAAAAATTGAACGAAAAAAAAAATCGTGGGCTCACCTTCACATTTGATTTTTAAACATAATATTCAAAAAAATCTCATAAAAGTGGAGTGTTTTTTTCTTTCAGTATCAGTATCAGAAAAATAGCAAAAATGTTGTTGATTTTTTCTCCAATGTAACCAAAACTTTATCAACAAACCTCTTGCAACAAACGCAACGTTGCATCGCTCCACCCATGAATGTCACAAACCTGTTTCGCGACATGGAAGTAGTTACACCCTCAACCAGTCAATGTCCTTCGTGGAAGCGGGTGGATGTCCTTGCGGGGTCGCACTTTTCGTCTCTCTCTCTCTCCCTTCTATTATGTTCTCTCTCGGCAAACGAAGATTCCCAAAGCTCCCGCGTCCAAAGCTAGATTCCGATCCGGAAAAAGTGTGCCAACCCAGAACCACGGCTAGGACACGCGGTTGCTCTCTCGTCATTCCGTCGTCAACCGTTGGCCAGATCAGACGTTTTCGTATCGGTGTTCCGTGTACTATCGACCTTCCCCCCGCCATAAACCTTCTTGGCCCACCCCACTCCCGCCTAAGTTTTGTAGGTGGGGACCAGTTGGCAAGTTTTTTTTCTCGATTTTTTTTTTTGCTGATTCTGGGAGGGAAGAAGTTGATCTTTAATTTCCCAACTTGTCTCGTGACGGTTTGCCTCATCAATTCAAGATTGACATTTTAGTGTCGCGAAAAGTTTTCGTCAACGTTAAATTTTCCCAGTAATTCCCCCGGCCGGAAAAGTGTGTCGACCAGCCAGCAGCTTATCAACGTCGCGCGGGGATTTTTCACCGACCTCGTGACGGCGCGGCGTTTGCTCTGTGTGGCGAGAGGAAAATCTCATTACGGCCGCGATTGTTGAAAGTGATCTGGGTAGCGTTTGCGAGGAAGTGAGAAAAAGTAAAAAAGTGGGAAAGTGGAAAACCACCAGCCTGAGGAAGCTGGGCGTGTGTGTATTTGGTGGGAAAAATTAAGCGTTTTCTTGGCTGGAGTGATTTACGAGTGGCAGCCACCAGTTTTTCCTTGGTGAAGAAGGAAAAAACAACAAAAGAGAAGAAAACAGCGCGATAGCGAGGAAAATTAAAGCTATGAATGGCGGCCCAGTTGTTGTTTTGGGAAAGTGAAACGAGTGTTGTTGTTTAGAGCAAAAAAAAAAAAAACAATACAAGGGTTAAAATGCTCTTAAATCAGAAAAATTGTTTAGAAAATTTTAAATATTCCTATTTTGGTTGTTTAAAATGTTTTAGGCCGCTACAAATATATTTCAAAGTTTATGTCCCCCTTCGGGATTGATCTAAAAATCCGGGGGCATTTTTTAAGGAATTAGTCTAATTAGTCTAATCAACTTAAAACATTTTTATAAAATCCCAATGTAGATCACCGCTAAAAGTTTCAGCAAGCAGTTGATTGCAAAACAATTGGACCAGTTTATAGTGCATTTAAAACATTTTTTCATTCAAATGTTGAAACCATTGCACGTTATTTAAACCTTTGTACTTTTTTTTTATTTGAATCACCCTCGACTTTGGTAAAAGTAGAGGGACAAAAACTTCAAAAAAAAATTTGCAACAGCTTTATTACCAAAAAACAGATCTGTTTGAAAGATTAGGAAAATGTGTGTCAAGATTTCTTAAATTTGTTTTTCAGAATTGATCTTTTTTGTTCAAATTTGCGAAAAATTGAACAGCTTAAATATTTTTTATGAAACAGTTATAGAGCATCTAATAGACTTAATAGCTTACAAAAATACAGATAATCGAAATTGTGATTGATAAGTTTCACGTTTCCATAATGTTTTAATGTGCAAAAGAAATAGGGGAGAGTGGGGAGACTTGATCCCCGGGGACACTTGATCCCAAGCCTGTATCTCGTGAGCATGTGGGTAAAACAATTAGCTTTGTTCTAGAAAGTTGTGCGAAATTGACTAAAACTCATTATAGAAAACAAAGAAAAAATTAAAAAATGTTTAGATTGAGTTACAGACATATTTCTAAAAAGTGCTGCAAAAAACTTCCAAGAGATCTTTTTTCTTTGTTTTGATAAGTATCACTGGAATCAGCCTCAAGATTAAATAATTGGGCTAGGTTTTCGTACATAGTTTTCTTTAGTATAGTTGTACATAACTTACTGCATTTTGAACCATTTTTCAAAAGTTCTGTAAACAAAAATTACCAGCTTTTGTAAACATGCTCAATTTTGGTCTAAAAAAGAAAATTTTAAGTTTTTAAATATTTTGCATGCTAAACTTGTTATATTTTAAACACAAACGTAAAGGTTTAAGGGAGCGTTCTTTTATTACGTAACGCGGAAAATCGGACTTTTAGACCCCCTCCCCCCCCCCCTCGTAACAAAATTTCCATACAAATTTTAAAAATTTTGTATGGAGCGTAACACGGCCTCCGACCCCCCTCCCCCCTACTGCGTTACGTAATAAAAGAACGCTCCCTAATGTGAATTTGCTGTAACTTTTAGAAAATTAACAGTTTGGATGAGTAAAAAACATTTTGCTAAAGATTTCTAAAAAATGTTGAATGGGGGATCAAATTACCCCCAACATTTTGAAAATGCCGAATTAAAATAGTTTTTTTAAAACACTTGGCATGATTCGAAGAGTTTACTGATGAAATACCCTTATCAGCCAAACATAGTTGAATGTTTAAGCTTTCAATTCATGCAAAAAGTTCATAGTTTTGTGAGAAATTGACAGAGTTATGTGCGATACAAAAAAAGGGGATCAAGCCTCACCACTTTCCCCTACATTTAAAAATCAATGCAAATAAATTATCAGCTGATGTTACCAATTTTTGAAATAGGGGAACTATACCCTTTCTCAGCCTATTTCTATTATCGGCCTATCAGCACTTTGATCATGAATTACAGCTTATATAAAGTGTTTTTGACTGTTCCAAAGTAATAAATAGCTCAAATAAAAGTGAGCAAGCAACTCTCCATTGTTGAAACATCTGAAAATGTTGATTTAATAGCAGAAACGGCAAAAGTGATGAGAATTGGTCGAACGGCTTAGTGTGATTAAAATGGGTATATTTCCCCTACTAAGTGAACCAGCCTCTAAAATTAATAAAATAAAGAATTTTTTCCTAAATTTTGAACAAAGAGTAAGAGCAATTCCAGCTCAAATCAGGATTTTTTTCTGGTACTTTTGTTCCCGACCCTCTCCGATTTCAATGAAACTTTGTAGACATGTTATCCTGGGCCTATATAAACCATTTTTGTGTAGATGGAGCCAATAGTACTCGAAAATAACATTTGAAAAGGGCGTAAGGTTTTTAAATATTTTTGTTTTTTGCAATTTAAAAATTACTGTATCTCGAAGCCGTTGCATCGTATCAAAAAGTGGTCAAAGACAACCTTGTAGACGGGCTTTCTGAAAAAAAATACACTGAAACAAAAATGCACGCCACTTCTAAGTTTAACAAGTTTCAAGGTGACAAACTCATGGGATATTGGACGAGCTTTCCGGTAAAAATATTTACGAGACTAAAAAACCAAGTCTGTTACATAGAATTTGCCAAAAACCACCAAGAAACCAGTTTTTTCATCATTTTTATTTTTAAAACCGCTGTACCTTCCCAAGGATTGGACTTAGGACAATGATCCATATGGAGACTTTTATGTAAAATTGTCTGGGGAATCGATTCCCACTATTGGTTTTTGAAAGTTTTGACGTTGAGACCATTAAAAAAACAGTTTTAGTAAATGATTTTTATATTTTTTTAGGAGAGACATACCATCCTGCATTTTTCGTGAGTCTTTTTGTAACATGTTAGGCTATTTCCTCAAAAAATTTGAGCGAAAAAAATCGTGACATCACCTTCAAATTTTACTTTTAAACATAAAAATCAAAAAATCTCATAGAAGAGGCGTGTATTTTTGTTTCAGTGTATTTTTTTTCAGAAAGCCCGTCCATTTTCCTACAAGTTTGTCTTTGGCCACTTTTTGATACGTCGCAACGGTTTCGAGATACAGTAATTTTTAAATTGCAAAATACAAAAATATTTAAAAACCTTACGCCCTTCTCAAATGTTATTTTCGACTACTGTTGGCTCCATCTACACAAAAATGGTTTATATAGGCCTAGTTTAAACAAAAATCATTATTATTTAAAAGATTGTTTAGACAATTTTGAACAAAAATTTATTAATTTAAACATTTGAGGAAACTTAAAAAGTAAAAAAAGAAGCTTGTGATGCCAAAAACCTGCTTCACTTTTGTTAAATTGCGACGCTTTTTAAAATAGTATTTTAATTCATGGATAACGAATTTCTTTTTCCCATATTTTGATTTTAAAAGGATATAAATTTTAGTTTATCCGATATTTGCTTCAAATTTTGAGTTTAGAATTTTCAAAATTGGAAACAAAATTCCTCAAAATTGGGCAAACATCAAAAGATTATGTTTGAACCAAAATTAAAATCGCTGAAACATTTTTTTTTCAACTCGACTCTAAAAAAGCTGTCCATATTTGAAAATTTTACTTTAAAGACAACTTTTCCGAGAAAAAAAACTTAACAGGTTTGGCAAAAAAAACTTCGTTTTTTGTATCGGCAGCCAAAACTGAACAGTACTTTAGTAAAATTCAAGTTTAAGAAGATGCATTGGAAATTCATTACCCCTTGGGATGTGATAAGCCGTTTTTGAAACATTATTAAGTACACAGCAAATAAAGTAGTAATCCAGCTGCGTGTAAAAGGCCTGGGTGTAAAATAAATGTTGCATTATTTTATGAAATTCTGTGTAATATTACACTCTGAAATAAGTAGCCCATCAGTATGGGAAACCTACTTGACCGAAATGTCAAGCTCATATATGCGTTTATCCTTACAGCTTTCCATCGGTCTGACGGCCGAGTGGGCTAAGGCGCCAGTCCTTACTGATGGTGCTGGGTTTGACTCCCGTCGGTTGCAACTTTTTTTTTGTGTTTGCAAAAATTGTACATGCAATGTGTAATATTAAGTGTTTATTTTGACGAAGGTGATGTGCATGCTTTTGCATGCGATTTTACCATCGGATTTTTTGCTGTGTAATTTTACTATCAAATTTTCCTGAAAAGTTAGCCATCTCTTTTTTTGAAGTCTTATTCCAATCTTGGTAACATTATTTTTAAAAAGCTTTATTGTTACATTGTTAAGTTATGCAATGTATTATAAAACAAAAGTGTACGGTTTGTTTCACAAGTTTTACAATAATATAACTATTTTTAAGAAATAATGATTGCTTTGCCATTGATTTTTTTTTTATAAAACAAAAGATCAAAAATGTGAATGGCTTTATAAAAACTTGAGCTTTTTGTTTGTTTTTTTTTTTTTTTTTTAAATGAAAATTAGAGTATTTTATCCCACCTTTTTATTGTCAAAATTTCTACAAAAGCTCACTTCTTCTGACACCCAAGTATAAGCTTATTAGGATTTCAGTTTTGTTTGCGTAACAGTTGCACAAAATAAAAGTTATGCAAATCCAGAAAAAAAGCACTTTGTTCGACACCCATTTTTGAATTGTGAATGGGTATTCTAGCCAAATAACATTACAATTACAATTGTGAAATTCAATCAAAACGGCATAAATATGGTTAACAGGGTATTCCAATAAGTTTGAAATGTTTTTTTTTTACAATTCCGTCGTGAAACTACTTACTTTTCCTGTCATTGTTGAACGACGAAATAGCCTACTTTTTTGTACCAAAAATAACAGAATCGAAAAGCAACAATTTTCAAAATAAATGCTGAAAAGTTCTACTTTTCAGCACTCAAAATTTGTTTCGAAAAGTAACACTTTTTTGATTTAAACAATTTATTGACAAAATACATGAAAATTTGACATAAAATTTCACTCAGTGTGTGTTTTTTGGAATTGCAAAAATGTTGTATGGAACTCGTTGCGAAACTTGTTTTTTTCAGCACTCTTCGTATTTATCCAACTCGGTGAACCTCGTTGGATAAATGTACGACTCGTGCTGAAAAAATCCTTTTTTTTGCAACTTGTTGCATAAACTACTTTTAAGTGATTGAAATAATTCAAAAAGCTACATAAAAAAATGTGTATTTTATTTTTCGTGACGTAAAACATAGTAAGAAAGGCTGATGTTTTCTAGATTGAAAAAAATTCAAAGAATTACTGAAAAAAAGTCGGATTTGGTTGTTTGAATATTACCTCTTTTTGAGTATTTCTTGTTTTAAATAATGTATAAATGTAAATTTAAAAAGAAAATTATTAAAATTTAACCAGCGAGCACAGGGTTCTAAATTGTTCTGTTCTGTTCTAAATTTGATCAGGAGGTGTCCACTCATGACGTAATTTTAAAAACGTCAATCTTATTGCTTCACTTTCCTCAAAGAGCTGGGCACGCTAGTGATAAAATTACCCATTTTTTGACACAAAACCTGTCACTAGATGTAATATTACCATCATTCATTTTACTGTAAAGAGATTTGTGAATTCTTTATTCTTTTTCGAATTATGTTTGAAGATCTGCTTATGTTTACAAGAATGCAAAAGGTAACTGAAAACTGGTTTAATTTTTTTCTTTTTCAAAGAAACTTTCATGTTTGCAAGATATAAACCAACAGAAACATGATTATGAAAATCTTACAATCTGAAATATGTTCAAAGAGCGCTCACATTTCAAAGAATGTAAAAATAACTAATTCAATTTTTAAATATTATTATTTTCACTTTTTTCACATTTGCACATTTGCACGGAAATGTGATGACAATGTTTTTTCCCCAAAACCCCGTTTTTTCCTCATAAACATCAACATTCGACACACCGCGCATTCTGCATTATTCACTGAAAACCACCTTCACTCGTGCGTTGCCATTTTCCGTTCATTCCCACCACAATCGCTGGTGGGATTTTCCGCGGCGTGGGCACCCTGCTGCTGGAAAACGATACTGGTTGCATTTGACTTTTCCCTTTTTTTCCTTCCTGGCCCATCCTCGTGCAAAAGGGTAAAATTTATTCACTTTCCCTCCCCACGAGTGCGTGCACTGGCAAGAAGAAGTAACGGAAATTTATTGCGATTCTCGCTGGAAAAAGGAAGAAAAGAAAACAAAAATCGCGTGGTGTTAATTAGTCCCGAGGTCGTAAAGTGTTTACGTGGAAAATTCATAATCTTGCCCCCGGGGCGGTGGGAGTTACAATGTTTGTTGTGCTTGGATGTCAATTTACAGCTCTCTCTCTCTCATCGAGTGTGGCGAGATGGAGATTTGATGGTTTGAACCCCGTGCGCAAAATTTGATACGATCGATCGCGGTTTGTTGGCTGGCAAAGTGTAAATAATTTTAACTGTAAATGTGCCACAACACTTGAAAGGGGCTGTGAGTGAGTAATTGATATTGGGATCGATAAACACAAAAATCCAAAACCGTTCGTCGTTGGAGTGGAGAAAAGTGAAGACTGGTTTATTATTAGAAGAAAAGCTGTACATATTTACGGTAGTCATTGTATCAATGTGAGTAGTTATTGGGTGGTGTTAGTTAAAGTTTGAAAAAAATCTACAAAATTAAACTGCAGTCTAGTGTAATTAAAACTGTGTCTCTTTTTTGGTAAGTATGGGCTTCTGTGAAACAAAACTCAAACTATTTTTAAGCTAGATGAAATGTTTCGCAAAAAAAAACTTTGTAACGACCAACAAATCTATCCTCAATTGACTTAATCTTACTGTCGTCGCACGTGTCAACCATAGAAATTATGCCATTGTATCCATCCTTTACAATGCTAACAAATTTCTGCTTATTGAACGATCTATCGGGCTCCAGCAAAACCACTCCGCGTCATGAAGTAAACCGCAAATTTCTTACCCAGAGGATCGTTTAAAGCTTGCTGGCCATGCTCGATGTGGCTTTTCGAGTCAGAACTAAACGAAATTTTCAAACTGGTGGCACATCCGACTAACTGATGAAAATAGGCCTTTTCTTTGTCGGTTAGATCTGCTTTTAAATATTGTTTTACTGTTCAAACAAAAACACACGCAAATTTTTGTTTGTAACTAACTTTATAACTAATAACTGGCACTAAACAGAATACTGAGATGATTTGATGAAGTTTGCATAGTGAAACAGTGAATATGTCCTATTTTTGATTATTGAGCTTACACCCCAACACTAGAGTGATTTAGATTTTCGAAATCCAAGATGGCAGCCAAACCGGATTTGGTAATTTGATAGACAACTAACCACTCAAATTTGAAAAAAAAAAATGATCACAGAACTTGAATTTGATGTTAAAAGTACGAAAACTAATTTTTGTTCATATTTCGATTGCAATACTTCGGATAGTCGAACTTTGGATTATTGAAACATTGGACATTCGAGTTTGGAATGTGAAACATAGCAATTTAAAAAATTGAAGGTTACCCGGGCAGACGGTAATAACAAAATTAATAATACATATTTCTATAACAAATCCTGTTAAAATAACAAAAAGTGTTATTATTGTATCCTTAACTTCAACTTCAAGAAGAAAAAATAACAACAGTTTATGATAAAATAACAAGATTTGGTATTGAATTGATATTATATTGAAAATGTTCAATAACACGCTAATAAGAGGAAATGTTATACATTTCAAAAACTCTCCTAATAACAAGATTTGTTGTTCGTTTGGTATTCTGACTTAGAAATAAAATAACCATAAATCGCACAAATGGGAAAGTTTCCATAATACAATCTGTTATTATTTTATTTGTTAAATATGTTTAAATCTTTGGGATAATTTTGTCCAAATTCGTCGAGGTCATTATTTTGGCCATGAAATGGGGTCCTTAAGCTAAAATTATTCTAAAATGTTGAAATTTGGATAGTTGATTTTTATTAATTATTTGATATAGCCCCTAAGGTACTTTGCTAAAATTGGCTAGAACTAGGGTTAATTTTGACCAATTTCGTCGGGGCCATAATTTTTTCCATGAAATGGGGTCCGTAAGCTTAAATTATTCTGAAAAGTTGAAATTTTGAAAGTTGACTTTGCTAAAATTGGCTAGAACTATGGAATAATTTTGACCAATTTCATCGGGGTCATTTATGTGACCATGAAATGGGGTCCTTAAGCTAAACTTATTCCGATAAAATTAAGTTTTGAAAGTTGTTTTTTTTTTTAAATTTTGTTATATTCCCTAAGGGAATTGAATTTCAGAATTTTTGAAATGAGCAGTTCTCTCAGATTTCGGTCATTCGACTTTTTTTGTATTTTTTAATCCGACTGAAACATTTTTGGTACCTTCAATATGCCCAAAGAAGTCATTTTGCATCATTATTTTGTCCATATAATTTTCCAAACAAATTTGGCAGCTGGCCATACAAAAATGATGTATGAAAATTCAAAAATCTGTATCTTTTGAAGGAATTTTTTGATCGATTTGGTGTCTTCGGCAAAGTTGTAGGTATGGATACGGACTACACTGGAAAAAAATGATACACGGTAAAAATTTTTTTGGTGATTTTTTATTTAACTTTTTGTCACTAAAACTTGATTTGCAACACTATTTTATTTTTTTTATTTTTTGATATGTTTTAGAGGACATCAAATGCCAACTTTTCAGAAATTTCCAGGTTGTGCAAAAAATCTTTGAGCGAGTTAAGAATTTTTGAATCAATACTGGTTTTTTTAGAAAAAATCGAAAAATTGGTCGCAAAAATTTTTTAACTTCATTTTTCGATGTTAAATCAAATTTGCAATCAAAAAGTACTGTAGTGAAATTTTGATAAAGTGCACCGTTTTCAAGTTAAATCCATTTTTAGGTGACTTTTGTGAAAATAGTCGCAGTTTTTCGTTTTTTTTAAATTGGTGCACTTGTTTGCCTACTTTTGAAAGAAATATTTTTGGAAAGCTGAGAAAAATCTCTATATTTTGCATTTTAGAATTTTGTTGATACGACCCTTAGTTGCTGAGATATTGCCATGCAAAGGTTCAAAAACAGGAAAATTGATGTTTTCTAAGTCTCACCCAAACAGTCCACCATTTTCTAATGTCGATATATCAGCTACTAATTTCAAACACAAAATTCAAATTTTCTGATTGATTTGCTTTGTTTGGCCTTTATTCCATTGGGACAGTTGAAAACGCTTTGGAGCAAGGAAAAAAATCATGGACAGATTTTGTGTCAGAACAAGTGTGTAATTAACATAAAATGGGGTATATTAAAATCAATTTGTATATTTTTCAAATTACGCTTGTAATTCAAAAGCAAAACGTATGACAAGTCTGTCCCAAACATAAGACTACGTGATAATTTTTCGCGGTAAAACTGGATTTCTGCAGATTTTCTAGAACAATGCAATTTTCTGATAGAGCAAATAATTTTGAATCAAGCTGCATCATTGATTTAGTGATAAAAACAATTGTTTTTCAAAGCCCAACCCATTACCACAACAAAAAAATTAAAGTTCCTCAATCGTTGAACGAAATCTCACGGTACTGCTCAACTGTGTAATGACTCAAAACCTGAGTATTTTATCATCAAACTTTCATATATCATACTAATCACAATCTTCAGTGATGCTGACGGATGCACAATTATTTTTAGAAACCAATCTCTACACCTTTTTTTTACATTTTCCAATAGAAGCGTACCTTTTTTCTCATCAGTCTCTCTAATATATGGAGGGACAAAGAGTCCCCTGATGTGCTGTTCATTATTCATTGAAAAAAAAAAGCAGCGATTGAAATGGAGCAAATACCTCTTGGCTCATTTTTAATAATCCTTTAGCCTTCCCAACTGAGACTGTTGTGTGGGGCTTTGTCATGTGATGTAGGACACTGGCGAAACAGATTTCACAGTGAAAAGATTTATTTTTTGTTACACGGTAAGCGAATTTATTCAATTTGGATTTTGATATTTTTTTTCAAGGTAGCAAAATCTGTTTTTAAGCTTCTGAGTCTTCATTCTCGGCACTTTGCATAGCAAACACGTGATAATCCTCGTGGGGCCCAAGTCCCCCTGCTGGTTTTTTTTGTTCAAACTAGGTCGAAGCAGCGATCTGTGGCTAATGAAATTAACTGCCATTTCCGGGTATGGCAGTCAGTCACGAAAATGAAACCCAGAGCTGATGATTTAAGGTGCTGGCAGACTCGCTTCTATCGCATGCGAAAGTTTCCATTTTCCGGCGGGATAATCACTCGTTATAGTCACTAAAGTCAGTGACGGCACAAGGGACGGGCTGCGATAAATTAATCACAGGGTGCAGTAATCTGACGCGCCGGTCTCTTTGTCTATGTGGGACATAGGCAATATTGACAGAAAACGAGCAAAAAAAAAAACGGTCAATTTAAACGAAAATTAGTTTGACTGTTTTGACATCTATCCTTTTTTCCAGTTTTTTAAAGTGAAGAGCCTCGTCTGTTTGTCTGTGGCACTATGCTTGAAAGCGTCGGCGGATTTCCCCCAAAAGATAAACTTTGCTGGAAAACGACACTTGTTTGCTACTACCAGGCGTCTCCACCACGAATGTACACTGGACGAAGTTTTGAAGATAATGCAAATTATGATGCAAACGTTACTAGTTTAGAGTACCACAGAGCTGTTTAAAAACTAAATATTTTGTCTTTATTTTTATTTACATGGGTTCTAAACAAAAAAGTAAGACAACTTGCCACACAAAAAAAAAAAATGGCCAGTTTGCCAAATACCATCCCATTTCCAGGCTGATCCCTTTGCTGGGGCCACCAGTTACCAGTTCCTCGGAACGATCATCCGTTATTTATTTAATTTGGAAAGCTTTCTCTGTGCTAATGCTCCACCGACTGGAAGCCGAGAATTCATTTCAGTTTAGTGTGAAAGTGTCTGTGTGTTGGCAGAAAACTGTAGCTTCTTTTTTGTGTCTCGGAATGTTTGTGGTGAGCGATATTTTATGGAAGCTTTCTAGCCAGGGTGGCATGCGATAAGTTGGAATTAACCCTCTACTGCCCATTTTTTTTCGAAAATATTTATTTTTCCCTTGTTTAGGAGGTGATTTTGAGCAACTTTTGTTCTACGAAAAACTTTACTTCGCCTGTTTTATGTTTTTCTTGTTTAATTTTTAGTATTTTAATTTGCATTTATCTTGTTTAGTTTATGTTTGTTTTTGGTAGTATTTGGCCTATTCTACCACCTAAAATAAATACATTTTGCCTATCTAATTTTTACACGTTTTTACAGTCACTTTTTCAATTTGTTGCATGTTTTTCACATTTTCTGCTATAGAATGGCACCATCATCATTTCAATTGTAAAAAAAATGCGTAGATACATAGTCTGGGACACTACAAAAATTATTGCACGCTTCTTTTTACTAAAAATATTGGAAAAAGTTGGAATTTACATTTTTAAAAACATTGGCAAAGTTACATAAAACAGGTTAAACTTCCAACCCTGAAATTTTCGCGATTTTTTTTATATGTTTTAGGGGACAAAAATCTGCAACTTTTGAGCCATAGAGAAACATGGTCAAAAAATCTGCCGCCGAGTTATGAATTTTTGAAAAACAGTGATTTTTGGAAAAAATTGAAGTTTCATGCAAAAACAAGTTTGACATTATTTTTTGATGCAAAATTGAATTTGCAATCGAAAAGTACTTTACAATTTTTTTTGATAAAGAGCTCCGTTTTCAAGATATAGCCACCGAAACTTTGATTTTAGCGAAACATTTCAAGAAACGGTCACTCATGGTCACTATTTTCAAAAATTGAAAAACTGCAAATATTTCGCTAAAATCAAACTTTCGGTAGCTATATCTTGCAAACGGAGCCCTTTATCAAAAAATCTGTAAAGTACTTTTCGATTGCAAATTCAATTTTGCATCAAAAAATAATGTCAAACTTGTTTTTGCATGAAACTTCGATTTTTTTTCCCAAAAATAACTGTTTTTCAAAAATTCATAACTCGGCGGCAGATTTTTTGACCATGTTTCTCTATGGCTCAAAAGTTGCAGATTTTTGTCCCCTAAAACATATAAAAAATATGTATTTTGGGAAATTGAGTTTTAGTGAAAAAAAAGTTGATAAAAAAATCTGCAATTTTTTTTCCGTGTACCTATTTTTTTCTCAAAAGTCCACCAAATTGATCAGAAAATTCACTCAAAAGTTACAGCTGTTTGAATATTTACATACCATTTTTGTATGGACAGCAGCCAAAATTGTATGGAGACTTGTATGGGTGAACCAATGACGCAAAATAGCTTATTTGGTAATAGGGAAGGCCCCCACAAAGTTTAAGTCAAATCAAAAAATACAAAAAATAAAAATGGTCGAAATCGGCCGATTTCGTAGAGAGTTGCTCAGAAGGGTCATTTTTTCATTTAGAACAAATTTTTTCGTTTTTTTCTAGCTTTGCAAAGTTACTTGGTTTTTTTTTAAAGTGTAACAAAGTTCTACAAAGTTAAATAAGGTTCAAAACATATTTTTTATATTATCTACTATGAAAACTTATTGAAGTTACTCTGAATAAAAATCAGTACATTTATTTATTTTAACAAAATCGGTTAAGGGGTTACATACATGTGAATCGGCAAAAAAACAGAGCTTGGTATGAGCATACACTTCAACATTTTTAAATCTGTTTTCAGGGCATCATAATATGGGACCATCCATAAACCACGTGGACACTTTAGGGTGGGGGGGGGGGGTATGGGGATTGTCCACGATCCATACAAAAAAAAAATACAAATTGTCCACGAGGGGGGGGGGGGAGTTGACATTTCCAAAAAAGTGTCCACGTGGTTTGTGGATGGTCCCTATACATATTTATTCATTAACAAAACAAATTTAATTAATAATAAATTTTCTAAAGCATGACATTTTGCGATTTTCTACCCATTAATTACCTGTCAAAATGAAAAAAAAAATAGTTAATCAAAAGTAAGATGACCAATTGTTAACACCTAACCTCACAAGCTAGAGGAAAAAAGGGAATTTGTATGACAATTTCATCTTTTTCCCAGGCTTGTGAGTTAAGGTGTTAATTATTGGCAGTATTACTGTGTTTTGATAAAATTTTACTGAGTTAAATCCGATGAAAGCATGCTGGAAAGTCTTGTGTGTACAGCCGAGAGCACCCGAAAATGTGTTGCAAAAAATAAAGCGGCCAGCCCTACTGTGTTATGTTTACCGCAGAGAGGATTCCGAGAACGAATCACATTTCACAGAATCTACTGGGGAGGAAGGAGGCGTGGACATACCGTACCAAACGCTCCAGTTTACAGTTTTGTATGCGTTATGTAGGTTGTGTTTGGTGTCGAATAAAAATACCCACAAGCCTTCAAAATGTATTTTTTTAAAGTTTGGATGATCTCAAAAATTTTAGTTTCTAATTATGCAACTCAGACTAAAAAGTTGCCAAGTTATCGTCAGTTTGAAAATGAAGCATAATTGAGAAACACAAAAAAATATCTCTTTTAAAATACTTTGAAATGCTCTATCTAAGCAATTATTTACCCAATTTAAAATGTCCAAAGAGGAAAATTGCTACCATAAAAAAACAAAACGTGCAATAAAGCTTCAGAATAAAAAAAAACAATTTATTGAAGATCTGTCAATAATATTTTAAATTATGAGTTCATACTTAGATGAAACGTAGATAATAATTCACGGCAAAATGTTGATATATTTTCGTATTGGATATTTGAATGATTTTTCCAAAAAGTAATTAAGTTGATCTGAATGATATTTCCAAAAAGTAATTTAGTTTAAGAGGCAGTATTTGAAAACATTGCTCGGTTTGTTCTAGAGGTCGTATCGAGGTGGTCTGATTTGGATGAAACTTTCAGCGTTTGTTTGTCTATACACCCAAACGGCGGTCGCATGATTGTGATGCATGGTGGCATGAAAATATATCAGAATCTGCATGAAAACTGTCCTCATGCATTTTTTGCGGTATAAGGGTATGACATTTTTGCCCGTTACCGACAGTTATCGACATTACCGACGGCTTTTTGGTTGTATTTCAAAAAAAAAACCCTTATCAGAACGAGGATTGAACCACCAACTTCTTGATTTTAGATCCGACACGCTACCTCCGCGCCATGGACGCTTGATGAAATGTGAGTGAAAGAGCACCAACATATTCTTCTCTTTGGAGTGTTGCTCGGGGACGGGCCAGCATTATAATGTGTTGGTGAGAACTGCAGATCGCTGAAATGTTTACACGCGGGCAAAAATGATCTACGGGCTTGCTGCAAAAAATTTTATAAAATGTAACATTTTCTGCAGCAAATCCACTAGTTACATTTTTAAACCAACTAGCCACCACCAAGTTTTATTAAGGGTTTATTGTAGCATCTTGATTGCCTTATAGTTTTATTTGGGCATTCACCGCAACCAATAAGCAAGAACTAATTAATAAGTTCTAACAGGGTTTTATGCCTCGGACATAAAACCGGGTAGAAATAAAAGCAGACTGGCTTTCAATAAGGTTTTATGAAAGTTTTAATAGAGGCTTGAAAACCAGATGGCAATGCCATGCCAAACGGGTTGATCGCATGCTTTGTTAAAACCTAGGGTGTTGTAGCTGTCAAGTGCCTATAGGCATGTAAAAAGCTCACTTAAAACCATAAGCTCCTTAAAGAGCATTTATCGCGGCCAAATAGCAGTGGCGCTAAACGCGTGCTCTGAATATGATTGACCGTCATCTTGATTGAAAAAATAGAAAACTGAAAAATTTGATTGAAATTTGATGAAAACACACATTTATGCTGAATTTCTGGTATGATTTATATAGCGATAGATGTTTAAAAATATTTTGAACATTTTTTTCAAAGAATTGCAATAAATTTTTTTTTTTACACTATGATTACAAAATATTGATTTTTGATGAAGCGAGTTGAATTTTTTGGCTCTTTCTCCCCTACATTTATCAATAAAATTTCAACCGCAGCTGAATTTGAGCCATCAATTGCGAGAAATAAGCTTTCAAATTATTTGGATTACCTCTTATATCTATTATTTATCATCGCCATTTTTGACAACCATCTCCATAATTTCATTTGGCAAGACGAAGACTTATTTTTGCCAAAATAAAACCTATTTGCAGTGTTGCGTTCCTCACGCGCTCACGCGCTCGTGAGCGCTCACTTTTCGCTCATTCGTTAGGAGGAGCGCTGCGCGAGCTAGCTCACGTTTGCCCGCGCTCACGTTTGCTCCGATTTTTTCAGCTCGCGTTTACTCCACGCTCGCGCTCACGCTCATATTTCGCTCACGGAGCGCTCATTTTGGACGTGTCGCTAATCATTTAACGTTTTTGAGAAAGTTTTTTTTCAATTCTAGATGGATTTTTTGCGTAAGGTGCAGTAGGGCTGTGGAAATATGACTTTGTGAACAAATTTTATGATATATGAATTGGAATAGCTCATTTTTATCAATCATGTTTTTAAATAAAATGTTGGATTCGCAAGGGTCAAATAATTTTTAGACATACCGTTGAATGTATAAATATTTTTAGAATTTAAAGGATTTATTGTAGCAGAGAGGGGAGGAGGGGTATAGACGCCTAAATAAAAGGGCCTGTAAACCTTAGAAAAACTTACAAAACCATGAATTGATTCAAGAGGATTTATGCTTTGGTAAGTTCGATTCAAGGTTAAATGCTTGGTTGATTAAAATATAACATTAAACTGTTTTATGTACCTAATCAGTGTTTTGACTACATTTCCAGATTGCGGGTCAGAATGAGCTACCATTAAAAAAAGTTATTCCGTTTATTAAATCTTTCAGTGATTCAGTGATTAGAAACGACTAATCATTTCTATAAGGTTAGTCTTTATTTAGCAAACATTTTAGAAAATAGGGTAACATTTTTGAAAAAGTTCAATTTTAAATATATGCCTCAAAATTCCTAAGGGTTGAAATAACCGTTTTGACTCAAATCAAATTAATTGTCAACATTTTTCACCACGAAAAGGTTTACTCTTCTTCCAACAAGTGGGTTTTATTCAACACTTTCGCAACCAATCCTCTGAAAATATTCAATTACAAGTTATACATGGTTTTTTGAACATGGATGATTGTAACTGTTTAAAAGATTATTTAAAAATTGATAAAATATACGAAAAAAAAATATACACAAATTGTCAATATTTTTGTACAAAACAACAATACAATATGGATTTGATTTGTGAACAAACAGTGCATTTCTTCACGCCAATGAATGTTTACATTATGAATTTAGTTTTTTGTTCCTTGTTCGAAAAATGTCTAGATTTTAAATAGAACGTAAATTTCGGTTCTCTGATCAAATCCATTTCATTGCCTAGTTTTGTTTATTTCGACCACTTTGTTGTTTGTTTTTGAGATGAGATAGTTCTAGAAACTTCGTTTCAAACAGGCAGATGCTTCAACAGGAAAAAACAACTACCTACTTTGGCTCACCAGCTCACGTGAGCGCAAAACGCTCCGGTGAGCGTGAGCGAGCACGAGCTACCTGATAAAAACTCACGCTCCAGCTGGAGCGAGCAAGCCTTCCGTGAGCGCTCGCTCATTCGCAACCCTGCCTATTTGGCATAAGACGTTTGAAGACGTATGAAATGTCATTTTTCCATAACTCCTGACTAGGTTTTAACAAAGGTTCTATCAAGGCTTTGAGGATGTTGTTAGAATTCAGTTGTAAAGCCTTGAACTCCTATGTAGGTTTTATAAATAGGCCGTAACAACCTTTTGCGGAGGTCCTTTTGGGTTTTAAGTGGGGTTTATCAAGGTTCTGGGGAGTTTGTTACGACTAAGGGGTTTTAATGTTGGTTTTGGCTGATAGGTTTTATAGCGGTTGTGACAGCTTTGATAAAGCCTAAAATGTTACTTGGGTGTTGCAGATTTTGAGATATATTTTTCCTTTGGGTGTACATGAGATGAACTCATGCCAAATATGAGCCCTCTACGACAAACGGAAGTGGGGTAAAACGGGCATTGAAGTTTGAGGTCAATAAAACTTGAAAAATAATAAACTTGCCATAGACATTCGGGATTGGTTTGATTTTTTCTCATAGCTTTTGCAAATTACTGTTAAAATTGATTTTTTAAAACCTTAATATCTTTTTGCAACAGCCTCCAACAAAAAAAAAAAAATCAAAAAAAGCTATGAGAAAAAATCAAACCAATCCCGGATGTCTATGGCACATTTTGAAGTGCTTTAAAAGACCTTTCGAATGCATCTAAGAGAGTTGGAATTGATTAAGTTTTACGCAAATAGGAGCAATTTTATTATTTTTCATGGGTTTTTTACCTCAAATTTCAATGAAGGCTCATATTTGGCATGAGTTCATCTCATGTATAGATAAACAAACGCTGAAAGTTTCATCCAAATCGGAGCACTTCGATATGACCTGTTACACATTGGTGAAAAACTCGCTCTTAAGGATCTGGTAACACTGTCCTGAGATAACGAGTCATAATTGATCATAATTGATCAAGAACCAACATTATGTGCATCCTTGAGTAGATGTTGGAAATACCTTTCAATTTAACCGTAAAATATTATGACCTGGTAACACTGCACTTGACATGGAGATATAAGTGGAATTTATTCAACATCTTTTGAGTTGAAACGTATGAAAAAACTTTTTTTTCCAGCAAAGAAAAAAATATTTCGAAAAAATACAAAGTTGTAATCAAAACAACCATTTTTAGTGACACCCTAGCGCGCACACATTTGCTATATTGGATACAATTTTCGCCTCACTTTGCCTTCATCCGGCTCAATGTGTGAGGGGCCTCTTAACTTTTTGCTTCGCCATATAATCAGATTCATACGAGAACTTATGGAAACGTATAATACAACACAGCACACTGTATACCTACAAAGTAAATCCCAGTAATCTCATTAGTCAAGCACCGAAATCACGTGAAATTGACTGATAATGCCAAGTTTTGGAACGATATTTGACAAGCGATGAAAAGTTATCAATCAAATTCATAAATTTAATTTATCTTTCAAAACTATGTAAATTTCATCAGTTAATGCATAGAGATCCAGCAACACAAACAATGTTGCGCGACAAACCCGCGCAACATCTTCAAGTCGCGTTAACATGTTGCAGAGAGCAACATGCAACGTGCTCACCGGCTAAAAGTTCTCTCCCAAACACCACCCACCCCGGGATTCGAACGCGGGTCCTTCGGAATCCGAAGTTCGCCAGAGTATCCGAGTAGGTCGACAGGGACGGATGGGCTGTACTGGGTGGTGTTTGTCCGCTGGAAAGCTAAAAAAAAAACAAACGAAAAGTGTTCCCTAAGGACAACGCAGGAGCGCTGAAAAGGATCCCCCTTTTTTGGAGCTGTTCTGGTGGTTTGGATGCGTGCCAGAAGATAATTTGGCTGCTTTTGTGGGAAAGCTGAAACGTTTACTTGCAAAGTGGCTTTCTGGGTGGTGCTACACAGCTCTCCGAACAAGGGTGATAATGCTTATGGAGGGAGTTGGCAGTTACTCTCCGAGCAGGATGAGCATCCTATAGGAAGCGCTAGTAATGAGTTGCGGGGTAAAATAATACCTCAGAGTATATTTTTTTAATCTGATTTTTTTTAGAAATCGGACCACGAGTCAATTTTTCAAATTTGTTTTTTCCGCCAATATTGAACCATCTTTCCTCAAATAGCCCCCAATTGTACTCTCTTTTTGAAATTTGTGTGTGTTTTCCAGCACAATAACAACCACGGTGTTGCTTTTTCGGTGGACCTCCGCTGGATGGTTTTCGTTACTTTCAAGAGCAGAGAAATAAAGAGGATTGCCTGGATAAGGACCATGGTACGTACCCCTTACACAAGAGCTCCATTCAACGGTGGTTTCTGACACGCCAACACAGCAACGCGCTTTTTGAGTAAGCTCAAGAGCTTGTTGAATGGATCAGCAGCAAATGCAGGGATCTTCTTCGTGGTGGTTTTCGGTTTAAGGCAGCTTCCTGAAAATTTCCCGGAAAATGTGGGATGCTTTTGGAAATGCAATTCTGCATATAATTAATTTATCATGAATTTTTTGGTAAATTTCCACAAAGCTTCAAAAATAAACAATGAAAAACCTAAAATTTTAGCAAAAATGGTGCAACAAAATACAAACCCGATGTTTGAATAATCTGGTTGTAAAAATAGTCAAAATTTGCTATACATAACATATTCTTAAAAATGGTACTAATTGTAACGGTAGTTTCAATAGTATTGACGATACTAAAATGTGTGTAAACAAGCAACTTGATCTTGATATTTTTATGGATTCATCGGAAAATTTCACATCTCATATCAAAAAATTGGCGATGTCGAACCGTACGTTTCCGCGCCGCGCACAATAACAGGAAAATGCCGAAATCGGAAAAAATCTACTTTTTGCCTTCCTCACGTTACTGAGGAAAGGCTATAAAATCACTCTAAAAATGAACTTCTCAATTAGACCTCCTAGACCCACCTTCATGTATACCTATCGACTCAGAATCAAATTCTGAGCAAATGTCTGTGTGTGTGGTGGGATGTTGATCAAAAAATGGTCACTCGATTATCTCGACATTGGCTGAACCGATTTTGTCCGTTTTGGCGTCATTCGATCCGTCTTGGGGTCCCATAAGTCGCTATTAAAAATCATGCAGTTTAGTTAACTACTTCAAAAGTTATGCTTAAAAAACGATTTTAAAAAAAGTCCGGAAGATTGTAAAAAGGGTGGTTTTTGTAAGAAAACCCGTCATGCTATACATTTTCAGAAAGGTATTTAAAAGACCTTTCCAACGCGTCCAAGACATTGAAGATCTGGCAAATCTATCAAAAGTTATAAGCACTTAAGTGTTATTTATACGCTTTTTGGAGGCCGGATCTCAGATATGTTGATGAAAACGTTGTCCGGATCTCTCATGCGACATATCGTTGGATAGGTATTCAAAAGACCTTTCCAACGCGTCCAAAACATTGAAGATCTGACAACCCTATCAAAAGTTATAAGCACTAAGGTGTTATTTACGCACTTTTTTTAGGCCGGATCTCAGATATTTTGATGAAAATGCTTTCCGGATCTTTCATGCAACCCATCGTTGAATAGGTATTCAAAAAACCTTTCCAACGCGACCAAAACATTGAAGATCTGACAACCCTATCAAAAGTTATATGCAATTATGTTTTACGCCGACTCGATTTGGAGGTTAAAAACCAACCACCTAAGGTTTGGATTAAGTAACGTTTTTCACTAAAACTGCGAAAACTTAATAATTTCAGCGATATTTTAATCACGAAAATTTTGGTACCCTAACATGTATAGGTCATCGCTGAAATTTTTAAGTTATCGCAGTTTTAGTGAAAAAAGTTTTTGAGCGTGGCTCGTGAAAAACACAGTTTTTATTTTCACTCGGAAACGTACGGTTCGACAACGCCAATTTTTTGTTATGTTGTGTGAAATTTTCCGAGGAATCCGATAAAAATATTTTCAGACATAAGCTCTTTGGTCCAGGCACGGTAAAAACGCCACTTTAACTTTTCATACGACTTTTTCAAATGTTAAGCTAAATTTTTGAAATTTCTTACTATTTTTCTCAAATAGCCAAACCGATCACATTTCTTTTGCGTCTAAGACAGCTGAAATCGGATGAAATGATATGATATGATTTTTTGAAAAAAGTGGTTTTTGCGAAAAATGACGAAAATTTTATTTTTCGAACCACCCTAGTACGATGTAGGTCACCCTAATGGCAAAAAAATACGGACCTAATTATTTTGGCCAAGGAACCCCCAGAAAAATTTTGAGCCCGATCGGAGAACTTTTTTTCGGTTTGGGCTCTTTTCAAATGGAATTGCGGTATTATTATACTTTTTAGCTCTTATCTTAAAAAAATGCATGGTTTATTTTGGCATCTAAAACCCTGTGAAAATCGAGACTTTATTCTTGAAAATGATGTCTCTTCTGGAACATCATTGTTGCGAAGCTTCCTAATTTTCAACCTAGCCAAAAAGTTTTATCAATTTTATGTTGTCAGTTTTGAATTGTTTTTTTTTTTTTATAAAAGTGCTGGACATGTTTGTCTTAATGTCTTTTGCTAAAAACAGTAAGCTGATATAAAGACCTCATTGATACGGTTAGTTCGGCCGAATTTTCAGATTTTTAGTCAAGATAATACAGACTTGAAGAACCCTCTACACGGCTCTTTTGAGGCTATCAGACCAGACCATTTGAGGTTATGTTGAAAATCACCCTTTTTTGTGGATGTCTAAATAGTTTTATCATCGTAACTTTTTAACAACTAAATGAAACTTTACAGTTTTCAATACCAAGCTGTAGTTATTTTTTCGATAAAAAATTATCTTGAGTAATTTTACTCAGATTGAACATAAGTAAATAAAACAAAATCTTACAGAGCGTGTTAAAAAAATAACAGATCATCGCTTGTGTGCTATTTTGTGATACATCCTATCTTTTTACATCAGACATGTCACAAGATAACACACAAGCCACGAAATAAAAACAACACTATTTTTAATGTATCAAAAAAAAAAAGAAAACTTCAACAAGATTGGTCACATCTGCATTCAATTTTCCGTTCAATGGAAAACCCCACCCTCTCAAATCATTAGCAATCACTCGCTTGATGATCGAACTTTAATGATTGCTTCGCGCACCAAATCCTTAATGGGCCCCATAAACCGCGATTTATTACACCAAAGAGCCGCCCCCCCCCCCCTGAACTCCCCACTTCCACCCTCCCTCACCGCCAAAACAGAACAGCGCAGCCTGTGCGAATATCAATTTCCATTGACTGGTGGGATTGGAGGTGGGTCAATCATCGCGGGTGCTGGAGTTGGGTTTGCTGTGAAACTTCGCCAAAAGTGTCATAAACGGTGCGGCCCACCACTCCGCTGGCTGGGTTGGGCTGATGTTTATATATTTACGCAACCCAGCTGGGCTGCAAGCCAAATGTTCTAGCCCGTTGTTTCAAACGGTTGTATTTTAAGTTTGTCATTCTTGCTTAAGCTTTTGCGTTTTACGACCTTCTTTTCAAGTTTCCACGAGAAACCCATACGATCGTTTCGAAACTCACCCAAGATTGATTGTAACATCGATGCCCGTTAGGCACTTTGACATCTCAATCAATTCCGGAAAATATCCTCTGGAGACATGACGACGGTGAGTTGATCGGATTACGGCGGGGTGTCAGTGCTGGCTCGTTGCCACCTCGGTCGTGGTGGGCAAAAAATGCTGTGGAATTTAAGCAAAAAAAAAGAATGTGTCAATTTCAAAATTATCATAATTTAATTAAACCCTAGTTGTCATGTTTATTGCTGTTAAAATGGGGTTGGAACATTTTGAAACTGGACAAATTAATTGAGTTCCGAGCATTTTGCACCTAAAGAGAAAAACTAACTAAATCCATCTATGTGGTTGGTGCCTTTCTCACTCCTTACAAATAGATCTTCACTTATCTCCAAAATCTTAGAATGTTTGGGAAGGTCTTTTGATTACCGTAAACCGGGGTGACTTTGATAGGATTTCATTTTGTTTTTGGAATATTTTCCAACAGGTAAAGTTTTTATCAAGATTATTATTTTTAAAACATGTACTGGGGTAGGCCACATAAAGTCCATGCACTATTTCTGAAAAAAGTTGTTTCAATAGTGTTTAGAAAAACAGTTACGGTAAAAATTCTTAGTTTAAATTCCGGGGTGACTTTGATAGTCATAGTTTTTCTTGTTGAAATCAGATTTAAGATGTTCAAACATTATTAGTACGTTAAATGTACCATCACTTAGGTAGCTGATATAGTTTTTAAGAAAAAAATCAATAATTAGTTAACTAAGTTTATAAATAAATTTTAGGTAAAATTGTTAAAAACTCGGATTTTTGTCTGATATTTGTTAAAACTAGTTTTGTTTATAAAATTATCGATTTATATTGCATTTTATACTGAATTCGAAGCACGAATCAAAAGTTTTCACATTTTACATGAAATTTGTTCAACTAAAATTGCCTATAAATCTGAAGATTTTTTTGAAATTGTGTTCCAAAAACACATATTATTTATTATTTACAAACTTATTTAACCTTCTCCTAGTGGAAAATTGTCCAAAGAATCCGAAAATGCATTCCGTTTTCCGATTCAAAATCATGTTCATTGAGAAAATTATGACACATTGGGAGTTTAAAATAATGACTTTCATCAATATTTTCTTAACTATAGTAAACTAACTTTTTAAACTTTTCAAAATTTTAAGAAAAGTTCTTTTTGAGGTACTTTCAACATTTCTCTACCACCATTCCGTACGTATTTTAATTGTACTGTTCATTTTGCGGAAAAATCGCAAACCTGTCAAAGTCACCCCGGCTATCAAAGTCACTCCGTTTTACGGTACCTATCCAATGATGGGTCGGATGATGGATTTGGATAAGTTTTCATACAGATAAGTGAGAGCCAGCTTCAAAAAAGTACATGAATATCACTTAAGTGGTCATAACATGAGACAGGGTTGCCAGATCTTTACTTGTTTGGACTCGTTTGTATGGATTTTTGATTACCTACTCAACGATATATAATATGATGATATTTGATACGATTTCTGGCTATTTATTGGACAACGGATTTACGGATTCATGCTAAAACATAATTGTATACATAACTTATGAACTTCATGAAATTCAATATAGTGTGGGACTCCGAATGCAACCGAAAAAACGAAGTTGACTTTATAGCTGTCGGCCACCATTGCTAGTACCAACCACTACACGGAGAAAAAAGAGTTCTCAAAATCGTGAACAAGCGTTCATGAAATTCGGAACCACGAACAAAGTGTTCAAATTTCATGGTACGTTTTTCAAAATCGTACCATGATATTTGAACATTTTGTTCGTGGTTCCGAATTTCATGAACGCTTTTTCACGATTTTGAGAACTCTTTTTTCTCCGTGTAGTGTCTTCATTTTAACTACAAAGACTTCGCCACCCTGGGTTCCTAAGTGTATGAAAGTATGGCACGGAGCGACGGCGCCGAATACCCATATTTACACAAAGAATTTTAGAGCGCCCGCCGCGGGATTCGAACCGACGACCTCTGGATTGTGAGTCCAGCGCGCGGTCCGATTGATCCACACGGGCGGGAGAATGCAACCTGTTTCACTAGGGTGAAATATGGTTGTATGGAAAAAAATAAAGTTGTTCAAATTTTGTGAGCACAGCTACTTTTCAGTTCTTTTTGGGGCCCTAAACAACTACCCAAAGTTTGAGAACGATTGGTTAAGTCCCCACTTTGCGCAAAGCGATTCAATTTTCCATATAAATTTGTATGGGGAAAACCATTTTTTTGGATTCTGATATTTTAAAAATCCACGTTTCACGCTATATTAAAACCGGATTCATATTCGGTTGCTCTGGAATGTGCTCTACAACTTTCCCCAAGAGAGTATGATGCTAACTTGCTCCTATAAAAAGATACAGCGTGTTCAAAACTCGTCTAAAACGTGTTTTTTGCTCTAAAATCACGTTTTAGACGAGTTTTGAGGACGATGTATCTTCTTTCAGAAGCAAGTTAGCACCAAACTCTCTTCGGGAAAGTTGTAGAGCACCTTCCAGAGCATCAGAATATGACATCACGTAAAACGTGGATTTTTTTAAATATCACAATTCCAAAATATATGGAAAACTGAATCGCTTTGCACAATGTGAGGACTTAACCAATCTTTCTCAAACTTTGAGGAGTTGTTTAGGACCCCTAAAGGAGCTGGAAAATTGCTGTGCTGGAAAATCGATTTTGTTATTACAACCTAATATTACACCACGGACGTGATTACACATCCAGACATGCGTTCAGTTTTCGATTCTGAGTCGATAGGTATACATAAAAGAGGGACTACGTGCTTTCTGTGGAATGTTCATTTTTAGAGCAGGATTACAGCCTTATTTAAGGGAGGAAGGTAAAATTTGGATCTGTTGCAGATCATCAATTAGCCTATCATGGAACCGTTTATTATTTTGAAATAAGTTTTAAGAAAGGAAACAATTAATAACTTAGGAGCTGATAAAAGATGACTGATTTTTTTCTCATGCATTATAAATGATGAGAAATGATGTATCGAATCGTATTATTCCCCTCAATAGGAAATATTACCTTGTGCGAGTATAAAAAGGCAAACAAAATGAAATCGTTTGTTAATCGAATGTACTCGCTTCCACTATGAACACTCTTCAAATCATTGCAGTTTTCTGTTTAGTGCTAGTGACTATTTCTGAAGTAAGTAACTAGAAAGATACGTGCATTTTTCCATGGCCTTGTTTTCAATTGCAATACCCTCTGTAAAATTTTATTTACAGGCCGAAATCACCGACAAAGAAAAAGCCTATGTTCATCGGTATTTTGTCGAATGTGAAGCAAGTTTGAATATGTCGTTAGGAGTTAACATCGAAAATCGCATGGAGCATGGCGAGCAAGTAGTCGGCGATGCTCAGTTTAAGAAATTCATATTCTGCTTCATGACAAGAACTGGTTTCGTAAAGCCCGATGGATCGTTCAACAAACAGGCATTCATTGACGTTCTGAAGGATGGATACGATCCGGCGGCAACAGATTCCATGGTTGACAAGTGCTACAATTATACGATCAAGTCCGTGGAGGAGCGAATTTATCAGCAATACAAATGTATGTTTGCGAATCATTTCTATTAGTTGATAACTAAAAACAGCATTTAATAAAGAAGTAACTGATACTATCGAACCTTCTCAAATGTTTAGAATTTTATTGGGGTCAGTCTCTATCAACTAGCGCGAAATCGGAACAAATTTGTTCCGTCCTTCTTCGAGTTTCTTTACATTTGTCCTAAGGAGAAATCTTGGTCCTTGAAGAGCATCCCAGTTTAATAGAGTAAGTCGTTGTTATTTAACGTCAGAGCTATTTGTTTTACTCAGGGATTGTGAAGTCGTTTATGATTTTCAAAGTAAGCAAACCGAATGAAATTACTTTTTATAAGATTGATAGCCGGGACCGTGGTGTAGGGATAAGCGTGGTTGCCTCTCACCCAGTCGGCCTGGGTTCGATCCCAGAAGGTCCCGGTGGCAAATTTTGAGACGAGATTTGTCTGACCACGCCTTCCGTCGGACGGGAAGTAAATGTTGGCCCCGGACTAACCATAAAAGGTTAGGTCGTTAGCTCAGTCCAGGTGTAGGAGTCGTCTCCCTGGGTCCTGTCTCGGTGGAGTCGCTGGTAGGCAGTTGGACTAACAATCCAAAGGTCGTCAGTTCGAATCCTGGGGTGGATGGAAGCTTAGGTGTAAAAAGAGGTTTGCAATTGCCTCAACAATCAAGCCTTCGGACACCTAGTTTCGAGTAGGAATCTCGTAATCGAGAACGCCAAGGCAATGCTGTAGAGCGAATAATTTGATTTTTTTTTGAAGATTGATGGCCAGATGAATAAAATGTTAATACTTAGGTACCTAACAAAATTAATGAGCTAATAAATGATGAAATTAATGAGTTAATAAAGGATGAATTATTATTCCCCCCCCCCCCCCCTAGTCGTAAGCGAGTATAAAAAGGTAAACAAGTTACAATCTTTTGTACATTTTGAATACACTGCGTCGTAGTTTTTTCTCTACTGCTTCTTATTAGTTGTAAAGTAAAAAACAAGAACAATTTTTTTTTTCGATAGCAATCATTTGTGTTCAAATTTATTTATTCCGGAATACTTCCTTAAACAATGCAATAAAGCCACTTTCCCCTTCTAAAAAGTGGGTTGAGTTGTATATAAAACAGCATAAATATTTGGTTGTTGACTCTCTATTCTAAGATGACTTTTTATATCTTCTCTACTTTTAGTTGATCATCGCTTAAAAAGTTGTTACACGTCGCTTTTAACGAGTTGTAGGATAAAACCAACCAAATATTAAATTTATACAAGTGTAAAGTTATCGTTGAATCCAGTTACCACAAAACAAAAAAATCAAATTAAGATCAATTCTGAAATAAGTAGTCAGTGCTAGGTGAGCCTCGTCGTCATGGCCCAGTTCGTGACGCACATCCAGCCGACGCTGATGGAGGCCTCCCAGGGGCACATGCCGCACCACCATGGCCACCAGGTGGGCATGCAGCACTCGTCCCATCTGCCCCACAGTGGCCACAATATGCCGTCCCCTCCGACGGGGCACCACCATCACTTGCACGGTCACGGGCACGGCCACCACGGGGCGATCGCGCGCAGTGCCAGCCGGGAGATTTCCAACGGCAAGTCCTCCAAGTCGCACCACTCATCGTCGGGCGGTGGCCACCATCACCAGCAGCAGCAGCAGCCCCTTTCGCCGAAACCGGCGGAATCTTCCCAGCAGCATCACCACCACCATGCCGGGGCGCATGAGCTGCAGCAGCAGTACCATCAGCAGTACAGCCATCAGCTGGCCCAGTATCAGCACCAGCACTACCAGCATGGGCACCAGCAGCATTTGGGTTCCGGTGGCAGTGCCGGAACGCACCACGGGCATCATCATTCCAGTTCGGTGAGTGAATCGAAATCTCAATTACAGTTTAGACATCTTATGAAGTATTCGAGGAGACTGGCATCAAACTATTTTTTTTTGCATTTTTTGACACAACGAGGCAGCATTGCGAGTATCTAAATTGATTGGTTACTATTTAAAATGAATGTCCTTTGTCATTCTGGTCATGTCTGTAACATAAATAGGGTTAGTGATTTTTCACGGCAAAAAATCGAAATTACACGGCATGCCAATTACAAAACATTGAAATTTCACGACAATTTCACAGTACTCTCAAACGTGCTTAAAATGAACGTTAAAATGTAAACTTTTAACAAAATTATTATCAGAAAAGAGTCCTAAAAGTTAGCAGTAGTTCTAGATACTAAATAAAACCCTCTGTCACAATTTATTTATTTGAAAAAGGAGTATTGGATTAATGTCGGGAAATTTTGCAGAATTTTCGTCAGTTGAATCCTAGATTATTTTTATTAGGTCTTACAAACAAATGTAAACATTGAGTGTATCCCGCTTACTCTAATGAACGTTGACTCAAGGTGTGAAAGGGATACACTCAATGTTAACATTTGTTTAAAGGACCCAATAAAAAAATCATGATGATCATATGATTCAGCTGTTTGAATTTTATTGAGATTTTATTAAATAAATTTGCCTATAAACCTCCAAAACGAAGCACGTCCTGAACCTCTAATTCATGAAAACTAGAATCATTAAAATAAGTGCAATAAAGATTTTTTTGCTTTCCCTAGTTTCATCAATAGGAAAATTTTAGTATTTAAATAAAGTTCAGGCAAAACTTGATTAAAAGCAGTTTTTACATTTATTGATAATGCAAAATGATTAACAAATATGATTTCAATATGTATTATTTTACTAATCAATTGAATTAAACACATTATTCATATTCATAATATTTAAACGTAATTTGTTCATCGTTGTTTAATATCGTTGATTAATTGAAATAAATTTACAAAAATGTAATAATAAAAAAGTTATTTTTGCGTTTTATTTCAAAGAAGTGTTGTTTTAAAATCTTTTTGGAATTTTGTGGAATAAAGAAACATGCATTTTAATGAATTTTCAATGAACAATATCTTCAAAAAATAATGGTAAATCTGATTTGAAAATCTTTTTTATTTGTAAACTGAATTAAAAATGCTTGTTAAAAATCTTTTAAAATGTTTGAATTAAAAATAAAGCTTAAATACACTGAGTAACGATTTATCAATTTAATATTTCAAATTTTGCGGCATTTCACGGTATTTCCCAAATTTCACGGCCAGGGGCGTGTTTAACGGATTACGCGGCTTCCGTGAATTCGCGAAAAATCACTAGCCCTAAACATAACCATCAAAAAATCAAAAAAAAAAATCAAACCATCCACATTAACGACTCCCGGGTCTTTTGTGGTCTCTATTGCAAGTTTCTGCTCGAACCTAGGAGTCCGAAGGCTTGAATGGGGAGAACACCCAAACCTCTTTTTACTCCAAGGAACCTTCCACCCCAGTGTTTGAACTGACGACCTTTGGATTGCGAGTCCAACCGCCGCCAGCGATTCCACCGGAGTAGGCTTGGTTTGGTGTGTTGTTTGTACTTATGGCATGGAGACACACCTGGAATGAAGTTCGGGAGCGATTTTCTTTTGCGTGTTTCGCCTCCTCTCTTTTTCGCGGGTGAAGAAAGTTCGCAAGCAAAACTGATTTTTTGCGATTATTCCATCTCTGGGTACGATAATTGTTGAATCCTCCGATCGATTTGGTAGCTTCAGCAAATGTTTAGGTTATGATTAGGATTTTCAGAAAAAAGGCTCATAAAAAAATGAACATGGATATTTTCTTTGGAGATAGTTTTTTTTTTTAATCTTGTATGACATCAAAAGTTACTGTGTTTCTTATTAATTTCAGCTCAAAAGTGTAAAAAGTGAATCTACCAGTGTTGCAAATGAGTCATTAAAAGGCTACCAATTGATTATCTCTGCACCAAAAACATCTTAGAGTATAGCGACCTATAAAAAATCAAAATCACAAAATTTCATACTTCAGAAAATTTACTAAATACACTCAAAAGATTATTTTCAATCACTCCTGAAAGTTTCATGAAGATATTTCGTGACTAAACTGGGTAATAGACGAACTGTCAAAGTTTGTGAACGTTTTTTTTATAAACACCGAGTTGATTTACGGGTGCCACTATATCTCGAGATGAGATGGACCAGATTTTTTTTAAATTTGTGGTGAAGACTACCAAGACATATCCCGTGTGCATGACGAAGCCCGATTTTGAAATCAATAATGTGTGATGAGAAATGTTTCTAAGAGTGAAAAAAGTTGCTTACTATTTTTTTACGTTGACAGAATGCGTAACTTGATTTCCGAATGATCCCCACTGCTCCTCACTAATACAACTGAACTACAGCTGTAAACATAAACAAAGTAGAAGGCTTTATTCAAGCTCAAGCGTGACATATTTTTTGCTGTTGAAGTGACTCGTTTTGAAACATTTTGGATCTGATAATACATATTAGAGTTTTCGCTGAAAAATTAAGTTCTTCGTGCTTTTTTGTAGACTAAACGATGGGTGATTAAAAGAGTCCTTCCTTGTTTTTAACGTGATGAAATATTGCGTCAGAAGTGGGGGAATTTCGTGAATCAGAAGAGCAACCGGATGGAAATTAAGAGATTATGTATTTTTGAAGCGCTGTGATAATACAGGAGTAAGATTATTCAATGTTATTTGACAGGTGCCATTCACAGTTACTGATAATTCGTCTTAAACGATTTGTAAACATAGGTTTTGAGTGAGAAATAGCGCCAAATTGTCACACGTAGCACTAAGGTGGCTTGAGACATCTAGAATCTCAAGGGCCTCAGTGGTACAATTGGCAGTGCGTCTCAGTACTAATGAGGAGGTTGCGGGTTCAAGTCCCGCCTGGAGCCCGGTGATTTTTTTCGCTTCGTGGATCAGTTGGATACCAACAGTCGTCGTTTCTTTCGAATGTCGTCCCTAAAGTAAAAATCGGAGACATGTCGTTAGTGTCGATACAAAACAATAATAAAAATCCATTGCAGTAATGCGAACCGTTCCGAGCAAGAAACGGGAGCCCATGCCTCGAAAGGGATAACAAGCAGCAAACTCCGCTGTGATCTTCCTGGATGAAGCCATAGTCTCACTCTTCCTGCTCAGCGGCATTCGCCAGAAAGAGACGACGATGATGACGATACCGACTGAACACAAAGCGATCTAAGTCTACTGTTCTCAGGCTGGAAAAGATACCAATTTGTCACACGTAGCACTAAGGTGGCTTGAGACATCTAGAATCTCAAGGGCCTCAGTGGTACAATTGGCAGTGCGTCTCAGTACTAATGAGGAGGTTGCGGGTTCAAGTCCCGCCTGGAGCCCGGTGATTTTTTTTTTCGCTTCGTGGATCAGTTGGATACCAACAGTCGTCGTTTCTTCCGAATGTCGTCCCTAAAGTAAAAATCGGAGATATGTCGTTAGTGTCGATACAAAACAATAATAAGTTATTATTACATTCGAATGAGTTGTTCCTGAGAAAAATAAGGACACATTTAGTGACACTGAGAAAAACAAAATTATTATAACATTTAAACTTTAGAGGCTGTATTGCAGCAACCAGCAGTTCGATCAACAAAGTCTTCTAAGAAAAAATGTAGTTGAAAAAAGTAAAAATAAAAACAGGATTGAAGATTTTTGCTACCTTAAGATCTGACAACTATGTTTAAAGACTCTCGCGCGAACGAAGTCTTAGGGTGGATTTCCATGGATTTTTCGATGACCGACATCGAAAGCGGCTTTCGATGCTCGTGGTCAAATTTGGTCGAAAACTCATATTTTTCGACCAAGTTAAGTGGTAAAATAGTTTAGATTGATTGTTCATGGCAGTACGAACAATAAAAACAAATACTAATTGCCGGAAAGCCCCGAAAATGTGATTTTCCGACTTTTGATTTTCGATGCACGAGCATCGTCCCTGTTTGAAAAATGTCGCACGTCGTACGAGTTGTCGCACGGTTTTGATTTTACCGTTTCGATATCGATTGGTCGAAACGACGACAAACGTACGACAAACACTCGACATGCCCGACGTTGTTTTTTCCATCGATTTACCTTCAATTCGACGTCGATTATCGTCGACGCAAACAGTTTGACCGACGACGTTTGACAGTTCTCTTCAGTTGAACTTGTTCGGACTTGATTGCAACCGAGTCGAACAAATTGTTGTTGGTTTTAGGCTTTGGGAGGATTTTGGCCAGTTTAAAGGTAAGTTGTGTTCTAGATTGAATTACTTTTCTGCCGGAAAGTTCCGGCCGGAGTGGGCGACAACCGAATCAAATTGTCTTGTATTCCAGATTGCGGTCTTCGTGGCGGTATAGGAGGAAGAGGAGGACGGGAAATATGGATTACTCGGCGAGCCATTCCGGAAGACGGGACGGGAAGGAACCAGTTTGCGATCGAGGAAGCCGTTAGTGTTTGGTGTTTTACTTTCCACGGGAGGTTGCCTCCATATCTAATGGAACTGGTGAGTCATGTTTTAGAAACGATGGAGAAGGTGTGCTGGGAGTGCGATTGGACGATCGAAATTAAAAATTAGATGAACATCACAAATTCTTAACTTTTTAATCCAAAAAACGAAACTATTGGCACTACGCCCCCCGGGGCATGGCCTTCCTCTAACGTGGGATTTCTGCTCCAGCGCCTCTGAAGAGACAGGAGAAACCGGGACCGACGTTTTACTTCACCATCCGATAGAAGCTCAGAGGATAAGGCGGGAATCGAACCCGCGTCTCATAGCATCATCGGGATCGGCAGCCGAAGCCGCTACCCCTGCGCCACGAGACCGCAGGGGTAGCGCTTAAATGCTTAAATGCTTAATGCTTAAAAAACTTCAACGCTGATTTGATTTGATAATTGTAAAATTAAATTATAAAGTTTTTCATTCTTAATTTAAAATTCTAGCATTCCAGAACTTAAGAATGCAAGAAATTGAAAATTCTAAATTCATTTAATTTCTTGATATTGTGCAAATTGTTAATATTCTTAAATTATACAATTCATTAATTTAAAATTCTCAAAGTCTTCAAATGTTAAAAAAATAAACTCTAAAATATGAAAATTTTAAAATTGACAATAATTTAAATATTAAAATTCCCTAATTCTTAAATACAAAATTTTTCAATTCATAAATACTAAAAATCTAACATTATAAAGTTCATAAATTCCCAAAACGTTAGTCGCACGAGTTGAAATTTTGAATTCTAAAATTCTAAAAATTATATGTTCTAAAATTACAAAATTGTAAATTCTAAAAATGCTAAAATTCAAATAATTTATATTTTTAAATAAAAATTATCAAAAATTCTATTTGTTATAAATTCTACGCATTTTAAAAATTAGTAAGTTTCTTAAAATTCTAAAAATTAAAAAAATCTCTTTTTTTGCACATCTTAAATTTTTGATAATTTTAAATAAAACAAATTTAAAAAATTCTAAACATTAACAAAAAATCAAAAAAAAAAATACAAAAATTTTACAAAATATATTTTTTAAATTTTAAAAATGTTTAAGTTTTTATTTCTTTTAAATATTTTAAACTTTTAAAAACTCTTTTAAAAAAATCTAAAAATTCTTAAATTTTAAGATTGGAATAATTTAAAATCTATTAACTTATGAATTTTTTTTTGGTCTAATGAAAAATAGGAGTTAAAAATATCACGAATTGAAGTAAATGATTTTGGTATTGAGGTGCTCTCCAATTTTAATATTCAGAAAATTAGAATTTTAGAATTTTAGAATTTTAGAATTTTAGAATTTTAGAATTTTAGAATTTTAGAATTTTAGAATTTTCGAATTTTCGAATTTTCGAATTTTAGAATTTTAGAATTTTAGAATTTTAGAATTTTAGAATTTTAGAATTTTAGAATTTTAGAATTTTAGAATTTTAGAATTTTAGAATTTTAGAATTTTAGAATTTTAGAATTTTAGAATTTTAGAATTTTAGAATTTTAGAATTTTAGAATTTTAGAATTTTAGAATTTTAGAATTTTAGAATTTTAGAATTTTAGAATTTTAGAATTTTAGAATTTTAGAATTTTAGAATTTTAGAATTTTAGAATTTGATGATGAGATGATGATGCTGAAATTTGTAAACGTTTGATCATTAAATATTTTTAGAATTCTCAAATTTGGTACAATTTTTAAATAATAATAATATTGTCGGATTTTTTAATTATTTGCAGTAATTTGAGTTTTATACGTTTTTAAAATTAAATTTTTAAGATGTCTTCAATTAGAATTCTTTTAAAAAACCAATGCGCCATGGGTTTTCTATGTACATAGGACATTTTGTAAAAGTAAGCGAGAATAAATAAATTTAGTTTTTCTTTTATAGTTACAAAATATTTGAATATTACATATTTGAAATTGTATTGTTTTGAAATTTTATTATTATTATTATTGAATTCTGAATTTAATTTAGAAAATTCTTGCCAATTGTTGATTGATGTTATATTTTTCAGGCAACAAACATATTCTGATCTGATCCTACCGGAAACCATGCGTCCCCGTGTGGTACCGCGTGGCTTCCGTAAACCCAAGGAAGCAGCCTCTCGTACTCCGGTAAACATCAATCCGTCGGAGGTTCAAGATCGTCGCCAAGGTGTCGCATCCGGGTTTTGATCAGCGCGTCGAGGAGCAAAAGTCCAACACGGCCAAGATGCTGCCACGGCCGCCTCCAACATCCAAGCCGGAAGCTGCGGTCAAGGCAAATCCCGAAGGAAGCAAAGTTGGAGAAGAATCGGCGATCCGCAAGTGAAATTAAGTGAAAAAGTAAATATTTTTTTGAAATTTTGACAGTTGAAATAAAAAAAAAAAACAATAAAAACAAAACAACAGTTTTTTTCAACTGCAACATAACCTAAAAATCCGAAATGACAGCACACGACAATAGCACGACATTCTAAATAACAAAACCGTGCGACGTCGGTCGAATGTCGTACGACAATGTCGTACAATTTCGATCATCGATCGCACGACAAATACGACATTTTGGTGCAAAAACGTATGACATTCGCGCGAAAGTCGCACGACATTGTCGAGCGACGTCGTACAATTGCACGGACGACAAACGACAGACGTCTGACGGACTTTTCAGTCAGGGGTAAGATGACCGACATCGAAAGCATAGTCACTACCATGCTTTGCTAAAATGTCAGTGCATCGTAGTTCGATGCCTGTCCTGACAGCCATATTGCTGCCGCGACACCATGGACACAAACCAAATAACGCTGTGAAATATTTCCGTGAATATTTCAAGCAGGCAAGCGTTTCAAGCGTTGTGTGGCAAACACATGAGATTTTTCCGATGCCAAAATGGCAACAATGGAATCGGCTGATGTTGATGTCGACAAAGTTTTGAAAAGAGGCGATAGGCTACCTCAAATTATTTTAAAGTGGGTTTTTACGTTTTCAAATAACAAGAAAGAATTTTGATTTTATTTCACAGCATGAAATGTATGTAATTCAAGGAAAATGTTGATTGCCATCTATGATACGAGTGATTCCCATAAACATAAAACATTTTTAGACAGTACGCTAGATCAAAGTGTGTACGGTTTACCATGCACGAAAAGTTGAAAACATGGAAAAATAGAAAATAAAGCAATAAAGCAATAAAGAAATAAAGAAAAAAAAAAGGAATAAAGAAATAAAGAAATAAAGAAATAAAGAAATAAAGAAATAAAGAAATAAAGAAATTAAGAAATTAAGAAATTAAGAAATTAAGAAATTAAGAAATTAAGAAATTAAGAAATTAAGAAATTAAGAAATTAAGAAATTAAGAAATTAAGAAATTAAGAAATTAAGAAATTAAGAAATTAAGAAATTAAGAAATTAAGAAATTAAGAAATTAAGAAATTAAGAAATTAAGAAATTAAGAAATTAAGAAATTAAGAAATTAAGAAATTAAGAAATTAAGAAATTAAGAAATTAAGAAATTAAGAAATTAAGAAATTAAGAAATTAAGAAATTAAGAAATTAAGAAATTAAGAAATTAAGAAATTAAGAAATTAAGAAATTAAGAAATTAAGAAATTAAGAAATTAAGAAATTAAGAAATTAAGAAATTAAGAAATTAAGAAATTAAGAAATTAAGAAATTAAGAAATTAAGAAATTAAGAAATTAAGAAATTAAGAAATTAAGAAATTAAGAAATTAAGAAATTAAGAAATTAAGAAATTAAGAAATTAAGAAATTAAGAAATTAAGAAATTAAGAAATTAAGAAATTAAGAAATTAAGAAATTAAGAAATTAAGAAATTAAGAAATTAAGAAATTAAGAAATTAAGAAATTAAGAAATTAAGAAATTAAGAAATTAAGAAATTAAGAAATTAAGAAATTAAGAAATTAAGAAATTAAGAAATTAAGAAATTAAGAAATTAAGAAATTAAGAAATTAAGAAATTAAGAAATTAAGAAATTAAGAAATTAAGAAATTAAGAAATTAAGAAATTAAGAAATTAAGAAATTAAGAAATTAAGAAATTAAGAAATTAAGAAATTAAGAAATTAAGAAATTAAGAAATTAAGAAATTAAGAAATTAAGAAATTAAGAAATTAAGAAATTAAGAAATTAAGAAATTAAGAAATTAAGAAATTAAGAAATTAAGAAATTAAGAAATTAAGAAATTAAGAAATTAAGAAATTAAGAAATTAAGAAATTAAGAAATTAAGAAATTAAGAAATTAAGAAATTAAGAAATTAAGAAATTAAGAAATTAAGAAATTAAGAAATTAAGAAATTAAGAAATTAAGAAATTAAGAAATTAAGAAATTAAGAAATTAAGAAATTAAGAAATTAAGAAATTAAGAAATTAAGAAATTAAGAAATTAAGAAATTAAGAAATTAAGAAATTAAGAAATTAAGAAATTAAGAAATTAAGAAATTAAGAAATTAAGAAATTAAGAAATTAAGAAATTAAGAAATTAAGAAATTAAGAAATTAAGAAATTAAGAAATTAAGAAATTAAGAAATTAAGAAATTAAGAAATTAAGAAATTAAGAAATTAAGAAATTAAGAAATTAAGAAATTAAGAAATTAAGAAATTAAGAAATTAAGAAATTAAGAAATTAAGAAATTGAGAAATTAAGAAATTAAGAAATTAAGAAATTAAGAAATTAAGAAATTAAGAAATTAAGAAATTAAGAAATTAAGAAATTAAGAAATTAAGGAATTAAGAAATTAAGAAATTAAGGAATTTAGAAATTAAGAAATTAAGAAATTAAGAAAAAATGTCAGAATTTTTCAAATTCTAAATTTCTTAATTTCATGATTTCAGAATTTCAGAATTTCTGAATTTCTGAATTTCTGAATTTCTGAATTTCTGAATTTCTGAATTTCTGAATTTCTGAATTTCTGAATTTCTGAATTTCTGAATTTTTGAATTTCTAAATATCTGAATTTCTGAATTTCTGAATTTCTGAATTTCTGAATTTCTGAATTTCTGAATTTCTGAATTTCTGAATTTCTGAATTTCTGAATTTCTGAATTTCTGAATTTCTGAATTTCTGAATTTCTGAATTTCTGAATTTCTGAATTTTTGAATTTCTAAATATCTGAATTTCTGAATTTCTGAATTTCTGAATTTCTGAATTTCTGAATTTCTGAATTTCTGAATTTTTGAATTTCGAAATATCTGAATTTCTGAATTTCTGAATTTCTGAATTTCTGAATTTCTGAATTTCTGAATTTCTGAATTTCTGAATTTCTGAATTTCTGTATTTCTGAATTTCTGAATTTCTGAATTTCTGAATTTCTGAATTTCTGAATTTCTGAATTTTTGAATTTCTAAATAACTGAATTTCTGAATTTCTGAATTTCTGAATTTCTGAATTTTTGAATTTCTAAATATCTGAATTTCTGAATTTCTGAATTTCTGAATTTCTGAATTTCTGAATTTCTGAATTTCTGAATTTTTGAATTTCTAAATATCTGAATTTCTGAATTTCTGAATTTCTGAATTTCTGAATTTCTGAATTTCTGAATTTCTGAATTTCTGAATTTCTGAATTTCTGAATTTCTGAATTTCTGTATTTCTGAATTTCTGAATTTCTGAATTTCTGAATTTCTGAATTTCTGAATTTCTGAATTTCTGAATTTCTGAATTTCTGAATTTCTGAATTTCTGAATTTCTGAATTTCTGAATTTTTGAATTTCTAAATAACTGAATTTCTGAATTTCTGAATTTCTGAATTTCTGAATTTCTGAATTTCTGAATTTCTGAATTTTTGAATTTCTAAATATCTGAATTTCTGAATTTCTGAATTTCTGAATTTCTGAATTTCTGAATTTCTGAATTTCTGAATTTCTGAATTTCTGAATTTCTGAATTTCTGAATTTCTGAATTTCTGAATTTCTGAATTTCTGAATTTCTGAATTTCTGAATTTCTGAATTTCTGAATTTCTGAATTTCTAAATTTCTGAATTTCAACTCACCCCATGTTTGTACAGTTGACTCTATGGCTGTCAATTTTCTCAATATCAATATGGCTCCATCTATCAATTATTTTTCAGTCCCTTCAAATAGCATACTTTGATTTTTCGATCTATAATTAGATACTTCCCGTTCTCGCCGGTCTTATTTTGGTCTATTTTGTCGTGCTCTACTTAATGCTGCCAAACATTATTAATATTAATATTATTTTGTTCTATACGGAAATATATTTTGAATGGTTCTAAATTAAAAGTTCCCCTGCATTTGTCCAAATTTTTTATCTTTGGTTTTTCCGTGCACGTGTTGCTTTGTGTTGACGTTTCCCCAAGCGTTTCTCTCCCATTTTCTACCGTTCCTTCTTGAAACGCTTGCGGGAAAAATGGCGGTCTGCCCGTTATTTAGGTTTGAGTCATAGCTAAGTCATAACGCCATCCAAGAGCATCGTAAAAATTTCGATGCTCGTGCTTACGATGTCGTTGCATGATCCATGAAAATCCAGCCTTACAGTAAAAAATACAAAATTATCCGTAGTAACAGTTCAATAGGGCGAATCTGCGTTTGTAAACAAGCAGTCTATCCCCCTCTTACTTTAAGTGAACTGTCACTTGAGCGAAAGGGATAGACTGCTTGTTTTCAAATGCAGATTCGCCCTATTGAAATGTTACTACGGATATGTTTATGACTCCGGAAGCGGCGATTCTTCGTAACAACAGATTCCAAAAACCAAAGAATCGCATTTCAACTTTAAGTCACATAACATTCCACTCAAATGGCACTGCAGTTGATATTCACGTCACGTACCCCATTCCAGGAACATTTTCCATTGCGCAAGCATAAATACAGTGCTTGTACCGACCATTTCGCCAAGAATTCGTCCCATTTTCGAACCTCTACCACATCGTCGCCATCGTGCTAACTTGTCGTACGTGCATTTTGGGCCAAATTGGGTTAACAGTCAAGACCCGAAGAAAAAAATTTCCCTGTACAACCCGAAGCCTGCAAAATGCGTTACAGTAAATTTTCGCAGACTTGGGAAATATGCAAAATAGCACCAAACTTCAATGTTTTATAGTGTTTTGGAATCGTCAGAATGTCTACTTTAAGGAAAAAATATGCAAATTAGTGGATTTTTGGGCGGGGCTCGGGGGGGAGGGGGTAAACGAAAAAATATCCGAGCAAAATGCGTTACAGTAAATATGTAAAATTTATATCTTATGCAAAACATGACCAAAACTCAAAGTTTTATAGTGCTTTGGAAAGGTCTTCACATGAACTTTATGTTAAAAATATAAAAAGATTACGTTTTCCATAAAGTTTTACTAAAAAAGTTAAGTAAACATTTATTGTTCTATATACTAATATCAGTAAGAGAATAAAAACATGACTTTTCATTAGAAACATAATCATGCGACATATCTAACTTCTCCAAATTTCATGAATAGTCATTCTGCAACAAAATTGAACCGATTCAGCTGAACCGGTTCACCCAACCGGTTCAATAGTTGTACCGGTTGAACATTTCTGGCACAAAATCTATCATGCGACATGTCTAACTCTTTCAAATTGCCTGAAAAGTCATTTTGTAGCAAAATTGAACCGATTCAGCTGAACCGGTTCATCCAACCGATTCAATAGTTGTACCGGTTGAACATTTCTGGCACAAAATGTAGCATGCGACATATCTAACTCTTTCAAATTGACTGAAAAGTCATTTTGTAACAAAATTGAACCGATTCAGCTGAACCGGTTCATCCAACCGATTCAATAGTTGTACCGGTTGAACATTTCTGGCACAAAATGTAGCATGCGACATATCTAACTCTTTCAAATTGCCTGAAAAGTCATTATGTAGCAACATTGAACCGATTCAGCTGAACCGGTTCACCCAACCGGTTCGATAGTTGTACCGGTTGAACATTTCTGGCACAAAATGTAGCATGTGACATATCTAACTCTTTCAAATTGCCTGAAAAGTCATTTTGTAACCAAATTGAACCGATTCAGCTGAACCGGTTCGATGGTTGTACCGGTTGAACATTTCTGGCACAAAATGTTGCATGTGACATATCTAACTCTTTCAAATTGCCTGAAAAGTCATTTTATATCCAAATTGAACCGATTCAGTTGAACCGGTTCATCCAACCGGTTCAATAGTTGTACCGGTTGAACATTTCTGGCACAAAATGTAGCATGCGACATATCTAACTCTTTCAAATTGCCTGAAAAGTCATTCTGTAACAAAATTGAACCGATTCGGCTGAACCGGTTCATCTTACCGGTGGAAAAGTTATGCTTCCTTAAATTCTTTAATTTTTTTTTATATTCTGTATATTCTCTAAATTCTTAAAATTCTTAAAATTCTTAAAATTCTTAAAATTCTTAAAATTCTTAAAATTCTTAAAATTCTTAAAATTCTTAAAATTCTTAAAATTCTTAAAATTCTTAAAATTCTTAAAATTCTTAAAATTCTTAAAATTCTTAAAATTCTTAAAATTCTTAAAATTTTAAAATTCTTAAAATTCTTAAAATTCTTAAAATTTTAAAATTTTAAAATTCTTAAAATTCTTAAAATTTTAAAATTTTAAAATTCTTAAAATTTTAAAATTTTAAAATTTTAAAATTCTTAAAATTTAAAATTCTTAAAATTCTTAAAATTCTTAAAATTCTTAAAATTCTTAAAATTCTTAAAATTCTTAAAATTCTTAAAATTCTTAAAATTCTTAAAATTCTTAAAATTCTTAAAATTCTTAAAATTCTTAAAATTCTTAAAATTCTTAAAATTCTTAAAATTCTTAAAAATCTAAAAAATAATTTTTAAATTCTTAAAATTCTTAAAATTCTTAAAATTCTTAAAATTCTTAAAATTCTTAAAATTCGTAAAATTCGTTGAATTCTTTAAATTCTTTAAATTCTTTAAATTCTTTAAATTCTTTAAATTCTTTAAATTCTTTAAATTCTTTAAATTCTTTAAATTCTTTAAATTCTTTAAATTCTTTAAATTCTTTAAATTCTTTAAATTCTTTAAATTCTTTAAATTCTTTAAATTCTTTAAATTCTTTCAATTCTTTAGATTCTTTAAATTCTTTAAATTCTTTAAATTCTTTAAATTCTACAAAATTCTTTAAATTCTTTAAATTCTTTAAATTCTTTAAATTCTTTAAATTCTTTAAATTCTTTAAATTCTTTAAATTCTTTAAATTCTTTAAATTCTTTAAATTCTTTAAATTCTTTAAATTCTTTAAATTCTTTAAATTCTTTAAATTCTTTAAATTCTTTAAATTCTTTAAATTCTTTAAATTCTTTAAATTCTTTAAATTCTTTAAATTCTTTAAATTCTTTAAATTCTTTAAATTCTTTAAATTCTTTAAATTCTTTAAATTCTTTAAATTCTTTAAATTCTTTAAATTCTTTAAATTCTTTAAATTCTTTAAATTCTTTAAATTCGTTAAATTCTTTAAATTCTTTAAATTCTTTAAATTCTTTAAATTCTTTAAGTTCTTTAAATTCTTTAAATTCTTTAAATTCTTTAAATTCTTTAAATTCTTTAAGTTCTTTAAATTCTTTAAATTCTTTAAATTCTTTAAATTCTTTAAATTCTTTAAATTCTTTAAATTCTTTAAATTCTTTAAATTCTTTAAATTCTTTAAATTCTTTAAATTCTTTAAATTCATTAAATTCTTTAAATTCTTTAAATTCTTTAAATTCTTTAAATTCTTTAAATTCTTTAAATTCTTTAAATTCTTTAAATTCTTTAAATTCTTTAAATTCTTTAAATTCTTTAAATTCTTTAAATTCTTTAAATTCTTTAAATTCTTTAAATTCTTTAAATTCTTTAAATTCTTTAAATTCTTTAAATTCTTTAAATTCTTTAAATTCTTTAAATTCTTTAAATTCTACAAAATTCTTTAAATTCTTTAAATTCTTTAAATTCTTTAAATTCTTTAAAATCTTGATTTATTTTAAATTCTTAAAATTCTTTGAATTCTTTAAATTCTTTAAATTCTTTAAGATTTTAGAGAATATAAAGAATTTAAAAAAATTAAAGAATTTAAGGAAGCATAACTTTTCAACCGGTTAGATGAACCGCTTCAGCTGAATCGGTTCAATTTTGTTACAGAATGACTTTTCAGGCAATTTGAAAGAGTTAGATATGTCGCATGCTACATTTTGTGCCAGAAATGTTCAACCGGTACAACTATTGAACCGGTTGGATGAACCGGTTCAGCTGAATCGGTTCAATTTTGCTACAAAATGACTTTTCAGGCAATTTGAAAGAGTTAGACATGTCGCATGATAGATTTTGTGCCAGAAATGTTCAACCGGTACAACTATTGAACCGGTTGAGTGAACCGGTTCAGCTGAATCGGTTCAATTTTGTTGCTGAATGACTATTCATGAAATTTGGAGAAGTTAGATATGTCGATTATGTTTCTAATGAAAAGTCATGTTTTTATTCTCTTACTGATATTAGTATATAGAACAATAAATGTTTACTTAGCTTTTTTAGTAAAACTTTATGGCAAACGTAGTCTTTTTATATTTTTAACATAAAGTTCATGTGAAGACCTTTCCAAAGCACTATAAAACTTTGAGTTTTGGTCATGTTTTGCATAAGATATAAATTTTACAAATTTACTGTAACGCATTTTGCTCGGATATTTTTTCGTTCACCCCCTCCCCCCCGAGCCCCGCCCAAAAATCCACTAATTTGCATATTTTTTCCTTAAAGTAGACATTCTGACGATTCCAAAACACTATAAAACATTGAAGTTTGGTGCTATTTTGCATATTTCCCAAGCCTGCGAAAATTTACTGTAACGCATTTTGCAGGCTTCGGGTTTTGACTGTTAAGAACGCCATTTTGTGCAGCTCACAATGCCTCACCTTTTGACCTTCACAGATCCCCAAAATTCGATTTCAATCCTGAGATATTCAACAAAAACCGAAAAAACTCCGTGCATTTTTGTCACTTTACATATGAAAGTAGTTTCAATCTTGTCGTGCTATCTTGTCACTCCATGAAAATTGATGCAAGTGCGACAAAAGGCCAAAGGGATTTCAGGCCAGAAAATTCAGGATGCGTTTGTCGTACGTACAAGCTAGACTACCGTTAACATTTGTAATTATAACTCGGGACTCCAGCAACCAAATTCAACCAAACTTTGGGACAATGCACAGAATGGTGAGCCAAACAAAACGTGTTTGTTATTGTTTACATTGCGTGCTCTCGTTTTTGAATATTCAAGGTCAAACATTAAAACGCGTTTTTCTCGGAACGTCAAAATGGCGGGTGCGACAAGATAGCACGACGACGTCGACATGCTGATGACCTTCGTCCTGTTCTGATTGCGCACAAAGTTCGCGAAACGTTCTGTAATGTTGCAAAAGTAGGTAGCTTGGTCGCAGGCGGGCAGAATAAAAAGCTATTAAAAAGTTTCGTCCAGATTTATGACTGTTTAGATCATCACGGTTCTCCGTCGGACTCCGGGTGTACGCGTTCTAAGGCGGAAGGCTCTCGGAAGTGCTCAGCGCAGCGCTATGTATGCAAATTCAGCGGAAAAAGGATTGCGCTACTTGAGTTTTACACAGCGCACCACACCCGGGACCTTTCCTTCAAGGATCGTGGCAAATGTAGGTTACAGCAGAGGCGGGAAAAGTTAAGAGTTACCTTTGTGCGGAGGACGATCTTGCACAGGAAAAATAAAACCAATTGTTTTGTTAAATTTTCAGTTAATAAAACATTTACAAATTATGCCTACATTTGGCAATTTTAAACTTTTGTGAAAATGTTACCATTTTTTTCAGTAGTGCCTTGCCACGTGTGCTCCAACTCAGCACCAGAGTGAGTGAGCTAGTACATGGTACTTGCACAGGATAAGGTAATTGAAAGCCGACACGATGTGCTTTCTTGCCGGGCCCGGCTTGCTGGCTTGAATTTTAATTGGTTTTGTATGGTACGCTTTCATTACGTAATTGCTGCACTGTGGAGTGAAAACTTGTGTAATTGTGTTTCTTTAATGTGTGACCTCTCTGACGGGATTGCTTGATTGAAGGGAGAACCAACCATTAAGTTGCTATGACTAAACTTTCAAATTTTCAGAAATCACAATTCAATTTTCAAACTGTTTGGTGAACTTGTGACGAATAGCATTTTCAGAACTCGCAATAAAATATGAATTTAAAATTTAAATAGACGTTCGTAACAATATTGAATAACCTCTCTCTATTTATGACAATTATTAGAATTAATCAGAATGTGTAATACACATTTCCTGGAAATTCAAAATTTAAATAAACTTCAGATGTATCTTTTACACTTGCTGGTTTCCCTGAGCTCCATGAATAAATCATCATTGGCAAACTGATATTTGCAAGCATTTTGCTGTTGCAATAAAAACTCCTACAACTGGACCGCCACTGACTGCTGTATATATCAGAATTAAGGATTGATTTACGGTGTATGCGATAGCAAAAAAAAAAAAACCAGAATAAAATATAGTTCACTCCACCTACCCGGAATCGGCATAATAACTCCCACGGCCGTTACAATTTCGACTGCCAAATTGGCACAAAACTCTTCGGTGTGGACCAAAAGCTGGCACAATTTCCTCCTGCAACTCACCAATAAAACAGCAAATCATCACTGTGCGGAAACCGCCTAGGGCACCGGCCAAGAACTTCCCATTTACGAGATGAAGATGGCAACACTGCAGCAGCAGCAGCAGCAGAGGACTTGCAAGTCGTCGCAGTGTCGCCGTCCGTGATGTTTGCGAACGTGATAAAGTTTTAGTGCAAGTTTTAGCGCTGCTTTTGTTGGCAGCAGAGAAGACCATCGTTGTGGGAGTACAAAAAAAAAAATGGCGGATGCATCTACCTAGCAGGCTTGCAGCACTGCCGTTTGGTGTGGGCACTTAAGAGAAGTTTTGATTATGGTTGCGAATTTGTTGAAAGTATTGCGTATTGCTTATATTGGGCTTCAAAGGACTTGACTTAAGACTTAATCAAACATATTGAAGAACTGGTGAGACTTTCAAAATATTTGAATACTTTAGTTGATTAAGTGGATTTATTATAATTATTTTAATTTCTCTTCTATTAACAAACCTTTCACCATCGGGAAAGATAAAACTTTTCTCAAGAAAGCTTCCAGTATGCACAGTTTTATGACAGTGGAAGGACCAACGACCGACAGCTACGAAATTACACGGAACCCATTAGGAAAATTAGTACACACTCACAAACGAAACCCAATTCACAGAAGGTCGAAAGACGCCATAAATCGTTTTCCTGGAAAGTAATTTTGATTTATAGAATCAATACCGGAGGACCTTTCCGATGGCAGCCCTGATTGCGGTCAATTTATTCAAAAATTCACCTTTCAAACACACCACTCCTTCGCAGCGTCCATCCAAGCTGGAAAATGTCAGATAATTTGCATTTTCAGCCCGTTTCGATCGATTTATATTTTCCGCATGAGCACCGTTGAGCGCCGCGGCGTTCCGGGTCAGTGCGCCGCGGAAGTCAAGACGCGTGAAGAAAAACAAGCGACTCGGGAATGTCCGGCCGTTGATCAACCGCTGTGACAACCATGGAACTGCGAGGTTGTGTGTTGTTGCAAATCAACCAACAAGCCAGAATTGTTTTTTTGAACCTCTGACCTACTGTTGAAAGCTTAAGTTTCAAGAATTTAAAAGGAACGACCTGGTCCATTTTCCTCAACTCTTTTTTTTTAGTGAAAAAAGCTTTTCAACCTGCCAGACGTTATTTAAGATTATGTCATCCTCTTTCGTAATCACTTTTCACTTTGTAAAGTAGGGAAATTGAGCAAAGTTGGACCTAATCTACACTAGAAATTATCATTGAAACTTTAACTTATTTCATTGAAAATCATGTTTTATCAATAGAGCAGTTCTCTAAGATTTCGGTCATTTGATTTTTTTTTGTATTTTATAATCCGACTGAAACTTTTTTGGGGCCTTCGGTATGCCCAAAAAAGCCATTTTGCATAATTAGTTTGTTCATATAATTTTCCATACAAATTTTGTAGTCCATACATAAATGTTGTATGAAAATTCAAAAATCTGTATCTTTTGAAGGAATTTTTTGATCGATTTGGTGCCTTCAGCAAAGTTGTAGGTATGGATATGGACAACACTGGAAAAAAATGATACACGGTAAAAAAAATTGGTGATATTTTATTTAACTTTTGGTCACTTAAACTTGATTTTCAAAAAAACACTATTTTTATTTTTTGATATGTTTAAGTGAACATCAAATGCCAACTTTTCAGAAATTTCCAGGTTGTGCAAAAAATCTTTGACCGAGTTATAGTTTTTTTAATCAATACTGATTTTTTCAATAAATCGAAATATTGGTCGCAAAAACTTATCAACTTCATTTTTCGATGTAAAATTAAAAAGTACTTTAATGAAATTTTGATAAAGTGTACCGTTTTCAAGTTAAATCCATTTTTAGGTGACTTTTTTGAAAATAGTCGAAGTTTTTCATTTTTTTAAATTAGTGCACATGTTTGCCCACTTTTGATTTTTTTTTGAAAAGCTGAGAATTCTCTATATTTTGCTTTTTTGAACTTTGTTGATACGACCCTTAGTTACTGAGATATTGCCATGCAAAGGTTTAAGATGATAAATAAATTAATTACTAAACAACCCATTATTTTCTAATGTCGCTATCTCAGCAACTAATGGTCCGATTTACAATGTTAAAATATGAAACAATCGTGAAATTTTCCGATCTTTTCGAAAAAAAAAATATTATAAAAATTTTTAAATCAAGACTAACATTTCTTTCGAAGGTTATTTTTGCATTTTTTTCCTTCTCTGTCCAATTCGTTCTCCTTAGTAAGAGTAAACTCTCTCCCCATTAAGAACAAATCAGCTGTTGAAAGGTAGTCCATATCTCAGCTCAGGATAACAACTGCACCAATGTATTTGTTAAAGCAACCAAATAAATGAAACATGAAAAAGACTAACATTTCAAAAGGGCCACACAGTAATTTTAAAACATGTGCAGTGATTTAAAAAAATTAACAACTTCGACTATTTTCAAAACAGTCACCTAAAAATGGATTTAACTTGAAAACGGAGCACTTTATCCAAATTTCACTAAAATACATTTTGATTCCAAACTTGATTTTACATCGAAAAATGAAGGTGAAAAATTTTTGCGACCGATATTTAGATTTTTTGAAAAAATCAGTATTGATAAAAAAAAATAACTCGGTCAAAGATTTTTTGCACAACCTGGAAATTTCTGAAAAGTTGGCATTTGATGTCCTCTAAAACATATCAAAAAACGAAAAAAATAAATAAAAATAGTGTTTTTTTTTGCATATCAAGTTTTAGTGACAAAAAAAATAAATAAAAAATCACCAATTTTTTTTTACAGTGTAACATTTTTTTCCAGTGTTGTCCGTATCCATTCCTACAACTTTGCCAAAGACACCAAATCGATCAAAAAATTCCTTCGAAAGATACAGATTTTTGAATTTTCATACATCATTTTTGTATGGACAGCTGCCAAATGTTTATGGAAAATTATATGGACAAACTAATGATGCAAAATCGCTTCTTTAGGCATACCAAAGGCACCAAAAAAGTTTTAGCCGGATTAAAAAAATACAAAAATTAAAATTGAAGAAAAAAAACCGATTTCGTAGAGAATTGCTCAATAGAAAACTATACAGAAATTATGATGTTTATTTTTGGACATTATCGGAAAAACAAGAGAAAACAATTCTGAAAGCCATAAAAAACTAAAAGGATTTGTGAAAAAATGGGTCAATAATGTCCCCTAAGGTCTGAAAGGATTTAGGTGGTATTCCTTTGCGGGAACTTTGATTTAAACTAGAAAATACTTACACTTTTGCAACTTTTGTGGTTCTGGAGAATATGTGATGGAGTGTGTTTTTTTTTCTAGTTTTTAAGCAAAATTTCTCGAAATAGAATGCCACCTTTATTTTTTTTCAAAATTGAGGTCGATGATATCAGCAAATTTAAATCTATTAATAGTATTTTATGCAACAAGTTGCGAAAAGAAGATTTTTTCAGCACGTGTCGTGCATTTATTCAACGAGGTTCACCGAGTTGGATAAATACGACAAGTGCTTAAAAAGTCAAGGTTTGCAACAAGTTCCATACAACATTTTTTTGCATTTCTGAAAAACACCCATTGAGTGAAATTATAAGTCGAATGTTCATGTATTTTGTCAATAAATCGTTTAAATAAAAAAATGTTGAAAAGTATTTTTTTCAAAACTAGTGCTGAAAAGTTCAACTTTTCAGCATTCATTTTGAGCATGAGCATGAGCATGAGCATGGTTGACTGCCAATGAGCTGCTACTCCGTTATTGACAGATCAGCTGAAGTTAAACAATGAATCAAAAATGATCAGTGGGAGCCAACCATCCGTTCACTGTTTAACCCCTGAAGACCCCGGCTTTATTAGTCAATACCGGCGCCCTCCCAAGAAGCCTGCAGTTCAACAAAAGGGAGGAATGTTAGTCCGATAGTTGAAGTTGCAGACTCATCAAGCACATAGTTTTTCGCTAAATACTTGTTGATACCGCTTGAGACCGTTGAATCCACAGCATCTCCTTCAAGCATCACGTGATTTTTTTTTTTTGGGTTAGTAGGATAAGGTATTGGCTTTTCGCTGCCTCCCGAGCTACGATGCTATGGGGAGGACTTTCATAACAAACCCGTCGGCGAGCCTTCCGAGCAACGATGCTATGGGAAGGTCTTTCTAATTAGCACACCAAAACCCTCGCGCACAGGTATTTAAATACTGAAAAAATGTAATTTTTCATCACGATTACCCAGACGACATTGATGATATAGGAAGGACTTTTTTACAGTCATTTACAGTAATACTTAAACTTATTTTAATGCAACAATTCACACGACGTCATGCCTCCCGATCAACGATGATGTAGGAAGGACTTGAGCAAGCCAATCAGGATGAAACACGAAATAAAATTCTTTTCTTTTCACACACAATGCCACATAATTGACCGCGCGTCACCACCCAACAAATTGAACTGATTTTCTTCTGCTTGTGGGCAAGCCAACCAGGATGAAACACGAAATAAAATTCTCTTCTTTTCACACACAATGCCACATAATTGACCGCGCGTCACCACCCAACTAATTGAACTCTCAACTTTTCAGCATTCATTTTAGTGCTGAAAAGTAGAACTTTTCAGCATTTGTTTTTATATGTGATTCTATTCGATTCTGTTATTTTAAGTAGATAAAAGTAGACTGTTTCGTCACGCGAGAATGACAGGAAAAGTTGGAAGTTTCAAGACGGAATTGCAAAAATTCTGTCCTTGTAAAAATTAAAAATGGTTCACCAAAGTGCAACCTGGTCAACCTAGGGTACCCTTACCCTATCATCCCTTCTTCAGAGCGCCAGCCCAGAATGTATCAATCCTTTGTTTGCAGAAATTTAATACGGTCGTACGAGGTGCTTTATTTATCGCTGCAAGGGGCGCCATCAAGACTGGCTCACGTGTTTCGGTGTGGACCTCCCTGCTGTTTGTATGTTTGAGTAATAAAAGAGGACAACTTTTATGGAGAAAGGATAACACATAAGCGGCTATGGCAGAATCAATTAAAACTCAACGGTCTTGGTTGGGATTTTCTGTGCTTTGGTGATTTTTTGATATCTTTTTTTGTCGGTTAGCACGAATTTAAAGTTTTAACTGAAATCAACCATCATTTCAGGGTATTCAAGGTTCATAAAAGAAGTCTTTCTATTCGATAGATAGAGGTCCAGCTTTCACAAGAAAAGCGGAACGTTCTCCGTTTATGACTCAAGTTTAGCAATAACTTGGCTAATGGTTTTTTGATAACGACTGATTCGCTTGGGACATTGAAATGCCCATTGGTTGACACGAAGGAGATTCGGTATTTCAATTTTGGATTGCAAATTGATATCGTTTAGTGTTACCGTTTTTGGTTGGCTAATGGTTTTTATACGATTGAAGGCAAAAGCCATTACTGTCCAGGAGGATCAAATTCTGCTGTGGCATTCAAGTAACGACCTGGATTGATAAAGTATTTTTAACTCCATGAATGCAGATTGCAGAGGAAAATTAATTATTTATTTTTTTTTCCAGCATGGCATGAAAACAAAGTAAAACAAGTATTTGCTTTTAACAGAAAATCGTCAAATGACAGGTGTAGTAGAAAGAATTGGGCAAAATTCGCAGAACTCGATTCGATCAAATCTGTAATTTTTACTCCTTTCTGGTTTTGGTAAGCAGTCTTGTCAAAGAAGAAAAACAGTTTTTTTCTACTTCCCCGCGTTTGGCCTTTATTTGAGGTGCTCCAACATTTTTTTGCGCGTGTAAAGTCGCCAAACAATCCGCGGAGGCAGTTGTTTAAAAAAAAAGTTGGTACGATGTTTTTGTCGAAGTTGAAAAAAGTAAAAAAAAATAATATTGTCCACATGGACATGCATATAATTTCTTATGGGAAATGGTATTACTCATGGGAAATGGGAAATGGGAACATTTTTCCTGTAGTACGCAAAGAGATTGAAAATAAGGGAAAAAGTAATAAAGGTTTTATTGGAAATTTGGGAGATTTTCTGATAAAATTGCACAACCTCTTTCCCAAAAACCGCAATGTTTTTGAAATTCAGATCATTATTTTGGTGAATTCTCTTTGAGAAATGTGTAATTGGTTGGGTTTATGCTCAGCTGTAAGTCAATTTAATTAATTTTGGATTTTAACCGTATCCACATTTTTGTGTGTTTGGGTTATGAACTGTACCGTTTTCATTATATTTTCACTTGTTTTTGTGAGTACATGATCCACTATATTTTTTTTTATCTAATTGAGATCTGCAAGTTTCCTTTGTTCTTTTTCCCCTAGACGGGGCCGTGTTAAAAATCGTTTACAATGTCAAAATATCGCCGAAACGCCGTCGTTATTGACTACAACGTCTTGCCGGTGAGACCGGACATCGAATCTGTTTCGAAGTTCATCACCAAAAACCTCGAACTGGATCTAAAAAGAGTCAGAAACATCCAACTGAACAACTCTCGAAACCACGTCATCATCGAGCTAGGATCGCCGGAAGAAGCTTGGGATCTAGCCGAACAGCACAACCTCCGGCATAAGGTAGGATGCAGAGGCCAAGTCTTCCGCATACCTATTTTCCCGGAGGACGACGCCGTTCAAATTCGCGTGCACGATTTGCCACCGCAGATGCCAAGCGATTTGATCATCAGCCATCTCGAGGCCTACGGGCAGGTCAGCTCCATTCGGAAAGAGGTCTGGCGAGAATACTTTCCAGGCATTCCGAATGGAGTTCGAGTTGTCCGGATGTACTTGGAGAAGCCAATTCCATCCTTTATCAAGGTAGAGGAGGAATTGGCCTATGTGGTGTACAACCAGCAAATTAAAACTTGCCGCCATTGTGCCAAACCACTTCACCACGAGAAGAAATGTGACGTAAGTTCAACGATTGCTCCAACAACAACAACAACAACAACAACAACAACAACAACAACACCAGCAGCACTAAAACCACCAGCACAATCACCAACAACAACAAAACCATCACCAACACAACCAGCATCATCACCATCAGCAATAGAACCAGCACCAGATAAAACACCACCAAAATTAGCAATAACAACAACAATCGAGCCAACGACCTCGGACGATGAGCACAACAGAAAACCAACAGATCAAACAAGCTTCCAGTCCAATCCAATGGATATTTCTCCAGAGGACGACGACGACGAAGCAAAATTTGCGAAACCTGGAAACAATAGCCACCAAGCCAAAAGAAGACCACGCAAGAAAAAGTACAATTCCTGCACAGACTGGGGAAAATAATCCACCTACTTGTATTTTGAAAACTAATAAAACTATATTTTATTAAAAAAAAAAAAAAAATCTGCAGTTTAAATACAATCACAGGGTCCGGGACCGTGGTGTAGGGGTAAGCGTGGTTGCCTCTCACCCAGTCGGCTTGGATTCGATCCCAGACGGCCCCAGTGGCATTTTTCGATACGAGATTTGTATGACCACGCCTTCCGTCGGATGGGGAAGTAACTGTTGACCCCGGTCTAACCTAAAGGGTTAGGTCGATAGCTCAGTCCAGGTGTAGGAGTCGTCTCCCTGGATCCTCGGTGGAGTCGCTGGTAGGCAGTTGGACTCACAACCCAAAGGTCATCACTTCGAATCCCGGGGTGGATGGAAGCTAAGGTGTAAAAAGAGGTTTGCAATTGCCTCAACAATCAAGCCTTCGGACACTTAGTTTCGAGTAGGAATCTAGCAATCGAGAACGCCAAGGCAATGCTGTAGAGCGAATAATTTGATTTTTTTTATATTGGTATCTTTTTCTATGCCTTTTGTTAATTTGTATTTACACTTTCATATGTAAATAATAGTTTTCTTGCTTTTTCTAAAAAAAACATCCACTGCAAAGGAACCCGTGACGTGCGTTGAGAGTTCCAGTGTTGAAGAACTGCTCTTCTACCTCCTGCTTGTAAGAATGAAAAAAGTTACAAAATCCTAAGTTTCTTAGAAACATCGAATAACCGAATGAAGGAAAAAACATTTTTTTCGTATTCTTGATTTTCTCTGTTTTGGCATCAAATTCGAGTTCTACGAGTCAATTTTGAATGATTGATTTCCTGTAACATTACCATTATCATTCAACCCGAAGCGGAACAGCACTTGAAAATTACCATCTCCGATTCTGCTCAAATTTAGCAGAGCTGTTGAGACTATCAAAACATGCAAAAATTCCGAATTTCATCCAAATCGGACCACCCCCTCCATTTTTATACCCTCCCAAAAAATCCACTTTTTGACGATTTTTGAGCAAAACCCCTATCTTCAAACGACGATAACTCAGGAACCACAAATCATAGAGGGTCGGTCTTAGACTCAATTTTGAAGGAAATTGGACGTAGAATGCATTTCCGTGATCAAAATTTAGATTAAAATATGTTTTCTACCTGTATTGCGCAATTGAAAACTTTCAATGGCCGTATCTCAAAACAGCCCTATTTATTTTTTTAAATTTGACCTCACCATCGTATTCCCCGGCCAATTTTACATAAGAATCACTTATCGACAGAAAGGAATATGTTTCGTTCCAGAGATATCGAATTTTAAAGTTTTGAGTATTTGAGATTACCTAAATTAGCTACACTCGCAGCATCTGCTAGAAGCACTCGGGCGCGTTGATCAATAATTACTACCTGGTGTTCTGTATGATGAATTATTTTTATTTTTTATACGATTTTGAGATTATTAATCCCTTGAACAATCTATTTTTTGTTTAAGAATTATTTATTGGGTAATTTAATTTGAACCATATCAAGTAAATTTTGAACTTTTAATATTTATTTGCAAATACTACAGCGTTTTTACAATATAATTTTATCATTTTCATAGCATTAGGAAAAATATGAAAATAATACAATTTCATATTTTTCCTAATTCCTAATTTCTTCTTTTATTTAAAGCGAGAATAAATGTAGAGCTGGCTGTAGTAGATGAAATAATTCTCATTGGTTGCCATGTGCGGTAGCGAAATAGTGCCATTCAGCAAAAACTCCTAAATCTGCCATACGGTTTGAAAGATTGATCATATAAAACCGATTTTTTATATTGTGAGCCAGTTTCATCTGAATAATTGATATTTTTTTTTCAATTCTGATAAATTTAATTTCAAAAACAAAACCATATTTTTCTGATACATGTGGACAGCAGCTGTATCGTCTTCCAAGATTTCGAAATGATTGACAAACAAAAAAAATCAAAAACAAGAAACCAACACAACTGAATTTGATCTTAACCAGATCATAAATCAAATTAATCTTTATGATTTTCTCCCATTTTTCAGTTTTATACTTTCCAGAAATCCTCTTCCTTAATTAAGCTTCACGAGAGTTTAATTCATGTTAATTCATAATTTTTAACACGATAATGTATCGTACACTTTTTCTTAAGAAGTGTTACTTACAAGATCAATTGCAATTTCCTGCTAGCTCTGTGTGAATTCCATTCTGCCCTGTATTGCGTGTCATTCTTGCTCTGTCCTGTGGGCTAGCACATAAATGCACCGTATACTTTTTTTTTTAATTTAAGATTATACAGCAGTTTCCTACTAATTAACTAATGATTATTTGGGATGAAATCTTATTTCAATAAATAACCAGGTAGCAGTTATTGATCAACGCGCCCGAGTGCTTCTAGCATATGCGGCGAGTGTAGCTAATTTAGGTGATCTCAAATACTTAAAACTTTAAAATTCGATATCTCTGGAACGAAACATATTCCTTTCTGTCGATAAGTGATTCTTATGTAAAATTGGCCGGGGAATACGATGGTGAGGTCAAATTTAAAAAAATAAATAGGGCTGTTTTGAGATACGGCCATTGAAAGTTTTCAATTGCGCAATACAGGTAGAAAACATATTTTAATCTAAATTTTGATCACGGAAATGCATTCTACGTCCAATTTCCTACAAAATTGAGTCTAAGACCGACCCTCTATGATTTGCGGATCCTGAGTTATCGTCGTTTGGAGATAGGGGTTTTGCTCAAAAATCGCCAAAAAGTCGATTTTTTGGGAGGGTACAAAAATGGAGGGGGTGGTCCGATTTGGATGAAATTCGGGATTTTTGCATGTTTTGATAGTCTCAACAGCTCTGCCAAATTTGAGCAGAATCTGAGATGGTTATTTTCAAATTTGCATTTTTTCTTGCACACTTCAGGTGGAATGACCCATATTCAATTTTTTTAATTTTTCATTGAAGCCATTTTGGCCACCATCTTTGATTTAAAAATACCTAATCACTTTAAGGCATTGTTGAGGTAATTTTTGAGCTCAATATTTTTTCGTTTTTCAATTATTCGAAGTAGAAATTTTACGGGAACCGTATAATCATGTCTTAACTGTGCTTATATAGTAAACACTCTTTTCCCATGCCTAAAACTTCCTCCACACATGAGCTGATCGATAGCTCATGCACACCTGCTGTCCGGTTCATCAGCTTACAGCCTCCACCCAAGCGAATCGAACCGTTGCAACGTGCCGATATCGGATAAAAGCTAGCGCCGTCCCGTGTCATAACAGCCTAAAGTGTGACAACTCGGACAAACGAGACTTGCCCTCGAGAAAGGGAAGCTGTGTACATCAGTCAGGGTGGTCCGATTACGGAAACACGCGGCATCATTCCCCTCATCTGTTGGGCAATATCTCAGAGGAACCTGTTGTTGGGACACAGAGTACTTCTAATGTTAGAACAGTAGACGACTAATTATAGAACTTTGTTGCGACTAAAGAGCTTGGTAGTGTTTGTGAGAACGCCACTGACGGGGATTAATCCACCTAGTGGGAGTGAAGTGAGAGGAACTCGAGACTCACTGATCCGTTTCCTCCCGTCACCGATTCCATTACGCCGATAGATCGTCACCGGAGAAGAGGGTGGTCGTCGATCGTCAACACATGGTTTGTTGTGGTGGCCACACCACAGAGCAGTTTCGGTCGGTCGGTCTAGACGCGCTCTCGTCGAACTTGCTGCTCGGTGCTAAGAATAGCTCGTCCCAAGTCCGGCGGCGATCGGCGTCGTTGAGCGCGCGTGAAAACGGCTTAGTACGACCTGCGCCGCGAACGTTTCGTGACACGAAAGTTTACCCACGTAAGGGCATCTGTGAAAATGTGACAAAAAATGCGACGGAATTCGCGGCGTTCGAATCCTAATCGCCCAAAAAGTTGCAATGATCCCGCAAATTGGTTTACGTTCAACTTTGACCACTGGGCGCGCGGAACGTGCGGAATTTAGACGCGCCAAGTTCGGATTCTTGGCATTGCTCTCAGTGCTAGTGAAATGCCGCGGGGGAAATATCTCGTAGTTCCTCGGCAGACGAAACGATGCTGAACTTTTGAGTCGAAGTGGAGAGAATCTATTTTGGTTCCCAAATAAATTATGACGCACGTTTGATTTGTGCTTAAAATCTGCCGATATAAACAACCTGAAGGATTTTCAGTGCCGTGAAACCAACTGCTAATGGATTTAGAGTCGGAATTATAAATATTTCCCCCATCCAATAAGCGGAAATCGTACAACGAAAATACACCAAACTTCCGATGAGAGCAGTGTTGTTGACGGCTACGATGATGCTGAAGTCTCGAAACGTTTACACAGCAAAAGTTTGAAAATATCACTCACCTCAGACGGCACATGACTCAGAGCACGCGCACAGTTTGTGACCCGAGGATCTCGTTAGCATGAAGGGGTTACAAACATGGGGAGCAACTTTAATACTGAAGATTTGCTGATATTTTGAAATTTTGTGAATGTACACTGCATCAATTAAATAATTGTCTCAAATTCCCAATAATAATAACATTAACCTTGAACTAAATTATAACACACGGTTGTGGTTCAGGCTTGAATTTCATTATTATCTCATAAAAAAAGTCACCAAAATCTCTATCATAAAAACCCATAACCAAGTGGACAATATTTTGAAAATAAAAAAAAAACGGCAAAAAAATCTATGATTTTTGATTGCTACGTTAAAATTTCAGGGTTTGATCCCTTTACCTTCTGCTTGAGAGATAGAAGTCGCATCCATAAGGCCACGGCGCCAAGCAAGCCAAGTCAACGGCCACGCCACTGTTTTACTAATTATACTAATAAATATTACTAAAATGTTTAGCCATACTATTTCTCATGCTAAATAATGCATATGGAGTCACCTTTGCCAAACCTATTGTTTGAAATAGTTCAAAAATAGCTCGAAATAAACAAATAATTTTTCAACTTGAAACTGGATGTAATTTCCATGCATTACAACTTAGGCATTATTGTTAGGTAACAATATGTATTCCTTCCTTTAAATATGTTTTCATGTTAAATTGAAGTTTTCCCAAGGTTATGTCCCTCGAAAAAAGTTTAAAAATGAGATAAGCTATTTGCAAAAAATATTACATAAAAAAAGTCATTTGGGGGCAAGTGGGCCACCTCCACCAGGGGTAAGACGGCCACCCGTAATTTGTAAATTTAATGTTTTAATTTTTGAAGGTTGTTTGACTAATAAGACATATTTGTAGATAAAGAAAAGTATTATCAATAAAAATATAAATTTTAAATCAAAATGCTGTTAAATGTAGACGTTCGACAATATTCCTTAATGTGATATAGCAAAACTCATTGAGTAGTATCGCAGTCTGAAATCCTTTCAAACTTTTCATAAAAATCGCTAATTAAATATATATAATTTTCGTTTATTGTTTATTTTACACCGTCTTCGAGTTAATCGCACAGACTGAATACCTTAAAACTAAACTTAAAAAATAAAATCATACAAAACATTGACAACATATATATATCACAGATTGATGATTTTCAGCTTAAAATTCATCCTCGGCGGCCAGGTGAGAACTCGTTGGACACCTCGTCGTCATTTTTATGGACTTATTCTAATCGAAATACGAAAACTAGTTAATTTGCATCAAATTGTGTAAAAATCACAGTTTTTCATTCGCAGTGATATGAATTTCACTAAGCTTAAATATAAATTAGTTGAACAGCATTTTTCTTCATATTTGAAACTTGATTTTTTCAACCAAAATAGTTAAGATGTTCAGAGAAGTCTCTTCAACCAATCATGTAGGTATTTGGGTGGATACAGCAAGGTTATTAAGTTAATTTATAACACTAACCGTCTTACCACACATGGGTGGCCGTCTTACCCCGCGTATTTAATATATATATATAAATAGGATTTCAATTATAATTTTAAAATTGCTGAAAAGTATTGAAAATTGTTTTTTTAAGACCAATTTTGTGACCATTTTTGTCACTTTACAATCTTGTCGTGCTATCTTGTCACTCCCTGAAAATTGATGTAAGTGCGACAACTGGCCAAAGGGAATTCAGGTCAGAACGCGTTGACGCACGTACAAGTTAGACTACCGTAAACATTTGTAATTATAACTCGGCAGCCAACATTGAAACGCGTTTTTCTCGGAACGTCGAAATGGCGGGTGCGACAAGATAGCACGACGACGTTGTTTTGACAAAGTTAAAAAAAGGCGATAGTAATTATTTGAAGAATAACAAATCTAAATGAAGTACTACGCTGCAAACACCAAAATGATTAAATATTTTTCATAGGGCGTCCATTTTTAAATTTCCGGGAAAACGAGAAAACTATTTTTTAAACTCTAGGGAAATTTGTAAAATGGTCATAAAAACCATTTTTTACCACATTTGTCAGGGACAGCAGTTGGAAATGTTATTGTACATTGTTATGCTTTAGAATTTAAATCAACCAATTTTAAAATACAAAAAAAAAACTTGATGGGAATTTCAGCAAACTGCTACATAAATTGAAATAGAGTAGATGCTGAAATTTCACCTCTTTTTTGCGTACAGCCATTTAAAAGAGTTTGAATTTAAATCTGCTGAAAAATTTAAAATCAAATTAGCTTCAACTGTAAGCAATTAACATGTTTGTAACCCCTTAACCTGTCGGAGCGCTAAAAGAAACATTTTTGTCGGGATGTTGTCAGCGTACGCAAATTTTCTCCCCCTATTACAATGTGAAATGAAAATGAAGAAAATTGATTGTTGCCAAATGTTGAAGGTGCTGTAACCTACAGCCCATGCTACCAGTTCAACAATATTTTGCTGAATAACCCAAATTCTTCTAAAAGTATGTGTTCTCGCTGCGGCTAAGAAGTTGTTCGGCAAGGTTACGTGAAAGGTACGCGAAAAATTAAAGTGCAAAAGTGAAAATTTCCCCGGCAGCAAAAAAACCTACCACCACAAAAAGAAAAGGCGAAAAAAGCATCCAGGAAAAGACGGTGGAAAATAAAGTGGCAGCGAACATATTTCACAGCGCGGAAAATTCCTCACAAAAGGAACAAAAGAGTCGAGGGAGGAAAACAACAGCTGAGCAGCGGAACATTCTCCAAGGAGTTGTAGCAAAGGAGCGAGCACCAGCAAGAACGGGACGATGTTAACCTTGAAGAAAAGATTTCCATCGCTGCAGAGCCTTGGCGTAAGTGTTATTTTCGGATTTGCTGCAGCTTTACTGTCGGATAACAACGGGGAAAACAGATGGGGCAAGTGTCACCAGCTATAGATGGTGCAAATAATTAATGATTGATTCGGGTGTTGTTTTCGACATCTTTAGTGATAGTGACTGAATGACTATTTTATTCGAGTTTGACGGATAATCTATTACAGTCAAATTCAACGTATTAAGAAAATAAATGATTTCTCAAATAAGACTGGTGACAAATTTGAAAAAAGAAAAACATATGTACATAAATTATATTTCACATAAATGTTAACATCCTAATTTCAAAGTTCAAGAATGAATGAATCATGACTCTTTCCAATCGAATTTCTAGTATCTTTAGTCTTTTTATTTTCATTTTGCATTATGCAACCGACAATAAAAGTGCGACCAAAGAAAGGAACCTTTCTCATATCCAATATCCAGTGGTTTTAAGTCACACCAGGAGACACTTCCAACAGTTTGTGCTCTATCCGCCACCCACCAACTCCGGAGTATCTGGCAATATAAAACTTGCAGAGAACGCCACCGTTTTACTCTCTTGACGCAATTCATATTTCTACAATACAACAATACAACAATACAACAATACAACAATACAACAATACAACAATACAACAATACAACAATACAACAATACAACAATACAACAATACAACAATACAACAATACAACAATACAACAATACAACAATACAACAATACAACAATACAACAAAACAACAATACAACAATACAACAATACAACAATACAACAATACAACAATACAACAATACAACAATACAACAATACAACAATACAACAATACAACAATACAACAATACAACAATACAACAATGCAACAATACAACCATACAACAATAAAACAATACAAAAATGAAAATAAGACTTGCCAAACATACAAGATTTTTCCCTTTTGCCTTTCTTACAAAAGAAAGGTTTAAGGCTTGCTTTTGGAAAAACGCTTTTTTCAGAAATCTAAAAAAAAATCGTGCACGGCGAGGGTTCGTCCCAGGAAAAAATCCTATTACTAAATTGAAGGTTTAGATGCGTTCTTTCGATTGAATTTTGGCCCGAAACCCGGAACTCAAAGTCTGATTTTTGAGAGCTCTTTTTCTGAAATACATGGCCGATGTCTGTATCCGCTCTTAAAAATTTGTGTCTTCCATCACTGGAAAACCGCTCGTAAAACCCACCATTTTTAAAAGCCAGATCTGTAGCCGTGGGGTCGGAGACGAACATTTTATTTCCAGAGATATAGCGATTTTAGTGTTTTTCGTCTTATTTTTACCCTATTTTTTCCTATTAAATTTTTGGATTTCTGCAAAATCATATACTGAACATCAAATTCAAAGTCCCAGCCCATTCTCGATCGAAAGCATTTGGTATGAATTGTATTCGAGTAAATTTTGGTATTGATCAGAGGGTTGGTTCAAAAGTTATAGCTGTATGATTTTTCTTTATATACAGAGTAAATTTCTCAAAAAAGGTAAGGGGTCATTCAGAATAATTCTCCCCAAGGATTTATTTGTAATTTCACTTAAATTTATCTTTCTAACTGAGTGTTCACGACTCGATCAAACTTCTCAGAAAATTTTACATCGATTGGATTCCGCACTTTTATTTGAGAGCGTTTGACTTTTTGCCTTTCTTACAAAAGAAAGGTTTAAGGTTTGCTTTTGGAAAAACGCTTTTTTCAGAAATCTAAAAAAATCGTGCACGGCGAGGGTTCGTCCCAGGAAAAAATCCTATTACTAAATTGAAGGTTTAGATGCGCTCTTTCGATTGAATTTTCGCCCGAAACCCGGAACTCAAAGTCTGATTTTTGAGAGCTCTTTTTCTGAAATAGATGGCCGATGTCTGTATCCGCTCTTAAAAATTTGTGTCTTCCATCACTGGAAAACCGCTCGTAAAACCCACCATTTTTAAAAGCCAGATCTGTAGCCGTGGGGTCGGAGACGAACATTTTATTTTTCGATTCACAATTTTCGACCAGTAAATGTGGTCAAAGCCATTTTTAGAGGTATTTTTTGGACTATTTTACAGATAACACTATCAAATTTAAAGAATTCAGTTTCAAACAAAAAGCCATTCGAAAACATGCGCCATAAACTGTTTGGGCCCAAAATTTGAAGCTTTTCCAAAATGTATTTCCAAAGATATAGCGATTTTAGTGTTTGTCGTCTTATTTGTACCCTATTTTTTCCTATTAAATTTTTGGATTTCTGCAAAATCATATACTGAACATCAAATTCGAAGTCCCGGCTCGTTCTCGCTCGAAAGCTCGACAAGTCGTCAAGTCGAAGCTTCAACGCCAGCGCTTTTACGCTTGCGCGTTTTACGCTACGCGTGAAAGTGTTCTTTCTGGCTTCTCATAATTGATTGACTAAGTGCAATTGAGAGATTCGACAGAAACGTGCACGCATTCTGGTGGCGAGTAGAAGCACTACGCAACGATGTTCGGAATGACAGCGTGCTTGGAAATATTATTTTTTTTGCAGTTTTTTATTTTTATTTCCTTCAAATATTTTTTAACGTCGATGAAAGTCATTGTAAAGTGTGGCAATCGCATAAACGAATCGAATGATGTAAAAATCATAGGGGCTGAGTAAATTTTTCATGTTTTTTCCTCAAATTTACCAAAAAGATCTTTTGAAAAATTGATTTAAATATGATTTATTTGATTGATAACGCTCCTTATGTGTGTATTATTGATAGAACAAACCATTAGAGTCATATTACAGCATAATAACAATAATTTTCTCAAAAAATTGCCAGTTATTCGAATTTTTCCAAAAAAAAGTAAATTCCAAAAAATTGCTAAAATGCATTTTTAAGGTCAATATTTTGGTCAAAGGGGAAGAAAATTAAAGTTTAAACACTTTTACATAACATTTCATAATTACTTTTAACTTTTGCAACATTTAACTCAAGTTATCCAAAATATCGATCATCTTTTTAGAAAAATCGTTTTAATAAAATTCCAGTCACAATTAATCACTACAAATCACCACGCATTATGATCGTTAGCGAAATTGCCACACTTTGCAATACCCCACTTTTCTGAAAATGCTTGATTTTTCATCATAAACGCGATTTTTCCCTAAAAACTGCTCAAACTGTATGGGGGCTGTCATTCCGAACACCGCTGGAACAACAGCGAACCTAGCGGAAAAAACGTCGTCAAATTCTTCAATAGCGATACATATTTTTTTAAGTTAATCATAGACTAACATTATAGACTGAGTACCCTTTATTTTTTTCTAATAATGTCAATCCAATATGTTTTTCTTAATTAAATTTAAATGTCTTGCGACAAATAATCTGCAGTTCTACGCATAATTGTCCCATGTTCAGAAAAGTGCAACTGAGAAAAACGCGATTGAAATTTTTCGACCGTTTTTTGTGTTTCTACGCATAATTGTCCCGTGGGTCCCTATTCACCCCATAAGTCCCTAATCGTCCCAGTTAGCAGTTTATCACTCTTATTTGTGATCCTCTTGCTATACAATAGGTAAGCAAGACACAATACTTCGTAAAACTGATAATTTCGTGAAAGAAAATACTTGGTGGGACAATTATGCGTAGAAGTACAACGATGGGACAAACAGACTTGGTATTGTTTTCAATGAGTTTCCGAACAAAGTACTAGATTTTATGTGTTTTTCGAAAAGTAAACGTCAAACTAAACCTAAAAATGACAAAAAGTCAGAATCGACAAAAAATGACATGGGACAATTATGCGTAGAACGGCAGTAATGTACTTCTGAAATTAAAAAAAAATGGCATTTGAGGTTTAGCCTTAAAAGATTCGAAGCTTTAGGTAAAATTCTTACTGGATGGTATCATTATGTTTTTGAAAAAATAATTGCACCAATATATTTCTCGGAGTTTCATCATTTTGTAAGAAAGGCTCTATTTCACCTCTGGTGATATTAGATCGGGTTTTTTCATTTTTTTTTTAAATTTTATTCATTGATGTTTTATAAATGAGTAGGTATGGCTGAAAGGATACGATATTGGCTTTATAAGCGGAAGGTTCTGGATTTAATTCCCATCGACTTCTATCCCGTCCTTTGGGTTAGCAGGTCTAAGTCAAAGTTACATTATGTCGTGAAATGTTACATCCAATAGAATATCAAAAATATCATGAAAATAAAAAAAATCTAAAAAAAATCTTGAGAGAGCTGACCGACGATATTTCGGAACTTTTTGTTCACAATTTTTTTAAATTTAAAAATAAATGTTTGATTACAATAACAATGCAAAATTTGAGTTTTTTTTTCATTTACAACAGGCGAATAGGACAAGCGAGCATGATAACGTTGCGTTGTGAGAAAATGAAAAAAAAAACTCCTTCGTCGAATGCTACTTTTTGGGGTATTTTGTCAACCGTTGAGTGTTTTATTGCTGTTGTGATACTGCGAATTAATTTAATCCATCGTAACTATTAAATGTAATAACATAACGTTAAATCTTTTAGGGTCCCAATTTTAAAAGCAGCAAAATAAAGTGCTCAAATGGCCCCGTTACAAAAACTTTCCATCCCGAGTCAAACAGTATTTTTCACTTCCCAGCTATCCATGACCCAAATTCGTCCTTTCAAAGTTTCCCCCCATCGCACGATAAGGACACTTGCCATCTGTGCTCCCGCAAGGTCACCTCTCCGAACATGGCCCCATGGAATTTCCGGGAACAAGACCAAGCGCTCCCCAAACCGGACGGGGCAAAATTAAACTTTGCGTGCTTTTTTCGAGAGAGAGAGCGAGATATCATGCAACGAAATAAAGTTGGAGCTATTAGTCCCGAGGGCGGAAAACTGGGGCTCGAGCTGGGTAGAATGATGATTTTATTGCTTTTATCAGCATCAACTTATGGGAAAATTATTGCGCTCTGGGTCGCCTCCAACAGAATGCTGGAAAAGTGACGGCCGGAAAATGATGATACCTGCAATTTCCATTTTCCAAGTTCGAACTCGTGAGATGGGTAGACAAAAAAAACGATGGAAGTCTATTAATTTTCTCGTTTTATTGACATTTGATGTATTTCCAGCCTAAAGTCATAATTAAGCATTGTCAATATTCCATTTGGATCTTTCATTGTCAAATTATAACGTTTTTCACACGGACTGAAATGGATCGATTTATCTTTCAATTCAGTGTTGACATTCTAAGGAAAATAAAAATCTGCACAAAGGCAGTCCAAATTTAGGTCAGATCGACCCTATCCGAGGAAACGAAATCAGCATTGCAGAGAAGCAAGCAAAAACAGCAAATCCATCTGACCGGAAACCGAATTCAGCCATCTCCATCGAAGACGAATGACTCATTTCTGCCGAAGAGGGGCATTTTGCAGTGCATGACGTGCAGGATACATGTATGCTGCTCGTACGGTGCGTCTTTTTTTCCGAATCCTTGCAAAGGGCAACCAGTGTTTGTGTGTGAACGTGTGCAAATCTAATGAAATGACACATATTCATTAGGACAAGCGACCCTCTATCTTGGTCGGTTTCGAGTTGCGTTACGGTTGGGGGAATGGCGTTTTTTGTTTTGCTTTGATGGCAGTTGGTCAAGGGGAGGTGCGTTTATGTTAGTCTGTATATTCCAATTAATCGATAAATTGTTGTTCGGACTGATTGAAGGTTGCACTGTTTGGATATAGATGCTTCTAAACGCATAGGGTTGATTATACAAAAAAAAATTACATAAATGCCTATGAAACAAATAAAAACATTTAGATATTTAATGTTGGTAATTATTGGCAATTTGTGATTTTGATAAATATTTACCTAAATACAAATACCTGTTTTGCCATTCTACGCATAATGATTTCGTGATTGAAAAAACACGAAAGGTCAATCATGTGTAGAAGTGTAACAAACAAACTAGGTGATGATTTCAATGAGTCAAGTCAAAATTGTCCAAAAATAACATGGGACAATTGGGTCCTAAAATGAAGCTTAGATTGCTGATATTATTGTTTACAGCGATAAAGCTTATTTTTCTGAGTACAATGACCCATTGCACGACCACAAAGAGTTAAAAATGGATTTTTGAATCAATTTTGAAAAATTAACCCCGCGGTCCTTCTTGACAGAAAAGCTCCTACTTGACAGCTCTTTCCAAGGGGACCATAGTTGATCCATCGAAAAAATGTTGTCTTGACAAAAAAAATTGCGTTAAAATGAAAAAAAGTGATCAGAAATGGTTTTTAATCGTGTTTTTTACTGTTGTACATAAAAAATTACATAGGGCTTTAGTACCCAATTGTGCGTAGAACGAGAGTATACAGTAAGAGTGATCAAAGTATGGCAAACGTGGCCCGCGAGGTGATTTATTGTGGCCCGCGGACCCATTTTGAATAATCATGTAAAATGGCCCTCTGACGCATCTGTAAGTGATTTTATAGTTCTTAAAAATTAAGGTTAACGTTATGTTTTTTTGTGAACCTTTTTATTTTTTGTTAATGTAAATCTAAAGATATTCCTCAAATCGTTAGATCCCAATTATATGGAACAAATATTGTGTTAAAAATCTATCTTATTGAAACAATGTAGGTGACACGATTAAATGTTATTAAAAAGAGTAAATTTAGACAAAATTTTCATCAAACATTTTTGAAATGAGTTTGATTTGAATTTGATTACAGCAGAAAACTTAAAGATTGGCTTATAGGCAGTTGTATCCAGTAAAAAAATTGTATTGATTTCAATGTTTTTTGAGGCAAGAATGTTGCAATGAAATGCAGATGATCATTTGGCCCGCAGGCTCATGTGATCTTCAAACTTGGCCCGTCATTCAAAAACTTTAAGCTGGTATACAGCAACCATATGGAAATTAAAACTCAAGATTAACGTTCTCTGTAAATTAGTCAAAAAATAATAATTACTGCATTTTAAAATTTCTACGACCTTCTAGAATATTAAGGTCCATATTTTTTGCCTTAAATATCCAAGAAATATGCATTTACTTTTTTAAAACAAGGATTTTTTGTTGCTATTTGCAACCGGCTCCGTGGCTTAATGGTTACGGCTTCTGTCTCCCAAGCAGAAGGTTCAGGGATCAAATCCCGGTCGGTACCTTTGAAATTTGGAATCAGGAATGAAATGAATAAAAACTAAAATGAATCAGGTGGGATTCGAACTCACACCTTTGGATTGGTGGTGGTCTGGGACGCTAAGCAGTCGGCCATCAGAAGGTTTACACTCTAGCAGTGAATTGATCCGTAGTGTTGAAACATGTTATCTCTTCTTCTCATATTATTAAATACGCGCTGATCCCTAATTTGCCTGAGGGGATTAGAAGTCTAAATATAGATCGAGTTTCCTTCAGATGCTTGCTTCTATGTTTAGGCGGGGCCAAACAATGCCCAGCGACCTCGGAATTGGACCGCAAGGAGCTCTGTCATTCTGAAATGGGTCGTTGGAAGCAGCGCGAGGGCTATCACCACCTAATACCCGGGACTGAGATAAGCTGTATCAGCATTCGGCATGTACACAGTCTGATACAAATTATACTTTCCCATAATTTCGCTACCGGTTAGCGGGTATTGGATTGGACCACACACACACACTAAGGATTTTTTGTTGCTATTTGGAACCTTGTTTGCTTGTTTAGGACCACCTTAACGGAGCACATCAATCATAGCTTTTGCACCAAGAATTATATTACAGACTTTTTAGTATCTTCAAAACTAAGGAAACTATCGTAGGCTTCTTGGGAGGGCCTATTATTGACTAATAAAGTAGGGATCTTCAGAGGTTAAACAGTGAACGGATGGTTGGCTCCCACTGATCATTTTTGATTCATTGTTTAACTTCAGCTGATCTGTCAATAACGGAGTAGCAGCTCATTGGCAGTCAACCATGCCCATGCTCATGCTCAAAACTAAGGAAACTATCGATATAATTTTTTATTCATACCCTGAAGAAGTGTCTACTATTATTAAAATTAGACTTTTGCAGGATTGGGTCCGTTGAGTTGAGCCAAAACTGACCTCTCGAAAAATCAACTTTTCAATATTTTTGTTGGAATTGCTCGAAAAGTACCTAAATGTTTGAAAATCTCTACTTCAAACATTATAGCACGTCTAGAGCGTCTAATATCCCGTTCCGGGAAAAAAAATTACCGGAAATTCCCGGGATTTCCCGGAAAAAAATATTCCCGAAATACAAGCGGAAGTATAAATTTTCATACCTTTTTGGCACCGATGTTATGTCATACAAAAATAATAATTAGAAAACCTTATTTGATTTGATTCATTTCAATCTACTGTTCATATTGAACTTATCAGATTGTCTGTAAAATTCATGTCAAGGTTTAATTCAGAAAATATTTATTTCTGAAGCAACATTGTTTGCTTATATGTTGGGTAACAAAACGCTATTACGCTATTATGGAATGAATATTACCTATTTTATTTTCGACAAACTATTTTGACGATTTTTTGTTATATCATTTGAAAATAGTATATTCACCATTTTTTTTTTGCCTTGACCAAGTAGGATGAATATTGAATTGATATAATTAAATTTTTCAAAACAGTTTGTACGAGAATTTGTTTAAAAGTATTCGAGAAATAACTGTTTAAAGCTATAAATTTTAAATATGAATAAAATATCGTTTAATTACAACCAATTTTACACTATGGAAAATATAAAAGGGCTTAACTAAAAATGGAAAATTTATTAGGGCTTAACTAAAATCATACCATAAATGGAATCATGAAAAATCATTTAAAAAAACAACTTCGTATGTTATGAAATCTACCTAAAGAATGCAACCATATTTCAAAAACTCGCTGCAAATATTGTAAAACTTTGAGTTGTGATTTCATGAAATAGTGTTTCAAGTTGAATAGCAATAGAAAATAGTTTTTTAAGGTAAATTCAATTATTATCTATTTATTCAGAAGTTGAAAATACTTGTTTTGAAATAAATTATTTGCCATTATAAACATTATTTTTGCATGATATTTTTTTCATTTCAACTTAATGGTCACTGAGACAAATTTAAAAGCATTTTTTGTTTTTGTTGTGGTGCATAGATTTTCACTGTTGGGTAATTCTCCACCAACTCACACGAAATCGGAAAAAGTTGCCCCTCTTCGATTTTCGTGAAACTTTGCTCTAAGGGGTAATTTTGGTCCCTGATTACGAATCCGAGGTCCATTTTTCGATATTTCGTGACGGTAGGGCGGTACGACCCCTTTCATTTTTCTGTTTTTTTACTAAGCCACGTGATTTTTTTTTTCAGTGATTTGTAGCTCGCAACCGTGAATAGATAGAAATTTGGTGTCAAAGGGACTCTTGTGTAAAATTAGACGCCCGATTTGATGACGTATTTTTCATCAGAAAAAGTTAAAAAATAGTTTTAAAATCGCTGCCAATTCCCGTTACTCAACTGTCAAAATCGTGAGACATGTCATTTCATGGGAAATTTAATGTACTTTCCGATTCTGAAATAACCCAGAAGGGTCATTTTTCATTTAGAACAAAAAATTTCATTTTAAAATTTTAATTTTAATTGCAGGGTTACATTTTACAGTGTAACAATGTTCTACAAAGTTGTAGAGCAGACAAAAACAAAAATGTTGATGCATAGACATAAGGGTTTTGCATGTATTTTTCACGAGTTATCAGAATTTAAAAAAAAAATTTAGAAAATGTTTTGATTTTAATCATCTTGACCAGTTTTTCGAATTTTTAACCCCAAAAACTGAATTGTGTGCTTTTGAAAGTATTTTTTTCGGAAAGTTCAGCAAATTTTGCATAAGAATGACCCCTTGGGCGATTGTTGTGGCTTGTGCACTGCTTGACCCTCCTGGGTTATTTCAGAATCGAAAAGTACATTAAATTTCCCATAAAATGACATGTCTCACGAGTTTTGATAGTTGAGTAACGGGAAATGGCAGCGATTTTAAAACTATTTTTTTTAACTTTTTTTAAGAAAAATACGTTTTTTTGGAATTTTGAGTACGCCACCGTCACAAAATATCGAAAAATGGACCTCGGATTCGTGATCAGGGACCAAAATTACCCCTTAGAGCAAAGTTTCACGAAAATCGAAGAGGGGTCGGGGCAACTGCAGAGTGAGTTGGTGGAGAATGACCCTGTTCAAACACTTTGAATCAAAAAAATCTTCTCAACAAAAAATACTAATGATATTTTTTTTGATTTAGTACAATTTGAAAGACATCATTAAAAAAATAGAAAATTTATAATATTTTCTCAAGGATGCATGATTTTTTACAAGTATTCAAGCCATTAATTGATCCTCACACTCATTTTGATCATTAAAGCTACTGTTCTATACAATTCTGTTGCAAAATTTTAGTCAGAAACAGGATCAGAATAATTTTCACTAAATTTCAAATTTTCCGGAAATTCCCTAGATTTCCCCGGAAATTTGTTGAAAATTACCCGTTTCCCGGGAATTTTGTTGAAAATTACCCGTTTCCCAGGAATTTTGTAACCCCGGGAAATTGAACACTCTAAGTATGTGGAACAATAAACACTGTTGGATGATTTGTTTTTACTATACCTTTGTATTTGTGTTTGAGCATCATTTTAGTTTCATTTTGACCCAATGTCCCCCTCTCTAAAGGATGAGATTGATTTTTAATATTTTGGCATGAGTTCATCTCATGTACAAACACTGACAATTTTATCCTAATCGGGACTTCTTTACAGTGCCTTAATTATATTTGATTTGATTATTTTAATCTTAATAATATTACAATGTGATTGAACGTCAATTTTTTAACAATACATACATACATTTCCAACGACACCTTAGCCACTCTGGCCATCACCCTTAATCCCTTTAACACCTTAATCAAGCGCTCCCTCGAAACAAATGTTTAAAGAGCCCAAGAGCACACGTCACCGACCCTTTCCTCCATCCTCTTCGCTAACCGATGATGTCACGTAAAGGCTGCATCGCCCGCCACCCCTTCACGAATGACACAACATACACAAACAAGGCAACATAACCTCACTAAACGCACCCCTCTTTGCTGGTGTTTGTGAGAGTGTTGCTGGAGTTTTATGCTCGCACCAATACCACCACGTGGGAGCACGTGCGTTTTGCAACCCCCCGCAGCCGCCGGTGAACTTCAACCTTCAAGGCAGGACGCATGCAACGGAGGGGTGAAAGTTTATGTTTATACCGGCACTTGTCGCCGTCGTCGTCCGGGTTCGGGTCCCGTTCGGCTCGTCCTGTCAAACGTCCTGTCGATCAGTTTTTTGTCGGGGTGGAAATTCGGAGCGCGTGCGCCTCCCGGAAAATATCGAAATGTTCGAAAGCCAGCAGGATATATCCTGGCTGCAAGGATCCACTTGGGCTCAGTCTTAGTACAGCTCTCGAACGGATTAGAAGAACCAAAAAAACCCGTGAAAAGTTGAACAAATTAATTAGGAAAAAAGGAAAAAACCTTCCCAGGGGAACAAATTATCCTTCCCCCCCTTTTGAAATTAGCTATTCTTTAACCAATTTCACCCCGTTAGTCTCTCTAGCTAGTGTTCTAGTGCTGAAATCAAATTACAACAAAAAAAAAAAATCAAGTGAAGTGTAAAGTTTTCTCTGCACCACTTCTGCTGCAAAGTTATGCAATCAATCATTTAAATGTGAAGAAATTAAGTTACAACGGTTACCACACTCGTTACTTTTAAGAGCAAACAAAAAGAAAGAAAAAAAAAGCCAAGCAAAAAAGCTGCTGAAACAAGCGAAAATTTTCTACCTTAGTGCATTTAAGCGAAAAATCGATACAGCGCTTTCGCCAAACTCTCATCAACGCTGCCAGGGCCATTTTTATATGGGACATTGTGACTAGAAACCTGCCAGCAATCCAGCCGGGAAGCCCCTAGCGATGGTCACCGAGAATGGGACACAGGTAAATCGCGGTTGCCGGAAAATCCGGGGCCAGGAAAAATCCGGCCGCCATCTTTTTTTCTCTCTCTCTCACTAGCCGCCCCTTTCAAGGTTCTACACCCTTAAGCGCGCACAGCACGGCAGGAAAAATCGATCGATTTCTTCTTCCTTCAAAAGATGGCTCCCTCCAGTCTGGCAGACCGGTCCGGGTGGACTCAATTTTCGCCCCGTTTTTTTGCACATCTCGCATACACCCAAAAAAGCCAAGGACTTTGATTTCGCAAGATGAACTAATTAGGCGCCCAGGGGGGGCTCAGCGAGATTTTTTTTTGGCTAAAGTTTGCCGCATCGCGATCGATATTTCAGCACACACACACACCGAGCACTTAAGGGGTAGCGCTACCGTCAATGCCGTGACGTGCCGCAGTCAATTTCGGCGCGGTGCTACGCCACCCTGGCTGGCTCCGGAGAGGCTCCGAAAAGGGGCACTGCAGTAGACGGAATGCCATGTTGGGTTGTGAAATTTGAAAGGCAGATAAGTTTGATGGAGATTGAAAGGAGCAAAATTTAAATTTATCGCTTCTAAGAACAGGAACAGATGTGCTTGTCTTCAAGGAAAAAGAATGCCCAAAATGGCTGCTCCTAAGGATTTTACATTTGAGCAAAATACACTTACTGAATGTGAATTGGTTAAAATAATAATGGTTTTGTAATTGTTAAGATATATGAGAAACAAGCAATTCAATTTTCGAATTCCTTCTGCTTCCGATACTCCGATTCGAATTTTCTAGACTTTGAAGATTTCCATTGAATGTATTCTTCCCTTTTATGTACCATCGGATAAATTACATAATATCATATAACATGTTAAAAATTTATAAAAATTGAGAAAAATTGTAAAAATTTACAAATATGTCACAGGTTTGTCAAGTTGCATAAACGAAACCGTAACTGTGTGTAAATCTGAATGTTATAAAAAAGCCTAGATGGTTATATATCAATAGTTCGGATATTTCATGCCGATAACACATACGAAAAATTGATCGGTCCCGGTGAATTTTCCAACGACGTAATTACAGGTTGGCACTTTATTTCAACAGGAAATCAATTCTATCGATTCAAAGACCCCCAGGGTCTGGGTGGTGAGATTGGGTCTTATACATTTCGATCTCACCTCTCTGACCTAATATCACCCCTGATGGCGGTACTATATAAAAACAGTATTCTTTTGCATTATTAACTGATGTTATACACATTATTGGTTTTAAAATTGAAGAAAAAAAAAACTAATTGGAAAACAAAAAAGTTGAAATACTTAGCACAATGTATTGAAAGTTTAAAAGTGAATTGAAAAATATCATTCTGAATAATTGCAAAATCGAAAACTATATCCAATTTCCTCAACTAAAATTAAAAAAGTGCCAAATTCCTTTATTCTAGGATTTTTTTCTTATTTAGTCATTCGAAATCCGAATTACTAAATAAGGAAAGGAAGCAAAATTCCTAGAATAAAGGAATTTCGTATACATTGTGTCGAATGCTTTGTAAATTAAATATGTTATTATAAACGCATGAATGAAAAGTTATGTTGATGCAATTATTTCCATATATAAATCATTGAGATAAATAGTATACCAAAAGTATTGACAAAATAAGGTCTGCAAGCCATTGGATGGGAGAGGAGTTTTTTTTTCATAAAACTGCTCCTTTCGTTGTCCCGTCACGCAAAGAAATGGTTGGCCAAAAACTCAACTTTCAACCAATTCGTTCAGTTGGTTGAGCAAAAGAATCGTTTTTGAATTTGTGATAATGTATAGAAGCGTAAATGTTTAAAAATATCAAACTGTCAAAACTGTAGCGGCAGGCTGGTCACGCTGCATTTTCATTCCAGGGGACAGAGCATGCACGATATTGTTCATTCTACTTGACATTTCTATGTAAGAAAATCAATTATCTTTCCAGATCCAAGCCAAATTTTAAGCACCAGGTTGCATTTGAAAGAGGAGATGTTACCGGCTCCTTGGCTTAATGGTTACGGCTTCTGCCTCACAAACAGAAGGTTCAGGGATCAAATCCCGGCTGGTACCTTTGAAATTTGGAATGCTGAATTTGAACTTTGAATATGAACAAAAAAAATGAAAATGAATCAGGTGGGATTCGAACTCACACCTCTGGATTGGTGGTCTGGGACGCTAAGCAGTCGGCCATCAGAAGGTTTACACTCAAGAAGTAAATTTGATTTTGATCCGTAGTGTTGAAACATGTTATCTTCTCATATTAAATACGCGCTGATCCCTGATTTGCCTGACGGGATTGTCTAAATATAGATCGAGTTTCCTTTAGATGCTTGCTTCTATGTTTAGGCGGGGCCGAACAATGCCCAGCGACCTCGGAATTGGACCGCAAGGAGCTCTGTCATTCTGAAACGGGTCGTTGGAAGCAGCGCGAGGGCTATCACCCGGGACTGAGATAAGTTGTATCAGCATTCGGCATATACAAAGTCTGATACAAACTATACTTTCCCATAATATAGCTACCGGTTAGCGGGTATTGGATTGGACCACAGTGACCACACACACACACACACACACACACACACAGGTTGCATTTGAAAGAGGAGATCCAGCACTACAAACGCTAAAAAAATCTCAGGGGTGTTTTTCTTCAAACTCGAGATATCTTCATTTGAAAAAGTCTAATTTTCAAGTGAAAACCATATGGGACCACCCAAGTAATTTTGCCCGCTGAATCTGAATCTGCCCTCAGAATTGAGCCAAAGTGTCAACAAATCGATTTTTGGCCATATTTTGGGTTTCCATGTAAAATTATCATTTATTTCCAAAATATGACCAAAAATCGTTTTTTTTTTTTCACAATTTGGATCAATTCTGAGGGCAGATTCAGATTCAGCGGGTAAAATACATGGAAAAACATATATTTGGACAGTTTTCGATTTTTTTTAGGGTGGTCCCATATGGTTTTCCCTTGAAAATTAGACTTTTTCAAATGAAGATATCTCGAGTTTAAAGAAAAGCACCCCTGAGATTTTTTCAGCGTTTGTAGTGCTGAATCTCCTCTTTCGAATGCAACCTGGTGCTTAAAATTTGGCTTGCGCCTTTTCGAGATATTTAAGTTTTAAATTTGCATCTTTTTTACCTTAAAATGGCTGTAACTTTTGACCCTTAAGTCCAAATTGACAAGTCAAAAAATGAAAATGTTCGTATTTTAGAGCGCTAAAAGTACTTTGAATATCACTTTTCTCTTAAAGTTAACCCTGAATTGCCACGTTCAAAAAACTGATTTTTGAAGGTTTGCTCAGGTGCTTTCTATAAATTTGGTCATAGAAGGCGTAGATTACGAGATAAAATTTTGGTGTCTTGTACAATGTTGCTTGAATTGGCCAGTCTAACAATTTTCTAGAAGACGAAAAAAATCCCAAAAATATTCCTGTAAAGTTAGATTTTCAAAATCACCCTAATCGTGAACCACCCTAATTTTCAACCAAACCAAAAGTTGCCCCCTTCTTTTTGCAACAACTCTTCTGAAGACACCAAAGCTCCAAAAAGTCACCATTTTTCGGAAAATCCATTTTCCACTTAATTTTGCGATCTGGACCACTGTGCATTGGCACCAACATTAATACCGTAGTAACATTTCAATAGGGCGAATCTGCATTTGTAAACAAGCAGTCTACCCCCATCTTACTTGACATGAGCTGTCACTTGAGCAAAAGGGATAGACTGCTTGTTTACAAACGCAGATTCGCCCTATTGAACTTTTACTACGGAATAATGATTTCAAAACATATCTTTCATTCTTTGTAAAGTTAAGGTCATATTTATTCACTGAAACTTTACAGTTGACCCTGTGAAAAAAAAACTATTTTAAAATGTTACTTTAAGTAATTTTTTATCATCTTGGATAGTCATATTTAAGCTTTTTACATTTAGAATAAAAATGTATAACAAGATAATGTATACTACGAGTAACCAGGACATAAACCGGATTTAAAAAATCGAATATTAATAATACAGTTCAGTTATGATCCCCAAAAATCTCTAAAAATGATCTTGTATTTGCAGGTTTGGGAGTTTGTCCAACAGGTAAAAAAATGACACAACGTAAAAAATAGGTTACTCAAACTAATGTTCATTGAATAGCTATGACTAAATGTTATTGGATTCATTCAATTGCTATTGATGTATCATTTTTCTTTCATATTACCGGCCAATAATTACTAATTTTAAAAATTAGCAAAAATTCCTGGGTCTTGGGAATTCCAGGGAAATAGTTAAATTTAACTCTCGATTCCCGGGATATATAAAATCTCGAAAATCGTCACCCTCTAAATTGATAGAATTGATGTTCTGTTGTGGAAGTTCTAGTGGCCATGACGTATTTCAGGTAAATGTCAGTCAACATTGTTCTTAATTATGCTGAACATGCAAAATAAAAGATTTGTATGCAACAACCCACTTAAACCCACTTACTGCATTTTTAATCAAAAAAAAAACCTTCAGAGGGTCCACTAAAGGAAAGAGGTCCACTAATGGATAATATCAGCGCCAAAAAAACAACACTAAATATGAATTCTGAATTAATTCTGATCTAATAAATATTTAAAAAGCTCTAAACACTAAACATTACTAAATTTCAGTCCAACTTTTGAATGCTAAATTAGGCTGTGATGTCTCCTAGTAAATGGAAAAATAAAATAAGTTAAAAAATTAACTTAAAATTGCTGATGCCAAATATTCATAGCTGGAACTCGATAAGTTTTATTGCTAGTACGAACCACTAACGTGACGAATAGCTTTTTTTTCTTGAAATTGCACAACTGTACCTAGCCTCCGACGTTGCAATGTCACACAATTTTCGAAATATATCCAGTAAGATAATGAAATCATTCCAAATCTTAAATATTATTAGTAAAGATTCGGATTAGAGATTATATTTTCTACAAGAAGTGAATATATAACACTTTTCCTTTGCTACATCGATTACTCCAATTTTGAATTCATAAAATCAAGAACTCATGTTTGTTGTTTTTTTTTCTTTTCATTTGTTATTGTTAATCCAGCTTCGATTGATTATTGTGTCAAAGATAAAACGTATAAATAAATATAAAACGTACGACCTATCAGCCAAAACGTGTCGTTTTTGTCGTTGGAGAATGTGTCAAAAAGTTAATTTTTCTAATGTAGAAATAAATCGGTTTCATACAAAATTTCTCTCCAATAATCAATTAGTTTTGCCTTCCTCACTGAGGTAAGGCTATAATCCTGCTCTAAAAATGAACTTCGTATAAAAACGTCGTAGACCCACCTTCATGTATACATATCGACTCAGAATCGAAAACTGAACAAATGTCTGTGTGTATGTGTGTGTGTATGTGTGTGTGTATGTGTGTGTGTATGTGTGTGTGTATGTGTGTGTGTATGTATGTATGTGACCAACAAACTAGCTCATGTTTCTCGGCACTGGCTGAACCGATTTGACCCGAACTTGTTGCATTCGACTTGGTTTAGGGTCCCATAGATCGAGTTTTATACAGATTGAAGTTTCGATAAGTAGTTCAAAAGTAATGTATAAAAATCTGTTTTCACATACATTTGGATCTCACTTAACTGTATGTAAACTATGTCCGAATCCATCATCCGACCCATCGTTGGTTAGGTTATCAAAAGAACTTTCCAACGAGTCTAAAACATTGAAGATCTGGCAACCCTGTCTCGAGATATGGCCTCTTAAGTGATATTGATATACTTTTTTGAAGCCGGATCTCACTTAAATGTATGTAAACTATGTCCGGGTCCATCATCCGACCCATCGTTGGTTAGATTTTTAAAAGACCTTTCCAACGAGTCTAAAACATTGGAGATCTGGCAACCCTGTCTCGAGATATGGCCCCTTAAGTGATATTGATGTACTTTTTTGAAGCCGGATCTCACTTAAATGTATGTAAACTATGTCCGGGTCCAGTATCCGACCCATTGTTGGTTAGGTTATCAAAAGACCTTTCCAACGAGTCTAAAACATTGAAGATCTGGCAACCCTGTCTCGAGATATGGCCCCTTAAGTGATATTGATGTACTTTTTTGAAGCCGGATCTCACTTAAATGTATGTAAACTATGTCCGGGTCCATCATCCGACCCATCGTTGGTTAGATTATCAAAAGACCTTTCCAATGAGTCTAAAACATAGAAGATCTGGTAACCCTGTCTCGAGATATGGCCACTTAAGTGATATTGATATACTTTTTTGAAGCCGGATCTCACTTAAATGTATGTAAACTATGTCCGGGTCTATCATCCGACCCATTGTTGGTTAGGTTATCAAAATACCTTTCCAACGAGTCTAAAACATTGAAGATCTGGCAACCCTGTCTCGAGATATGCACACTTAAGTGATATTGATGTACTTTTTGAAGCCGGATCTAAAAAATAGATGAAACTTGTGTACAGCCATTGTTGCGAGGAAGGCTCCAACCACATAGGTGGATTAAGTTAGTTTTTTTCTGGCAATTTTCCAACCCCGGCTGCTTCATCAATCACGCCGACATTGTCTTTCATCACTCCATTGTTCCAGAAATATCCGGCGCCGGTTCCGATAATCGTAATTTCTTCACCCAAACTATGTACATGCATCTGGTAGTGCTGTCATGGTGACGAAAACCTCCCACCAAGATTTGCGAAGGGGCCGCCTTTACGGCTGCCGGCAGTTCGTGTCCTAGACATGGTTTTGATGGAAACAATCGGCGACGACGATTACGGAGAGAGTGGGTGGCGGGTAGCGATATCGATTTTCACGTCCCTTTTCCAAGTCCGTTTCTCCCTTTTTATGATAAAGTCGATGCCGATGAAGGTTTCGCGTGCGGTTTCGGTATTAATACACATCCAGCGAGACCCCGGCTGGCTGGCTGACTGCCTGACTGACTGCCATTGTCGACCCGCCCCAGGCCACATCAATCGGGTTTTCTATTTTTGGTCTCTCCTGGAATTGGGACCGGGCTCGGGCAAACGTCAGGTGCAATTTTGAGGCCGACAAAAAGGGTGTGTCCTTTTGTTCTTGCAAGCTGCAGCGTCTGTTGGAATAAGGAAATTTACATAAAAGTAGGTGTAAAACTGACTTGTGAAATCGGGTTTTTTTACGAACGCAATTTGCGTTCATTATGCAATGTGCCGTGAGCGCTAATGAGCGCGGGACTTCAACGAGGGTCGGGGTGTGAGTCATAACGAATTTGGTGCCGTGTCACCTTCATTATGGAGTTATAATTGCTTTGCAACTTGATTCAAAAGGAAGTCAACTGTTTTCTAAGGCTGCGTGACAGGGACATTGGGAAGTGAGAATAGTGTTTATGATTATGATCATTAAAAAAGATAATGTTGTACCTCATCTCATTTTAGCTCAACTGTCAATCATTGTACTAATTTATTTAAAAAATATTTACACTTTACAAAGTAATCCTTATACATTAGTTTAGTAAAATGGCAATGTTTTTTTTTTTTCAAAAACTTCAAGATTTCAATGAAAATTTAAGTGAATTTAGCTGAAATCTATTTTAAATGCATTTCCCTGCGGTTAGAACCTCTTTTACCATGTTTGGGCTCATTGTAAAATCTTAAGATTTTGTAAAAAAAATCGATGTTTGGTATCGAAAATAGTTTGTTTTCTTACGTTGTTGTCGTTATGTTTTTTTACCTCACTTCATATGAAAATCCTGTAAAATTAGTAAACTCAACAATCAGTAAATTTCTCATTTTATTTAAATACATCATTAAAAGCAATTCACCTTAGGTACAAAACACACTAAAAAAAATGTTTTTTAATCATCCTTCGTCATGCAAACGGAAATGGTTTAACGAGTCTTCACCAAAGTTATGAACCGATAGCTATATCTCGGCAATGATTCAGCCAAATGTCTTGAAATTTATTTTGCTAAGAGATGAAAATATAGTTTTTGATTCCCTGTAAACAGATTCAAAAAAGTTCCCGTGTTCAGACCAACCTCTGGCAACAAAATCATGCAAAAAGGGTTTTTATCGAAATTAAATATATCTTTATTAAACATTCTGACAATAATTACACTTCATTTACATTCTAAGTGGTACGGCTAAATGCTCTTCATCTTTGTTTTACTTTTCGTTTTAATATTAACTGATCACATTTGTTTATTTACTTCAAATTGTTTAACATTTTTGCATTGAATAGAATACATTTGGGTAAAAAAGAAAAAAAAGCACTTTAACAACCTAACTTAAAACTAAAAAACTATATTCATTGAAATATTTAAAATCATTAGAACGAGTAAACTACGAACTGTATTTTAAGATAAATCCTCCAAGCGTTCTTACTTGTTCCTGGCGAGTTTTGCACCCACGCAGTGTTGTTGTCATCTCGATGAAAATGTTCAGAAGTTCTTGTGGTGAAAACAGGTCACTACTGCCTTCACCCGTTGATGCTGGTTGGTTTTCCCTCGGTCGCTGACTGAAGCCAGGAGGTGTTGTATTCTCTGCAACTTTTTGCCGCTGATTCAACGGAAATGGCTGCAAATTTGGAACCATGCAGCAGCTCGCTCTTGGCGACGCCAAAGCAGGAAAATCCAGGTCTGTGAATGCTTGTGGTGTTTTACGACGATTTGATTGGTGCCTCGTCTTCGCTTGCTGACGAATTTTCACAAACTCAGCACGTTTTGGGCAGCTTCGATTCTTGGTCGAATGTTTGCCACCGCAATTGAAGCATTTGGCTTCGATGATCTCGTTGATTGTGTTGCAAGCTTGAGTTTTGTGCTCACCTCCGCAGGTTGCACAACGACTCTTGATGAAACAGTTCCTTCCACCATGTCCAAACATTGCGTGACGTCACCAGGTACAGTTGATCACGATACTTGATGTCCTTGTTGTGTCTCGTCATCTTGAAGACTTCGATCACGTTCAACTTCAGAGATTTGAGCTCTTCTTTCAGCACACTTACATCCATGTCGTACAAGGCCCTGTTTCATGGGGCGTTTACCTGGATCGTCATGGCTGTAGTATTCGATCTTTGTGTTGTTCAGGAAATCCCGATCGTAGTTGTAATCCTTTCTGGTAGGTAGCATAATTGTGAGTCCATCAGCACACAAGCGAATGGAAGCTCGTAAAGCACCAGATTTGATAAACCCGGTCAGCCACTTTCGCACCGAATCCGATGACGATGTTTTCACAAAAATGGGTGGCAACTTTTCCCGTCGTTCAAATTCTTCCTTCTCGCTCACGTCCACAGGGAGGGTAGCAAACTGGTTTCCAGATGAATTTTGAGCGTCCTTGCTCAAACATCTTGGCTTTGCAGGTAGCGCATCAGCATTCTTTAGCTTCTTCAAATCTACCGATCGTGCCAGTAAGGACTGCCTCTTTTTCTTGCCGTGAGGCATTTTTGTCCGTCACTTTTCAGGAGCTAATATCGATGAGTACCTCTCTCGTCGTTGGTTCCCAAGGGAATGCAAAAAAAGGTTTTTTTTGTAAGATTATTCAACCGCTGTTTGTATACTTAACAAGCTCTTCCCGGCAAACTTCGTCCTGCCCTTTTTTGGTTCCTGACGTTTCTTGCTTGTTTGCTAATTCAGCCTCCTGTGATCAAAATTTGATTTTACGCAACTTTTCCCATACAATCTGCAGACTTTCCGGAATCGGTTTCAGAGTGGCCAAAGTTGTCATTTTTTGGCGTAAGAACCTTCCTTGGACTTTTACGAACCCAACGCAACAAAAATCTCCTCGATACGACGCACCGTATTAAACTGATTCGCGTTCGAACAAAACCGTCGAAATTTTATATATATATTAGATATATAGATATTTAAAATGTCAATGTTTCAATATGTATTGATCATTTTGGGCAATTTAGGATGCAGATTAGGATTCAGCAGAACAACATAAATCACTTAAGATTACCTTCTCCAGTCTCAGAAACATAATAAGCATGTTTTTTTGTTGCACCAATAATAAAAAAATATCTAAAATTATTGAAATGTCCATAAATAAAAAATAAATATACTAAAAGATGGATCTTATACATTCAATATATCCTATAAAATTTGCACGATGTTATTTTAGTGATTTTTTTGGTTGTAAGTTTTTGCTCAGGGGACCCCTTTGCTCAAATTTATCGATGATAATTTTATCATATTCGTATTCCTGAGACAATTTCACAATTGAAACATGCATAAAAACGTTAATTTTCATCCATTTGAACTCTTTAAAAAATCAACTCTTTAAAAAATCTTCGAATCCCATTTATTGAAAATCAAGTTCGTTTCCAAGGACACTAGATGCCACCTAAAAAAGATAGCTTTTGATTTTTTTAACTTTGTTTTTTTAAGAGTTCAAATGGATGAAAATAAACATTTTTATGCATATTATCACTGAAAAAATTGACCAAAGGGGTCCGCTGAGCAAAAATTTACAATAAAAAAAATACACTAAAAGAAAAAAAAGTCTATTTAATATGTTAAACTGCCTTACTAAAAGCGTTCTCAGTCATGTTTTACAGTTGCACTTGTTATAAAAAATATCTAAAATTATTTTAATGTTCATAAATAAAAAAGAAATATTCTACAAAAGAATTTTGAAAATATCATGTACATTTGATTTATGTCCAATAAAGTTTGCAAATTGCTGCACGATTTGATCGGATACCCATGAAGCAGAACGATGCAGTACCGTATGCCACAGCAATCACATAAACTCGCAAAAAACTTTACGATCCCCTTTCCTGAAATTGCTGCAATACGACAATTGGCAAAATGTCGTCGAAACCGTTTGCCGATGTTCCTTTCGCGAACATCTCACTGCGGTGTCCACCACCTTGCCAAAGTCCCAAACGACCTCAACCGAAAGGACCTCCCAAATAATCGATATCCTTTTTCTCTTCGCCTTTTCTTTGCAGTCTGACGGAAACACCTCGTTTCTGCGCGCCGCTCGGGCAGGCAATCTAGATAAAGTTTTAGAGCATCTTAAAAATAACATCGACATCAACACTAGCAATGCGGTAAGTTTTTTCTCTAGGGGTCGCGAAGCACATGTTGATTTTATGTTAACGCTGGGGGTGACGTCAGCTTTTGAAGCGGGATCGATGGGGACGATGACTCCATCAATCTCACTTGGACAACATTAGGAGCGCTTGAATAGCTGGGATGTGATGAAAGAAGATTTGCTCAAGGCAAACAGGTCCACGTAGACGTGCACTGTTTGCCCAGGACCAACAGAGAGGAAGCGTTTCTTAAAGGTCTTCATGAATATTAAATTCACGTCCGTCTGACATACGCGCGCGGTTGTCAGAAAGTATCGAAGATTTTGCGGCAGAAGTGCGCATGTCCGGTCGAGCGGACTTCGGCTTGCTTGGGGACATGCGCAGATCGAGATGTTCGAAAAGCCGAACACCGGCTTCCGAGCGTAGTACAACCATCACGGTTCAACGCGGGTTAGGTTATGGTCGGAGTTCGAAAATGAAAGTGAAAACAAAGCGGCGGCGGCGACGACGGCGTCGTCGTCGTCAATCAAGTCCTGGTGGGCGTGGGTGGGGAAGAGGGGTTGGGATTGATTTATTCACTTGTAGAGCGAGCGCGCACCCGTACAACTGTTGTCTATCGTCTGTTGACCTGGTTTAATTTTCGTTCCTGTTGCAGAATGGCTTGAACGCGCTGCACCTCGCTTCCAAGGATGGGCACGTGACCGTTGTGTCGGAGCTGCTGGCTCGCGGAGCAACGGTTGATGCGGCCACCAAGAAGGGCAACACCGCGTTGCACATCGCTTCGCTGGCCGGCCAGGAGGAGGTGGTCAAGCTGCTGATCCAGACGAACGCTTCGGTGAACGTCCAGTCGCAGAATGGCTTCACGCCGCTGTACATGGCCGCCCAGGAGAACCACGACTCGGTCGTGCGGCTTCTGCTGTCCAACGGGGCGAACCAGAGCCTGGCCACCGAGGACGGCTTTACGCCACTGGCCGTCGCGATGCAGCAGGGACACGACAAGGTCGTGGCAGTTTTGCTGGAGAGCGACACGCGCGGCAAGGTTCGGCTTCCGGCGCTGCACATCGCGGCCAAGAAGGACGACGTGAAGGCCGCTACGCTGCTGCTAGAGGTAGGTTCAGCGAAACCCTAAACCCAACACTGACTAACGCAATGCTTTCCGTTTCAGAACGAGCATAACCCGGACGTTACATCCAAGTCCGGCTTCACGCCGCTGCACATTGCCTCCCACTACGGCAACGAGGCCATGGCCAACCTGCTGATCCAGAAGGGCGCCGACGTCAACTACGCTGCCAAGCACAACATCAGCCCGTTGCACGTGGCCGCCAAGTGGGGCAAAACCAACATGGTTGCGTTGCTGCTGGAGAAGGGCGCCAGCATCGAGAGCAAAACTCGTGACGGGTTGACCCCGCTGCACTGTGCGGCTCGTTCCGGTCACGAGCAGGTCGTCGATATGCTGCTCGAGCGGGGTGCCCCCATCAGCGCCAAGACCAAGAACGGCTTGGCCCCGCTCCACATGGCTGCCCAGGGTGAGCACGTGGACGCCGCTCGCATCTTGCTCTATCATCGCGCACCGGTCGACGAAGTCACCGTGGACTACCTAACCGCGCTGCACGTGGCCGCCCACTGCGGACACGTTCGGGTAGCCAAGCTCCTGCTCGATCGCAACGCCGACGCGAACGCCCGCGCCCTGAACGGGTTCACTCCGCTGCATATTGCGTGCAAGAAGAACCGCATCAAGGTGGTCGAGCTGCTGCTCAAGCATGGCGCCAGCATTAGCGCCACCACGGAGAGCGGCCTGACCCCGCTGCACGTGGCCTCCTTCATGGGCTGCATGAACATTGTCATCTATCTGCTGCAGCACGACGCCAGCCCGGACGTGCCGACGGTCCGCGGCGAAACGCCACTCCATCTGGCCGCACGCGCTAATCAGGTAGGGCTTGTCGCTAGAGTACTAACCACAAGATCACTAACTCGATATCCCCTATATTTATTTCTTCCACCAAAAGACCGACATCATCCGCATCCTGCTGCGCAACGGCGCCCAGGTTGACGCCCGCGCCCGCGAGCAGCAAACGCCGCTGCACATCGCGTCCCGCCTCGGCAACGTGGACATCGTGATGCTGCTGCTGCAGCACGGCGCCCAGGTCGACGCCGTCACCAAGGACATGTACACGGCGCTGCACATCGCCGCCAAGGAGGGCCAGGATGAGGTAAAGAATCTCGTTGCGAAGAAGCTCATGGACCACATTGATACCGTGTACCTGATGCAATTGTTCTGGATACGGCATCAGGAGTACTTTATCTGAGCTCGAGCTATGTTTGTTTGTTCGACTCGACACGCACGAGGGCCCCAGATAGGCGCTATTATTTTTCATTTATTCTATTTGTTTAGTGTTTACCGACACTTTCTTCCGTTTTTTGTAAGATGTAAGAACGCACACACTATCTTAGGGAAACGAACTCGTTAGTAGCGTTAGCTAGCGGTTTAGCGAACGACCTGCTCCAAGGGTAGGAATCATAAAGTCTAGTCGATACCCAAATACACACACGCACATCTCGTCCGGTTCTTCCAAAGTTGTTTTGTTTGTTTTGTTATTGCTAGTTATCACGAATAAAATTATATTTTGGTGAAACCAAATCTCTTCTGTTTGTATTATTTTTCATACGTCATCTTCTTCATTTTCCAAATCCTTATTTGATACTCATTGTTTCTGGAGATCATTTCAATTAGTTCAAATTTTAGCAGTGTTTCCCAGCGTAGGCGTTCAGGTAGTTATCTTTTCATTTATTATTTATTGGATTTTGTTTTGCTTGAGAAGCATGTTAGACCCAACAATCACACTAAACCCCAAGGATCCGGCTGATCATTCAAATCAAACATACCGTCGCTAACATATCAAATAGCGCTGTGTCTCACGCTATGACTATGAACATTTGGCGCTATTTGAAATGTTAGCTGAGATATGTCAAGGTTATTTTTTTTTCTTTCATATATCCCATTCTACAATTTTGAAGTTCAACAGAAATATGTAATTTACATGTTTTGGAAACCGATTTTCCCTTTGTTTTCAAAGGTCCATCCAGTGTTATTATTGATTGTGAGATACGCCCTTTAGAAATATTGAAATTTGATGAAAATATTTTCATGTAGGATTTTTCCGAATAAAGTTAGGAAAAGACATCGACTCTAGAATTTCTGCATGCACAATTTGCATGCATCCATTCAAAAACAAACTAAATAAAGTTAAAACATAAAGCGTACGATGAGTTGAAAATGTCAAGGTGCAAATTTACCTTGTAATGTTACCCGTATATATGTGTAAAAAAGAAATCTCGTAAAAAAGACGACAATTTACCTCGCTTTTGTAATGTTATAATGTTTCTGATTAAAAAATGCACATTTTTTTCTGATTTTTTATTTTATATTTTTCCTTGCAATTCCATTTTAATTCAATTTACGTAAAATTACATCAATAAGAGGTAAAGTTACATCTTTTAATTGTCAAGAATTTCCTGTTACTCGACAGGCTTTTATGCGTTCCTAAAAAATGCAGATATAAATATTTCAAAATGTTAAAGCTCACCACCACCTTTTAAACGAAGCGAGAAAAAATCATTTATAAACTGAATGTTTTATGGTTGAAGTTAAAAAAATTTAATGTGTTTTTCAAAACTCTCTTTGTTTAATATGAAAAACTTGTTATTTTCATATTTGTTTTTTTTTTGTTCTGTTGTTTATAATAAAAAAATATTTTCAAAATAAAATATTTCAAAAATATTTTCAATTAGTCCAAAATTATGCAAATATGAAAAAATGCAAATGGAAAATATATTTTGAAACATTATCTGTTGTTTTTGTGCTGCCAATTCTAATTCAAAAATTTTAGCAGATGGTTTCTGGTTCTGATATTTAAGACATTTTTAAAAAAGGCCGATTTGAACTATGCAAAGTTAGCATCGTCATTATGTAATACTTGCGTAAGAAAAAGAGCACAAAATCTCACAAAAAAAAAACATTATTTTTGGGAACAAAAAACATTTATGAATTTCCATAATTTGCAGAAATGCGAATGTATTATAAAAAAAATAACACTATTGATCGTCCATAAAAATTAAAATTTCAGTGCAATGTTATATAAATTTGCGTCAAATCTATTTAAAACTTTATATCTCAGATGAGTTTTCGAAAGAACGAAAAAAAAACCGTTTTTCGTTCGGTATTTTTATTTAAAAAAATCTTTGTTTTAGATTCATTATTGACACGTTCTACAAATAGTATGATCAGAAAATCAATAAAATTTTGTTTTGTCATCGCCTTTTTTCCTATTTAGACTTTAATAACATGTTGTTAAAATATAGAATTAATGTAAAATTACGATCAATTGTGATGATTTAAGTACATATTTCGTATTGATTTTAACAAAGTTTTTTTTAAATCGACGCAAAAGTTGCTTTTGAGCTTTTAAAAATACGATAGTTTGGGAAAACTTAAGAAACTTGTACAAAAATTACAAATGTTGTGAGAATCCAAGCAAAGTTTGCCTTAATAAAAAAACATTTTCAAAAACATGTTTTTTTAAGTATTTCATACCAAGGTTCTGTTAAAAACATGCACAATTGTTTTCATTTTCCGTTCATGTTAATTATAAAAAATATGGGTTTGTAGATTCATTTTACGGTGCAAATTAGGTTTTTTTTGTACAAAAAAAGAGAAGAAGAAGATCACTAATCTACATTTCTACAAAGTCCAACAATACTGAAAGAAGGTTTGAAGAATTTGAACGTTCTTGAAAGTTGTAGGTATTTCAGTTATAAGACACAAATTCTAGACGTAATACCAGAAAAAAAGATAACCACTATTACTTGAGTTCAGCCGGATCATTGACTAAAATTACTAACCGTACAAATTTCACTAGACTCAAAAATACGATAACCATTGCGATCGAACCAAAAAAGCTTGAAAGGCATGTTTGATGAATTTGCGAACACCCATAAACCGGTCATGTTAAGTCTGGTCAAGTTTTGTTTGAAGAAGAGATGAAATTACGACTTTTTTTGAAACCGTGAACTACTTTTCTTGCAGGTCGCTGGCGTTTTGCTGGAGAACGGGGCCCAGATTGATGCCGCCACCAAGAAGGGCTTCACGCCGCTACACTTGACTGCCAAGTACGGCCACATTAAGGTCGCCGATCTGCTGCTCACCAAGAACGCACCGGTAGATGCCCAGGGCAAGAACGGGGTCACGCCGTTGCACGTCGCCAGCCATTACGATCATCAGAACGTTGCACTGTTGCTGCTGGAGAAGGGCGCCAGTCCCCATGCTACGGCCAAGAATGGCCACACGCCGCTGCACATTGCCGCCCGGAAGAACCAGATGAGCATCGCTACGTCACTGCTGCAGTACGGTGCCCAGGCTAACGCCGAAAGCAAGGCCGGATTTACGCCGCTTCATCTCAGCTCGCAGGAAGGCCACCACGAGATGTCCGCCCTGCTGCTGGAGCACAAGGCTAACCCGGATCACCAGGCACGCAACGGACTGACGCCGATGCATCTGTGCGCCCAGGAGGACCGCGTCAACGTAGCACAGGTGCTGGTCAAGCACGGAGCCGACACGCAGGCTCCGACCAAGGCCGGCTACACTCCGCTGCACGTAGCGTCGCACTTTGGCCAGGCCAACATGATCCGGTACCTGCTGCAGGAGGGCGCCGACGTGAACGCTTCAACCGCCATCGGGTACACGCCGCTGCATCAGGCCGCCCAACAGGGCCACTGTCACATCGTTAATATCTTGCTTGAGAACAACGCTGACCCGAACGCGATCACCAATGTGAGTTAGTTACTCTTAGTAGGGAAGTGACCTTTAGCACTAACGATCTCTACCTATCTACCCTTTTTTGCAGAATGGACAAACCTCACTGAAGATCGCCCAGAAGCTGGGCTACATCAGTGTGCTGGACTCGCTGAAGCCCGTTACCGAAGCCGTCACTACGCCGGATCAGCCTCCGCCATCCGAGGAAAAGTACCGCGTCGTCGCGCCGGAAGCTATGCACGAGACGTTCATGTCCGACTCCGAGGAGGAAGGAGGTAGGGCGAGCTCTGGCGACTGTGGTTCATAGCATGCTCAACTCAACGATGTTTCTTTCAGGCGAGGACACCGTGCTGTCCGACCAGCCGTACCGCTATCTGACGGTGGACGAGATGAAATCGCTGGGCGACGACTCGCTGCCGATCGACGTGACGCGCGACGAGCGTCACGACTCGAACAAGATGGCGCTGAGCAGCGAGTTCCCGCCGACGGCAGGGCTGGAGGACTCGATCAGCCCGCAGCACGCGTCGATGGTCCAGTCGGGCATCTCGGTGACCGACTTTGCCGACAACATCAACATCGAGCGCCAGTCTCACGTGGGGTAAGTTTGGCATTTTGCCTTTTTGGGGGCTGGTAACTAACGCTTACGCTAACACTAACGTTTCGTCACACTGCTCGCTGGATTTAATCATGTACTAACAGAAAGCTACACTGGAAGAAGTGAGTAGTCTCAGGAGTGTACTGCCGGTCAATGAATGTACTAATTTCGATTGAATTCCCAGCTTCCTGGTGTCGTTCCTGGTGGATGCCCGCGGTGGAGCCATGCGCGGATGTCGCCACAGTGGCGTTCGCATCATCGTTCCGCCCAGGTCGGCTGCTCAACCTACCCGGATTACGTGCCGCTACGTGAAGCCCCAGCGTACGATGCATCCGCCGCCGCTGATGGAGGGTGAAGCCCTGGCAAGCCGAGTTCTGGAGCTGGGCCCGGTCGGAGCCAAGTTCCTGGGGCCGGTCATCATGGAGGTGCCCCACTTTGCATCGCTTCGCGGCAAGGAGCGCGAGATCGTGATCCTGCGTTCGGACAACGGCGAAACCTGGCGCGAGCACAACATCGACATGTCCGAAGAGATTGTCCATGACGTGCTGAACGATTGCTTCGAACCGGAAGGTAACAAGCAAACCCCGTAACTTCGATGCCCAGAAGCTTAACCTGCTCGCATTTCCTCCCACGCAGATCTTGCCCAGCTGGACGAGCTCGGCGGTGGGCGCATCTGCCGCTTCGTCACGTATGACTTCCCGCAGTACTTTGCGGTCATCTCGCGCATCCGCCAGGAGGTGCACGCGATCGGGCCGGAGGGCGGCATGGTGTCCAGTACGGTGGTGCCGCAGGTGCAGGCCGTCTTCCCGCAGGGCGCCCTCACCAAGAAGATCAAAGTCGGGCTGCAGGTAAATTTGTTCAAACCGCGCAAGGGCGTGGCCCCGGAGAAGCTGCGCAAGATCAGCGTCAACCACGTGCCCAAGAAGAAGCGCTTCTCGCTGATCTGGTAAAGAAGTTGCAGGTGGGCCCACATGCCCACAGATATGGGAAACAAGGCGATTTGAACAGTAACATGTGTTGGAAGACAGAGGAAAAACAGCATCACTTTAGGACATGCTTCCAGGGGTTGGGGACGATGTTCATTGTATATGCTGCGTTTAGTTTGAACGCGCGTTGTAATTGCATGACCGTAGAAGCGTTTTCCAATACCCATTCGTAAATACTCAAAATTTGCTTTTTATAATCGTATTTTGTACTCTTATTTTGCTTACAAACACGGAACGGAACGTTCTCGGCAGAAACAATAAAAAGAAACAAGCATGTTTTTGCAATCAAACAGTCGTAGATCCAACCCGCAGCGGAAGCAGCATTTTAATAAAACAGTTAAATATTTAGAGGAATTGAGGTGGCATTTGAATAGTTACAGAAAACAACACACTAACATTACACACAAACGCAATAATCACGCAAACGTTTATCCTAACAATCGCTCATTCATCTATCTCTAGCACCTAGAATAGACTCGGAACGAGACGGTGTGGCAAGGGCAGAATATTTTGTTAGATTTCTCACCAAATTTAACGACAAATTTCTGCCATTTTGGAAGGGTGGTTTGTGGGAATTACTTGGATCACATCTTAATCAGAGAGAATTACAACATTATTTTCAATAAAAGGTATTAAGAAGTCAGAAGCCTGCAAGTTAAAGCAAGTTTAATCTCAAACCTTTGATTTTAGAAAAATTACCAACCTTGTTTCAAACATTGATAAAAGTTATTCCCACAAAGTTTTTTGTCTTACGATTAAACCCGTCAACCAAATATTAAAATCAAACTCACGTGCAATCAAATATAATAATAATATTCAACTTTACAGTGTACTGTTAAAAGTTGTAGAAATTACCGCATACCGCATCAATATTTTGTATAATGGTCCACTGCTGATCTTGAATGTTGATTTTCTACCGAAACCATACAAAGGCTAGCAATTCTTTATTTTTATTTTTGTTCATCCATTCCTTATGTCAAAAGAAGTCGTTTTTCACAATTAAACATATCAACATTACAAAAAAAGTGTGCCATGGTATTTCAGCCACACTTTTTTCTACTGTTTGTGCCACTTCGCGATTTTGACATTTCGGGCGTGCACCATTCGTGACGCCATCTTCGCTTAAAAATCAGCATAGTCACAAACAATCAATGAAGGTAAGGGATGTTATGCTACAGACATGACCAATATGACAAATACGAATTTTGGTCAAATCTGTCGAAATGTGGTTTTCTATGAGGATTATGCAATTTAATTGCCATTTTTCGCAAATAAGTAAAGATCGGTTCGATGAATGTCTCCCGGCTTTTCGGGACTGTATGCAAGTCCGTCCGAATGGCAATTTTCATATTTAATATTGAAAACCATCATTTTTAGTACTCATATGCCGTGGTTCGGTTGCAAAGTCGTTCCGCATATCAAAATTTGGAAAAAAATCTTTCGATCATTTGGTTGAGTTTTGTGATTTTTTCCTGACAAGATTTGAACAGAGCAAATATCCAAAGGTTAGGGCTAGTGATTTTTCGCGATTTCGCCGCGTAATCCGTAAAATTTGCCCCTGGCCGTGAAATTTAGTACATACCGTGAAATGCCGTGAAATTTTAAATTATTATTAGAAAAAAAATTTTTTTGTAATCGTACACTTAACATGTTCCCAAACACATATTCATTGCAAATTTCCAGCAACATTGTTTGAATTTGCTAAATTCAAAAAGAATTTAAAAAAAAATATTCAAAACTACAGTAAAAGAAAAAAAAAAGTTGTATTATTTTTTAATCCTTGTAAAATTAATTTTAATATATAATTGAGCAAGTTGCATACTACGTGAGATAAATGAGAAAAAGATTTGCTTATATTTTGATTACAAATGGAGTTTTTTCGTCAAAAAAACGAAACTATTGGCACTTTTTCGTCAATTGGTTTCAAATACTTTACATACTGAAATAGCATTTTGTATGGTAACATAATTTTCTAGAATTTATTAATAATTGTAAAAAATATTACAAATGAAATTGGCCTAGCTTTTGTTGGAATGTAAAAAATCTCTTTTGCTGAAATTTAAGAAAATAAAAAAAATAATAATTTTTACTTCTCTTGGCAAATCCATTGTTAGAATATCCAATTACATTAAAATGAACTATAATACAAGTCATAGTTGAAAGATACTCCAAAACTCTATTAGGTTATAAGAATTACGAAATTGTGAATTGATTATTTACTAATGGGACCATCCATAAACCACGTGGACACTTTAGGGGGGGGGTATGGCGATTGTCCACTCTCCAATATACAAAAAAGATTTTTTTTGTATGGACAATTGTCCACGAAGGGGAAGGGGGGTTCGAGATTCCCAAAAAAGTGTCCACGTGGTTTATGGATGGTCCCATTAAAAACAAATTGAATTGAATTGAATTATGAAAACAAACAAAATTTGTATAATATTCATTTTGCTGATTCTACTTTTAAGATTGGCTTCGATTTACAGATATTTGAGCAAAATCAATTTCTAAAATTTCAGTCAAATTTTAAAAGCTGCATAATTTCAAAAATTGAAGCAAAATATTTTTTTCGTACATAAATATATTTTTATTCAGACACTGTACTGTTCATAATTATACCTAAACAGATCATTTTTATGATTATTTTTAAAAAGAGTATAGAGTGCTGGAAATTGCCGTGAAATCTATGTTTTCAAAAACTAACACGCCGCGTAATTTCGATTTTTTTGACGTGAAAAATCACTAGCCCTACCAATGGTGTAAACACATATTTAAAAATTTTACCAAATAGGTCTATATGGAATCATTTGACAATAGTTGGTTTTAATGCGTAAGAAAATAACAAAATTATGCATTTTTATTTATCCGTGCATATTTTAATTGATTTTGAACATTTTTTCAAAGCTGTGGACCATGATACCCGAGAACTTAATCAAATCCAAGTAACATTTCAATACCGGCGATGCACTAGAAACATCTCACTAACACTAAAATACGTATACAAAACACTCACACAAGTAAACATTCTCTGTCACATGCTCATAATATGTTCACCAATGTATTCTCGAAAGCTACTAAGTATTATAGAAAAAATGCCAAAGATAAATCCGGGAATAAAAGTTACACGAACGATCTCATGTCTAGTGACACACGAAACGGTGCATTTACAAATGTCAATGATCTCATTTTTGCAATCTTTACGCTATTTTCAATCTAATAGTTGATACTATTTAACCAGTTGAAAACCTTCAAACAATTCAAAGTTCGAGCAGCTACAAAGTCAACAGAAAAAAAATACGACGAAACAATAATATTGAATAACGATGATTGCTGATACAATAGCCAACTCTAGAGAGTGCCCAATAAATTTAGTTCTTTTGAAGAAAACTGACTAAAACCTGGATTGTTTCATTTCCGTTTTCTGGTTCCGCCGTGCGCACTTCAACAAAACTAACCCGGTCCGCTTTCTTTGCCAAAACAAATCAAAACAAAAATCTCAACAGCTCAAATGGTTCAAAATCAAAACAAAAACAAATCCACGAGGCAGGGTCACGTAAAGTTACATGAAATCGTTGCTAAACCGAAGTAATTCAAAAATGCTAAATTTATTGGGCATCGCTGAATGCTCTTGATTTTCCCGAACGTTTGGAGAAAAGTAGTACGAAACGTTTCGAACAATCAGCGAATGCGCACGTACAGAAGGGCAGAAACCTACTGAATACTTTCCAAGCTTCAGCTGTCAAATACGATATGATTGCTCATTTTTTGTGTTAGATTTGAGTTTTTTCTTCCACTTTCATTTGCGCCATTTCAATCAACTTTAAGTTTCGCTTCCATGTAAATTTTATAAAACGAAAATCGACCATACCATTGTACATGATCTTTAATTTCCCTTTGCTTCATATTTACTACAATAAGTGTTTTTCTTCCTATCAATACTAGAAAGTAAGACCGTCGATTGTATATATGGTGCGTTTGGTCGTAACTCAATATCTCTCTCTCACACACACCCACACAAACACTAGGATGAAAACGCCTTGCTTCTGAAATTTGTTTATGTTTTGATGGTAGAGATGGTTCCAGAGTGGCCCACGGGGGTTGCGCTGTACAACTACTGTGCAACAGTTGTGCAACTTGTTTGCTACCTGGGTTTCATGCAGGACTGCGGAGTCGGGTATCTTCAGCGACTTCTGTTACGACTTTTGAAGATTTGGCGACTCAAATTCCGACTCAAGCTCTTCAAAAACTGCGATTCCAACATCAGCTCCCATACAAAATTGGAGAAAATTTGCCGACTCCAGTAGAAGGTGGATTAAGCAGTTCCTTCTCCGACTCTAAATCCCAAGTTTTACGGCGGTGACTCCAACTTAGACCTTCTAAGATTTAACGACTTCAAATCCTACTTCTGGAAATCTCCTGGAACTGTTACTCAGTAATAAAACTGTCCAAATACATTCTACTCTACAGAATCCAACTCAAACAACTCCCAGCAACATTAAATGGTTTGTTGTTATTTGAAGGTTTAGTTGTTCCGACTCTAAAGCCCTGATATCAACGGTAGGGACGTTACTCCGTCTGCTTAAGATTTAGCGACTCAGACTTCTACTACTGCGCTTGAAGATTTAGCGACTCCTGCTTCGCCTCAAGCACTCCACTCGACTCCTCTGACTCCGTCTCCAACAACAACTTTCCATGATGAGATTAAGCCTACTTCGACTCCGATATCTGGAGTTCTGGAGACAACCCTGGTTTCAACGTTATGGAGATATCACATTCCAAACCTCGATGATGACAAAAATCTTAACCTTGGATGTACTTGATCGCCTGTTGATACTTGCTGTTGTTAGATCCCCCAAGACTCACCGGCTTAACCACGTACCATCAAAACATAATGTGCATGTGGCTCCTTCTCCTCGTCCGCCGGGCCAGCCGGACTTCGTGCACACAGTGTTGCCAAACCCATGATCTCATCCGCAGGCTCAACCGATCGATCCGGACCTGACGGCGAAGTTGCTCGGCCGCGGCGTTGCCGTATCGCCGGTGGTGACCGTCGAGCCGCGCCGCCGCAAGTTCCACAAGGCCATTACGCTGAGCATGCCAGCGCCGCGTGCCCACAGCCAGGGCATGATCAACCAGTACTCGGGCAACGCGCCGACGCTGCGTCTGCTGTGCTCCATCACCGGTACGTACGCCAATGTTCCAGGCGCTTTTGGATCTTTCTTACCGCTACTACTACTACCTCCTACCTGTCTCCTTCTATCTACTGTCACTCTCTCTCTCTCTGTTCATCTGTTTCTGTACCCCCGTATCACTAAAACTACTAAATACCTCTACTACTAGCTATCCCCTAAACCAACTGCTCACTGTTTCGCTCCTTTCCTTTGTTATATTAAAGAAGTAAAGTTAAACAATACCGTTGTTACAACAAAAAAAAAACAGAAAGAAAAAGACGTCAGTGTTGCCAGTTTTATTTTGTTTTGTTTTTCAAACCAACAACGATCAACTCGTTGAGCAATAGGTGTGTGCGTTCTCGTACGAATGTCATTTTCAGTATTGAGTTGTCTTATTTGTTTATGTTTTCCAAAATTTACCTCAAAATAGTCGGCCACATTAGAAATTTCGATAAGCAACATTCGTTTTCCGTTTTGTTCAAAAAATGGTCCACAAAAAGACCACTTATAGTTTCGGCATTTTTACAAACACACATACACCCGTTTTCGCTCCTGTCAGTTCATGAACTTCCATACCACCATATCATTAGAGACTTATATAAACCCATTTTGTTTTGTGTACTACAAGTCCGTTCGTACCTTTCGTAGAAAGACTTTTGTTTCGTTTCTCTACCTTCGTCCCCCCCTTTCAAAGAGCAATTATTATCCACAACAGCAAAAAAAAAAGCAATATCAATAACGAAGAAAAAAATCTTTCGTACTAATACTTCGACAATATGCCTGTTACCACGCACGCATTCCACAATTACCCACTTGAAGGTGTGTTTCGGAAAAGATCTCTGAAAGGTAACTAACACAGAAGACTAACAAACGAAAAACAATCTGCAAATAATTCGATTTTGTTTTCCAAACTATTTCTTTCATCTTTGTTTTGTTTCGATTTCGAATTGTTCCCCGCTCAGAATTTTGGTTTCAATTTGGTTTCCCCTCTTCTCTCAAACGAACAGAGTATATTTGTGGTCCACTTTTGACAAAACTTTAACCTTAATCTTGCCTCAACTTGAGGAAAAAAACTCAACTTGATAAGGGAGTGGTCCAGAAAAAAGCGATTTAGCCAATTCTATTGCTGCATACTATACCATAACCCCCCCTCCACACTAGCACCTAAGATATTCAACAAACACACCAATGCACGGTTAAATTAAACTATATATTGCATTGATAAACTCCATATACAATATAAATGTTACGTAATCAAAAAAAGTATTCCTTTTAGTTCCTTAAAATACCGCACGGTTCACCAAGCAGTGACATAACCTCACTTTTCTGCACCCTAAGCAAACGTCAAACCCAATACAAACTTGTTATTTGCATTGATCTGACGTTTGCTGGGGGTGCAGAAAAGTGAGGTTATGGCACTACCTGCAGTCGACCATCGTGCAATTTTCCCTACAATCAGACCGGTGAAGCCGAATTTAAATACTGCAAAATTTAGTTCAAAAATTTGCTGCCGCGAGCTACGCTTCCTTTCGTTACGTTTCTTACTGTCATGGTCCTCGACTTTTTGCCAATCACAACAACAATAAGTTACTAATTATTTGCTACCCTTACCGCCTAAAAAACAAAACCAAAAAAGCGAATCGAAGAAGCGCTCGGAAACCCGTTTTTGACAAAGCTGTACGTTCTTCCTTCGTTTTTTATTCAATACTAAATACTTAGTTTTCGCTTCTTTCTGCCCCTCTTCAAGCAAATAATAAGCCGGCCTTAAGGCGATATTCCACTACGGAAAACTTTGTTTGTAAACGCACTACCCCTTTGACAGATTCCGAGTTTCTTGTTTTTTTTAAAGGGATTTTAAAGAATAATGGTTTTCATTTTCAAGGAATAATCAAAATTAGAAAAAAATGCTTTTCGCTTCGTAAACTCTTATTTAAAAACCACGGAAACTGTCAAAAGTGACAAGAACTTGCCTAGTTTACATACATAGTTTCCCATAATGAAATACCACCTTAAAACGAAAAGTTGAAAATCGGCGCGTCATCTCAGACGGCGGCAGGACTGTCAAAATGCGTTTTTACCCTATATATTTACTACTTGTCTACTAGAACGAAACCCCCCTTTTTGAGAATGCATACTTTTATATCTATTTATCAAAAACATGCAACAAGGAAGCAACAGCAATGCCTAAACACGACAACCCCTTTATTGAGCAATCTAATTTCAAGCCTTAAGTTGGTGTCACGAACTGCCAAATTTACCCTTGTTCAAATTCGTTACCAAGTTTTACCCTATACTTACTTTCCGTTACTTATTTGTTTAGATTATCTTTGATTTTCGTTTTCTTATCAATGATTTGAGGAAAAGACAAAAGCTTAACGTCAACCGTTAGTTGCCCAAAAGGGGACTTTTCTGAAACCGTTGCTAAACGCCTTACGATCCTTCAAACAAAGTTGCTCCTCCCTTGGATTCCACGTATCTAAATTGAAACTTCTAAGAAAAAAGGAATATTAACCTTATTTTTTAACTACTATTTTTCCAAGTACGAAATAATCCAAACGCGTTCAACACGCGACAGCTTTTCTGTCATAATGAGATAGTGAACGTTAACATACACTCACACAATCATACATTCACACACACAAAGCCACGTTTCCAGTGACCTACACACATGATTCAATTTTTGTTTTGTTTTTGGTTTATTCACCGACCTTCATATCTTTACATGATTTTTTTTTCAAACAAGTTTCATACTGCTCGGTAGCCAACACACTTGAAACGTCAGAATAGCTTTAGGAATCCTTCATGGTGCTCTCACTGCGTGTGTGTGTGTTTGTGTTTCAACTACACTGAAACCCCGATGGTTTGACATCGATATTTGTCAAACGAACGAGGTCCGTCCTTCTTATAAAAAAAAATAGTTTTGCTTGTGTGCGTGAGCGCCGTGTAAGAAGTGACAGTTTGTCACTATTTTTGTATGTCAAACCACCGGGGTTTTAAGGTCTATTTGTTTTGCGGAAGCAAGGAATCATAACTGCATGCGTTGCGTCACCCTATTGAGTTAGGATGTTCTTCCCACTCTTGAACTCACTTTCGCCCCTTTCCGTCCGTGTTTCCCACCTGTCTTTAAAATCATTCATCCTGTACTCTTCAAACATACATACTACGGTGGATAGTAATGGTTTCAAGCAAATTTAATCGTTTAAAAAACAAATGACACAATAGTTTATCGTGATCGACGTCAGTTTCGATGCGTTCTTCAGTTTCATTTCACTCTCAGTTTTGTTTCTTACCGAAATTGGCCAACCTCAGTTGAAAGTTTATGCGTTATTTCTTCATTTTCTTACTTTGCTTTATATCCTCCCACATTCACTCCTGTTTATTGAAAAGGGGGCGCCATGGAACCTGTCCCGCTAGACGAAGCGAATCTCGGAATCCAAAGCCGGGACACGTTCCATCTGGAAGCCTGCCCCCGTGTAACGCTTTCGATATTGTTAACCTCATTGTTGTCAGCCCTAGCGTTAGGATTATGTTCTCTATAGTTTTCTTTTTACTTGTGCAGAGTATCGAAAATCGCTGCGCACGTGTAATGCTTAACCGAACGCTTCTGCTACTTTCTACCTTCCATCTCTCCCCCCCTTCTGGTACAGGTGGTACGACGCGTGCTCAGTGGGAAGACGTGACCGGATCTACACCGCTGACCTTCGTCAACGACTGTGTCTCCTTTACGACCACTGTGTCCGCCCGCTTCTGGCTAATGGACTGCCGAAACATTGCCGACGCGACCAAGATGGCGACCGAACTGTACAAGTAGGTTTAGGTTTAGACAACGCTTTGGACCTAGATGATTCACGCTATTCCTTTCCGCCGTTACAGAGAAGCCATACACGTTCCGTTTATGGCCAAATTTGTAGTTTTCGCCAAACGTACCGACCCGCTGGAGGCACGCCTCCGCGTCTTCTGCATGACAGATGACCGCGAGGACAAAACTCTCGAGCATCAGGAACACTTTACCGAAGTCGCCAAGAGCCGCGACGTGGAGGTTCTGGAGGACAAGCCGCAGTTCATCGAGCTGGCCGGCAACCTCATCCCGATCACCAAATCCGGCGAGCAGCTGAGCCTGCCGTTCAAGGCGTTCCGCGAAAATCGGCTGCCATTCTCGGTCCGCGTGAAGGATCAACACGCGGACATCGTTGGCCGGACCCTCTTCATGCGCGAGCCGAAGATCGCCAAGGGTGAACCACCCCAGCAGCCGATCTGCATCCTCAACATCGTACTTCCCGAGACGATCATACCCGACCAGGTCACCACCATCGAAGACTCGCAGGAGATTGTGGTCCGCGTTGGACGCAGCCGTGCGTCGCCTCGCGACCAAAACTACCTGGGCGAGCTGCGAGTCGTGGACATTTCCAACCTGCTCGGCGAAGACTGGGTCAAGCTGGCGCCGGAAATCGGCGTCAACGAAACCGACATCGACAACATCATCGCGCAAAATCCGACGAGCAGTGCCCAGCAGGCCCAGGCCATGCTCAAGCTGTTCCAGGCCAAGGCCAAGAACGACTTCAACATCTTGGAAAACGGACTCCGCACGATTCACCGGGACGACATCGTGGACCGGTGCATGCGAAGCGTGGAAACGACCACCTCGACCACCACGACCGTCACCATGCGCAACAAGACGGCCTTCTCGATAAGCAAGCGAAGCCACGACGTGGACATCATCGCCGAATCGGACTCTATTACGAAGTTGGTACAAAAAGACGGTGAGTAGCTTTCGCGTTCAAGAGACCCAAATTTGAAAATCGACGCACTTATTGTGGTGTTCAGTACCTGTTCTAACCGACCCAACCAAAATATTATCCAAAAACATGGCTAAAACTGCTGTCTTCATCACATCAGCCACGTGTCCAGATTCTCTCAAGAAGACGGTGTAGTCATCCCACATATTCGGAACAGTTTACAGATCGGCCAATGTTCAAAAAATTATAGAAAAACGATAATTCAACATAATGATTTGATTTACCTTCATGTGAAAGCTTTTCTTGCGATCTTTCGATTAATTTATAAAATGACTGTATTTTTTTACGCTTTATATTGCGCGTATTCCCGAAAAAGACACGCGGCATATCAATCGCGAAACGACGCGCCGCACTTGCGGCAAATTCTCGCTGTCAAATCCCATAATGCGCATTTTGTTTTTGTTGCTCTTCTTTATCGAATCACTTGCCATTGTTGCCAGGCACGTTTTTCATTGCACTAAAAGTGCAGAAAATCGCTGGCCACAATGTCTAAGGCACATTCTGAAATGCCGCGTGGCGTGTATATTTGAAAGAAACGGACAATGTCAAGATTTTAAAGAAAACCATTGACCCTTGATATCCACAAATTCGGAACACTTTTTTCTTACGGTAAACAAACTTTGGTTCTCTCCAGGAGAACATATTTTAAACAAAATAATGACTTTGCACACTGAAACCAATGAAACTCATCCTTAGCTATGGTTTATGCATAGTCTGATAACTTTTTTGAGAAAATAAAAGTTAAATTCAGGTGTTCCACAATTGTGGGAGGCACAATAACATCCCACAATTAAGGAACAGGCAATTTGGAGGCAGTGTTACTAGCGGAATAGCAAGAGAATGCCCAAATAAAGGTCTTAAAAATAGTAGGGTCGACAGAAAATATGCATGTGGCGTGCTATTGACAAATTATCACAAAAGTGTTCCGAATTTGTGGGTGTTCCGAATATGTGGGATGACTGTACATCGACTCCGAACTCGTAAAAACCATGTTGTTGAATATTTGTGGACTACAACTACCTGACTCAGACTCCAACAACAAGGAGATGCGATCCATTTTTAATCGTGATATCTGTTAAAACTTGCAAATTTCGCATCCCAACAAATTACTTTGAAAACAGCAAACTTTTAGCTGGACCTGCTAAAAATTCACTGATTTAGTAGGGAATTCGACTAAAATAGCTGAATCGTTGGCAGAAATCCGGCAAAGTCATCTGCTGGTTTGTTGATGGATCTCCTTTCCGTAAGATCCTCAAGACGTTTCGACTCAACGACTCTGACTCCACCTCTAGCAACTTCCATATTCCAAGTTGTTGATAAATAAGCCAACTCCAAGACTTCAGACTCAGACTTCACAAACAACCCCTTAAAACTTAACTGTCTAACCACCTTCTTCAACCCACCCCACCCAGATAACCAATACGCTAAGGAGCAGTCCGACAAATATTCGGTGGAAGAAAAGAGCGTCGAGGAATCCGACGAATCGGAGGAGGAAGCCATCAAGAAAACCGTCGCCGAACGTCGGAAACAGATCGAGAAGCGACTGTCCGCGGACCGGTCGATCCCCGCGTCGGCCCAGAAGAAGGAAATCAAGGAGGAGATCATCACCATCAAGCGCACCAGCCTGATCGACGACACCCGAGCACGTCACGAGGAGGAAATCCTCCTGCAGAAACCAATCGACAACTCGTACAAGTCGACGGTCATACCGGAGACGGTGGTGAAGCTGAAAACGACCGTCCTCAAAGACACCGTTGCGAAAGATGAGTTCGAAAAGGAGCTGCAAGATAAATTCAAAGCGACGCTCAAGAACGTCGAAGAGTTCGAGCACAAATCCCAAGTACTGACAGCCGAAAAGGTAGACACCTCGGCAAAGATTGTGAACGAAATCACAAAAGAAGACTTGAAGGAAATGCTTCCCAAAGATGACGAAAAACCAAAACAAGACGAAAAGAAACCTGAATCCGACGGAGACGATGACGACGACGACAACGCACCCCAGCCGAAGGAGCGAGCTCCGATCCCGGCCAAGCGAATCAGCATCTCCCGCGAGGCTGCCATCGACGAAGGTGCCGCCGTCGTGTCGGAATCCATCCGGAACGTGCAGGAAAGAATATCCTCGTTCGAAACCAAGTCTACCGAATCTAGCAAGCGCACAAGCACCAGCAGCTCCAAGCAGTGGTCCGAAGAGCTGGACGTGCTGATCGCTCAGAAGGGGCAGCTCGAGCAAGTGGAGGAGAAATTGATGGACCAGCAGGCTCCCAAATGGGGCGAGGAGGACGAGACGATGCCCCAGCAGAAGGAAATCGAAGCCGCACCCAAGTGGAGCGAAGAGGATGAGATCCTTTCACAGCAGAAGGAACTTGAAGCTCTGGATAAGCAGATTGATTCTGAAGTAGCGGCAGAAAAGTGGAGTGAAGAGCAGCAGATTCTAGCCGAGCAGAAGGAGCTCGAAGCTTTGGAGAAGAAGTTTGAAGCGGAATCAGCTGCCTTAGAGACCGCTGAGAAGTGGAGCGAAGAAGAGCAGATTCGAGCCCAGCAGAAAGAACTCGAAGCTCTGGAGAAGAAATTCCAAGCGGAATCAGCTGCCTCGGAAATCACTGAAAAGTGGAGCGAAGAAACGCAGATACTATCCGAGCAGAAAGAGCTGGAAGCTTTGGACAAGAAGTTCCAAGCGGAATCAGCTGCCTCAGAAATCACCGAAAAGTGGAGCGAAGAAGAGCAGATTCTAGCCCAGCAGAAGGAACTGGAAGCACTGGAGAAGAAGTTCCAGTCTGAAACTGCTACAGAGAAGACACAACTACTCGAAAAATTCGAGTCCAAATTCCAGGACATCCAGTCAGAAGTCGTCAGCAAGGTCGAAGAAAAGACCACGAGCTTCACATCGAAGGGAGAGTCATTTGCAGAATCCTTCAAATCAGCGGCAACCAAGTTTGACGGCCTAGGTGACACCTTCCGCCAGGAAGTGAAGGAATTCTCTACGCAAAGCTCTGAAACAAAAACCTTTGTCGATCAAAAGGTAGACAAGATTGTGACGGAAATCCGTGATTCCGAAATTGTTTCCGAGACAAAAGAATCCCTGCAGCAGAGCAAAGCGTCGGTAGATCAAGCCGCTCAAGCTCACGCTAAAGAGACAGTAATCAGCTCGGAAGAGCCAAAGCCCCAGATTCAGGAAGCGTTCACCAAGGAGAGCTTCGAAAGCGTACGCGAAGAAACCGTGAGCAAAGATTTGAGCGGAACGCTGAAGGAGTCCGTCGAAAAGACGAAGACTGAGATCGAAACCGGTGTGCGTCAGGGAGAGGAAGTGATCGCGGAAAAGATGTCCGAAATTGGTGAAGAATTTAGACGCGTCGAAGAAACGCCCACGGTCAAGCCGGGTGAGAAACCATCCATCGTGGAGACGATCAGCAAGACGGTTACGCAGGAAGTGACTTCGAAGATTCCGGTGCTGAGCAAACGAGCCTCGCCGGAAGAAGCGCCCGTGGCAAAGGAGGAGCCGATTAAGGAACCCGAGGTGAAGCAGTTTGTTGAAACCATCGTAGAGGACGCGCAGGCCGCCATCAAGCAGGTCGACTCGACTGCTTCGAAAATTCCACGGTTCGACAGCAGCAAAACAGCTCCCGCCAAGGTAGAACCAGCTGCGGCCAAGTCGCCCGAACCGGAGGTGACCTTCTCGAAGATCCCCGTGTTCAAAGATCGCAAGGTATCCGAGCAGTTCTCCAGCGACTCGTGCGAAACCGTGATCATGCAGAAAACGCTGCGCGAGCAAGACTCGCTGCTCAAGTCGGACAGCGACGAGCGACCGCTGGAGGCCACCGTCGAGGAAGCCGAAATCTCCAGCCGCGAGGTCAAGGAAGTGCTCAGCTTTACGACCATCGACGAAACCGTGCTGAACGAGCTGATCACCGAGGATCAGCGGGCCGTCACGCCGGACGATTTCATCGACGAAATCATCGAGGAGGCGCACGATACGGTCCAGCAGCTGCAGCAGCAAACCGACGGCACCGCGTACAGTCTGGAGCTGAGCAAAGACGAAGAAGGTAGAACGAAATGCCTCGAAATGTTAATGAGCAATTCTCTACGAAATCGGTCTTTTTTCTTCAATTTTAATTTTTGTATTTTTTAATCCGACTGAAACTTTTTTGGTGCCTTCGGTATGCCCAAAGAAGCCATTTTGCATCATTAGTTTGTCCATATAATTTTCCATACAAATTCGGCAGCTGTCCATACAAAAATGATGTATGAAAATTCAAAAATCTGTATCTTTTGAAGGAATTTTTTGATCGATTTGGTGTCTTCGGCAAAGTTGTAGGTATGGATACGGACTACACTGGAAAAAATAATACACGGTAAAAAATAATTTGGTGATTTTTTTATTTAACTTTTTATCACTAAAACTTGATTTACAAAAAAACACTATTTTTAATTTTTTTTATTTTTTGATATGTTTTAGAAGACATAAAATGCCAACTTTTCAGAAATTTCCAGGTTGTGCAAAAATCACTGACCGAGTTATGAATTTTTAATCAATACTGATTTTTCAAAAATCGAAATTTTGGTCGTAAAATTTTTCAACTTCATTTTTCGATGTAAAATCAAATTTGCAATCAAAAGTACTTTACTAAAATTTTGATAAAGTGCACCGTTTTCAAGTTATAGCCATATTTAAGTGACTTTTTGAAAATAGTCGCAGTTTTTCATTTTTTTAAATTAGTGCACATGTTTGCCCAGTTTTGAAAAAAATATTTTTGAAAAGCTGAGAAAATTCTCTATATTTTGCTTATTCGGACTATGTTGATACGACCTTTAGTTGCTGAGATATTGCAATGCAAAGGTTTAAAAACAGGAAAATTGATGTTTTCTAAGTTTCACCCAAACAACCCACCATTTTCTATCGTCAATATCTCAGCAACTAATGGTCCGATTTTCAATGTTAATATATGAAACAATTGTGAAATTTTCCGATCTTTTCGAAAAAATATTTTTGGAATTTTCAAATCAAGACAAACATTTTAAAAGGGCGTAATATTGAATGTTTGGCCTTTGTGAAATGTTAGTCTTGATTTGAAAATTCCAAAATATTTTTTCGAAGAGATCGGAAAATTTCACAAATGTTTCATATATTAACATTGAAAATCGGACCATTAGTTGCTGAGATATTGACGATAGAAAATGGTGGGTTGTTTGGGTGAAACTTAGAAAACATCAATTTTCCTGTTTTTAAACCTTTGCATTGCAATATCTCAGCAACTAAAGGTCGTATCAACAAAGTCCAAATAAGCAAAATATAGAGAATTTTCTCAGCTTTTCAAAAATATTTTTTCAAAACTGGGCAAACATGTGCACTAATTTAAAAATGAAAACTGCGACTATTTTCAAAAAGTCACTTAAATATGGCTATAACTTGAAAACGGTGCACTTTATCAAAATTTCAGTAAAGTACTTTTGATTGCAAATTTGATTTTACATCGAAAATGAAGTTGAAAATTTTACGACCAAAATTTCGATTTTTGAAAAATCAGTATTGATTAAAAATTCATAACTCGGTCAGTGATTTTGCACAACCTGAAATTTCTGAAAAGTTGGCATTTTATGCCTTCTAAAACATATCAAAAATAAAAAAATTAAAAATAGTGTTTTTTGTAAATCAAGTTTTAGTGATAAAAGTTAAATAAAAATCACCAATTTTTTTACCGTGTATTATTTTTTCCAGTGTAGTCCGTATCCATACCTACAACTTTGCCGAAGACACCAAATCGATCAAAAATTCCTTCAAAAGATACTGATTTTGAATTTTCATACATCATTTTTGTATGGACAGCTGCCGAATTTGTATGGAAAATTATATGGACAAACTAATGATGCAAAATGGCTTCTTTGGGCATACCGAAGGCACCAAAAAAGTTTCAGTCGGATTAAAAAATACAAAAAAAATCGAATGACCGAAATCCTAGAGAACTGCTCTAATGCGAAATAGTACCAAAAAAAACCCTCAAAAAATTACATTTCCTCCGCAGATGCTCAGGAAAAGTCGCCCCACCCGATCCCGGAGTACGTGACCGAGCGCCATCTGCAGGACGAAGCCGACGATGATGACGACGAGCAGGAGCACGAACAGTGGCAAGGTAGGTGCATCAACCCCCCTTAATGTCTCGACATCGACATTTATAATTATCACAAGACAAAATAGCATCCGACTCATTCCAACCACCATCACACATCCAATATTTGTTCCTTTATGGTGCTATATATAAAAATTAACCTTTTTAAACGAAAAAAAAACAACGAAACCTGTTAAAAGTCTAGAGACAGATTCATTTCTATTAGACTCTAGTGTGTAACTTTTGTTTTCTACTTGTTTTTCCCCTTTGTTATCCAAACACTGCTTTATAATTTGAGTTCTCTTGGTTGGTTCGATTTGATATGCGTGAATATATATAACCCTTCTCTAATAGATTCACATTTTTCAATTTCGAATACTCTTGTATTACTAAGAATTAACAGTTTTATCAATTAAGCTTGGCTAATTTTAAGTATTCTAACAAACGATTTAAATTCAACACTTATTCAACCATTATATTTATAGTTTATGTATATTTTCAGTGCCATTTGAAAGTTTGGGTTTATTTAAGCTTTAGTTATTTTTATAAATAATTTAAGTTTCTTCATGTGTGTTGCGATGGACACCAACAGGCAATGGCTAATCAAAATCTCTATCGAGAAAAAAAAACGGTTCAATCGAGCACAAATTTGGCAACCCTGCACCGTACCTCAAACCTTGTTTCATTTTCACTTAAGGTGAGTTAGTGTGCGTCGCAATTCGTTTCCGTTGTTGAATACCCCTGAGTTGCTGTAATTCGATTGGAGGTTACGTTTAAGTTTACTCGAAACAAACGCCAATTACGTTAAAAACTCATCTCCCACATTCGCAAAAGTATAGCAAATCCCTGCCCCCCCAAGTGCCTCTTATCCATTTTTACCGTAATCGTCACCATGTCATGTTCACCACTAGGCCAGATTTTAGAGTTTCCGACTCATCCCACTCTGTACTCATCCGTCAAAACCAGGCCACATACTTGCTGCACTGGGCAAGTCCAGCAAACTTGCGTCATTCTTGTTCGTTTCTCGCCAAACCAAACAACAGCCGGAATTAGCATTTCTAGAACTCTTGCCGCTCCACCCCTAAAACCCCACACCGGTCCAAGGACCACCCGGCCGAGCCGAGAGCGTTCACGCCCCTTCCTTGAACAACTTCCTGCGCGCGCACGCCCAAAGTCTGTTGACTGGGTGGCCAGTTTTCGATTTGTTTTTTTCGAAAGTGATGCCAGATCAATCCGTTTTGCTACAACCATCAACAGCTTTGGAAAGAACAAAAAAAAACGAATAATTTCAGTCAACTTTTCCCTCCAGACTTTCTCGAATTAACGAGCTTTTCAACCATGACACATGAAACACAACACAAAAGTCACAAACACCCATGAAGCGCACACAAACACACTACAAATATCATAAGACAACAAACATCTAGATCAATGTGTAGAGTGTGTAGAATGCAAGAGCTTTAAAACTAGATAACTTTATGATACGTATGGGGAAAAAAGTTATTTTAATGGAAATAACCTGCCTAATCTGGGAACCCGACATAACTATTGTGTGCAAAATATTAGAAAAAGGTGTAGGGTGTTATGTAACAGTCATGACCAGAATGACAAAGAAGATGATGAAAAATTTCGTTACAGACAAATCTAAAAGATTAGACTCGAAACGACAATTTTCATGTCCAGTCTAAAAAAAACATGTTATTTGGTACCCATAATGCCCGAACTCTTATGGTTCGGCATCCTCGAGGACTCCCGGCATCTCAGGGTGTGCTCAATTCGATCGAAATGTCTATTTTACTGTCCAGTATCATAACCATGAAGTTTAAAAGTCCAACGTCAAAACCAAGCAGAATCGACGTTACAAAATTTAAGTTTTAATCTTTAAATTTTTAAGCATAAAGCATCCTTAAATTTGCAAAAAATAATAAAATCAACAAAAACTTATGAAAATTCTACCAGTTTCTGATGTAAAATTACACATTTTTCTGACATAAAATCTTTTACCATTTTCAGATGTAATCATACAATTTTTTTTTAACTTTTTCGATATAGTTTCAAATTTCAATGAAATTTTAATTTTTTGTAATTTTTATTTGTTGATTTTTGAAGAAATTTCAAAGAAAAATAAAATAATACATTTTTCAAAAAAAACTTTAATGTTCAGTAATTTGTTTCCAGCTGATTTTTTTGAGAAAAATAAAAAAAAAAGATAAACTAAATAAAATATACATGGAAGTTGGACAACATTCGAACATGAAGTTTAATTTAGGTTTTGCAGCGCGACTGTGTTTCAAATGTAGGTGGCGCCAAAATGAGGTTACATGCCAAAAATCGCATTCCTTTCTGCTGGATTAAAGAACAAAATCGCTTATTTCTCATGATTCCCTACATCAATCAAAATGAAACTTGTTGCAAAAGACGAGAAAAATTTTTTGCTTAAAAATAATGTACATCAATTTTTGGGCGCGCAAAAATTTGTGAACTTTTTCTTCAAAAAAACATGTTTTGGAACACGAAACAATAAGTTTCCTTGTATATATCAATGAAATAAACAGTTATATAGTTGATAACAGATGTGTTAACGTATATTCAATCATTTTTATTGATTTTTGACAGACTTTCTTACTAATTTGTCCTATTTCTAATTTTACAGTTTTCTCATAGTTAAATCAAACAAATATTGGAAAGTTGTACACCAAATTGTTGGAAATAATTTTTCTCATCCGAATCCGGCATAAGTTTTATAAAAAATGTTGATTATGAAGGAAAAAAACATTTTTTTGTTTAAATCGTAGGTTTACGCTATTTGTTCATAGGTGTAGACATGTGTCTTTTAGCTTTGCTGCAAATTCTCTATAGTCCAACGTCAAAACCAAGCAGAATCGACATTACAAAATTAAAATTTTAATCTTTAAATTTTTAAGCAAAAAGTATCCTTAAATTTACAAAAAATGATAAAATCAACAAAAACTTATGAAAATTCTATCAGTTTCTGATGTAAAATTACACATTTTTCTGACATAAAATTTTCAGATGTAATCTTACAATTTTTTTTAACTTTTTCGAAATAGTTTCAAACTTCAATGAGTTTTTTTTTGTGTTTTTTATCGGTTGATTATTGAAGGAACATCAAAGAAAAATAAAATAAAATTGACATGGGAAAATTTTTTTCAAAAAAATTTAAATGTTTAGTAATTTTTTTCTGGCTGATTTTTTTGAGAAAATAAAATAGATAGATAAACTAAATAAAATATACATGGAAGCTGGACAACATTCGTTTTTTTGTTAGAGTGGTTCCTTTGGAAACTTACAATTTGATCATGTTTAAAGAAAAATGTCTCTGAGATTTTTTCAGTGTCTCAGTAATAGATCTCCTCGTTTTAATGCAACCAGCATCTTTCTGCCTCAAAATTACTGTGACTTTGAACCAAATTACAAAGGGTTCAGAGAGATCACAGCAAAAATTCTAAAATATTTTTTTTTGCAATTCCGTCGTGAAACTACTTACTTTTCCTATCATTCTTGAACGACGAAATAGCCTACTTTTCTGTACCAAAAATAACAGAATCGAATAGCAACACTTTTCAAAATAAATGCTGAAAAGTTCTACTTTTCAGCACTCAAATGGGTGCTGAAAAGTTGAACTTTTTAGCACTTGTTTCGAAAACTAACACTTTTCAACATTTTTTTGATTTAAACGATTTATTGACAAAAAAATGAAAAAAACCAAAATATTTGGATTTATGGTAAATCTTCTAAATTTGGATTGGCCTCACATGGAAGTTGGACAACTTTAAATTTTAGGTTAGTTTTCATGCATTTACTCGTTGTAAACATACAATTTTCAAGTATAAATCTGCTAGAACTCTACTTTAAATTCAACCAGGTTCATATCAATTGTCCTGAGCTTTTTTCGAGATATGAGCTAAAAAAATGCATCTTTTGGCTTAAAAAGGACTGTGACTTTGAACCAAATTTCAAAGGATCCTAAATGTTCATAAAAAGTTAGATTTTCTAAAACACCAAAAGTTTAAAAATCATATGAATTAGATTTTTGGTAAACCAAATTTTCACTTAATTGTGCAATTTGGATCAATGTGCACTTTATTTAGGTTACAGTAATATCAAGAGTTGTGTGTAGAAAGAGAATAAAATTTTTCAAGTTTAGAAAAACTTTTCATTTATTAAGTAATGATGAAAATTCTCTACATTGTACCTTTCTGAAACTTTTGTCATGTTTACCAATTTCAGAATCATGACCAACATTTTCAAAGGGTTTAATTATAAAATTTAAGCCTTTCCATATCTATTTAGGGCAAAACTCACAAACTAGTCACCATTTCGAGGGATGCCATAAAACTTACACGTGACCCTCAAACGTTGCCCACCACTTGTTTAAAAAAGATCTTAACGTAACCTTTAAACCAGTTGTGCTCTTCTAACTTCCATTTAGTTCAAAATAGCAAAAAAGAAACGGAAGCGAAAGCAAGAAATTGAATTTACACGCAACCGAAAAGTGAACCGTTTAATAGTGTGACTCTGGTAGATTTGAAATATATTTTAAGTTTAAAATAAAAATTAACATTCTTCAAGATAGTTTCAATTTTCAGAGTTAAAAGAGATTTACAGGTATTTTAAAATTATTTTCATTGACATGATGCATCCACTGTTACGAATTGTGGATCACTGTCACCCTAACTGACGGTACTTGCAAAAAACCTATGTAATCAATAGTACCCCGTACTTGTCTGACTCACGGTCTTAGATTCGTCCTTCGCGGACTTTCGCTGGTTTCATAACACATACACCCCGAGCGTACTTTTAAGGATTCCCAACGCGAGGTTCACCGCAACCCAGCGTGTTCAATGGGCGGCTGTGCTGCATTGTCGCACGTGCATTTTGTGCAAAATTGAGTTGAAGACGCCTTTTGTTCAACCAGAGCTTTCGCACCAAGATTGTTGTTACAGATATTTTAGTATTTTTGAAACTATGGGAATTTTTGATATAATTTTTTATTTATCCAATAAAGTACTGTCTCCTAAGCGATTTACAAAAAAATGGCCTATTTTTACAATCAGATTGTCAGATCAGATTGGGTCCGTAAATTTGTCAATTTTGAAAAAGAAGACAACAACTTCCTTGGTTGCTGTGCACCCTTAAACCTTCAATACTCTCTAGCTTGTGGCCTTTATAGATCCAGAAGTCTAAATTTCACATTAGAGCTGCCTTTTTGCCACTCGTCATATAAAATGCTGTCAAAAAAAGTTAAATTATCGCAGGTAAAAAAAATGCTTTTAATGTAAAATCTAAAAACGTGTGTTTCTCGATACATCAAAAATCGTCGTGCGACAAGATAGCACAATCCCGACGATTTCTTCCACGTTACAACGAGACCCACCTGGGCGACCTAAACTGTGGCGACATTTTCCAACAACAATGTGATAATCTTGTTACGCACTCGAACCCTCCTGGCTCCTGGGTAGCATACCATGTGGTGACCCAGCCTCGGGAAGACCCAGTTAGTGTGGAACCAGGGCCCCGCTAGGATACACCAACCGTCCCCCGGAGGTCGGTCACATCGCAGAAGTTGAACGTGGGTTGCGGCACTGGTTTGGTACGAGCCAGCATTGTGATTTGTGCAAGTGGAAAGTGTGGTTGCTGAACTGAACAACAAGCTTGGGTTGTGAACTCTGAGTTGATTTAGTGGACTTTAAGTGTTGAGTGAACTTGTGTTCTATATAGTGGGAAACTTGCAGATTTGGTAAGCTTGGACTCAGCCGAAAGTACTCAAACAAACATTGCAAGGCAAATGGCAGCTATGTAAAAAGTTCAATAACTGTTAAACTGTATTTAATTTTATATTGCTTCAACAAGGAATTATCATTATGACCTTGATTTTTATTAAGAATCTCTTAAGAAAAAAACTACACCCTCACGAAACAAATGCTGCAGAAGTTGTTATCATAGTCTTACTACATTGAATTATAGCTTCTGCAGTTGAGTTTGAATAAAAAGAAACAGGAAATTACGCCTTTTCTAACTTTTAGCAAAGAATTGATGTTTGAAACCAAAAATTGTGTTTCAACACATTGTTTAGGCAAACTTTTAAAATTTTAAGACTTCTAACGTGTATTCAACATGTCTTAGATATTATAGATAATTTCACACAATTGTACTTTTCTTAAAACTCGGGTTCCCAGATTGCAGTTTTTTGAATAACATCATTTTAACCAAATATTGCAAGTTTAATTTATGCAGGATTTGGGTAATTATTAATTTATATAAAAACATGCGTTATACTATCATTGATGAAGTACTGTTGGTTTAGCAATCAAAATACGTAATTGAAATCGTTTTTGCCGTAAACAGCATTCTGTGTGTTTCCATACACCTGCTCATGCTGCAACTTTTTCTAGTGATCAATTCATACAAACATACACAGAAACACACGATCCATCCCTCCTCACGCCCCCCACAATCAAACAATCCACCCTCCACTAAAAACAGCCACATAATATATGAAGTCGTGTTATGGCAGTTCATGCAAATGAAATTAACAACAAAAAAAAACACACCGCATCCGTCGCTAGAGCACCCGTTGCCTTGACCCTTAAGTTTTCACGTGTGCATGCCCACCTGGTCCAACCTTGCGATTCATTACTTCTTTTTTTTCTATAGATCGACAAAAAAACAACCAAAAAAGGTCAACTAAACGCACTTGCGCACTATTCGTCACTCTTACTCTTTCTCTCTCATTGTGTGGTCAAATGTAAGCATTATATTGGCTTTTTCTTTACTTTTTTGGTTTTTCTATGATTGAATGATTTGGTTAAGAAATGAGTTGCATTTGGTTACGGAACTAATAACAGGGATCGTTTGTACTAGAGCCGAGTGTAGCCACCATATGCGGAAAGTGCACGACCTTCCCATGAAGCGTAGTCGCTGCTCGAAACACGGAACAAAATGCGGTTTAGTTAGTTTTGAACATCCCTCACGACGTCATATATTATCATATAATACAGACATAAATGACATTATGAATGTACACCGCACTCAAAAACGTACCATCCCCATCCAACTAATTGATAGCGAATGTAGTGAGAGCAAAAAAAGCGAGTATTACATCACTCAAAAACCCCTAACAGGATTAGGGAAACCATCCAATCATACTCGACAAACACACAGCTTATATACCGAATATGAGTGTTGTAGGTTATATCCGACAATGTATGCGCAACATATGTACATTTATGTCATTTAAATGGAAGTCATTCATATTACTAATACTCGAAACTGCATTGCTGAAAAGTATTTCACCATTTTAAAATGAATTATTATAATTAATTACACGCTGCGACCACTCAATCACTTGCGGTGGACCAATCTTATAAAATAACTGTCACTCCCTAACTTTGAACCGAATCCAAACGAAAACCCCTAAAATAATCGCAAAAACAACCATCGAACCACCGTGGTCTACCAAAACTAACCAATCCAAAAAAAAACACACACACACGCCATTCGTCCACCCACCCCCCACCGAACATCCTAATCAAACCACCGAAATCCTACAACTACAAAACTACTCTCGAACAACGCCCGGCGCCGACACTCGCAGACGACGCGTACTCGCTGGTACCGGACAATGCCTCCACCACGGACCTGGAAGCGTTCCGGGAGTACCACTGGTTGGATACGCCAGATTCGACGACCCCCGCCGCAACTACCAAAGGGTCTGCGCGAGATCACGGCGATGAACATGGGCAGGGTGGCGTCGTACTGGCGTCAACCGAAGATTTGGACACCATGAGTTTGCTCCACTCGCCGTTGGACGCCGGCGACGTCGAGCACCAGACACAGGCGAAGAAGACAGAGACGTCAACGACGCGTACGACCAAGACTCGCAAAGACTTTAACCTAGACTTGGACATGGACGCAAACACTCCGAAGAAAACTGAACGCAAGGCCCGCTTTGAGACGCACTCGAACCGTGGCACCTCTCCGATGACAGAAATCGTAGAATCGCCGGACAGTGTACACCGGTACGGACGGGGCGAATCGCCGGCCATCAAGCTGGTCATAGGACGCAAGGAAATCAAAACCTCCGACACGTCCGCCATCACCGAAAGCCGTCTCACCATCTACGGCCACAAAGATGTAGACATTTCGATCAGCTCACAGTCAACGATCAGTCTGACCACTACGACAACGTCCAAAGACGGCCGCGAAGTGAGCTCCGAAGTTATCAGCACCGGCACATCGGCAAAGGAATCCACCACCACCAAACGGTACAAGCAGTTCAAACTGATCGACGACGACCTTCAGGACACGTCAGAACGCGTCGAGCGAAAACGGGACGATACGGTGTCGTTCTCCAAGAAGAAAAGTGTTTACCTCTTCGGAAGCTTCGACTCCAGCAGCGAATCTCCGATCACCGAAGGCAGTGGCTCCGGGCACGTAACCGACACCGGAATCTCCCTAACTCGGGGCTTCACCGAAACCATGACATCGCCAGGCATTGTGTCCACCTCGGAGGAAAAGAACAAAAAAATCAGCATCGTCACCGATACGGCCGTCGACGTAGAAATCGAAGAGCTCGAACTGACCGATGCCGGCCTGAGCCCAATACAACCCGACGAAACCGACGTCACTGCCGACTTCCAAATGGCGGAAGAAGACGTGCAGTACACACACATCGGCACGAGTCCCGTAGATTTCGAGGAACACTCCGTTTCCGCAGCGCTCGACACCTCCGAAGCGGCCACGTTGACCGACCGGGTCGAAACAAAGGACGCCTCAAACAGTCCCGTCGACGCAAACATAACCTCAATCCTAAAGCGTGACATGACCAAAATTACCGACGAAGAACTGCTCACCAGTCGACGCAGCTCGGGCGATGTCAAAGCCAAGATCAAAATACTGGAACAGAATCAGAAAATCCACAGCGCACAAAGCTCACCCAAGAAAAAGGTGGAATTCGAAGATTACCAAACCAAGACCGACGTACAGGACTCCCCCAAAAAGCAAAAAACAGCCTCCGCCAAGATAAACGAACTGAAACGTATTTTCGGCGAGGAGGAAGAACCCGAAGAATCGAACATAATGTCAGAATCAATTCCACCGATTCACGAAGTCATCAAACAGCTCGAGAAACGCATCGCAGTCGAGCAAATCGATCGAAAGGTCATCGATCAAATAGACGGCTCAGCCATTCGTGTGTTGCCCCCAGCGGCCAAGAAGGAAACACTTACCGAGCGCGATTTGGTTGATCTGGAAGCCCAAATCATACCGGAAGAAAAAATCGTACCAAAGAAGGCACCCGCGCCAGTTGATGCAACGGAGGAAGAAGTCAAGCTCACGAAGCTCGTTCATGGTGTACAGCAGCTTGGGCTGCAAGAGCAACGCCAGCGTCAGCTGGAAGAACAGCGCAAACAAGCCGAAAGCATGGCCGAACTGGATGAGCCAGTTTGCGAAAAAATAATTTGCAAAAAATTCGTTCCAGCACTGACCGATGACGCCGTCGAGGAGTTCGAGCCAAAACGGGCAAACGATCTTATAAAAATGTTTGAAAGCAAGCAAACTCAGAATGAAACCCCTCCACGCAGCCCTAAATTTACTAAATCCAAAACCGAAAGCTCCCAAAAGACAGTTTTATCTGCTATTGAACTAGAGAAGACAATTCTCAGTCATTCGATTGTTACTCAATCCGATGAAAGTCGGCCCGATCAGCGCATAATTGAGCTGGAACAGCTAGAAACAGAAACTAGAGCAATCGGAAAAGTGTGTATTAAGACTCAAAAATCACAAGAACAAGAAAGCGAACAACCATCCGAATCAGAAATCGTGGCACAATATGAAGAAAAACTAAAACAAGGCGGTGTATCGAAGCTCAATAGAAATCTATTGCAAATGTTTGATACGAAAGAATCTTCGAAAACAAAAATAGAACGAATCATTATAACCGAAGAAATAACAGAAACAAGACAGGGAGACAAAACTGACGAAACGCACATCAGAAAGAAACGAAATGTGTTGATGTACTCACCAGTAGAAGAAGACATGCCGAAATCAGTTGCGGACATAAGGGCTAAATTTGACAGCAAAGAAACCACGCGAAAAACTAAAATACTTGTCACAAAACCTGACGCAAAAATTGTTGAAACAAAAGCCATTTCTCCGGTGGTCGAGGCCAAGCCTGTTGAGGTTGAGAAACCAGCTTCACCAGTGTCTGAAGCCAAACCAGAAGAGGATGAGCCAGCTGAAGAATCAGAAGAAGTTGTGACGGAAGTCACTGAAGTCACTGTAACCAAACTTGACGAAAAGATTGTTGAAGCAAAGGCCATTTCTCCGGTGGTCGAAGCCAAGCCTGTTGAGGTTGAGAAACCAGCTTCACCAGTGTCTGAAGCCAAGCCAGAAGAGGATGAGCCAGCTGAAGAATCAGAAGAAGTTGTGACTGAAGTCACTGAAGTCACTGTAACCAAACTTGACGAAAACATTGTTGAAGCAAAGGCCATTTCTACGGTGGTCGAGGCCAAGCCTGTTGAGGTTGAGAAACCAGCTTCACCAGTGTCTGAAGCCAAGCCAGAAGAGGATGAGCCAGCTGAAGAATCAGAAGAAGTTGTGACTGAAGTCACTGAAGTCACTGTAACCAAACTTGACGAAAAGATTGTTGAAGCAAAGGCCATTTCTCCGGTGGTCGAGGCCAAGCCAGTTGAGGTTGAGAAACCAGCTTCACCAGTGTCTGAAGCCAAGCCAGAAGAGGATGAGCCAGCTGAAGAATCAGAAGAAGTTGTGACTAACGTCACTGTAACCAAACTTGACGAAAAGATTGTTGAAGCAAAGGCCATTTCTCCGGTGGTCGAGGCCAAGCCTGTTGAGGTTGAGAAACCAGCTTCACCAGTGTCTGAAGCCAAACCAGAAGAGGATGAGCCAGCTGAAGAATCAGAAGAAGTTATGACTGAAGTCACTGAAGTCACTGTAACCAAACTTGACGAAAAGATTGTTGAAGCAAAGGCCATTTCTCCGGTGGTTGAGGCCAAGCCTGTTGAGGTTGAGAAACCAGCTTCACCAGTGTCTGAAGCCAAGCCAGAAGAGGATGAGCCAGCTGAAGAATCAGAAGAAGTTGTGACTGAAGTCACTGTAACCAAAATCGACGAAAAGATTGTTGAAGCAAAGGCCATTTCTCCGGTGGTCGAGGCCAAGCCTGTTGAGGTTGAGAAACCAGCTTCACCAGTGTCTGAAGCCAAGCCAGAAGAGGATGAGCCAGCTGAAGAATCAGAAGAAGTTGTGACTGAAGTCACTGAAGTCACTGTAACCAAACTTGACGAAAACATTGTTGAAGCAAAGGCCATTTCTACGGTGGTCGAGGCCAAGCCTGTTGAGGTTGAGAAACCAGCTTCACCAGTGTCTGAAGCCAAGCCAGAAGAGGATGAGCCAGCTGAAGAATCAGAAGAAGTTGTGACTGAAGTCACTGAAGTCACTGTAACCAAACTTGACGAAAAGATTGTTGAAGCAAAGGCCATTTCTCCGGTGGTCGAGGCCAAGCCAGTTGAGGTTGAGAAACCAGCTTCACCAGTGTCTGAAGCCAAGCCAGAAGAGGATGAGCCAGCTGAAGAATCAGAAGAAGTTGTGACTGAAGTCACTGAAGTCACTGTAACCAAACTTGACGAAAAGATTGTTGAAGCAAAGGCCATTTCTCCGGTGGTCGAGGCCAAGCCTGTCGAGGTTGAGAAACCAGCTTCTCCAGTGTCTGAAGCCAAGCCAGAAGAGGATAAGCCAGCTGAAGAATCAGAAGAAGTTGTGACTGAAGTCACTGAAGTCACTGTAACCAAACTTGACGAAAAGATTGTTGAAGCAAAGGCCATTTCTCCGGTGGTCGAGGCCAAGCCTGTTGAGGTTGAGAAACCAGCTTCACCAGTGTCTGAAGCCAAGCCAGAAGAGGATGAGCCAGCTGAAGAATCAGAAGAAGTTGTGACTGAAGTCACTGTAACCAAACTTGACGAAAAGATTGTTGAAGCAAAGGCCATTTCTCCGGTGGTCGAGGCCAAGCCTGTCGAGGTTGAGAAACCAGCTTCTCCAGTGTCTGAAGCCAAGCCAGAAGAGAATGAGCCAGCTGAAGAATCAGAAGAAGTTGTGACTGAAGTCACTGAAGTCACTGTAACCAAACTTGACGAAAAGATTGTTGAAGTAAAGGCCATTTCTCCGGTGGTCGAGGCCAAGCCTGTTGAGGTTGAGAAACCAGCTTCTCCAGTGTCTGAAGCCAAGCCAGAAGAGGATAAGCCAGCTGAAGAATCAGAAGAAGTTGTGACTGAAGTCACTGAAGTCACTGTAACCAAACTTGACGAAAAGATTGTTGAAGTAAAGGCCATTTCTCCGGTGGTCGAGGCCAAGCCTGTTGAGGTTGAGAAACCAGCTTCTCCAGTGTCTGAAGCCAAGCCAGAAGAGGATAAGCCAGCTGAAGAATCAGAAGAAGTTGTGACTGAAGTCACTGAAGTCACTGTAACCAAACTTGACGAAAAGATTGTTGAAGTAAAGGCCATTTCTCCGGTGGTCGAGGCCAAGCCTGTTGAGGTTGAGAAACCAGCTTCACCAGTGTCTGAAGCCAAGCCAGAAGAGGATAAGCCAGCTGAAGAATCAGAAGAAGTTGTGACTGAAGTCACTGAAGTCACTGTAACCAAACTTGACGAAAAGATTGTTGAAGCAAAGGCCATTTCTCCGGTGGTCGAGGCCAAGCCTGTTGAGGTTGAGAAACCAGCTTCACCAGTGTTTGAAGCCAAGCCAGAAGAGGATGAGCCAGCTGAAGAATCAGAAGAAGTTGTGACTGAAGTCACTGAAGTCACTGTAACCAAACTTGACGAAAAGATTGTTGAAGCAAAGGCCATTTCTCCGGTGGTCGAGGCCAAGCCTGTTGAGGTTGAGAAACCAGCTTCACCAGTGTCTGAAGCCAAGCCAGAAGAGGATGAGCCAGCTGAAGAATCAGAAGAAGTTGTGACTGAAGTCACTGAAGTCACTGTAACCAAACTTGACGAAAAGATTGTTGAAGCAAAGGCCATTTCTCCGGTGGTCGAGGCCAAGCCTGTTGAGGTTGAGAAACCAGCTTCACCAGTGTCTGAAGCCAAGCCAGAAGAGGATGAGCCAGCTGAAGAATCAGAAGAAGTTGTGACTGAAGTCACTGTAACCAAACTCGACGAAAAGATTGTTGAAGCAAAGGCCATTTCTCCGGTGGTCGAGGCCAAGCCTGTTGAGGATGAGAAACCAGCTTCACCAGTGTCTGAAGCCAAGCCAGAAGAGGATGAGCCAGCTGAAGAATCAGAAGAAGTTGTGACTGAAGTCACTGTAACCAAACTCGACGAAAAGATTGTTGAAGCAAAGGCCATTTCTCCGGTGGTCGAGGCCAAGCCTGTTGAGGTTGAGAAACCAGCTTCACCAGTGTCTGAAGCCAAGCCAGAAGAGGATAAGCCAGCTGAAGAATCAGAAGAAGTTGTGACTGAAGTCACTGTAACCAAACTCGACGAAAAGATTGTTGAAGCAAAGGACATTTCTCCGGTGATCGAGGCCAAGCCTGTTGAGGTTGAGAAACCAGCTTCACCAGTGTCTGAAGCCAAGCCAGAAGAGGATAAGCCAGCTGAAGAATCAGAAGAAGTTGTGACTGAAGTCACTGAAGTCACTGTAACCAAAATCGCTGAAAAGATTGTTGAAGCAAAGGCCATTTCTCCGGTGGTCGAGGCCAAGCCTGTTGAGGTTGAGAAACCAGCTTCACCAGTGTCTGAAGCCAAACCAGAAGAGGATGAGCCAGCTGAAGAATCAGAAGAAGTTGTGATTGAAGTCACTGTAACCAAACTTGACGAAAAGATTGTTGAAGCAAAGGCCATTTCTCCGGTGGTCGAGGCCAAGCCTGTTGAGGTTGAGAAACCAGCTTCACCAGTGTCTGAAGCCAAGCCAGAAGAGGATGAGCCAGCTGAAGAATCAGAAGAAGTTGTGACTGAAGTCACTGAAATCACTGTAACCAAACTTGACGAAAAGATTGTTGAAGCAAAGGCCATTTCTCCGGTGGTCGAGGCCAAGCCTGTTGAGGTTGAGAAACCAGCTTCACCAGTGTCTGAAGCCAAGCCAGAAGAGGATGAGCCAGCTGAAGAATCAGAAGAAGTTGTGACTGAAGTCACTGTAACCAAACTTGACGAAAACATTGTTGAAGCAAAGGCCATTTCTCCGGTGGTCGAGGCCAAGCCTGTTGAGGTTGAGAAACCAGCTTCACCAGTGTCTGAAGCCAAGCCAGAAGAGGATGAGCCAGCTGAAGAATCAGAAGAAGTTGTGACTGAAGTCACTGAAGTCACTGTAACCAAACTTGACGAAAAAATTGTTGAAGCAAAGGCCATTTCTCCGGTGGTCGAGGCCAAGCCTGTTGAGGTTGAGAAACCAGCTTCACCAGTGTCTGAAGCCAAGCCAGAAGAGGATGAGCCAGCTGAAGAATCAGAAGAAGTTGTGACTGAAGTCACTGTAACCAAACTTGACGAAAAGATTGTTGAAGCAAAGGCCATTTCTCCGGTGGTCGAGGCCAAGCCTGTTGAGGTTGAGAAACCAGCTTCACCAGTGTCTGAAGCCAAGCCAGAAGAGGATGAGCCAGCTGAAGAATCAGAAGAAGTTGTGACTGAAGTCACTGAAGTCACTGTAACCAAACTTGACGAAAAGATTGTTGAAGCAAAGGCCATTTCTCCGGTGGTCGAGGCCAAGCCTGTTGAGGTTGAGAAACCAGCTTCACCAGTGTCTGAAGCCAAGCCAGAAGAGGATGAGCCAGCTGAAGAATCAGAAGAAGTTGTGACTGAAGTCACTGTAACCAAGCTCGACGAAAAGATTGTTGAAGCAAAGGCCATTTCTCCGGTGGTCGAGGCCAAGCCTGTTGAGGTTGAGAAACCAGCTTCACCAGTGTCTGAAGCCAAGCCAGAAGAGGATGAGCCAGCTGAAGAATCAGAAGAAGTTGTGACTGAAGTCACTGTAACCAAACTTGACGAAAAAATTGTTGAAGTAAAGGCCATTTCTCCGGTGGTCGAGGCCAAGCCTGTTGAGGTTGAGAAACCAGCTTCACCAGTGTCTGAAGCCAAGCCAGAAGAGGATAAGCCAGCTGAAGAATCAGAAGAAGTTGTGACTGAAGTCACTGAAGTCACTGTAACCAAACTTGACGAAAAGATTGTTGAAGCAAAGGCCATTTCTCCGGTGGTCGAGGCCAAGCCTGTTGAGGTTGAGAAACCAGCTTCACCAGTGTCTGAAGCCAAGCCAGAAGAGGATGAGCCAGCTGAAGAATCAGAAGAAGTTGTGACTGAAGTCACTGTAACCAAACTTGACGAAAAGATTGTTGAAGTAAAGGCCATTTCTCCGGTGGTCGAGGCCAAGCCTGTTGAGGTTGAGAAACCAGCTTCACCAGTGTCTGAAGCCAAGCCAGAAGAGGATGAGCCAGCTGAAGAATCAGAAGAAGTTGTGACTGAAGTCACTGTAACCAAACTTGACGAAAAGATTGTTGAAGCAAAGGCCATTTCTCCGGTGGTCGAGGCCAAGCCTGTTGAGGTTGAGAAACCAGCTTCACCAGTGTCTGAAGCCAAGCCAGAAGAGGATGAGCCAGCTGAAGAATCAGAAGAAGTTGTGACTGAAGTCACTGTAACCAAACTTGACGAAAAGATTGTTGAAGCAAAGGCCATTTCTCCGGTGGTCGAGGCCAAGCCTGTTGAGGTTGAGAAACCAGCTTCACCAGTGTCTGAAGCCAAGCCAGAAGAGGATGAGCCAGCTGAAGAATCAGAAGAAGTTGTGACTGAAGTCACTGTAACCAAACTTGACGAAAAGATTGTTGAAGCAAAGGCCATTTCTCCGGTGGTCGAGGCCAAGCCTGTTGAGGTTGAGAAACCAGCTTCACCAGTGTCTGAAGCCAAGCCAGAAGAGGATGAGCCAGCTGAAGAATCAGAAGAAGTTGTGACTGAAGTCACTGAAGTCACTGTAACCAAACTTGACGAAAAGATTGTTGAAGCAAAGGCCATTTCTCCGGTGGTCGAGGCCAAGCCTGTTGAGGTTGAGAAACCAGCTTCACCAGTGTCTGAAGCCAAGCCAGAAGAGGATGAGCCAGCTGAAGAATCAGAAGAAGTTGTGACTGAAGTCACTGTAACCAAACTCGACGAAAAGATTGTTGAAGCAAAGGCCATTTCTCCGGTGGTCGAGGCCAAGCCTGTTGAGGTTGAGAAACCAGCTTCACCAGTGTCTGAAGCCAAGCCAGAAGAGGATGAGCCAGCTGAAGAATCAGAAGAAGTTGTGGCTGAAGTCACTGAAATCACTGTAACCAAAATCGACGAAAAGATTGTTGAATCAAAGGCCATTTCTCCGGTGGTCGAAGCCAAGCCTGTTGAGGTTGAGAAACCAGCTTCACCAGTGTCTGAAGCCAAGCCAGAAGAGGATGAGCCAGCTGAAGAATCAGAAGAAGTTGTGACTGAAGTCACTGTAACCAAACTTGACGAAAAGATTGTTGAAGCAAAGGCCATTTCTCCGGTGGTCGAGGCCAAGCCTGTTGAGGTTGAGAAACCAGCTTCACCAGTGTCTGAAGCCAAGCCAGAAGAGGATGAGCCAGCTGAAGAATCAGAAGAAGTTGTGACTGAAGTCACTGAGGTCACTGTAACCAAACTTGACGAAAAGATTGTTGAAGCAAAGGCCATTTCTCCGGTGGTCGAGGCCAAGCCTGTTGAGGTTGCGAAACCAGCTTCACCAGTGTCTGAAGCCAAGCCAGAAGAGGATAAGCCAGCTGAAGAATCAGAAGAAGTTGTGACTGAAGTCACTGAAGTCACTGTAACCAAACTCGACGAAATGATTGTTGAAGCAAAGGCCATTTCTCCGGTGGTCGAGGCCAAGCCTGTTGAGGTTGAGAAACCAGCTTCACCAGTGTCTGAAGCCAAGCCAGAAGAGGATGAGCCAGCTGAAGAATCAGAAGAAGTTGTGACTGAAGTCACTGAAGTCACTGTAACCAAACTCGACGAAAAGATTGTTGAAGCAAAGGCCATTTCTCCGGTGGTCGAGGCCAAGCCTGTTGAGGTTGAGAAACCAGCTTCACCAGTGTCTGAAGCCAAGCCAGAAGAGGATGAGCCAGCTGAAGAATCAGAAGAAGTTGTGACTGAAGTCACTGTAACCAAACTTGACGAAAAGATTGTTGAAGCAAAGGCCATTTCTCCGGTGGTCGAGGCCAAGCCTGTTGAGGTTGAGAAACCAGCTTCACCAGTGTCTGAAGCCAAGCCAGAAGAGGATGAGCCAGCTGAAGAATCAGAAGAAGTTGTGACTGAAGTCACTGAAGTCACTGTAACCAAACTCGACGAAAAGATTGTTGAAGCAAAGGCCATTTCTCCGGTGGTCGAGGCCAAGCCTGTTGAGGTTGAGAAACCAGCTTCACCAGTGTCTGAAGCCAAGCCAGAAGAGGATGAGCCAGCTGAAGAATCAGAAGAAGTTGTGACTGAAGTCACTGTAACCAAACTTGACGAAAAGATTGTTGAAGCAAAGGCCATTTCTCCGGTGGTCGAGGCCAAGCCTGTTGAGGTTGAGAAACCAGCTTCACCAGTGTCTGAAGCCAAGCCAGAAGAGGATGAGCCAGCTGAAGAATCAGAAGAAGTTGTGACTGAAGTCACTGAAGTCACTGTAACCAAGCTCGACGAAAAGATTGTTGAAGCAAAGGCCATTTCTCCGGTGGTCGAGGCCAAGCCTGTTGAGGTTAAGAAACCAGCTTCACCAGTGTCTGAAGCCAAGCCAGAAGAGGATAAGCCAGCTGAAGAATCAGAAGAAGTTGTGACTGAAGTCACTGTAACCAAACTTGACGAAAAGATTGTTGAAGCAAAGGCCATTTCTCCGGTGGTCGAGGCCAAGCCTGTTGAGGTTGAGAAACCAGCTTCACCAGTGTCTGAAGCCAAGCCAGAAGAGGATGAGCCAGCTGAAGAATCAGAAGAAGTTGTGACTGAAGTCACTGAAGTCACTGTAACCAAACTTGACGAAAAGATTGTTGAAGCAAAGGCCATTTCTCCGGTGGTCGAGGCCAAGCCTGTTGAGGTTGAGAAACCAGCTTCACCAGTGTCTGAAGCCAAGCCAGAAGAGGATGAGCCAGCTGAAGAATCAGAAGAAGTTGTGACTGAAGTCACTGAAGTCACTGTAACCAAACTTGACGAAAAGATTGTTGAAGCAAAGGCCATTTCTCCGGTGGTCGAGGCCAAGCCTGTTGAGGTTGAGAAACCAGCTTCACCAGTGTCTGAAGCCAAGCCAGAAGAGGATGAGCCAGCTGAAGAATCAGAAGAAGTTGTGACTGAAGTCACTGAAGTCACTGTAACCAAACTTGACGAAAAGATTGTTGAAGCAAAGGCCATTTCTCCGGTGGTCGAGGCCAAGCCTGTTGAGGTTGAGAAACCAGCTTCACCAGTGTCTGAAGCCAAGCCAGAAGAGGATGAGCCAGCTGAAGAATCAGAAGAAGTTGTGACTGAAGTCACTGAAGTCACTGTAACCAAACTTGACGAAAAGATTGTTGAAGCAAAGGCCATTTCTCCGGTGGTCGAGGCCAAGCCTGTTGAGGTTGAGAAACCAGCTTCACCAGTGTCTGAAGCCAAGCCAGAAGAGGATGAGCCAGCTGAAGAATCAGAAGAAGTTGTGACTGAAGTCACTGTAACCAAACTTGACGAAAAGATTGTTGAAGCAAAGGCCATTTCTCCGGTGGTCGAGGCCAAGCCTGTTGAGGTTGAGAAACCAGCTTCACCAGTGTCTGAAGCCAAGCCAGAAGAGGATGAGCCAGCTGAAGAATCAGAAGAAGTTGTGACTGAAGTCACTGAAGTCACTGTAACCAAACTTGACGAAAAGATTGTTGAAGCAAAGGCCATTTCTCCGGTGGTCGAGGCCAAGCCTGTTGAGGTTGAGAAACCAGCTTCACCAGTGTCTGAAGCCAAGCCAGAAGAGGATGAGCCAGCTGAAGAATCAGAAGAAGTTGTGACTGAAGTCACTGAAGTCACTGTAACCAAACTTGACGAAAAGATTGTTGAAGCAAAGGCCATTTCTCCGGTGGTCGAGGCCAAGCCTGTTGAGGTTGAGAAACCAGCTTCACCAGTGTCTGAAGCCAAGCCAGAAGAGGATGAGCCAGCTGAAGAATCAGAAGAAGTTGTGACTGAAGTCACTGAAGTCACTGTAACCAAACTTGACGAAAAGATTGTTGAAGCAAAGGCCATTTCTCCGGTGGTCGAGGCCAAGCCTGTTGAGGTTGAGAAACCAGCTTCACCAGTGTCTGAAGCCAAGCCAGAAGAGGATGAGCCAGCTGAAGAATCAGAAGAAGTTGTGACTGAAGTCACTGTAACCAAACTCGACGAAAAGATTGTTGAAGCAAAGGCCATTTCTCCGGTGGTCGAGGCCAAGCCTGTTGAGGTTGAGAAACCAGCTTCACCAGTGTCTGAAGCCAAGCCAGAAGAGGATGAGCCAGCTGAAGAATCAGAAGAAGTTGTGACTGAAGTCACTGAAGTCACTGTAACCAAACTTGACGAAAAGATTGTTGAAGCAAAGGCCATTTCTCCGGTGGTCGAGGCCAAGCCTGTTGAGGTTGAGAAACCAGCTTCACCAGTGTCTGAAGCCAAGCCAGAAGAGGATGAGCCAGCTGAAGAATCAGAAGAAGTTGTGACTGAAGTCACTGAAGTCACTGTAACCAAACTCGACGAAAAGATTGTTGAAGCAAAGGCCATTTCTCCGGTGGTCGAGGCCAAGCCTGTTGAGGTTGAGAAACCAGCTTCACCAGTGTCTGAAGCCAAGCCAGAAGAGGATGAGCCAGCTGAAGAATCAGAAGAAGTTGTGACTGAAGTCACTGAAGTCACTGTAACCAAACTTGACGAAAAGATTGTTGAAGCAAAGGCCATTTCTCCGGTGGTCGAGGCCAAGCCTGTTGAGGTTGAGAAACCAGCTTCACCAGTGTCTGAAGCCAAGCCAGAAGAGGATGAGCCAGCTGAAGAATCAGAAGAAGTTGTGACTGAAGTCACTGAAGTCACTGTAACCAAACTTGACGAAAAGATTGTTGAAGCAAAGGCCATTTCTCCGGTGGTCGAGGCCAAGCCTGTTGAGGTTGAGAAACCAGCTTCACCAGTGTCTGAAGCCAAGCCAGAAGAGGATGAGCCAGCTGAAGAATCAGAAGAAGTTGTGACTGAAGTCACTGAAGTCACTGTAACCAAACTTGACGAAAAGATTGTTGAAGCAAAGGCCATTTCTCCGGTGGTCGAGGCCAAGCCTGTTGAGGTTGAGAAACCAGCTTCACCAGTGTCTGAAGCCAAGCCAGAAGAGGATGAGCCAGCTGAAGAATCAGAAGAAGTTGTGACTGAAGTCACTGTAACCAAACTTGACGAAAAGATTGTTGAAGCAAAGGCCATTTCTCCGGTGGTCGAGGCCAAGCCTGTTGAGGTTGAGAAACCAGCTTCACCAGTGTCTGAAGCCAAGCCAGAAGAGGATGAGCCAGCTGAAGAATCAGAAGAAGTTGTGACTGAAGTCACTGAAGTCACTGTAACCAAACTTGACGAAAAGATTGTTGAAGCAAAGGCCATTTCTCCGGTGGTCGAGGCCAAGCCTGTTGAGGTTGAGAAACCAGCTTCACCAGTGTCTGAAGCCAAGCCAGAAGAGGATGAGCCAGCTGAAGAATCAGAAGAAGTTGTGACTGAAGTCACTGAAGTCACTGTAACCAAACTTGACGAAAAGATTGTTGAAGCAAAGGCCATTTCTCCGGTGGTCGAGGCCAAGCCTGTTGAGGTTGAGAAACCAGCTTCACCAGTGTCTGAAGCCAAGCCAGAAGAGGATGAGCCAGCTGAAGAATCAGAAGAAGTTGTGACTGAAGTCACTGAAGTCACTGTAACCAAACTCGACGAAAAGATTGTTGAAGCAAAGGCCATTTCTCCGGTGGTCGAGGCCAAGCCTGTTGAGGTTGAGAAACCAGCTTCACCAGTGTCTGAAGCCAAGCCAGAAGAGGATGAGCCAGCTGAAGAATCAGAAGAAGTTGTGACTGAAGTCACTGAAGTCACTGTAACCAAACTTGACGAAAAGATTGTTGAAGCAAAGGCCATTTCTCCGGTGGTCGAGGCCAAGCCTGTTGAGGTTGAGAAACCAGCTTCACCAGTGTCTGAAGCCAAGCCAGAAGAGGATGAGCCAGCTGAAGAATCAGAAGAAGTTGTGACTGAAGTCACTGTAACCAAACTTGACGAAAAGATTGTTGAAGCAAAGGCCATTTCTCCGGTGGTCGAGGCCAAGCCTGTTGAGGTTGAGAAACCAGCTTCACCAGTGTCTGAAGCCAAGCCAGAAGAGGATGAGCCAGCTGAAGAATCAGAAGAAGTTGTGACTGAAGTCACTGAAGTCACTGTAACCAAACTCGACGAAAAGATTGTTGAAGCAAAGGCCATTTCTCCGGTGGTCGAGGCCAAGCCTGTTGAGGTTGAGAAACCAGCTTCACCAGTGTCTGAAGCCAAGCCAGAAGAGGATGAGCCAGCTGAAGAATCAGAAGAAGTTGTGACTGAAGTCACTGTAACCAAACTCGACGAAAAGATTGTTGAAGCAAAGGCCATTTCTCCGGTGGTCGAGGCCAAGCCTGTTGAGGTTGAGAAACCAGCTTCACCAGTGTCTGAAGCCAAGCCAGAAGAGGATGAGCCAGCTGAAGAATCAGAAGAAGTTGTGACTGAAGTCACTGTAACCAAACTCGACGAAAAGATTGTTGAAGCAAAGGCCATTTCTCCGGTGGTCGAGGCCAAGCCTGTTGAGGTTGAGAAACCAGCTTCACCAGTGTCTGAAGCCAAGCCAGAAGAGGATGAGCCAGCTGAAGAATCAGAAGAAGTTGTGACTGAAGTCACTGTAACCAAACTCGACGAAAAGATTGTTGAAGCAAAGGCCATTTCTCCGGTGGTCGAGGCCAAGCCTGTTGAGGTTGAGAAACCAGCTTCACCAGTGTCTGAAGCCAAGCCAGAAGAGGATAAGCCAGCTGAAGAATCAGAAGAAGTTGTGACTGAAGTCACTGAAGTCACTGTAACCAAAATCGACGAAAAGATTGTTGAAGCAAAGGCCATTTCTCCGGTGGTCGAGGCCAAGCCTGTTGAGGTTGAGAAACCAGCTTCACCAGTGTCTGAAGCCAAGCCAGAAGAGGATGAGCCAGCTGAAGAATCAGAAGAAGTTGTGACTGAAGTCACTGTAACCAAACTTGACGAAAAGATTGTTGAAGCAAAGGCCATTTCTCCGGTGGTCGAGGCCAAGCCTGTTGAGGTTGAGAAACCAGCTTCACCAGTGTCTGAAGCCAAGCCAGAAGAGGATGAGCCAGCTGAAGAATCAGAAGAAGTTGTGACTGAAGTCACTGAAGTCACTGTAACCAAACTTGACGAAAAGATTGTTGAAGCAAAGGCCATTTCTCCGGTGGTCGAGGCCAAGCCTGTTGAGGTTGAGAAACCAGCTTCACCAGTGTCTGAAGCCAAGCCAGAAGAGGATGAGCCAGCTGAAGAATCAGAAGAAGTTGTGACTGAAGTCACTGAAGTCACTGTAACCAAACTTGACGAAAAGATTGTTGAAGCAAAGGCCATTTCTCCGGTGGTCGAGGCCAAGCCTGTTGAGGTTGAGAAACCAGCTTCACCAGTGTCTGAAGCCAAGCCAGAAGAGGATGAGCCAGCTGAAGAATCAGAAGAAGTTGTGACTGAAGTCACTGAAGTCACTGTAACCAAACTTGACGAAAAGATTGTTGAAGCAAAGGCCATTTCTCCGGTGGTCGAGGCCAAGCCTGTTGAGGTTGAGAAACCAGCTTCACCAGTGTCTGAAGCCAAGCCAGAAGAGGATGAGCCAGCTGAAGAATCAGAAGAAGTTGTGACTGAAGTCACTGTAACCAAACTTGACGAAAAGATTGTTGAAGCAAAGGCCATTTCTCCGGTGGTCGAGGCCAAGCCTGTTGAGGTTGAGAAACCAGCTTCACCAGTGTCTGAAGCCAAGCCAGAAGAGGATGAGCCAGCTGAAGAATCAGAAGAAGTTGTGACTGAAGTCACTGAAGTCACTGTAACCAAACTTGACGAAAAGATTGTTGAAGCAAAGGCCATTTCTCCGGTGGTCGAGGCCAAGCCTGTTGAGGTTGAGAAACCAGCTTCACCAGTGTCTGAAGCCAAGCCAGAAGAGGATGAGCCAGCTGAAGAATCAGAAGAAGTTGTGACTGAAGTCACTGTAACCAAACTTGACGAAAAGATTGTTGAAGCAAAGGCCATTTCTCCGGTGGTCGAGGCCAAGCCTGTTGAGGTTGAGAAACCAGCTTCACCAGTGTCTGAAGCCAAGCCAGAAGAGGATGAGCCAGCTGAAGAATCAGAAGAAGTTGTGACTGAAGTCACTGTAACCAAACTTGACGAAAAGATTGTTGAAGCAAAGGCCATTTCTCCGGTGGTCGAGGCCAAGCCTGTTGAGGTTGAGAAACCAGCTTCACCAGTGTCTGAAGCCAAGCCAGAAGAGGATGAGCCAGCTGAAGAATCAGAAGAAGTTGTGACTGAAGTCACTGAAGTCACTGTAACCAAACTTGACGAAAAGATTGTTGAAGCAAAGGCCATTTCTCCGGTGGTCGAGGCCAAGCCTGTTGAGGTTGAGAAACCAGCTTCACCAGTGTCTGAAGCCAAGCCAGAAGAGGATGAGCCAGCTGAAGAATCAGAAGAAGTTGTGACTGAAGTCACTGTAACCAAACTTGACGAAAAGATTGTTGAAGCAAAGGCCATTTCTCCGGTGGTCGAGGCCAAGCCTGTTGAGGTTGAGAAACCAGCTTCACCAGTGTCTGAAGCCAAGCCAGAAGAGGATGAGCCAGCTGAAGAATCAGAAGAAGTTGTGACTGAAGTCACTGAAGTCACTGTAACCAAACTTGACGAAAAGATTGTTGAAGCAAAGGCCATTTCTCCGGTGGTCGAGGCCAAGCCTGTTGAGGTTGAGAAACCAGCTTCACCAGTGTCTGAAGCCAAGCCAGAAGAGGATGAGCCAGCTGAAGAATCAGAAGAAGTTGTGACTGAAGTCACTGTAACCAAACTTGACGAAAAGATTGTTGAAGCAAAGGCCATTTCTCCGGTGGTCGAGGCCAAGCCTGTTGAGGTTGAGAAACCAGCTTCACCAGTGTCTGAAGCCAAGCCAGAAGAGGATGAGCCAGCTGAAGAATCAGAAGAAGTTGTGACTGAAGTCACTGTAACCAAACTTGACGAAAAGATTGTTGAAGCAAAGGCCATTTCTCCGGTGGTCGAGGCCAAGCCTGTTGAGGTTGAGAAACCAGCTTCACCAGTGTCTGAAGCCAAGCCAGAAGAGGATGAGCCAGCTGAAGAATCAGAAGAAGTTGTGACTGAAGTCACTGAAGTCACTGTAACCAAACTTGACGAAAAGATTGTTGAAGCAAAGGCCATTTCTCCGGTGGTCGAGGCCAAGCCTGTTGAGGTTGAGAAACCAGCTTCACCAGTGTCTGAAGCCAAGCCAGAAGAGGATGAGCCAGCTGAAGAATCAGAAGAAGTTGTGACTGAAGTCACTGTAACCAAACTTGACGAAAAGATTGTTGAAGCAAAGGCCATTTCTCCGGTGGTCGAGGCCAAGCCTGTTGAGGTTGAGAAACCAGCTTCACCAGTGTCTGAAGCCAAGCCAGAAGAGGATGAGCCAGCTGAAGAATCAGAAGAAGTTGTGGCTGAAGTCACTGAAGTCACTGTAACCAAAATCGACGAAAAGATTGTTGAAGCAAAGGCCATTTCTCCGGTGGTCGAGGCCAAGCCTGTTGAGGTTGAGAAACCAGCTTCACCAGTGTCTGAAGCCAAGCCAGAAGAGGATGAGCCAGCTGAAGAATCAGAAGAAGTTGTGACTGAAGTCACTGTAACCAAACTTGACGAAAAGATTGTTGAAGCAAAGGCCATTTCTCCGGTGGTCGAGGCCAAGCCTGTTGAGGTTGAGAAACCAGCTTCACCAGTGTCTGAAGCCAAGCCAGAAGAGGATGAGCCAGCTGAAGAATCAGAAGAAGTTGTGACTGAAGTCACTGAAGTCACTGTAACCAAACTTGACGAAAAGATTGTTGAAGCAAAGGCCATTTCTCCGGTGGTCGAGGCCAAGCCTGTTGAGGTTGAGAAACCAGCTTCACCAGTGTCTGAAGCCAAGCCAGAAGAGGATGAGCCAGCTGAAGAATCAGAAGAAGTTGTGACTGAAGTCACTGAAGTCACTGTAACCAAACTTGACGAAAAGATTGTTGAAGCAAAGGCCATTTCTCCGGTGGTCGAGGCCAAGCCTGTTGAGGTTGAGAAACCAGCTTCACCAGTGTCTGAAGCCAAGCCAGAAGAGGATGAGCCAGCTGAAGAATCAGAAGAAGTTGTGACTGAAGTCACTGAAGTCACTGTAACCAAACTTGACGAAAAGATTGTTGAAGCAAAGGCCATTTCTCCGGTGGTCGAGGCCAAGCCTGTTGAGGTTGAGAAACCAGCTTCACCAGTGTCTGAAGCCAAGCCAGAAGAGGATGAGCCAGCTGAAGAATCAGAAGAAGTTGTGACTGAAGTCACTGTAACCAAACTTGACGAAAAGATTGTTGAAGCAAAGGCCATTTCTCCGGTGGTCGAGGCCAAGCCTGTTGAGGTTGAGAAACCAGCTTCACCAGTGTCTGAAGCCAAGCCAGAAGAGGATGAGCCAGCTGAAGAATCAGAAGAAGTTGTGACTGAAGTCACTGAAGTCACTGTAACCAAACTCGACGAAAAGATTGTTGAAGCAAAGGCCATTTCTCCGGTGGTCGAGGCCAAGCCTGTTGAGGTTAAGAAACCAGCTTCACCAGTGTCTGAAGCCAAGCCAGAAGAGGATAAGCCAGCTGAAGAATCAGAAGAAGTTGTGACTGAAGTCACTGTAACCAAACTTGACGAAAAGATTGTTGAAGCAAAGGCCATTTCTCCGGTGGTCGAGGCCAAGCCTGTTGGGGTTGAGAAACCAGCTTCACCAGTGTTTGAAGCCAAGCCAGAAGAGGATGAGCCAGCTGAAGAATCAGAAGAAGTTGTGACTGAAGTCACTGAAGTCACTGAAGTCACTGTAACCAAGCTCGACGAAAAGATTGTTGAAGCAAAGGCCATTTCTCCGGTGGTCGAGGCCAAGCCTGTTGAGGTTGAGAAACCAGCTTCACCAGTGTCTGAAGCCAAGCCAGAAGAGGATGAGCCAGCTGAAGAATCAGAAGAAGTTGTGACTGAAGTCACTGTAACCAAACTTGACGAAAAGATTGTTGAAGCAAAGGCCATTTCTCCGGTGGTCGAGGCCAAGCCTGTTGAGGTTGAGAAACCAGCTTCACCAGTGTCTGAAGCCAAGCCAGAAGAGGATGAGCCAGCTGAAGAATCAGAAGAAGTTGTGACTGAAGTCACTGAAGTCACTGTAACCAAACTTGACGAAAAGATTGTTGAAGCAAAGGCCATTTCTCCGGTGGTCGAGGCCAAGCCTGTTGAGGTTGAGAAACCAGCTTCACCAGTGTCTGAAGCCAAGCCAGAAGAGGATGAGCCAGCTGAAGAATCAGAAGAAGTTGTGACTGAAGTCACTGAAGTCACTGTAACCAAACTCGACGAAAAGATTGTTGAAGCAAAGGCCATTTCTCCGGTGGTCGAGGCCAAGCCTGTTGAGGTTGAGAAACCAGCTTCACCAGTGTCTGAAGCCAAGCCAGAAGAGGATGAGCCAGCTGAAGAATCAGAAGAAGTTGTGACTGAAGTCACTGTAACCAAACTTGACGAAAAGATTGTTGAAGCAAAGGCCATTTCTCCGGTGGTCGAGGCCAAGCCTGTTGAGGTTGAGAAACCAGCTTCACCAGTGTCTGAAGCCAAGCCAGAAGAGGATGAGCCAGCTGAAGAATCAGAAGAAGTTGTGACTGAAGTCACTGAAGTCACTGTAACCAAACTTGACGAAAAGATTGTTGAAGCAAAGGCCATTTCTCCGGTGGTCGAGGCCAAGTCTGTTGAGGTTGAGAAACCAGCTTCACCAGTGTCTGAAGCCAAGCCAGCTGAAGAATCAGAAGAAGTTGTGACTGAAGTCACTGAAATCACTGTAACCAAAATCGACGAAAAGATTGTTGAAGCAAAGGCCATTTCTCCGGTGGTCGAGGCCAAGCCTGTTGAGGTTGAGAAACCAGCTTCACCAGTGTCTGAAGCCAAGCCAGAAGAGGATGAGCCAGCTGAAGAATCAGAAGAAGTTGTGACTGAAGTCACTGAAGTCACTGTAACCAAACTTGACGAAAAGATTGTTGAAGCAAAGGCCATTTCTCCGGTGGTCGAGGCCAAGCCTGTTGAGGTTGAGAAACCAGCTTCACCAGTGTCTGAAGCCAAGCCAGAAGAGGAAGCCAGCTGAAGAATCAGAAGAAGTTGTGACTGAAGTCACTGAAGTCACTGTAACCAAACTTGACGAAAAGATTGTTGAAGCAAAGGCCATTTCTCCGGTGGTCGAGGCCAAGCCTGTTGAGGTTGAGAAACCAGCTTCACCAGTGTCTGAAGCCAAGCCAGAAGAGGATGAGCCAGCTGAAGAATCAGAAGAAGTTGTGACTGAAGTCACTGAAGTCACTGTAACCAAACTTGACGAAAAGATTGTTGAAGCAAAGGCCATTTCTCCGGTGGTCGAGGCCAAGCCTGTTGAGGTTGAGAAACCAGCTTCACCAGTGTCTGAAGCCAAGCCAGAAGAGGATGAGCCAGCTGAAGAATCAGAAGAAGTTGTGACTGAAGTCACTGTAACCAAACTTGACGAAAAGATTGTTGAAGCAAAGGCCATTTCTCCGGTGGTCGAGGCCAAGCCTGTTGAGGTTGAGAAACCAGCTTCACCAGTGTCTGAAGCCAAGCCAGAAGAGGATGAGCCAGCTGAAGAATCAGAAGAAGTTGTGACTGAAGTCACTGTAACCAAACTTGACGAAAAGATTGTTGAAGCAAAGGCCATTTCTCCGGTGGTCGAGGCCAAGCCTGTTGAGGTTGAGAAACCAGCTTCACCAGTGTCTGAAGCCAAGCCAGAAGAGGATGAGCCAGCTGAAGAATCAGAAGAAGTTGTGACTGAAGTCACTGAAGTCACTGTAACCAAACTCGACGAAAAGATTGTTGAAGCAAAGGCCATTTCTCCGGTGGTCGAGGCCAAGCCTGTTGAGGTTGAGAAACCAGCTTCACCAGTGTCTGAAGCCAAGCCAGAAGAGGATGAGCCAGCTGAAGAATCAGAAGAAGTTGTGACTGAAGTCACTGAAGTCACTGTAACCAAACTTGACGAAAAGATTGTTGAAGCAAAGGCCATTTCTCCGGTGGTCGAGGCCAAGCCTGTTGAGGTTGAGAAACCAGCTTCACCAGTGTCTGAAGCCAAGCCAGAAGAGGATGAGCCAGCTGAAGAATCAGAAGAAGTTGTGACTGAAGTCACTGAAGTCACTGTAACCAAACTTGACGAAAAGATTGTTGAAGCAAAGGCCATTTCTCCGGTGGTCGAGGCCAAGCCTGTTGAGGTTGAGAAACCAGCTTCACCAGTGTCTGAAGCCAAGCCAGAAGAGGATGAGCCAGCTGAAGAATCAGAAGAAGTTGTGACTGAAGTCACTGTAACCAAACTTGACGAAAAGATTGTTGAAGCAAAGGCCATTTCTCCGGTGGTCGAGGCCAAGCCTGTTGAGGTTGAGAAACCAGCTTCACCAGTGTCTGAAGCCAAGCCAGAAGAGGATGAGCCAGCTGAAGAATCAGAAGAAGTTGTGACTGAAGTCACTGAAGTCACTGTAACCAAACTTGACGAAAAGATTGTTGAAGCAAAGGCCATTTCTCCGGTGGTCGAGGCCAAGCCTGTTGAGGTTGAGAAACCAGCTTCACCAGTGTCTGAAGCCAAGCCAGAAGAGGATGAGCCAGCTGAAGAATCAGAAGAAGTTGTGACTGAAGTCACTGTAACCAAACTTGACGAAAAGATTGTTGAAGCAAAGGCCATTTCTCCGGTGGTCGAGGCCAAGCCTGTTGAGGTTGAGAAACCAGCTTCACCAGTGTCTGAAGCCAAGCCAGAAGAGGATGAGCCAGCTGAAGAATCAGAAGAAGTTGTGACTGAAGTCACTGAAGTCACTGTAACCAAACTTGACGAAAAGATTGTTGAAGCAAAGGCCATTTCTCCGGTGGTCGAGGCCAAGCCTGTTGAGGTTGAGAAACCAGCTTCACCAGTGTCTGAAGCCAAGCCAGAAGAGGATGAGCCAGCTGAAGAATCAGAAGAAGTTGTGACTGAAGTCACTGAAGTCACTGTAACCAAACTTGACGAAAAGATTGTTGAAGCAAAGGCCATTTCTCGGTGGTCGAGGCCAAGCCTGTTGAGGTTGAGAAACCAGCTTCACCAGTGTCTGAAGCCAAGCCAGAAGAGGATGAGCCAGCTGAAGAATCAGAAGAAGTTGTGACTGAAGTCACTGAAGTCACTGTAACCAAACTTGACGAAAAGATTGTTGAAGCAAAGGCCATTTCTCCGGTGGTCGAGGCCAAGCCTGTTGAGGTTGAGAAACCAGCTTCACCAGTGTCTGAAGCCAAGCCAGAAGAGGATGAGCCAGCTGAAGAATCAGAAGAAGTTGTGACTGAAGTCACTGAAGTCACTGTAACCAAACTTGACGAAAAGATTGTTGAAGCAAAGGCCATTTCTCCGGTGGTCGAGGCCAAGCCTGTTGAGGTTGAGAAACCAGCTTCACCAGTGTCTGAAGCCAAGCCAGAAGAGGATGAGCCAGCTGAAGAATCAGAAGAAGTTGTGACTGAAGTCACTGTAACCAAACTTGACGAAAAGATTGTTGAAGCAAAGGCCATTTCTCCGGTGGTCGAGGCCAAGCCTGTTGAGGTTGAGAAACCAGCTTCACCAGTGTCTGAAGCCAAGCCAGAAGAGGATGAGCCAGCTGAAGAATCAGAAGAAGTTGTGACTGAAGTCACTGAAGTCACTGTAACCAAACTTGACGAAAAGATTGTTGAAGCAAAGGCCATTTCTCCGGTGGTCGAGGCCAAGCCTGTTGAGGTTGAGAAACCAGCTTCACCAGTGTCTGAAGCCAAGCCAGAAGAGGATGAGCCAGCTGAAGAATCAGAAGAAGTTGTGACTGAAGTCACTGAAGTCACTGTAACCAAACTTGACGAAAAGATTGTTGAAGCAAAGGCCATTTCTCCGGTGGTCGAGGCCAAGCCTGTTGAGGTTGAGAAACCAGCTTCACCAGTGTCTGAAGCCAAGCCAGAAGAGGATGAGCCAGCTGAAGAATCAGAAGAAGTTGTGACTGAAGTCACTGAAGTCACTGTAACCAAACTTGACGAAAAGATTGTTGAAGCAAAGGCCATTTCTCCGGTGGTCGAGGCCAAGCCTGTTGAGGTTGAGAAACCAGCTTCACCAGTGTCTGAAGCCAAGCCAGAAGAGGATGAGCCAGCTGAAGAATCAGAAGAAGTTGTGACTGAAGTCACTGAAGTCACTGTAACCAAACTTGACGAAAAGATTGTTGAAGCAAAGGCCATTTCTCCGGTGGTCGAGGCCAAGCCTGTTGAGGTTGAGAAACCAGCTTCACCAGTGTCTGAAGCCAAGCCAGAAGAGGATGAGCCAGCTGAAGAATCAGAAGAAGTTGTGACTGAAGTCACTGTAACCAAACTTGACGAAAAGATTGTTGAAGCAAAGGCCATTTCTCCGGTGGTCGAGGCCAAGCCTGTTGAGGTTGAGAAACCAGCTTCACCAGTGTCTGAAGCCAAGCCAGAAGAGGATGAGCCAGCTGAAGAATCAGAAGAAGTTGTGACTGAAGTCACTGAAGTCACTGTAACCAAACTTGACGAAAAGATTGTTGAAGCAAAGGCCATTTCTCCGGTGGTCGAGGCCAAGCCTGTTGAGGTTGAGAAACCAGCTTCACCAGTGTCTGAAGCCAAGCCAGAAGAGGATGAGCCAGCTGAAGAATCAGAAGAAGTTGTGACTGAAGTCACTGTAACCAAACTTGACGAAAAGATTGTTGAAGCAAAGGCCATTTCTCCGGTGGTCGAGGCCAAGCCTGTTGAGGTTGAGAAACCAGCTTCACCAGTGTCTGAAGCCAAGCCAGAAGAGGATGAGCCAGCTGAAGAATCAGAAGAAGTTGTGACTGAAGTCACTGAAATCACTGTAACCAAAATCGACGAAAAGATTGTTGAAGCAAAGGCCATTTCTCCGGTGGTCGAGGCCAAGCCTGTTGAGGTTGAGAAACCAGCTTCACCAGTGTCTGAAGCCAAGCCAGAAGAGGATGAGCCAGCTGAAGAATCAGAAGAAGTTGTGACTGAAGTCACTGTAACCAAACTTGACGAAAAGATTGTTGAAGCAAAGGCCATTTCTCCGGTGGTCGAGGCCAAGCCTGTTGAGGTTGAGAAACCAGCTTCACCAGTGTCTGAAGCCAAGCCAGAAGAGGATGAGCCAGCTGAAGAATCAGAAGAAGTTGTGACTGAAGTCACTGAAGTCACTGTAACCAAACTTGACGAAAAGATTGTTGAAGCAAAGGCCATTTCTCCGGTGGTCGAGGCCAAGCCTGTTGAGGTTGAGAAACCAGCTTCACCAGTGTCTGAAGCCAAGCCAGAAGAGGATGAACCAGCTGAAGAATCAGAAGAAGTTGTGACTAACGTCACTGTAACCAAACTTGACGAAAAGATTGTTGAAGCAAAGGCCATTTCTCCGGTGGTCGAGGCCAAGCCTGTTGAGGTTGAGAAACCAGCTTCACCAGTGTCTGAAGCCAAGCCAGAAGAGGATGAGCCAGCTGAAGAATCAGAAGAAGTTGTGACTGAAGTCACTGAAGTCACTGTAACCAAACTTGACGAAAAGATTGTTGAAGCAAAGGCCATTTCTCCGGTGGTCGAGGCCAAGCCTGTTGAGGTTGAGAAACCAGCTTCACCAGTGTCTGAAGCCAAGCCAGAAGAGGATGAGCCAGCTGAAGAATCAGAAGAAGTTGTGACTGAAGTCACTGAAGTCACTGTAACCAAACTTGACGAAAAGATTGTTGAAGCAAAGGCCATTTCTCCGGTGGTCGAGGCCAAGCCTGTTGAGGTTGAGAAACCAGCTTCACCAGTGTCTGAAGCCAAGCCAGAAGAGGATGAGCCAGCTGAAGAATCAGAAGAAGTTGTGACTGAAGTCACTGAAGTCACTGTAACCAAAATCGACGAAAAGATTGTTGAAGCAAAGGCCATTTCTCCGGTGGTCGAGGCCAAGCCTGTTGAGGTTGAGAAACCAGCTTCACCAGTGTCTGAAGCCAAGCCAGAAGAGGATGAGCCAGCTGAAGAATCAGAAGAAGTTGTGTGACTGAAGTCACTGTAACCAAACTTGACGAAAAGATTGTTGAAGCAAAGGCCATTTCTCCGGTGGTCGAGGCCAAGCCTGTTGAGGTTGAGAAACCAGCTTCACCAGTGTCTGAAGCCAAGCCAGAAGAGGATGAGCCAGCTGAAGAATCAGAAGAAGTTGTGACTGAAGTCACTGAAGTCACTGTAACCAAAATTGACGAAAAGATTGTTGAAGCAAAGGCCATTTCTCCGGTGGTCGAGGCCAAGCCTGTTGAGGTTGAGAAACCAGCTTCACCAGTGTCTGAAGCCAAGCCAGAAGAGGATGAGCCAGCTGAAGAATCAGAAGAAGTTGTGACTGAAGTCACTGAAGTCACTGTAACCAAACTCGACGAAAAGATTGTTGAAGCAAAGGCCATTTCTCCGGTGGTCGAGGCCAAGCCTGTTGAGGTTGAGAAACCAGCTTCACCAGTGTCTGAAGCCAAGCCAGAAGAGGATGAGCCAGCTGAAGAATCAGAAGAAGTTGTGACTGAAGTCACTGTAACCAAACTTGACGAAAAGATTGTTGAAGCAAAGGCCATTTCTCCGGTGGTCGAGGCCAAGCCTGTTGAGGTTGAGAAACCAGCTTCACCAGTGTCTGAAGCCAAGCCAGAAGAGGATGAGCCAGCTGAAGAATCAGAAGAAGTTGTGACTGAAGTCACTGAAGTCACTGTAACCAAACTTGACGAAAAGATTGTTGAAGCAAAGGCCATTTCTCCGGTGGTCGAGGCCAAGCCTGTTGAGGTTGAGAAACCAGCTTCACCAGTGTCTGAAGCCAAGCCAGAAGAGGATGAGCCAGCTGAAGAATCAGAAGAAGTTGTGACTGAAGTCACTGAAGTCACTGTAACCAAAATTGACGAAAAGATTGTTGAAGCAAAGGCCATTTCTCCGGTGGTCGAGGCCAAGCCTGTTGAGGTTGAGAAACCAGCTTCACCAGTGTCTGAAGCCAAGCCAGAAGAGGATGAGCCAGCTGAAGAATCAGAAGAAGTTGTGACTGAAGTCACTGTAACCAAACTTGACGAAAAGATTGTTGAAGCAAAGGCCATTTCTCCGGTGGTCGAGGCCAAGCCTGTTGAGGTTGAGAAACCAGCTTCACCAGTGTCTGAAGCCAAGCCAGAAGAGGATGAGCCAGCTGAAGAATCAGAAGAAGTTGTGACTGAAGTCACTGAAGTCACTGTAACCAAACTTGACGAAAAGATTGTTGAAGCAAAGGCCATTTCTCCGGTGGTCGAGGCCAAGTGTTGAGGTTGAGAAACCAGCTTCACCAGTGTCTGAAGCCAAGCCAGAAGAGGATGAGCCAGCTGAAGAATCAGAAGAAGTGTGTGAAGTCACTGAAGTCACTGTAACCAAACTCGACGAAAAGATTGTTGAAGCAAAGGCCATTTCTCCGGTGGTCGAGGCCAAGCCTGTTGAGGTTGAGAAACCAGCTTCACCAGTGTCTGAAGCCAAGCCAGAAGAGGATGAGCCAGCTGAAGAATCAGAAGAAGTTGTGACTGAAGTCACTGAAGTCACTGTAACCAAACTTGACGAAAAGATTGTTGAAGCAAAGGCCATTTCTCCGGTGGTCGAGGCCAAGCCTGTTGAGGTTGAGAAACCAGCTTCACCAGTGTCTGAAGCCAAGCCAGAAGAGGATGAGCCAGCTGAAGAATCAGAAGAAGAGTGTGAAGTCACTGAAGTCACTGTAACCAAATCTCGAAAAGATTGTTGAAGCAAAGGCCATTTCTCCGGTGGTCGAGGCCAAGCCTGTTGAGGTTGAGAAACCAGCTTCACCAGTGTCTGAAGCCAAGCCAGAAGAGGATGAGCCAGCTGAAGAATCAGAAGAAGTTGTGACTGAAGTCACTGTAACCAAACTTGACGAAAAGATTGTTGAAGCAAAGGCCATTTCTCCGGTGGTCGAGGCCAAGCCTGTTGAGGTTGAGAAACCAGCTTCACCAGTGTCTGAAGCCAAGCCAGAAGAGGATGAGCCAGCTGAAGAATCAGAAGAAGTTGTGACTGAAGTCACTGAAGTCACTGTAACCAAACTTGACGAAAAGATTGTTGAAGCAAAGGCCATTTCTCGGTGGTCGAGGCCAAGCCTGTTGAGGTTGAGAAACCAGCTTCACCAGTGTCTGAAGCCAAGCCAGAAGAGGATGAGCCAGCTGAAGAATCAGAAGAAGTTGTGACTGAAGTCACTGAAGTCACTGTAACCAAACTTGACGAAAAGATTGTTGAAGCAGGCCATTTCTCCGGTGGTCGAGGCCAAGCCTGTTGAGGTTGAGAAACCAGCTTCACCAGTGTCTGAAGCCAAGCCAGAAGAGGATGAGCCAGCTGAAGAATCAGAAGAAGTTGTGACTGAAGTCACTGAAGTCACTGTAACCAAACTTGACGAAAAGATTGTTGAAGCAAAGGCCATTTCTCCGGTGGTCGAGGCCAAGCCTGTTGAGGTTGAGAAACCAGCTTCACCAGTGTCTGAAGCCAAGCCAGAAGAGGATGAGCCAGCTGAAGAATCAGAAGAAGTTGTGACTGAAGTCACTGAAGTCACTGTAACCAAACTTGACGAAAAGATTGTTGAAGCAAAGGCCATTTCTCCGGTGGTCGAGGCCAAGCCTGTTGAGGTTGAGAAACCAGCTTCACCAGTGTCTGAAGCCAAGCCAGAAGAGGATGAGCCAGCTGAAGAATCAGAAGAAGTTGTGACTGAAGTCACTGAAGTCACTGTAACCAAACTTGACGAAAGATTGTTGAAGCAAAGGCCATTTCTCCGGTGGTCGAGGCCAAGCCTGTTGAGGTTGAGAAACCAGCTTCACCAGTGTCTGAAGCCAAGCCAGAAGAGGATGAGCCAGCTGAAGAATCAGAAGAAGTTGTGACTGAAGTCACTGAAGTCACTGTAACCAAACTTGACGAAAAGATTGTTGAAGCAAAGGCCATTTCTCCGGTGGTCGAGGCCAAGCCTGTTGAGGTTGAGAAACCAGCTTCACCAGTGTCTGAAGCCAAGCCAGAAGAGGATGAGCCAGCTGAAGAATCAGAAGAAGTTGTGACTGAAGTGAAGTCACTGTAACCAAACTTGACGAAAAGATTGTTGAAGCAAAGGCCATTTCTCCGGTGGTCGAGGCCAAGCCTGTTGAGGTTGAGAAACCAGCTTCACCAGTGTCTGAAGCCAAGCCAGAAGAGGATGAGCCAGCTGAAGAATCAGAAGAAGTTGTGACTGAAGTCACTGTAACCAAACTTGACGAAAAGATTGTTGAAGCAAAGGCCATTTCTCCGGTGGTCGAGGCCAAGCCTGTTGAGGTTGAGAAACCAGCTTCACCAGTGTCTGAAGCCAAGCCAGAAGAGGATGAGCCAGCTGAAGAATCAGAAGAAGTTGTGACTGAAGTCACTGAAGTCACTGTAACCAAACTTGACGAAAAGATTGTTGAAGCAAAGGCCATTTCTCCGGTGGTCGAGGCCAAGCCTGTTGAGGTTGAGAAACCAGCTTCACCAGTGTCTGAACACAAGCCAGAAGAGGACGAGCCAGCTGAAGAATCAGAAGAAGTTGTGACTGAAGTCACTGAAGTCACTGTAACCAAACTTGACGAAAAGATTGTTGAAGCAAAGGCCATTTCTCCGGTGGTCGAGGCCAAGCCTGTTGAGGTTGAGAAACCAGCTTCACCAGTGTCTGAAGCCAAGCCAGAAGAGGATGAGCCAGCTGAAGAATCAGAAGAAGTTGTGACTGAAGTCACTGAAGTCACTGTAACCAAACTTGACGAAAAGATTGTTGAAGCAAAGGCCATTTCTCCGGTGGTCGAGGCCAAGCCTGTTGAGGTTGAGAAACCAGCTTCACCAGTGTCTGAAGCCAAGCCAGAAGAGGATGAGCCAGCTGAAGAATCAGAAGAAGTTGTGACTGAAGTCACTGAAGTCACTGTAACCAAACTTGACGAAAAGATTGTTGAAGCAAAGGCCATTTCTCCGGTGGTCGAGGCCAAGCCTGTTGAGGTTGAGAAACCAGCTTCACCAGTGTCTGAAGCCAAGCCAGAAGAGGATGAGCCAGCTAAAGAATCAGAAGAAGTTGTGACTGAAGTCACTGAAGTCACTGTAACCAAACTTGTCGAAAAGATTGTTGAAGCAAAGGCCATTTCTCCGGTGGTAGAGGCCAAGCCTGTTGAGGTTGAGAAACCAGCTTCACCAGTGTCTGAAGCCAAGCCAGAAGAGGATGAGCCAGCTGAAGAATCAGAAGAAGTTGTGACTGAAGTCACTGAAGTCACTGTAACCAAACTTGACGAAAAGATTGTTGAAGCAAAGGCCATTTCTCCGGTGGTCGAGGCCAAGCCTGTTGAGGTTGAGAAACCAGCTTCACCAGTGTCTGAAGCCAATCCAGAAGTGGATGAGCCAGCTGAAGAATCAGAAGAAGTTGTGACTGAAGTCACTGAAGTCACTGTAACCAAACTCGACGAAAAGATTGTTGAAGCAAAGGCCATTTCTCCGGTGGTCGAGGCCAAGCCTGTTGAGGTTGAGAAACCAGCTTCACCAGTGTCTGAAGCCAAGCCAGAAGAGGATGAGCCAGCTGAAGAATCAGAAGAAGTTGTGACTGAAGTCACTGTAACCAAACTTGACGAAAAGATTGTTGAAGCAAAGGCCATTTCTCCGGTGGTCGAGGCCAAGCCTGTTGAGGTTGAGAAACCAGCTTCACCAGTGTCTGAAGCCAATCCAGAAGTGGATGAGCCAGCTGAAGAATCAGAAGAAGTTGTGACTGAAGTCACTGAAGTCACTGTAACCAAACTCGACGAAAAGATTGTTGAAGCAAAGGCCATTTCTCCAGTGGTCGAGGCCAAGCCTGTTGAGGTTGAGAAACCAGCTTCACCAGTGTCTGAAGCCAAGCCAGAAGAGGATGAACCAGCTGAAGAATCAGAAGAAGTTGTGACTGAAGTCACTGAAGTCACTGTAACCAAACTTGACGAAAAGATTGTTGAAACAAAGGCCATTTCTCCGGTGGTCGAGGCCAAGTCTGTTGAGGTTGAGAAATCAGCTTCACCAGTGTCTGAAGCCAAGCCAGAAGAGGATGAGCCAGCTGAAGAATCAGAAGAAGTTGTGACTGAAGTCACTGAAGTCACTGTAACCAAACTTGACGAAAAGATTGTTGAAGCAAAGGCCATTTCTCCGGTGGTCGAGGCCAAGCCTGTTGAGGTTGAGAAACCAGCTTCACCAGTGTCTGAAGCCAAGCCAGAAGAGGATGAGCCAGCTGAAGAATCAGAAGAAGTTGTGACTGAAGTCACTGAAGTCACTGTAACCAAACTTGACGAAAAGATTGTTGAAGCAAAGGCCATTTCTCCGGTGGTAGAGGCCAAGCCTGTTGAGGTTGAGAAACCAGCTTCACCAGTGTCTGAAGCCAAGCCAGAAGAGGATGAGCCAGCTGAAGAATCAGAAGAAGTTGTGACTGAAGTCACTGAAGTCACTGTAACCAAACTTGATGAAAAGATTGTTGAAGCAAAGGCCATTTCTCCGGTGGTTGAGGCCAAGCCTGTTGAGGTTGAGAAACCAGCTTCACCAGTGTCTGAAGCCAATCCAGAAGTGGATGAGCCAGCTGAAGAATCAGAAGAAGTTGTGACTGAAGTCACTGAAGTCACTGTAACCAAACTCGACGAAAAGATTGTTGAAGCAAAGGCCATTTCTCCAGTGGTCGAGGCCAAGCCTGTTGAGGTTGAGAAACCAGCTTCACCAGTGTCTGAAGCCAAGCCAGAAGAGGATGAGCCAGCTGAAGAATCAGAAGTTGTGACTAAGTCACTGTAACCAAACTTGACGAAAAGATTGTTGAAGCAAAGGCCATTTCTCCGGTGGTCGAGGCCAAGCCTGTTGAGGTTGAGAAACCAGCTTCACCAGTGTCTGAAGCCAAGCCAGAAGAGGATGAGCCAGCTGAAGAATCAGAAGAAGTTGTGACTGAAGTCACTGAAGTCACTGTAACCAAACTTGACGAAAAGATTGTTGAAGCAAAGGCCATTTCTCCGGTGGTCGAGGCCAAGCCTGTTGAGGTTGAGAAACCAGCTTCAACAGTGTCTGAAGCCAAGCCAGAAGAGGATGAGCCAGCTGAAGAATCAGAAGAAGTTGTGACTGAAGTCACTGTAACCAAACTTGACGAAAAGATTGTTGAAGCAAAGGCCATTTCTCCGGTGGTCGAGGCCAAGCCTGTTGAGGTTGAGAAACCAGCTTCACCAGTGTCTGAAGCCAAGCCAGAAGAGGATGAGCCAGCTGAAGAATCAGAAGAAGTTGTGACTGAAGTCACTGAAGTCACTGTAACCAAACTTGACGAAAAGATTGTTGAAGCAAAGGCCATTTCTCCGGTGGTCGAGGCCAAGCCTGTTGAGGTTGAGAAACCAGCTTCACCAGTGTCTGAAGCCAAGCCAGAGGGATGAGCCAGCTGAAGAATCAGAAGTTGTGACTGAAGTCACTGAAGTCACTGTAACCAAACTTGACGAAAAGATTGTTGAAGCAAAGGCCATTTCTCCGGTGGTCGAGGCCAAGCCTGTTGAGGTTAAGAAACCAGCTTCACTAGTGTCTGAAGCCAAGCCAGAAGAGGATGAGCCAGCTGAAGAATCAGAAGAAGTTGTGACTGAAGTCACTGAAGTCACTGTAACCAAACTTGACGAAAAGATTGTTGAAGCAAAGGCCATTTCTCCGGTGGTCGAGGCCAAGCCTGTTGAGGTTGAGAAACCAGCTTCACCAGTGTCTGAAGCCAAGCCAGAAGAGGATGAGCCAGCTGAAGAATCAGAAGAAGTTGTGACTGAAGTCACTGAAGTCACTGTAACCAAAATTGACGAAAAGATTGTTGAAGCAAGGCCATTTCTCCGGTGGTCGAGGCCAAGCCTGTTGAGGTTGAGAAACCAGCTTCACCAGTGTCTGCCAAGCCAGAAGAGGATGAGCCAGCTGAAGAATCGGAAGAAGTTGTGACTGAAGTCACTGAGTCACTGTAACCAAACTCGACGAAAAGATTGTTGAAGCAAAGGCCATTTCTCCGGTGGTCGAGGCCAAGCCTGTTGAGGTTGAGAAACCAGCTTCACCAGTGTCTGAAGCCAAGCCAGAAGAGGATGAGCCAGCTGAAGAATCAGAAGAAGTTGTGACTGAAGTCACTGAAGTCACTGTAACCAAACTTGACGAAAAGATTGTTGAAGCAAAGGCAATTGCTCCGGTGGTCGAGGCCAAGCCTGTTGAGGTTGAGAAACCAGCTTCACCAGTGTCTGAAGCCAAGCCAGAAGAGGATGAGCCAGCTGAAGAATCAGAAGAAGTTGTGACTGAAGTCACTGAAGTCACTGTAACCAAACTTGACGAAAAGATTGTTGAAGCAAAGGCCATTTCTCCGGTGGTCGAGGCCAAGCCTGTTGAGGTTGAGAAACCAGATTCACCAGTGTCTGAAGCCAAGCCAGAAGAGGATGAGCCAGCTGAAGAATCAGAAGAAGTTGTGACTGAAGTCACTGAAGTCACTGTAACCAAACTTGACGAAAAGATTGTTGAAGCAAAGGCCATTTCTCCGGTGGTCGAGGCCAAGCCTGTTGAGGTTGAGAAACCAGCTTCACCAGTGTCTGAAGCCAAGCCAGAAGAGGATGAGCCAGCTGAAGAATCAGAAGAAGTTGTGACTGAAGTCACTGAAGTCACTGTAACCAAACTCGACGAAAAGATTGTTGAAGCAAAGGCCATTTCTCCGGTGGTCGAGGCCAAGTTTGTTGAGGTTGAGAAACCAGCTTCACCAGTGTCTGAAGCCAAGCCAGAAGAGGATGAGCCAGCTGAAGAATCAGAAGAAGTTGTGACTGAAGTCACTGTAACCAAAATTGACGAAAAGATTGTTGAAGCAAAGGCCATTTCTCCGGTGGTCGAGGCCAAGCCTGTTGAGGTTGAGAAACCAGCTTCACCAGTGTCTGAAGCCAAGCCAGAAGAGGATGAGCCAGCTAAAGAATCAGAAGAAGTTGTGACTGAAGTCACTGAAGTCACTGTAACCAAACTTGACGAAAAGATTGTTGAAGCAAAGGCCATTTCTCCGGTGGTCGAGGCCAAGCCTGTTGAGGTTGAGAAACCAGCTTCACCAGTGTCTGAAGCCAAGCCAGAAGAGGATGAGCCAGCTGAAGAATCAGAAGAAGTTGTGACTGAAGTCACTGAAGTCACTGTAACCAAACTTGACGAAAAGATTGTTGAAGCAAAGGCCATTTCTCCGGTGGTCGAGGCCAAGCCTGTTGAGGTTGAGAAACCAGCTTCACCAGTGTCTGAAGCCAAGCCAGAAGAGGATGAGCCAGCTGAAGAATCAGAAGAAGTTGTGACTGAAGTCACTGAAGTCACTGTAACCAAACTTGACGAAAAGATTGTTGAAGCAAAGGCCATTTCTCCGGTGGTCGAGGCCAAGTTTGTTGAGGTTGAGAAACCAGCTTCACCAGTGTCTGAAGCCAAGCCAGAAGAGGATGAGCCAGCTGAAGAATCAGAAGAAGTTGTGACTGAAGTCACTGAAGTCACTGTAACCAAAATTGACGAAAAGATTGTTGAAGCAAAGGCCATTTCTCCGGTGGTCGAGGCCAAGCCTGTTGAGGTTGAGAAACCAGCTTCACCAGTGTTTGAAGCCAAGCCAGAAGAGGATGGGCCAGCTGAAGAATCAGAAGAAGTTGTGACTGAAGTCACTGTAACCAAACTTGACGAAAAGATTAATGAAGCAAAGGCCATTTCTCCGGTGGTCGAGGCCAAGCCTGTTGAGGTTAAGAAATCAGCTTCACCAGTGTCTGAAGCCAAGCCAGAAGAGGATGAGCCAGCTGAAGAATCAGAAGAAGTTGTGACTGAAGTCACTGAAGTCACTGTAACCAAACTTGACGAAAAGATTGTTGAAGCAAAGGCCATTTCTCCGGTGGTCGAGGCCAAGCCTGTTGAGGTTGAGAAACCAGCTTCACCAGTGTCTGAAGCCAAGCCAGAAGAGGATGAGCCAGCTGAAGAATCAGAAGAAGTTGTGACTGAAGTCACTGAAGTCACTGTAACCAAACTTGACGAAAAGATTGTTGAATCAAAGGCCATTTCTCCGGTGGTCGAAGCCAAGCCTGTTGAGGTTGAGAAACCAGCTTCACCAGTGTCTGAAGCCAAGCCAGAAGAGGATGAGCCAGCTGAAGAATCAGAAGAAGTTGTGACTGAAGTCACTGAAGTCACTGTAACCAAACTTGACGAAAAGATTGTTGAAGCAAAGGCCATTTCTCCGGTGGTCGAGGCCAAGCCTGTTGAGGTTGGGAAACCAGCTTCACCAGTGTCTGAAGCCAAGCCAGAAGAGGATGAGCCAGCTGAAGAATCAGAAGAAGTTGTGACTGAAGTCACTGAAGTCACTGTAACCAAACTTGACGAAAAGATTGTTGAAGCAAAGGCCATTTCTCCGGTGGTCGAGGCCAAGCCTGTTGAGGTTGAGAAACCAGCTTCACCAGTGTCTGAAGCCAAGCCAGAAGAGGATGATCCAGCTGAAGAATCGGAAGAAGTTGTGACTGAAGTCACTGAAGTCACTGTAACCAAACTCGACGAAAAGATTGTTGAAGCAAAGGCCATTTCTCCGGTGGTCGAGGCCAAGCCTGTTGAGGTTGAGAAACCAGCTTCACCAGTGTCTGAAGCCAAGCCAGAAGAGGATGAGCCAGCTGAAGAATCAGAAGAAGTTGTGACTGAAGTCACTGTAACCAAACTTGACGAAAAGAAAAGATTTCTCCGGTGGTCGAGGCCAAGCCTGTTGAGGTTGAGAAACCAGCTTCACCAGTGTCTGAAGCCAAGCCAGAAGAGGATGAGCCAGCTGAAGAATCAGAAGAAGTTGTGACTGAAGTCACTGAAGTCACTGTAACCAAAATTGACGAAAAGATTGTTGAAGCAAAAGCCATTTCTCCGGTGGGGGCCAAGCCTGTTGAGGTTGAGAAACCAGCTTCACCAGTGTCTGAAGCCAAGCCAGAAGAGGATGAGCCAGCTGAAGAATCGGAAGAAGTTGTGACTGAATCTGAAGTCACTGTAACCAAACTCGACGAAAAGATTGTTGAAGCAAAGGCCATTTCTCCGGTGGTCGAGGCCAAGCCTGTTGAGGTTGAGAAACCAGCTTCACCAGTGTCTGAAGCCAAGCCAGAAGAGGATGAGCCAGCTGAAGAATCAGAAGAAGTTGTGACTGAAGTCACTGAAGTCACTGTAACCAAACTTGACGAAAAGATTGTTGAAGCAAAGGCCATTTCTCCGGTGGTCGAGGCCAAGCCTGTTGAGGTTGAGAAACCAGCTTCACCAGTGTCTGAAGCCAAGCCAGAAGAGGATGAGCCAGCTGAAGAATCAGAAGAAGTTGTGACTGAAGTCACTGAAGTCACTGTAACCAAACTTGACGAAAAGATTGTTGAAGCAAAGGCCATTTCTCCGGTGGTCGAGGCCAAGCCTGTTGAGGTTGAGAAACCAGCTTCACCAGTGTCTGAAGCCAAGCCAGAAGAGGATGAGCCAGCTGAAGAATCAGAAGAAGTTGTGACTGAAGTCACTGAAGTCACTGTAACCAAACTTGACGAAAAGATTGTTGAAGCAAAGGCCATTTCTCCGGTGGTCGAGGCCAAGCCTGTTGAGGTTGAGAAACCAGCTTCACCAGTGTCTGAAGCCAAGCCAGAAGAGGATGAGCCAGCTGAAGAATCAGAAGAAGTTGTGACTGAAGTCACTGTAACCAAACTTGACGAAAAGATTGTTGAAGCAAAGGCCATTTCTCCGGTGGTCGAGGCCAAGCCTGTTGAGGTTGAGAAACCAGCTTCACCAGTGTCTGAAGCCAAGCCAGAAGAGGATGAGCCAGCTGAAGAATCAGAAGAAGTTGTGACTGAAGTCACTGTAACCAAACTTGACGAAAAGATTGTTGAAGCAAAGGCCATTTCTCCGGTGGTCGAGGCCAAGCCTGTTGAGGTTGAGAAACCAGCTTCACCAGTGTCTGAAGCCAAGCCAGAAGAGGATGAGCCAGCTGAAGAATCAGAAGAAGTTGTGACTGAAGTCACTGAAGTCACTGTAACCAAACTCGACGAAAAGATTGTTGAAGCAAAGGCCATTTCTCCGGTGGTCGAGGCCAAGCCTGTTGAGGTTGAGAAACCAGCTTCACCAGTGTCTGAAGCCAAGCCAGAAGAGGATGAGCCAGCTGAAGAATCAGAAGAAGTTGTGACTGAAGTCACTGTAACCAAACTTGACGAAAAGATTGTTGAAGCAAAGGCCATTTCTCCGGTGGTCGAGGCCAAGCCTGTTGAGGTTGAGAAACCAGCTTCACCAGTGTCTGAAGCCAAGCCAGAAGAGGATGAGCCAGCTGAAGAATCAGAAGAAGTTGTGACTGAAGTCACTGAAGTCACTGTAACCAAACTTGACGAAAAGATTGTTGAAGCAAAGGCCATTTCTCCGGTGGTCGAGGCCAAGCCTGTTGAGGTTGAGAAACCAGCTTCACCAGTGTCTGAAGCCAAGCCAGAAGAGGATGAGCCAGCTGAAGAATCAGAAGAAGTTGTGACTGAAGTCACTGAAGTCACTGTAACCAAACTTGACGAAAAGATTGTTGAAGCAAAGGCCATTTCTCCGGTGGTCGAGGCCAAGCCTGTTGAGGTTGAGAAACCAGCTTCACCAGTGTCTGAAGCCAAGCCAGAAGAGGATGAGCCAGCTGAAGAATCAGAAGAAGTTGTGACTGAAGTCACTGAAGTCACTGTAACCAAACTCGACGAAAAGATTGTTGAAGCAAAGGCCATTTCTCCGGTGGTCGAGGCCAAGCCTGTTGAGGTTGAGAAACCAGCTTCACCAGTGTCTGAAGCCAAGCCAGAAGAGGATGAGCCAGCTGAAGAATCAGAAGAAGTTGTGACTGAAGTCACTGAAGTCACTGTAACCAAACTTGACGAAAAGATTGTTGAAGCAAAGGCCATTTCTCCGGTGGTCGAGGCCAAGCCTGTTGAGGTTGAGAAACCAGCTTCACCAGTGTCTGAAGCCAAGCCAGAAGAGGATGAGCCAGCTGAAGAATCAGAAGAAGTTGTGACTGAAGTCACTGAAGTCACTGTAACCAAACTCGACGAAAAGATTGTTGAAGCAAAGGCCATTTCTCCGGTGGTCGAGGCCAAGCCTGTTGAGGTTGAGAAACCAGCTTCACCAGTGTCTGAAGCCAAGCCAGAAGAGGATGAGCCAGCTGAAGAATCAGAAGAAGTTGTGACTGAAGTCACTGTAACCAAAATTGACGAAAAGATTGTTGAAGCAAAGGCCATTTCTCCGGTGGTCGAGGCCAAGCCTGTTGAGGTTGAGAAACCAGCTTCACCAGTGTCTGAAGCCAAGCCAGAAGAGGATGAGCCAGCTGAAGAATCAGAAGAAGTTGTGACTGAAGTCACTGAAGTCACTGTAACCAAACTTGACGAAAAGATTGTTGAAGCAAAGGCCATTTCTCCGGTGGTCGAGGCCAAGCCTGTTGAGGTTGAGAAACCAGCTTCACCAGTGTCTGAAGCCAAGCCAGAAGAGGATGAGCCAGCTGAAGAATCAGAAGAAGTTGTGACTGAAGTCACTGTAACCAAAATTGACGAAAAGATTGTTGAAGCAAAGGCCATTTCTCCGGTGGTCGAGGCCAAGCCTGTTGAGGTTGAGAAACCAGCTTCACCAGTGTCTGAAGCCAAGCCAGAAGAGGATGAGCCAGCTGAAGAATCAGAAGAAGTTGTGACTGAAGTCACTGTAACCAAACTTGACGAAAAGATTGTTGAAGCAAAGGCCATTTCTCCGGTGGTCGAGGCCAAGCCTGTTGAGGTTGAGAAACCAGCTTCACCAGTGTCTGAAGCCAAGCCAGAAGAGGATGAGCCAGCTGAAGAATCAGAAGAAGTTGTGACTGAAGTCACTGAAGTCACTGTAACCAAACTTGACGAAAAGATTAATGAAGCAAAGGCCATTTCTCCGGTGGTCGAGGCCAAGCCTGTTGAGGTTGAGAAACCAGCTTCACCAGTGTCTGAAGCCAAGCCAGAAGAGGATGAGCCAGCTGAAGAATCAGAAGAAGTTGTGACTGAAGTCACTGAAGTCACTGTAACCAAACTTGACGAAAAGATTGTTGAAGCAAAGGCCATTTCTCCGGTGGTCGAGGCCAAGCCTGTTGAGGTTGAGAAACCAGCTTCACCAGTGTCTGAAGCCAAGCCAGAAGAGGATGAGCCAGCTGAAGAATCAGAAGAAGTTGTGACTGAAGTCACTGAAGTCACTGTAACCAAACTTGACGAAAAGATTGTTGAAGCAAAGGCCATTTCTCCGGTGGTCGAGGCCAAGCCTGTTGAGGTTGAGAAACCAGCTTCACCAGTGTCTGAAGCCAAGCCAGAAGAGGATGAGCCAGCTGAAGAATCAGAAGAAGTTGTGACTGAAGTCACCGAAGTCACTGTAACCAAACTTGACGAAAAGATTGTTGAAGCAAAGGCCATTTCTCCGGTGGTCGAGGCCAAGCCTGTTGAGGTTGAGAAACCAGCTTCACCAGTGTCTGAAGCCAAGCCAGAAGAGGATGAGCCAGCTGAAGAATCAGAAGAAGTTGTGACTGAAGTCACTGAAGTCACTGTAACCAAACTTGACGAAAAGATTGTTGAAGCAAAGGCCATTTCTCCGGTGGTCGAAGCCAAGCCTGTTGAGGTTGAGAAACCAGCTTCACCAGTGTCTGAAGCCAAGCCAGAAGAGGATAAGCCAGCTGAAGAATCAGAAGAAGTTTTGACTGAAGTCACTGAAGTCACTGTAACCAAACTTGACGAAAAGATTGTTGAAGCAAAGGCCATTTCTCCGGTGGTCGAGGCCAAGCCTGTTGAGGTTGAGAAACCAGCTTCACCAGTGTCTGAAGCCAAGCCAGAAGAGGATGAACCAGCTGAAGAATCAGAAGAAGTTGTGACTGAAGTCACTGAAGTCACTGTAACCAAAATTGACGAAAAGATTGTTGAAGCAAAGGCCATTTCTCCGGTGGTCGAGGCCAAGCCTGTTGAGGTTGAGAAACCAGCTTCACCAGTGTCTGAAGCCAAGCCAGAAGAGGATGAGCCAGCTGAAGAATCAGAAGAAGTTGTGACTGAAGTCACTGTAACCAAACATGACGAAAAGATTGTTGAAGCAAAGGCCATTTCTCCGGTGGTCGAGGCCAAGCCTGTTGAGGTTGAGGAACCAGCTTCACCAGTGTCTGAAGCCAAGCCAGAAGAGGATGAGCCAGCTGAAGAATCAGAAGAAGTTGTGACTGAAGACACTGTAACCAAAATTAACGAAAAGATTGTTAAAGCAAAGGCCATTTCTCCAGTGGTCGAGGCCAAGCCTGTTGAGGTTGAGAAACCAGCTTCACCAGTGTCTGAAGCCAAGCCAGAAGAGGATGAGCCAGCTGAAGAATCAGAAGAAGTTGTGACTGAAGTCACTGAAGTCACTGTAACCAAACTTGACGAAAAGATTGTTGAAGCAAAGGCCATTTCTCCGGTGGTCGAGGCCAAGCCTGTTGAGGTTGAGAAACCAGGTTCACCAGTGTCTGAAGCCAAGCCAGAAGAGGATGAGCCAGCTGAAGAATCAGAAGAAGTTGTGACTGAAGTCACTGAAGTCACTGTAACCAAACTTGACGAAAAGATTGTTGAAGCAAAGGCCATTTCTCCGGTGGTCGAGGCCAAGCCTGTTGAGGTTGAGAAACCAGCTTCACCAGTGTCTGAAGCCAAGCCAGAAGAGGATGAGCCAGCTGAAGAATCAGAAGAAGTTGTGACTGAAGTCACTGAAGTCACTATAACCAAACTTGACGAAAAGATTGTTGAAGCAAAGGCCATTTCTCCGGTGGTCGAGGCCAAGCCTGTTGAGGTTGAGGAACCAGCTTCACCAGTGTCTGAAGCCAAGCCAGAAGAGGATGAGCCAGCTGAAGAATCAGAAGAAGTTGTGACTGAAGACACTGTAACCAAAATTAACGAAAAGATTGTTAAAGCAAAGGCCATTTCTCCAGTGGTCGAGGCCAAGCCTGTTGAGGTTGAGAAACCAGCTTCACCAGTGTCTGAAGCCAAGCCAGAAGAGGATGAGCCAGCTGAAGAATCAGAAGAAGTTGTGACTGAAGTCACTGAAGTCACTGTAACCAAACTTGACGAAAAGATTGTTGAAGCAAAGGCCATTTCTCCGGTGGTCGAGGCCAAGCCTGTTGAGGTTGAGAAACCAGGTTCACCAGTGTCTGAAGCCAAGCCAGAAGAGGATGAGCCAGCTGAAGAATCAGAAGAAGTTGTGACTGAAGTCACTGAAGTCACTGTAACCAAACTTGACGAAAAGATTGTTGAAGCAAAGGCCATTTCTCCGGTGGTCGAGGCCAAGCCTGTTGAGGTTGAGAAACCAGCTTCACCAGTGTCTGAAGCCAAGCCAGAAGAGGATGAGCCAGCTGAAGAATCAGAAGAAGTTGTGACTGAAGTCACTGAAGTCACTATAACCAAACTTGACGAAAAGATTGTTGAAGCAAAGGCCATTTCTCCGGTGGTCGAGGCCAAGCCTGTTGAGGTTGAGAAACCAGCCTCACCAGTGTCTGAAGCCAAGCCAGAAGAGGATGAGCCAGCTGAAGAATCGGAAGAAGTTGTGACTGAAGTCACTGAAGTCACTGTAACCAAACTCGATGAAAAGATTGTTGAAGCAAAGGCCATTTCTCCGGTGGTCGAAGCCAAGCCTGTTGAGGTTGAGAAACCAGCTTCACCAGTGTCTGAAGCCAAGCCAGAAGAGGATGAGCCAGCTGAAGAATCAGAAGAAGTTGTGACTGAAGTCACTGAAGTCACTGTAACCAAACTTGACGAAAAGATTGTTGAAGCAAAGGCCATTTCTCCGGTGGTCGAGGCCAAGCCTGTTGAGGTTGAGAAACCAGGTTCACCAGTGTCTGAAGCCAAGCCAGAAGAGGATGAGCCAGCTGAAGAATCAGAAGAAGTTGTGACTGAAGTCACTGAAGTCACTGTAACCAAACTTGACGAAAAGATTGTTGAAGCAAAGGCCATTTCTCCGGTGGTCGAGGCCAAGCCTGTTGAGGTTGAGAAACCAGCTTCACCAGTGTCTGAAGCCAAGCCAGAAGAGGATGAGCCAGCTGAAGAATCAGAAGAAGTTGTGACTGAAGTCACTGAAGTCACTATAACCAAACTTGACGAAAAGATTGTTGAAGCAAAGGCCATTTCTCCGGTGGTCGAGGCCAAGCCTGTTGAGGTTGAGGAACCAGCTTCACCAGTGTCTGAAGCCAAGCCAGAAGAGGATGAGCCAGCTGAAGAATCAGAAGAAGTTGTGACTGAAGACACTGTAACCAAAATTAACGAAAAGATTGTTAAAGCAAAGGCCATTTCTCCAGTGGTCGAGGCCAAGCCTGTTGAGGTTGAGAAACCAGCTTCACCAGTGTCTGAAGCCAAGCCAGAAGAGGATGAGCCAGCTGAAGAATCAGAAGAAGTTGTGACTGAAGTCACTGAAGTCACTGTAACCAAACTTGACGAAAAGATTGTTGAAGCAAAGGCCATTTCTCCGGTGGTCGAGGCCAAGCCTGTTGAGGTTGAGAAACCAGGTTCACCAGTGTCTGAAGCCAAGCCAGAAGAGGATGAGCCAGCTGAAGAATCAGAAGAAGTTGTGACTGAAGTCACTGAAGTCACTGTAACCAAACTTGACGAAAAGATTGTTGAAGCAAAGGCCATTTCTCCGGTGGTCGAGGCCAAGCCTGTTGAGGTTGAGAAACCAGCTTCACCAGTGTCTGAAGCCAAGCCAGAAGAGGATGAGCCAGCTGAAGAATCAGAAGAAGTTGTGACTGAAGTCACTGAAGTCACTATAACCAAACTTGACGAAAAGATTGTTGAAGCAAAGGCCATTTCTCCGGTGGTCGAGGCCAAGCCTGTTGAGGTTGAGAAACCAGCCTCACCAGTGTCTGAAGCCAAGCCAGAAGAGGATGAGCCAGCTGAAGAATCGGAAGAAGTTGTGACTGAAGTCACTGAAGTCACTGTAACCAAACTCGATGAAAAGATTGTTGAAGCAAAGGCCATTTCTCCGGTGGTCGAAGCCAAGCCTGTTGAGGTTGAGAAACCAGCTTCACCAGTGTCTGAAGCCAAGCCAGAAGAGGATGAGCCAGCTGAAGAATCAGAAGAAGTTGTGACTGAAGTCACTGAAGTCACTGTAACCAAACTTGACGAAAAGATTGTTGAAGCAAAGGCCATTTCTCCGGTGGTCGAGGCCAAGCCTGTTGAGGTTGAGAAACCAGCTTCACCAGTGTCTGAAACCAAGCCAGAAGAGAATGAGCCACATCTGCAATCTGACTTTAGAGAATCTACTGAAATTGATGAATCTGAAAAGACCGACTCAAAATTGGACAAGAATTTATTAGAACATTCGGAAAAACATAGCTTGAAATTGCAACTAAGTGAAACATCGCTTGAAACCGAACAAACCTATCAAGCGGAAATTTTAAGAAAAACTAAGGTACTGGAATCTGGCCACGATTTTGAAGCATTCAAAAGTCGTGAATCAGATGCGGAACGAGCCGAAAAGCTAGAACTCTCCGCACCATCTGATCCTTCAGATATTTCGGAAGAACTCAGGAAGGACGAGCCACGATTCGAAGATACAAGGAAGAGTTCGCTTTCTGCCGTGGAGGGTTCATTATATGACGACGATTCGCCGTTACTGACCGACTTTACGACTTCATCGATCACGTATGTTAGTGAACGAATTGATTCGTCTTCGCTTGAGCTGATGGCCGGAGACAGTTTCGCAGATTTTCTTAAGGTAACGACATTGCCCAGTAAAACTGAGGATAAAAAGGTAGAAGCACACTCACCGAGTTCGTGCGTTTCTTATGCAACGACCATAAGTGAAACAATTGGATCGTATACACATGAAATGGACAGAGCAGAATATACCGGTGGATCAATTCAGCAAGATGTTCCGACCGAGTATGAACGTTCGGTTTCCATCAGCGACAATGCTGCATCAGATTTCTCAACTGAGTCAGCCACCAAGTATAATTTACCCTACGACACTGAATCGGACAGCCATGAGATCGGTACGGGTTTGGCAAAACAACGAGATGATAGAATGAAAATCGAAGATTCGCAAGAAATAAAGCAAGTGAAATCGTGTAAACTCATGTCAATTGATCCCCGCCATGAGTCTGCCTCGCCACAAAGTGATGTTACGGAATATACGGAGAGTGTATCATATGTAGAGTCAATTATTGACAGTACAAATTACGACAACGCCTTAAAGCTGAAGGAAAAACAGAAAGAATTGCAAAAGCAGGACGAAAAGGTCGATACTCAGGAAAAGTTTATGATTGATGGCGAGAAAGAGGAAACAATGAGAGTTTCTAGCATAAAATCCGTTGCCGAAAAGAAGGAACAAACTCAGGTAAAGAAAAAACCCAAAACAAAAGCCACTGTAACTAAATTAAGTCTACAAAAGCAAACGCCTATTGAAATTTCGAAGCAATCGAGCAAAACCGTTGATATCAAGTCTGGTTCCAAGAGTGTCGAATACTCGTCCAGCACAAGTCGGACAACAACGGTTACTCGCTCATACACCAGCACCAGGACGCACGGTTATATGCAATCAACATTGTCGCGGGACCAAAAGGTATTGAAGCCGCTTAATCTGACTGAATCGACGCATTCTTCACCCGTGAGATCTACCTATCGCACCACCTCGACGACGACAACAACTACGACTGCGCAGTCTGCCGTCGAGAAGAAAGCCAGATCTTCCAGAGAAACTTCCAGTAGCAGATCCGAGGCGACTGCCACAAAGCCTGTCAGCAAGTCTGAACCAGCCTCCAGTTCAAGTGCTGTGAAAAAACAAGAGCCTAAACCAGCTGTGCAAAGCACCAAATATACACGAACTTCTGCCGATCGTTCAGACCGAACAGGAGGCCGTTCGTCGTCTTCGTCCGTCACCAGCAGCACCAGTCGCTATCACCGCTCCAGGAAGTCATCCGAGCCGACCGACAAACCACAACAGGTGACGATCAAAAAGGCCGACAAGGATCAAGCTAATATTGCTACCAAAACAACCACCACTGCTTCCAAAATGACAAAAGAGCGCGCCAACAAAAGCTTGATTCCGGTCAAAGTGCAGCCAAGTGGCAAAGCATCACCGAAAAAGGAACCAGCAGTGAAGATGACCGTAGATAAATCCCCAGCAAAAACCCCGAGAAAACCATTAGATGGTAGAACTAAAGAAACTGTGATAGTAAAGACCACTAGTGCCAGGTCTTCTGATGTATCCACCGATGTGCAAAAGATTACGTCCACGTCCAGCAAGATCGGGTTCGTCAAAACCGCACCACGGTTGACGAAAACAGTACACACGTCCGGTGATTCGAAGCGCGATGATACGTACCGGTGCAAATCTGCCATGCACTATTCGTACAAAGATGCCGTTGCGTTCGACCACGCAGAGATTCCGTCTTCGTTGCCGTCTAGTCCGAGCCGTCTCAATAAGAGTTCCTCCAACAGTACAAATGTTCTGACTAGTGAAGTATTTACACGCACAATCGACTCGTCCAAATCTATCGAAGTGATTTACCGTCAACCGTCGACCTCGAACGAACTGATACGTAAGATCAACGAGTACCGCTACAATGACATTGACCTGACCACTGACTCTAGCCTGTCGGACTCGATCGCGCTGCCGTCTTCGTCGTCCGAGCACGAGGGTGAAGGGCTGGGCAACAAACGCAAACGCTCCGGAAGTCCAGCATCGCCCAAGGCTGCTCACACTACGACTTCGTCTGCGTCCTCGTCTACGACGACCACGACCCGCAAGCAGGCCCAAATCATGCAATCAAGCGAGCAAAGATATCGCAAGTCGGACATTTGGATGCGGTCCGCCGGGCCAACGTCGTCGGAAGTGATGCCCGACGCCGACGATGAGATCTATCAGGCGTTGCACGCCGCCGATCGACGCACGGTTGCATCCCTCGACGCGATCGTGATGGAGAGTCGCATCTCGCCGATACTCGATTTCCGTGCATCGACACCGCCCCGTCTGAAGTATAAGTTTGATTACGATAGTTCCCTGTTTACAGGTAAATTTTTCCAACTCCCTGCTCGCAAAATCTCTAAGCAAATGAACAAATCTACCAAACACACTCAAATTTAAATGACATAATACTATTATAGAGACATTTCCCATTCGTGGCTCTCGAATGCATATTCTCGCTCATATGCATCCTCTGCCCGCCGTATTTCTACCGCCTTCTTTTGGTTTTCAATAATTTTGGAGCAGCAAATGACCAAAGTGCTTGTATCTTTTTTCCAAATTTTGCATTTTGCCTCGCAGTTTGTGTGCTACATCGTTAGTGGTCCTGCCTATAGCAGTATTATGTCCGTCATATTGGCCTTCAGGTGAAATGCGTTATCTGATTATTAGTACTGAACAACTCCAACAGCCATGCCCGGTCAACTCTGTTGGATTGAAACTAGAATGAAGTGGTAATGCGCAGAACAAACACGACACGTCGAATTAAACTCGGTGCGGGAGCAAAGTCTAGTAGTCAGATAAACCCACTATCCTCCTTATGTTAGCAAACAACAAATATACCTTATACCGAACAACTCATATACTCGATGTGTTTACTCTCAGACATACTCATATGTTTCCGATAAATGCCTAATTTGCCTTGCAATGCCATTGTTTCTTCACGCATTCTTTGTTCTGTATTATTTGTTTTGCATATTTTTTTTTCACTTTTACTCTCAATACGTTGCTTTTCGGTTGAAACAGGTTAGAAGCGTTTGTTTGAACAAGGCAAAACTCGAACAAACAAACAGCTCTCCGCAATGTCGGACATACCGGTCATTTCCATCACCAAAGAGTTCTCCGACGAAGAACTAGACGATGTGGCAAAGCTCAACATCAACGAAGCGCTCACCGACACGGAGGACCTGATCATGGAGCAGGACTCGGTGCGTTATCGGAAAAGTCCAACCAAATGTGGAAACGCCTTGGTGGATGCTATCATACCAACGACGAACGGATCCGTCACCGACGTCGAAGATTGTACGGACTCGGATGAAGATGAGGGCGAAGTCAAGTCCGCTCGAGAAGCGGAAATCACGCTGGAGAACTTTCTAGACCAAGGGTACGTGGACGAGACTACCAATTCCGGCAACAAAGGTGCCAAACCGAAAAGGCTGACGCATTGCTCGTCAAAGGCAACGGAATCCAACAGCAACACGCTTGGAATCGTACAAGACACTAGCGCTGCGCTAACCGACTGCGAAGATCTATCGGACGACGATGATTCGCTCGGTCATGTATCGATACCGGACTGTCCGGAGGACATTTTGACGAGAGCGAATGACAACGATGCGGTTGCCATCCACAATGTGGTGAAGCGAAGACAGGACAAGCATTTCCACAAGCAGGAAGCCGCTGCCGAAGCTAGCTCGTCGGAATCGGAGGAAGACAGTAAGGTACGGCAAAGAAAGTGTCACCGAAAGGCGGAAGATCGCCCTAAGAGTGAGTACGAGAATCTGATGATGTCCGACGACGAGATGGCTGGAGCCTGCGCGAAGCCCTCGAATCGACGTTCAGCGCTGTTCGAAGCCGAGGAACTGGTCATGGAGGGTAGCGATATAGAGGAGGACAAGTCACATGCATTTCCGGAAATAAACATAACGTTCGTATCGGATGACAAGGAAGTTCCCGTTGAAAAATTGAACAGAAAGCGACCGGCATCACTGGCGGTGCAAACGCCAAACGCTGATGAAGCGGTCACCGATGTGGAGAATTTGAACTCTTCGGACAGCGAAGAAGAGGCCGGAACCACGCCGAAGCGGCTGATGCCGCGGGCAGTGGTAAAAGGCGGCAAAGTCGGTGGCGGAACTACCGACGTTGAAGACTTTAACGATAGTGACGATAACGAGGACAACGAGCAGAAGAATGAAGTATCGTCCGAGTTTCTACCTTCACCGGTTCGTGAGATTGCCATTGTCAAGCACGACGAGTGCGGCGAACAGAGGCAGAACGTGATGCCGTTGAATCAGGGCATGTTGTCGGTTCGTACACCGGATATCGAGCAGGCGCTCACCGACGTTGAGGATATGTCCGACACTGAAGAAGTGGGTGAGATGTACGACAGCTCCAAGTACACCATCGAGTCCCTTCCGGACATGGAAGGTGATAACGTGTATTCCAGCGACAATACACGCACCAACAGTGGTCCAACACTGGAGGTTACGAGTCCGGCACGGGACCCGGTCACCGATACCGAGGATCTGTTTTTTGAGCAGAGCGCTTCCACCGGCGGCAGTGGAAGTGAGCTGAGACGTCGCCGCAAAACCAAGCAGTGCCATTCGCACAGCACCCCCGCTGGCTACCAGCAATCGAAAGGAAAGAAGCACCTGGAGATGAAGTGCGACACGGCGGCTGCAACCACAGACGTCGAGGACATGTATCTCAGCGATGATACGGCCAAGAAGTGCGGGTTCGAGCGAGCCAAGCAACGCAGAGCCACGATACAGTTTAGTGGCCTGATGGCCACAGCCAACGATGGCGGTGACGGGAAAACCGACGTGGAGTTTCTGTCCGGGGATGAGCTGGTTTGCGAGCGGTCACAGTCTCCCCAGCTTGGCCACTGTGACGGTGGGTACTCATCGATTGTCAAGACAAAAGAACGGAACGGTCCTTTTAGTCCCAGTGAGACCAACGACGTCCGCCCCGTCCCAATGATACGCAAGATTTCCCCAAGTCCCGATGCGCCACATAACTGCAACACCGACGTCGAGGACATCCAGATGGGATCGGACGGGGAGGAGCTAGCCGTAACGTACTCCCGGGCTCAGACGGCCACTCCGTTCGAGCTGACGCGCGCGCTGAAGGAGAGCGGAAGCTGCGAGATTTACGAGACCAGTCCACGCGCCAAAAGCGAACTGCTGGACATCAAGGGCATGGCGGACGGGAACCAGCCGGAGATCCACACCGACGTGGAGTCCCTGGATGACGTTGAGCAATGAGTTTGTTTGTTACGGGGGTTTTTGATCACTGCAGCACGGTATGGTATGGAATTATTTATGTTATGTATACTTTAAGTTACGCCAAGCAGTGTTGATTTGAATTGAGTTTTATCTACTACGTTGGTATGCGTGACTTTACGATCTTTTGTTTTGTTCACTTAAGCTTGATGTTTGATATTGCTACTGTTACTGCGGTTTACGTTGTTATACTTATTTTTGGGCTACATAATTAAACATAAACAGTACGTTATCCACCAATTAACCACCTTTTACATAACCTTTATTAGTCGTTTGTAAGCTAAATATATAAATATATACTTATAAGCCAGACCTACAGAAAATACTCGCAGAGAATCTTTCCGACCAAGACATCTTTCCAAAGACATACATTTTTATCGTTGTGCTTTTGTTCCTCTAATTTGTATTACAGATGACAAACATGAAGAAGATTTACACGCGTCAACAAGCTACGAAGGTTAGTATGACGGTTTCGTCTCGTTAGTAGTCTGTTCAGTCTCGCTCTCCATTTGGTCGATTCCAGTTCGTTTTTTGATGTTTTCACCATTTTTACTCCCACAAATCTCGTCCCACACCACACAATTGACACACACAGTGCACACCACACCACCACGAAATCGCTCCTCGAAACCCCCACGCCTCGTCACGAACTCTCATTCGAGATTCCATTTTCAGCTATTGAGTGCAAGTTTGAGTTTGAACTGATTCTGGTTGCGAAGTAATGTCTTTCTCCACAGGTCGGGTATGAATGCGCACCACCACCTCATGTTTGTAGGTGCCTTTGCCTCTTAAATTTTGATCTCATTCTGAGTCTACAAGTCTCAAGAGTCTAGAAATGCTAATTGTCTCCTTCAAATCTGGCTGAAGAAAAAAGCGAAATTATACAGTGCGGCGCAAATAGCTCATTACAATCATCAGAAAATTCTCATTTCGAAACCATTCCGGGCGGCCGAAAAAAGGGGGCCTAGAAGGTTAGAGCTCATCCGATCACCAATCCATCTATCCCTGCATAGCCTGAGCCATAGGTTCGCGGAAGTCGCACTTCCGAGCAACAGCGAATGATAACGATTTTTTCCGTAATCCCTTTTCTCATTACAGGCGAAGAATATCTAAATTTAGTACAGTCGGAAGCTAGTAACTTAGTTGATAGTATACTGGAGCAAAGTGTGTCGATCGTCAGCCATTCCCAGGCTCAGGGCAATGGCATCGGCGTCGACGCACAAGCCCAGTCCGAAAGTGAACAGTACGCGATCCGTAGCGATATACTGTCCTCTAACGAGGCCGACCAGGTCGTAAAGTCGCCCACCATTGAGTCTATGTCCGGCAAGTCGTTCGACGATAACATTAGCAATCCCGACTACGACAGTAGCGAGGCTAACCAGCAGATGGCCGCAGCTACCGTGGGCATTACCAAAACCGCTGAGGTAGTGGAACTATGTCTGCCCGTTGGCGGTGACGTAATGCAGCAGGAACGCCGCGACAAAAAGATCGAGCGACGCTTCGCGCGTTTGTCGTCGGAAATCGAGCCGGAAGAGTTGTCGGACAAGAACCGCGAATACGACGAGGCCATTGCCCAGATCAAAGATGAAGTTTCGGGCCTGCAGAGCGAATTTTCCAAAATGAGCTGGGATGAGAGCATGTCCGCTACCACCGGTGATTTCGGTTCCAGCACGCCCGATCACGACCTGCAAGGTAGAACAACCACTACGCTCCTCAAACCAAGCAAACCTACCCTCTAGGCGTTGCAACTACAACCCTTAGAACTAACGCCAACTAACCCGCAAAGCGAACTAACAGCAAACAACCGTCTGGTTTCGTTTTCTCAAAACAAAAAAAAAGCATGCCACAGTCTCTCTGTTTCTATCGGTTTTGTTACATTTTGTTGTTGTTTTGCCCCACAATATTTGCATAGAATGCGACTAAAACAGAAGCATTGGAGCTCCATTTTCGAAAACATCACCGAATTGGCAGTCGTAATATGAGCAAGATGTATACATTTCGCTTTTTTCTACTCGAAGCCCAACTAAAAAAAACAATTGCACATAGTTCCCACTCTAACCAATTAACAAACTAACTAAACTGGCTTTAAAAAAAACCGACTCTTACCCTACCCTCAACCAGAATCAGAACTCATCAATTTTGTTTCCTTTTGGTTAGCTTAAGTTCCATTCGACCACCCCTAAAAAAAGAAAACTACTACAACCAAAAACCACTCTGTTACTACCAAAGTAATTTCTAAGTTTCTTTCGTCCGAAACCTTAACACGCTTTTTTTCACCGCTTTTATTCTTATAGAAACAGATATGCAACCACAATCAGAAATAACCATTCCAAAGCCAACGCCGCGATCGCAATCTAATCTGGCCGCTGAAGTTGCCACTGATGCATCCGCTGCAACTGCTAGTAGCAGCGTCACTACTACTACTGCCACGTCAACCACTACTGCTAGCTCTTCTGCTGCTGCTGTTGCCCCCTCACTAACCACATCCGACGCGATCGCCACGGTCAAAACCACGGAAGAACCCGCCTCCGGCGAACTGAGCGAGCTGTCCAGCAGTCAGGAGCCACTTCCGGTGCCGAAACCCCGCACCAGCATCTCGTCCCGCACGGACACCCAGACGCGGTCCAGCATCATCGAGTCGTTCGACCAGCCGGAAGACTCGATCGAGCAGTATCCGGAACCTAGCAGCACCAACCAACGGCAGGAATCGATCACGTCCGAAGACCTGTCCGCGGCTGGTGGCGGCCCCCAGCGCAGCTCGATTGATTTTGAAACCAGCGATGAAGAACAACCCGCGACCAAGTTTTACATTGGTGAACGCAGCAGCGATGTCATTACGCGAACGTCCCTCGACAAACGCTCGGACTTTGCGTTCGACAACGTTGGCTACGAATGCTCGCAGGATTCGGGCGCGGAAGAACCTTCGGACAACTTTAAGGCGTTCCGCGAAAAGGTGCTGCAAGAGGACGGGTTCACGCTCAAGTCGCTGCAGGAGGTCGAAAGCGGAACGGCACTCGACGCAGAGGTACGAGCCGAGGTGATCGAAGTCATTGAGGGGGTCGCCGAAAAGCCGTTCGAACATGATTTCGAAAAACCGAAAGAATCTGCTCGCCAGCCGGTTGTTCACTCTCCTATCGAGCCACAGCAGGCAACGCTGGTCGAAGGTGCAGTACCCGCTAAACTGGATCGTTTCGAGTCCGCAGAAGAAGTTAAAGAGCAAACAACAAAACGCACCATCGACGAGCTGGTGATCGAGAAAACGTTGGAAGAAATCAAGGAATCGCTCGACGCCGTGCAGGAAGAGTTGATCGAATCGGTCATCGATGGACAGCTTATCAAGCAATCCCCGTCGGAGTTTGAGTTCAAGGTGTTGCCATCCAGCAAACACGCACAAGATCCCATCTACGAAGCACACCAGGAAGAAGTAGTACAGCAAGCGGTAACAACCACAACCCTCACGGAAACCAAGGCACCCTCTGTTGAAGAGCAAAAGGCCTCCGATACCGATTCGAAGGAAACATCGTACGAGTCGGCAAAGCAGGAAGAACCCGCTGCCTCCGACAGCTCGGTAGCCAAACTGGAAATATCACCCCGGCCGCACCGAGCTTCGCATCAGCCCAAGGGAAGCCGCTGGTCTGCCACCGATATCGACAGCTCCGGCGAAAGCCACTACCAGAGCTTCGAGCATACCGACAGTAGCCGGCCGCTGTCCACCGACGTGGACAACCTGATGCAGTACGGCTCATCCGAGTACGAGACCGCGCAGGATCATTCCTTTATCCCGGCATCTACCGAGTTTCACAGTGCAGTCAGCACACTGAACTCGTACAACGCTGAAAGCTCGCACGACAGCATGAAAAGTTTCGACTCGGAAAGTTCCGGCCACTTGGCGAGCAACGAGTCGGAGGCAACCGAAACGTTGGTCCCGTCCACGATGGACATTGATTTCGACTCGTCGGATGCAGCAGCGCTGATTCATGACGATTCCGAGGATGATTTGCGCGAGAAGCTGCTACTTGACGACAAGGAAGAGCTATCGTCCGTGTCCAGCGCCATTCCGGTGGCGATGAAACGTTCGCAAGAGATGATCTTTACAGCTGATTTCAAGGAAGACATGCTCGAGGATACACCGGATGTCTTCCAGCTGCAGGACGAGGTCGAACTGGTAGCACTGGAGCAAGCCGAGAAGCTTAGCTCAAGCATTGGAAACGCGCTGGATTTGGTTGAAGCGATGAAGGCTTCCAGCTTGGAGGACGTCAAGACCGAATGCATCGATGATTCGAGGCTGGGCACAAGCATGGAAGACGGAAGCATTCTTTCCATCAGCTTATCGAGTGCATCGAATCTGGAAACCATCATGGAAAACCTGCCCGACAAGCTGGACAGCCTGCCTACGCACGTTGAAATAGGACTGGATGCAATTACGCCGGTCGCTGGAAGCTCGAAGGACATTCTCGGAGACATTACACTAACGTCGACAGTTGTCAGGGAAGGTGATGTGAACTTTTTAAACACGCAAGCTACAACCGAAATTACCGCCGCTGTGAGCGAAATCAAGGAGGTGACGGAAGAGTCAACCAAAAAACGAGGCCACAAACGCTCGGAAAGTACGGCCATTACCGGGAAACTACTCGAGGAAATTGCAGCCGAAGCGCGTGACTCGCTAGACTCGCAGGAGGAATTTGCTTCGCAGGAAGCATCCAAGCCGTCGAGTTTGGAACGCGACGAGGTTCGCGAAGAGTCATCCGACTCGGATTACGATCGCTACGAGTCCGAGTACTCGCGTTCGTTCCGAGCTCCGCTGATTCAGTCGCAGAAGAAGAAGAAGGACATCAAAACCGAAGGGTTCGAGATTGAGATCGAGCACGACAGACGCAACTCGTTCTCGCCGTCGAGCTCGGTCATCGAGACCATCGTCGAGGATGTCCACGCCGAAATTGAACAGGGCGATGAGGCGCAGCAGATTATGGAAATCAAGAAGGAACAGTTGCAGGAATACCAGCAGAGTTCTGCGCAGAGTATCCCGGACATTCAGGTGACCGAAGATGTGCAACAGGGCGAGGTCACGGTCGTCAAGAAAGAAGTGGCTTCGAGCTCGAAAACGGTTACGGTCACGGAGCAGAGCGATCCGAAAATTCAGTTTGCCAAACAGGAAGAGTTTAAGATCAGCGAAGAGCAATACCAGGAGATGATCGAGCAGCGGTACAAGTCAAAGATGGCTGACATAACGACAAAGTACGATTATGAAGCGGACGATAAGGATGATTCGGCGGGTTCGGATTCGTTCGAGATGCTGGAGCAGCCGGACATTTCCGATGAGTTTGTAATTGTCGAGGAGGTGGCACGCGAAGCGCATGAGTGCGATACGGAAGGTAAGAGCGTCTCGATCAAGCCTATCAAGAAGGAGAAGAAACACGACGAGGAGGTGGAGAAGATACTGGTCAAGTCGGCTCCGGCACATACCAATGCGGGATCGATGTACGCGAATATGCGCGAAGATATGATGTATCAGTTCGAGGAGAGTCCACCAACCGGCAGTGAGGAGGTTGATCCTTCAGGGGTGACGATGGATCTCTTGAACAACGGATATCCACTGGAGGAAAGCAAACGGTGGGTCGAGATGCAGCTGGCTGAAACGCAAAACTTCCGCTATCCGTACGAGGACAGGCTGGAAGATATTAAGGAAGAGGACACTGATTTTGAGGTTGGCAGTAGCCGGATCGGCAGTATTAAGGATTCGTTCTCGAGCACACCGGATTACGATTTGTTGGCGAAGAGATTGGCATCCAGGGAGCACGATGACATCTCGATGAGCAGTCTGCAGGAGTTTGAAAGTTTGGAACAGGTGATCTCGTTGGAGAACCGTAAGATGCAGCAGGGTTCGCAGGATTCACTGAGCAATGGAAGTTTCACGAAACGGTTCTTGGCACGTAGCCACGGTGATGATATTAGCTTGTCTAGTTTGAAGGAATTTGAGGGACTGGAGACTGCATGTATCGAAGCACATTTAATTGAGATCAAGGCAAAGGAAGAAGCTGCACTGCTGTTGTCGCGATCGGACGAATCAAACAAATCTGATAGGTCGAACGGTGCAAAACGGAGTCCACCCACGAATGGAGCGGTCGTGAAGGCAACTACAACGACAACAACCATCACGTCGGGACCGGAGACGAGCACACGGGTTGAGACGAGAACCGTTTCCACTGAGGTAGGCAAAGATACGTCATCTACAACGACCACCGCTACAACGACCGTAACGACAATCTCGCAGGAGAGTCAAGTCAAGCATGCGTTTGATGAGGAGGATACCTCACATTTACTGACCGTGTCCACGGATAGTTTGCAAAAGCTCACCCAGGATAAGGAAACACTCCCGTCGGCCCATTCCAGCAGCGACAGCTTGGAGATCAACAACAAGAACAATGTTGACGCCATGACCAGCAGCATCGACTCGATAGAGTTTTCCAGGGCCGGAGTCATCACGACGCGCTCGTCACGGTCGGATTCGATCGAGCAGATGGCACTGCAGCAGCCCCAGCGTAGCGACAGTACGGACTCGATCGAGTTCCAGCATGCAGTGATGTCGAGAACTAGCGAAACCAAGCGTGACTCGCTGGACTCGTTGCCGTACAGTTCCGAAGCGAAGAGTGGATTCAGCAGTCCAACGAAGCCGGTAAGTGGCCAACGAGTTGTGACGGAAAGCGTCGCCGTTGCAGGAACAAGCTCGAGCTATCAGTACACCGCGTCGATGCAATCCGGCATGACGAAGGATATCTCCGTGGATTCGCTCACCGGACAGGACGCCTTCCTGACCAGCACCGAGAGCTTGGAGACCAGCTCGACAGCTACGAACGCGACCTATCAGAACGAAACGGACTCGCAGATGTCGTCGAGCGTAACCAGCTGCGGATCGATCACGATGGTCGACACGCTGGACAACATTGGAGATTTGGACAACTTTGGGCTGCAGGAAAGCGTAACGTTCATGAGCAGCAGCAGTACGGTGGCAAGCAGCTCTCAGCAACAGCAGCAGCAGCAGTATCAACAACAACAACAGACGACCCAAATACTACGCAGTACTTCATCCACTACGTCTACGACTTCGACCACGGCCAGCGCCAGAGGAGAGTTTCCGATTTCGGAAATCGAACTGTTAAGTAGACAAATGTATCCAGGTTAGACTTCCACCAACTTAATACTTAACCGCTCAAACTATATATCTATATAATATACATATAAATATCAGATACAAACCCTTTTTCTTTTGGTTCGCCTGTTAGGGATAGTTTGTACCCAATGTAACATTTTTTGAGTATCTCAGCATTCTTACTGCAATTTTACGAGTCGAAATGGAGCTCACCAGAAACATCTTTTTGGTTTGCGTAATCCGTTTTAGTTTGATTTAATTTCGACACAAGCTTTACGAAAAAGTCATGCATGCCATTAAGTGAGTGCTAGCGATTTGTTTTACTTTAGTTATTAAACACTGTTGTTTCCTTACAAGAAAAAAAAACTCGAATCACTGCAAATGGTGCACTCACGCTGAACATTTCCTTCCTTGCAGGGGACTTGACACACGACGACACGAAGGTGTCGCCCAAGGAAAAGCTTCAAAGCGTGAGTATTTTTTTTAAAAATATCGAAAAACGTGTTTTAATTAGAATTCTGACAATGAATGTAATATTTACACAACAAGTTTACAATAAAAAAAAGAGAAGATTCGAATCGAGGCTCTTTGGATGAAAGTTTATCTCTTTACCGCTGAGTCGCAAATGTTTGACGGAGCAGAGAAGTCCAACGCAAATATGCTCTCATTTCTTCTCTTCTGTCTCACTTTGAGTGACAGAAATACTCCCAATCAGTGTTGTCGTTCTGTAGTCACATTCAACGTTAGAAGTCTTTCGTTTGGGCGTAGCTAATAGTCAGAAGCACGTCAACTTTAATTATATTTTATTCCTTCCAACAGAAAACGACTGAAAAGGAGGACTAAATGACGAACTTCACTTCGATAGAGCGTGCGCACGTGGAGATTGTCGACTTTTGATTTCCAATCGCTGTGCAGCAAATAAGCAGACAACCTATTTCCAGCTATTTAAACATAATTTACCCATAAACTTAAAAATAAAATAAAATCAACAGAGGCGGCAACAGCACTATTAAATCTACTGAATTATTACAATACAAAAACTAAAAAAACACTGCGAAATAACAAAACAGAAAACAAGTTGTAAAGCTTAGCTCAATTTTTCGTTTTTATCTACTAATGAATAACTGGAAAAGTGACCCAACCAAAAAAGAAAAAAAAGAACTGTGGAGAATCCACTGCAGAATTAAATCTTATCTCGTATCTTAAACCAGAAGCTAGAGAACAAACAAACAAAAAAAAGAGATAATCGTAACTTATCAAAAAAAAGAAGAGGAAGAATCAGGCGAATGACACGAACGGTCGAACCAGACACTAAAATCGTAAAATCGAAAACAATCGGAACGGAGTTTTATCTGCCGCTAGTCACGCGACGAAGGGACGAACTGGTCTAGCTTTGCCAGAAGAAGAAACAAACAAAAAATGATGATATTTAAGAAACTATTGACTAATGAAAAACCAATGTACTCTATTCACTCATTTTATCCCTGTAATCTCTCGCTTTTTTGACCCAGTCAACGTAACCTTCAAGTTAGAAACTAAAAGAGAAACAAAAAAAAAACGATATCATTGGAACACCTTGGTTAGCTTCGCATTTGGTTTGCAAAATAAAAATTTTATAAAACAACCAAATGAAAACAAAAAATGAAAATATTTTATGTAACACAATTGAACGTTAAGCAAGTATAGCTAACACATCGTACGCAAAGAAACTCTAACAGAAAGAAAAAAAAAAAACAAACAAACAAAAACTGCTACTGTGGCTGAAAGTGAAATTGTTAACTTTTATATGTTGATGATGAGAATAAAAAAAAAGGTAACCGAAAAACAAAACAGGCAATGTTGTGAAAAGGAAAGAAGGGGAAAAACGGCAACCTCTAGCAAACCAAGTATTTTACATGATATTTAAGGTAACAAACAAAGCATTGCAAAGTAAAACCAAACCATTATACTGATTCGATGTAAAATTTGCGAAACTATCAAATAAACGCTTAATAAAAAATTAAAATAACTGTTTTCTTTTAGTTAACGTTGTGAAATGATGAAATTGAAGAGGGTCTTTCTGGTTTATATTGTTAATTTGTTAGGTGGGGGATTCGGAGGGTATCCAATTTCTTACGTAAAAGTTCAACGACTTTTAATTGGTCATGTTCATTCAAGTTTATAGAAGCTTTTACAAAGGCGACTCAATAATTTTACAAGTCACTATTTATTGTCACTAACAACAAAATTTAGTATCTTTTTTAAGTTTTAATAAAAAATAGGGTTAGACCATTAAAAAACATTCAGATCTTTTGCCAGGTTTTCCGTGGCTTGTTAGAATATCGAAAAAAATATCTTTTTTATGTTTGAATTCAAAAAATACTGTTGGGCAATACAAAATCTTAATCCTTAAAGTATGCTAAAGAATACTTTCAAACAGATATTTTGGTTTCGTTTTTAATAGAGGTGGGCAAAAAAAGAGCGAACCGCTCAAAGAGCCGGTTCACTGAAAAGAGCAAACGAACCGTGGCTCACAAAAAAAGAACCGCGGTTCTTTTTTAAACTCCGATCTTTTGAAAGAATCGTTTCAATATGGCATGATTTTTGTTATAAATATTATTTATTTAATTTCCAAAAAATGTAGTATTAAATTTATTTTTGATAATTGAAAATGCAATTTAAAAAATTTCAATGCTTATAAAAATTTATACCAAAAGTAAATGATCTTCTAAATAAACTTTTCATTGTAAAACTGAGTGTACATTAAAGTCATACCGGAATACAAATTTGAGCACTTCAAATAGCATAATTTGTCAAATATTAACTAAAATCTACTGAATATTTGAGAGATTTTAGAAAAAAAAAATCATTTTTTGCGATTAAACTTTAACGTTCATAGACTTTATCTATTAAATCAGAATATAGAGAAGAGTTCACAGAATATTTTCTCCAAATAAAATATCAGCATTAGTTCAATTCTTGCAGAAATAAACGCAATTTTTCTTAGATTCAAGTTTGCCATTCAATTACTCGAATCTTCAGTTTTGAGTAGAAATCTTGACAAAGAGACCACCAAGATCTATGGTTTTCAAGGACATCTTCTCGTTTTAAGTTTTTTTTTCTTATAAAATATGGCCGATACAAATATATTTCAAAGCTTATGTCACCCCTTCCCTTCAAAATCGGTCCGAAAATCAGGGGGCAAAACAATTTTTTTTTTTTTTTCAAAAAACATTCAAATTTCAACGGAAATAGAAGTCTTATCAACTGAAAACAAAAGTTTATTTTTCGGCTTAAAAAAATCATCATACTTCGATATTTTGAAAACTAATGAATGCAATACAATTGGGGATGTGTCATTTTGTCCGACTTTGGTCAGAGTTGAGGGACATAAACTTCAAAAAATATTTAGTAGGCCTAATTTATAGAAGTCCAATACGAAATAACTTACAAAATCACTCGATTCTTGAAATAAAAACCCTTTCCATCCTAATTTTGAAAAAGAGCGAAAGAGCCGTTCAAAAGAGCGGTTCTTTTTTAAGAGCGAACGAAAATGAGCGACTCCTAAAAAAGAGCGGTTTTGCCCACCTCTAGTTTTTAATAAAAAAGAGTGATTAGAGTAGAATTTCCAAAAAAAAAAAAGTGGAATTGTATGAAACATTGTCCATTGATTCCTTATACCAACCCAGCCGTTGTGAACCTTTACTTCATACAAGTCTTCATACAAATTTGGAATCTTTTCATAGAAAAGTGCCATGAAAACATTGAAAAATCGATTTTGACAAACTTTATCCCCTTAGTTTGTTTTTCTTTTTTAATATGTTTTAGTAGACAAAAAGTACCAACTTTTGCGCTATAGGGTATGACGAACGTTTTGTTGTGACCGATACAAATTTTATTTAAAGTTTTGTAAAATTTTGATAAGGTGCTCCGTTTTCTAATTAAAGCCACTTGAAGGATAAATTTATCAGCATAACTGACATTAATTTTTTTAAATAGAATTTTTTGAAATTCGATTTTTTGTAGAAGCCATTTTGCATCATTAGTTTGTCCATTTAATTTTCCATACAAATTTGGCAACTGCCCAAATAAACATGATGTATGAAAATTCAATAATCTGTATCTTTTGAAGGAATTTTTTGATCGATTTGATGTGTTCGGCATAGTTGTAGGTATGGATAAGAACTACACTGAAAAAAAAGATAAATGGTAAATTTTTTATGGTGATTTTTAATTTCACTTTTTGTTACTAAAACTTGATTTGTAAAAAACCACAATTTTTTTTTATTTTCTGATATGTTTTAGGGGACATCAAATGCAAGCTTTTCCGAAATTTCCAGAACGGCCAAAAAATCTTTGACCAAAAATGATTTTTTAAATAAATACTGATTTTTTGAATACATCGAAATATTGGTCGCAAAAATGTTTCAACTTCAATCAAAAAGTACTTTAGTGAAATTTTGATAAAGTGCACCGTTTTCAAATTAGAGCCATTTTTAGGTTACCTTTTTTGAAAATAGTCGCAGTTATTAATTTTTTTAAATTAGTGCCCATATTTGCCCACTCGTAAAAACAATATTTTTGAATTGCTGAGAAAATTCTCTATATTTTTCTTTTTAGAACTTTGTTGATACGACTCTTAGTTAGATCGGTAAATTTGACGAATGTTTCATATTTTAACATTGAAAATCGGACCACTATTTGCTGAGATATCGACATTAGAAAATGGTGGGTTAGTTGGGTGAGACTTAGAAAACATAAATTTTCCTGTTTTTAAACCTTTGAATGGCAATATCTCAGCAACTTGTCTAATATTCGAAAAGCTGAGAAATTTTCTAAAATTTGGGTATTTGGACATAGTTAATTCGACCCTAGGTTGATGAGATATGGACTTCCAGGATTGAAAATAATCAAAAATTCAATTTTCTGATTTCTACCCAATTGACCTTAATCCAGCGATGATGTCTTGGAAACCAATGTTCAGATTTTCAATGTTAAAAGAGAAACTTGTGTGAAATTTTCTTAACTCCTCAAAAGCTCTTTTTTTCCAAATGATGTTCATCATAGTCATTGTGTATTCAGCAATTCCCCACGAAAACAGCATGATTCGAAAAAAAAGTTTTCCGATCGAGCTCAAAATTTTTCTGGGGGCTGAAATAATTAGACCCGTATTTTTTGTTTGGTCATTAGGGTGACCTACGCCGTGTTAGGGTGGTTCGAAAAATGACAATTTTCGTCGATTTTCGCAAAAACCACTTTTTTTCAAAAAATCATATCTCCGCGCCATTTTATCCGATTTTAGCTGTCCTAGACGCAAAAGAAAGGTGATTAGTTTGGCTATTTGAGAAAAACAGTAAGAAGTTTCAAAAATCTAGCTTAACATTTGAAAAGGTTGAATGAAAACATAAAATGATGTTTTGAAGGTCTCGGGACCAAAGAGCTTATGTCTGAAAATCTTTTTATCGGATTCCTCGGAAACATAATATATCAAAAAATGGTGAAGTTATGTTTTCGATACTCTGAGATACGATTTTTTGAAAATAAAAACTGGGTTTTTCGACGCGCCACGCGCAAAAATTTGAAAATGACGAAAACGGGAAAAAATCGACATTTTTCACTAAAACTGCGATATCTTTCAAATTTCAGCGATGACCAATACATGTTAGGGTACCAAAATTTTTGTAATTAAATGATGCAACTTTCTTAATTCTAAATTCTACTCAATTGACCTTAAATTTTCAACCGATGGAAACCATTGCGATAAAATTTTCAAGGTTAAAAAGTGAAGCTTTTGCGATATTTACTTAACACCCTTAAAAAAATGTTCAGCCAGATCTCAAAATATTATAATTGATATGAAAGTCGTAATTTCCAAAATCATAAAACATAAAGTAAAAATTAATTAAAAAAATAGGTTTTATGATACAAATTGTTTTTTTTACAGTTTTTTTGTGGACAGTCCAAATCATTATAAACAAATTTGAAACCCGATTTAATCCCACCAGGGGTGAGATAGAGCCTTTCTTACTAAAGAATATAACATCTCTCAATTCACAACATCGACTTGATACAAAAAATCTTATGATGAAAGCAAGGTATTATTAATGATGTGTTTTCTAAAAGAAATTGAAAATGCAATTTTCACCTATCGAATATTTTTAATCGTACAAATTCTTAGCTTCCAATGCGCAAGTGACGACACACATCGCGGTTTTGGTTTTCTAGTTTTGGTACGAGCCCAAAACCGAACAAAGCAGGCGTAAAGCAAAACCGAGTTAACCGCACAGTGGGAAGCTTGCCATTCAGCGTCTACGAAAGTGAGAGAGTCAGAGATAGATATTTTTACAACCTCACCACTACACACTCAATCGCAATACCTTAGGTAGATGGCGTCGCGAGCATTGAAAACTTTGAAAACGATATAAAGCTTAGAAGCTTCGAAAGCTCCTATTGGAATCCAATGAACTCTGTTAAATAAAACGACACGACAAATGAAGCCTACTTAAAGGCGATTTTAGGAGCATACGGGAAACAAATTGATTGTACCCGGATGAATGTCCTATGTCAAAAAGTTTTTGCATAAACATTGGACAGTTATGCAAAAACGGACAGAGCAAAAGAAACCGAAAAGCTACGATATCTGACATGTTGAAGAAAACATCGGTAGACAAGCTACTACGAACGAGTATAAGCCGAGCCAAAACATATGCGCCAGCATTCTCGCGCCAGTATTCGAAGCTCAACTTGACAACTTGTCGACTTGGCGACGAAGCGTCGAAAATCGATGCAGTGTGATTTTTTAGCGATTTTTCGGTTTAAAATTCATGCTGAATCGACATATTTACGAAGCTGGAAATGACGTCCTGGCTTAAAGTAAAACCTATACCTTTCTTTAGTAAGAAAGGCAAAAAGTAAATCGTTCTAAAAATTGATCGGGATTGCCGATCGATGTCGAATTTGTTTCAGATGCTAACTCATGGTCTGTACTATGAATGTAGCAAGAAATTTCGAATAAAATCAGAAATGAAAAATGTTGGCGAAGGTCACCAGGTGGGTTTTTACCTTTTTTTTAGGGATTTTGTTTCTTATGGTAGGTCAATCAAACGGCTCTAACTCCAGAACCATATTATGAATCTGGATGAAAATTTGGGAGATTGTAGGGCTCGAAAAATGCAAATTTTTGAGATAAATAAAAGGTATGAAAATGAAAAATTTTGACCATATTTTCATTTGAAAACTGTGTATTTTCTGGAAAAGTCTAGACACATCCGAAAACAGATGGATATTTCGAAATTTGCGCGGCAACTCGCCCAGGTTCAGCACACTAGCTTTCATCTGCATTTAGGAGAATTGAAATCGGATTTATGGGAGCTGAGAACGGCGCGACACAAAATTTTGCAAAATTTTACCACATACGAACATCACTCGACCTCCACGGAATTTATTTTCTCAAAATTCGAGGGTTCGAGATAGACGAGTTCTGTCAAGGTGAATCGATAGAGCGTCGAAAATCGATGCAGTGTGATTTTTAGCGATTTTTCGGTTTAAAATTCATGCTGAATCGACATATTTACGAAGCTGGAAATGACGTCCTGGCTTAAAGTAAAACCTATACCTTTCTTTAGTAAGAAAAAAAGTAAATCGTTCTAAAAATTGATCGGGATTGCCGATCGATGTCGAATTTGTTTCAGATGCTAACTCATGGTCTGTACTATGAATGTAGCAAGAAATTTCGAATAAAATCAGAAATGAAAAATGTTGGCGAAGGTCACCAGGTGGGTTTTACCTTTTTTAGGGATTTTGTTTCTTATGGTAGGTCAATCAAACGGCTCTAACTCCAGAACCATATTATGAATCTGGATGAAAATTTGGGAGGTTGTAGGGCTCGAAAAATGCAATTTTGAGATAAATAAAAGGTATGAAAATGAAAAATTTTGACCATATTTTCATTTGAAAACTGTGTATTTTCTGGAAAAGTCTAGACACATCCGAAAACAGATGGATATTTCGAAATTTGCGCGGCAACTCGCCCAGGTTCAGCACACTAGCTTTCATCTGCATTTAGGAGAATTGAAATCGGATTTATGGGAGCTGAGAACGGCGCGACACAAAATTTTGCAAAATTTTACCACATACGAACATCACTCGACCTCCACGGAATTTATTTTCTCAAAATTCGAGGGTTCGAGATAGACGAGTTCTGTCAAGGTGAATCGATAGAGCGTCGAAAATCGATGCAGTATGATTTTTTAGCGATTTTTCGGTTTAAAATTCATGCTGAATCGACATATTTACGAAGCTGGAAATGACGTCCTGGCTTAAAGTAAAACCTATACCTTTCTTTAGTAAGAAAGGCAAAAAGATGATTTTGTAAAATATCGAACAAATAGTCACTCTAATTTTAAAATTTAAGAGCGAGTCCACGAGCAAAGCATACCCATCTCGCATCGACCTCACCAATCTGCCTGAAATTTTCAGGGGTTGTTTGTACATATAAAACTAGCATCTGGCCAAAATATGAGCACTCTAGGTCAACGGGAAGTGGGGCAAATCGGGACACAAAGTTTGAAGGTTCAAAAACGTCAAAAATCGTAAAAAGGCTATAACTTGGGCAAAATTCAATTTAATTTCAAAATTAAAAATGCATCTGAAAGGGCTTAAAAAATGCAACAAAATGCTGGGTAGAGCATTCCAATTGGTTGAATCTAAAGGGAGTTATTGGCATTTTAGTGAAAAAATAGCATAATTTTCAAACTCAAATAAAAAAAGTGTTCCTTCCAGATATCAACTCGGTTCAACCTGCAACTTGTAGGGGACATCTGGGACTACCATCTGAGACTGAGAACGCTTTGGGTAAGGCAGTTTAACATATAAAATAGACACTTTAACTTTTAGTGAATTTTTTGGTTGTAAATTTTTGCTCGGGGGGCCCCTTAGATCCCATTTTCTGATGATAATTTTATCATATTCGTGTTCCTGAGACAATTTCACAATAGAAACATGCATAAAAATGTTTGTTTTCATCCATTTTAACACTTTAAAAAATTAAAGTTAAAAAAATTGCGATGCTGCTTTTTTCTGGTGTCATCTAGTATCCTTGGAAACGAACTTGAATTTCAATGAATGTGAATCGAAGATTTTTTTTATCTTTCATTTTTTAAAGGGTTAAAATGGATGAAAATAAACATTTTTATGCATGTTTCTATTGTGAAATTGTCTCAGGAACACAAATATGATAAAATTATCATCAGAAAATGGAATGCTCTACCCTGCATTTTGTTGCATTTTTTAAGCCCTTTCAGATGCATTTTTAATTTTGAAATTAAATTGAATTTTGCCCAAGTTACAGCCTTTTTACGATTTTTGACGTTTTTGAACCTTCAAACTTTGTGTCCCGATTTGCCCCACTTCCCGTTGACCTAGAGTGCTCATATTTAGGCTAGATGCTAGTTTTATATGTACAAACAACCCCTGAAAATTTCAGGCAGACTGGTGAGGTCCAAACGACGTCCCATACAAAGGGGTATGCCCTGTTCGTGGACTCGCTCTTAAATTGTCATCGTGTTGATCAGACTGTAAGTTGTATGAAAAGCTTCTTGTAGTAATGTTAAAAAAATTGCTGAATTTGTCGTAAAAATTCAATCAAAACGCGCGCTTCCCAAACACCGACGTGAACTTCAAATACCTAGAAAGCATAAAATTGGCCACTGTAAAAGGACTTCCCTAAAGTAAATGTGAACTTGCAAGTTCCTTAAATGTTTATATCATGGCATAACATCTTTGCCTTTACATGGGAGATTCAAACTATAAAAATAATTATAATGAAGATTCACTTACCAGTTACACCACCGCTCAGTATCCAGCTCAGGTCCAGCACGAACCTTGCGTCGTTTTCTTTTCCGATTGTATTCCGACCACTTGAACCCCAACTCCTTTGAACTTTCACACTTATTTTTCAGTGGGGACTTTCTCACCAATGACTTCACTTCCTTTCACTCGTGAACATGTATATTTCATAAGCATTTCAACACCAAAATGACACACTTTTTGTGCAATCACACACCAAACACACTTTGCTGGTTTATTCAAGTTTTTTTTCTGAATTTTAAGGATTCGCCACGTACGTGCTCAACGCGGTGCTCACCGCAGTGGTGGTGAGATTGAGCAGAGGCGCCACCGTGGTCAGCGTTTCGTTTGCGGTGGCCGTCGAGTTGGTCACCTTCTGGATCGCGGCCAGATTGAACTGAATCAGAATGATCAGATAGCTGGTGATGGCACCGGTAATCTGGTGGGAAGATTGGAAAAGAAATTATTGTTGAGATTTGTTGGGAGTTTCGCGCGGAACATACCGCATACAGCGTGGTCATGTCCAGGTCAAAGAATCCGCAGGCGCTAAAGTTGAGCTGATGGTTCAGCAGCTTCAGCGAGAGATGGTTGACGATTTGGTAAAAGTGCGTCTCGTCGACGATGTTCGCCAGATGGTGCATAAACACGCCGGTCCGCTGGGATTCGGTTTTGGTCTTCCAGCACACGTAGATGCAGATGACGCACTTGACGGCCACGTAGAAGATCAACATGACGGAGATTTGCGGCACCTGGGCCGATCGGAACAAAACCGGAACGCCCTGGTTAGAGAGGGCACAGTATAGAAAGTAGAACTGCGCCGTAATCGCCATAAAGCCGTGCGCCATCGAAACCAGCATTTGAAAGCTAAACATTGAGTTGATGGACTTTCCAATTTCGCACAGCTCGTCGTGCGTTCGACACACCAAAATCATCTTCTTGTCCAACTTTTCATCCACCTTCATGTACTTGTCGAACGACAAAAACTCAAACATCGACCGCTTCTGCGCGATCGCTTTCTCTTCCGAAATTTTCTTCTCAAACGGTTTCACATCAATCACTTTGGTAGAATTGGAAAATTTCTTCACCGGCACCATCCCATGCACAACCCCCCTGCGGTGACTACGGATCGTAAAAATCTCCTTTTCCAAGTAGTTCATCGGAATCTCGTGCTTCTCAATCTCCAGCTCGTCCTCCCAGCGCTCGTTGTGCTCCTCGAGCATTCCCGCCAGCTCGTCCATGTGGCTGTTCATGGCCTGGAACCGGTGCCGAACGGCCAGCACCAGCACCACAAACCAAAGCCGACTGACCGAATTGATCCCCGTGGGAAACGCGGTGATGAACCAAATCAGCGACCACAGCGTGTACGCCTCGGCAAACTTGACAAAGTTGTACGTGGTCAGCACCGACTCGAACACCAGCACCAGCACCAGAATGACGACGATGTAGCGCTGGATGCGCGCGTTGTTGACGGTGATGTTCTCGTTGGCCAGCTTAGCGTCGACCTTCTCGAGCCGTTCCATGCACTCGATCAGTAGCTTTTGGTTGATGATTGCCGCGAGCAGATCGATGCACATCATCAGCGGTTCCATGTAGATGATGAAGATGCCGATGGCGCTGGTGAGGGTTCCTAGGGAAAGCAAGAGAAAAGTATGCAATTGAGTTTACGAGTGTTCAAACATAACTAGATCACAAGTCTATCCTTGCTCCAACTACATATCTTAAGATCAGTTTGAACAAAAATTGACAGTTGAGACATTCTCTTCAAGATCTGAAAATTGTAAAATTGTGTCCAGTCCCACCCCAAAGAGTCCCGGAGTGCTCCCAACGAATAATTGCCTAAAAACAAAACAAAAACTCGGAGCGTATGTGTGGGGTGTTTCCCTACGTTTCTTCCTCCCCCTGTAGATTATGATTTGTGTTGTATGAACACTCCGTGCTCAACTCCACCCACTTCAACGAATCATCTCTGCGGTAAACTTTACGCAGTAGGCCTGGCCACTTTAACGTCTAAGATTTTTCAATGCATTCAAGTGCAATGGCACACAAAAAAAAATTATATCTGAAATGAAATTTGCAATCAAAAATTAAGTTCAAATTTGTTTTATATGGGAGCACTGTTTTCAAAGTTATTGTTAAGCTAAGAAAATTTTATACATTTTCTCCTTAAGGCTGACTGACGTTTATCGCGAGTACAAATTATATTTTAAAATGTTGGTCCTTAGCTCCAATAAAGGTGGAAGGGAGAGAGCAAAAAATAAATAAATAAATTTAACTTTAATAAATTTTACACTGGCCCAACTGATGGAAAATGATTTATTAGGGTCCTGAAGCCCTGTGTGAATAATTATGCACCATCAGTGGGGGTGACTGGGTAATTTTTTAATAACAAAAACAATTGAAATAATATCGAAAAAAATTTAATGTTAAATTGTTTTTAGATAGTTTACTAACATTTTCTTAAAATATGGTTTGAAAATTGATCAAATCTCACCCATTAGAGGGAGTAACATTGGATCAAATGAAACTAAAATGATGCTCAAATACAGAGATATGGCAAAAACAAGTATTCCAACAGTATTTCATGTTCGAAAGAATCGTATTGACATGTTTGATGTAGAGGTTTTCAAACATTTGGGTGCTTTTCGAGCAACTGGATCCTAAAATTAAGCTTACATTTGCGATTTGTTGTTCACGACAATAAAGCTTTATTTTTGAGTGGATTTAAGTTGATTTTAAATCAATTTACAGAAAACATATTGTCCGTTTCTTTCAAAGATACACGCCGCGCGGCATTTCAAAATGTACCATAGACATTGTTGCCAGCGATTTTCTGCACTTTTAGTGCCATAAAAACATATCCGGCAACAATGGCAAGTGATTCGAAGAAGAAGATCAGTATGAGATTTGTCAGCGCGCATTTGCCGAAAGTGCGGCGCGTCGTTTCGAGGCTGGTTTGCCGCGTATCTTTTTCGGGAATACGCGCAATAACCTCGTGGCCCTTCTTGACAACTCGTTCTAAGGGGACCATAGAGTAATCTACGTGCGCATGTATTGCCTGTACGTACACGAAAAGAAAGTGAGGTTAAATTTTGTCCGGCCAGCAAAATCAAATGGTGCGCTAGTGTGCGTGCGCGAAACGTCATAAAACTCTATAGTTGATCCATCGAAAAAAATTTGTCTTGTCATTTTTTGGCATATAAATCTGGATTTTTTTTTTTGAAAAGGTCCAATAAACCAAATTTTCAGTTTTTGCTTTTTGGGTGTTTTTTAATACCCCTGACTCAAGGCCTTTTCAAAAAAAACTCCAGAAATGATAAAAGTGATCAGAAATGGTTTTAATCCTGTTTTCACCTATATATAAAAGAGCAATTCTCTACGAAATCGGTCTTTTTTTTAGAATTTTAATTTTTGTATTTTTTAACCCGAATGAAACGTTTTTGGTGCCTTCGGTATGCCCAAAGAAGCCATTTTGCATCATTAATTTGTCCATATAATTTTCCATACAAATTTGGCAGATACAAAAACGATGTAGGTGAAAATTCAAAAATATGTATCTTTTGAAGGAATTTTTTGATCGATTTGGTGTCATCGGCAAAGTTGTAGGTATGGATATGGACCACAATAAAAAAAATGATACATGGTAAAAACATTTTGGTGATTTTTTATTTAACTTTTTGTCACTAAAACTTAATTTGCAAAAAAAAAAAACACTAATTTGAATTTTTTTATTTTTTCATATGTTTTAGAGGACATAAAATGCCAACTTTTCAGAAATTTCCAGGTTGTGTAAAAAATCTTTGACCGAGTTATGAATTATTAAATCAATACTGATTTTTTCAAAAAATTGAAATATCGATCGCAAAATTTTTTCAACTTCATTTTTCGATGTAAAATCAAATTTGCAATCAAAAAGTACTTAAATGAAATTTTGATAAAGTGTACCGTTTCCAAGTTAAAGCCATTTTTAAGTAACATTTTGATTTTGAACTTTGTTGGTACGACCCTTAGTTGCTGAGATATTGCCATGCAAGTGTTTAATAGTAGTTTATGCAACAAGTTGCAAAAAGAGGATTTTTTCAGCACGAGTCGTACATTTATCCAACGAGGTTCACCGAGTTGGGTAAATACGAAGAGTGCTGAAAAAATCAAGTTTTGCAACGAGTTCCATACAACATTTTTTGCAATTCCAAAAAACACACACTGAGTGAAATTTTATGTCAAATTTTAATGTATTTTGTCAATAAATCGTTTAAATCAAAAATAATGTTGAAAAGTGTTACTTTTCGAAACAAGTGCTGAAAAGTTCTGAACTTTTCAGCACCCATTTGAGTGCTGAAAAGTAGAACTTTTCTGCATTTATTTTGAAAAGTATTTCTATTCGATTCTATTATTTTTGGTACATAAAAGTAGGCTATTTCATCGTTCAAACCCTATACCTTTCATGACAATGACAGAATTGGTCTATCTCCAATATCCGAATTTTGGCGCTTAATTTAATGTAGAGCACGCGTGACGTCCGTGTGTGGTAAAAAAGTGCTCAATTTTGTGGTAGGGGGTTTCTCAGAGCCCACATTATGGATTTAAGCTCTCTTGGGCGCATTTGAAAGGGGATGTGCTGAACCTGAACCAGTTCCATACCAAATTTGAATTTATCCATTTTTAAGGGGACTCGGAGTTTGTTTTCACCAAATCAGGTGGTTTTCAAATGAAAATTCGGTCGAAAATTGAAGTATTGAAATCGTTTATTTATCAAAAAAAAAAATGCATTTTTCGAGCCCTACATCCTCCCAAATTTTCATCCATGTCGGTAATGTGGTTCTTGATTTACAGCTTGAGGACTAATTCACTGTGAGGGGGAAAAACCCCTAAAAAAGGTAAAAGCCAACATTCACCAAATGCCAAAACTATTCCTTTGGCATTTTATCTATTTTTTTCTCCATATCATAATCTAGACGATAATCGAGGTTCTGAAACAAATTTGACCTCATTCGGATTTACCGTTCAGATTTTAGAAAATTTCCATTTTTGCCTTTCTTACTAAAGAAAGGTATAGGGTTTGCTTTTGGCTCCGACGCCAAATCCAGCTTCGTTCCCAAATCATTTCTCGAGAAATATTCATTCGAAAAATCTGCAAAAAATCATGGACGATCGATTTTCGTCGCCTCGTCGACAAGTTGTCAAGTTGAGCTTCATATGCAGACGCGAGCAATGCTGGCGCGTGATGCTGGCGCGCATAGAGTTTTGATACTAAATTACCCCCTTTTAGTGCAAGTTGCTTTATCGATTGCTCGTTCATCACACATCGCCTTTCATGATTATCTATGCTAAGCTTCAGTGAACGCATTCTAGACGCAAGCTGCTATCCGTTCTAAAGCCCTATGCTCATTCTTTTGCCTTTCTTTTTTGTTTTGCTCATTCTCTGATCGATCTCTGAGTGAACGAATTTCTGGTGAGCGTCCAAGCTGCCCATGCGCCAGTGACAACGCACATCACGGGTGTGGTTTTCTAGCTTCGGTACGAGCCTTTTTGTGTGTTAGTATTTTGGTTTATCGTATCGGCTCGTCGGCAATGAACCCAGCGTGCGTTTGTCTTAGTAAAGTCTCACCGAGCGCTCAGTCGCAGTATGCTTCCCAAACCCAAAAACGCCTAAATGCATACTACAACATTTTCTGGCTTGCTTATTGAAAGCTCACAATTTTGCCTGATGCCTGAATGTCAGTTTAGTGAATTCCAGCAGGCGTTTCAAAGTTTTCAAGAACATTTATGCGGTTTAACGTTCCATCGTTTACAACACGGCAAAATCTCGGGTGTGGAAAAACTTTCTGCCAGTCATTATGTAACCACTTTAACGCTCTGGAGCAAGACGGAATTATTTTGTTTTCTCGTTAATTCTTGATTAGGATGTAACAAAAATGACTTTTTGGCGGGCATTCAAGGGTTTGTTCCGGTGGGCATACTAACCCTAAATCCAAAATATGAGCTTGATTGGACGTAACAGGAGCTGGCGCTCCGCCTTTCAATTTTAAATGGGATTTAACCCGTAAAAAAAGATTTTTTCAAAAATGTCACTTTTTGAGGCATTTTGGCCACTGAAGCGTTTATTTTCAACATCATTGGCGTGTAGGCCAGATCCTTGCGCATCTTTTGGTATATATAACATTGAAGTTTGGAGCATCCTGGAGCTCGGTACAGACCTTCAAAGTTTGGCATATTTTCGAAAAATCGGCCCCAGCAAAATCAAATGGCGTCTCGGGCGTCGCGAGGTGCGACGCATATCTTTTTTGCCGGGACCGATTTTTCGAAAAAATGCCAAACTTTGAAGGTCTGTACCGAGCTCCAGGGTGCTCCAAAAATCAATGTTATATATACCAAAAGATGCGCAAGGATCTGGCCTACACGCCAATGATGTTAAAAATAAACGCTTCAGTGGCCAAAATGCCTCAAAAAGTGACATTTTTGAAAAAATCTTTTTTTACGGGTTAAATCCCATTTAAAATTGAAAGGCGGAGCGCCAGCTCCTGTTACGTCCAATCAAGCTCATATTTTGGATTTAGGCTTAGTATGCCCACCGGAACAAACCCTTGAATGCCCGCCAAAAAGTCATTTTTGTTACACTCTATTCTTGATACTTTGAAAAGTGCAAAAAACACTCAGAGAATAAGAACAATTTAGCGATAGGCAGAAAACATTACGAACATCGCAAATTGTGAGCTAATTCGCTGCCTCACAAATAATTTGTTCTGATTTTAAAAATCGAAAATGCTTGTGTGCGAGCACAGCTTACACCCGGCCATGGCAAATGAGGCAAAAACCAGTTTTATGAAAAAATTATGTTGAGTTTTGAATTGATTCATGAATGGACCATTCTTTATTTTGCTATTTCCTTGAAAAAAAAAAATCAACTGCCGTTATCTTCCTTTTGTAAGAAAGGCTCTATCTCACCCCAGGTGGGATTAAATCGGGTTTTTTTACTGTGTATCCACAAAATCACAATTAAAAACTAGCCACTTTTTCGGCATTTACCTTGTTCGCCCCCGCCAACGCCGATGTAGTCGTCCGTCGCCAGGTGGTACATGGCCGAGTAGCTGACCATGTTGAACACCACCCAGACATTTCCGACGATGGAAATCCGGAGCGCGTGCCTGGCGAAAAACTCCCGCAACGAGTACGGGACCAGCCCGAGCAGGGACGACGCGTAGAACAGAACCTTCACCGAGTCGACCAGACCGACGGGCCGGCGCGCGTTGCTGACCATGGTTCCGCGTGTCTCAAGGGCCGATTCAGTTCTGTACGATCCCGGTGTTAATTAAGGGGACGAACTCTGGTAATAGACTTGACACCTCTGCAGAGATGACAGGCGTTCTAATCAATTATTCAGGCGTAATTGTGGAACCCATTAGTGGAATGAACTTCTTCACATTCAATTGGCGGTTAGTGCAGGTGGGTGCACGAGTTTTCCGTAAATTAGAGTAATTAACGTTTGCATTAGCCGAGTCGCGAGTTTTGACTTGAGCAAGATGGAATTAATTTTCCAAATTATTTAACGAAATGTGTATCATTCCCAGTTACTCGAATGCATCAAAATTCCGAAAGAGTGTTTGCATTCTTTTTTCAGATTAGCATAGCATTGGCTAGCCACTCCTCAATTTTTAAAATCTTAGGCAGCCGACTGCTGTGAGATACAATGTTAAAAGTTTTTTAATCGAATGCGTGCCATCCGAGCAGAAGCACTATGGGAGTGATTTATCGGCATGTTTTTACGGTAAAGTGGTTTTGTGAATGAAATATGTCTTGTATATATTTCACGGCATTAATTTAAGAAAATTCAACTTCACGATTTCCGTGAAATCGTTAAAATTCACCTACGACGCTATCAAAAAACTGTTCAACATATAAAAAAGAGTTTAAACGATTTCACGGAAATCGTGAAATGGCCTTGTAAGCGGAAGGTCGATGGCTTGAAACCCATCTGGCGAGGCAAAACAGGTAGGTTGGCGGTCGAGAGGGGATTTCGGCTGTTGCGGGGATTGAGTTTGTCAAGTCCCAAACCTCCCCAAAACCCATCCCATCCAATCTCTCGGACGATGTGTTGGCAACTGAGTCTAAGCGTTGAAGAACTCTGTAGCAGTACACAGAGAAGAGCTTCAAATGCTACTTTCAACTCGGTATAATCGGTAGCGATCTCTAGATGGGTTAAAAATAAATGAGGTTTCCCCTCAATCACGCTCATTTCCTTTGAACAAAAACTACTAGATATAAAAAATAGTTCTACAATGCTTGTGATTGTTGTAAATCTCGTTTTTTGGCCAAAACAATTGAGCAATTCTCTAGGAAATAAGCCGATGTCGACCATTTGTATTTTTTGTATTTTTTTTTATTTGGATCAAGCTTTGTGGGGGCCTTTCCTATGACTAGGCTCAGTGATTTTTCACGCTCGAAAATAGCAAATTTCACGGGACCTCAATTTCAAAACACCAAATTTCACGCAAATTTCGCGGAACGTGGAAAATGTTAAAATAACTCTGAAAATCTTTTCTTTAAATCATAGAAACTACTTTTTATGCTTCATAAAAAGACTAAAAAAATCTTCACTAAATTTCAACGTGACACAAAAAAAATCTCATAAATTTCAAAAAGGTTCCACCTGTTTTATGGATGACCTCTATTTATATTTTAAAACAAAATGTAGGGCATGCGTATTACCATTTATTGAACTACTTTTTAATATTCGACTAATATAGCAAAAACGTTCTTGCTGATTTGCTTCTGTTTTAACATCAATCTTGTCCAGCCAAAATAAGTAAAATAATTTGAATTTTCTGCAACATTTAGCCCGCAGCCTTAACACATATTTTTAAGGATTTCATTTTTATTTTCAAAAACTAAATTTAAAATCAATAGGCAAAAATAATATAATTTGAAACGAAATCGAAATTTTTATTCAAAATGAGAACGGAAAACAAAAAAAAGGTGTCATTTTTTATCTTTCACGGGAATCATCCACCCATATAATCAAATATCGTTAAAATTGAACAGGATTTAGAAAAAATCATAAATGTTTTTAAAAGGTGATTTCAAAGCATAGCATAGCATAGCATTGGTGTCACCCCATGCACTCGAACACCGACACAAAAGAGACGGAAAATAACACGAAAAAACAGCACTGCGCGTCCACACAGGCACCGCACTACTCTTTTAAAAGGTGATTTCAAAGCTAAAAACGTTATTTAAATCCACCCTTGGGTGGTTGGCGCCTTCCTCACATTTAAAGATTGCTATCCAAAATGCAAAAAAGTGCGTAAATAACACTTAAGTGCTTATAACTTTTGAGAGGGATGTCAGATTTTCAATGTTTTGGACGCATTGGAAAGCTCTTTTGAATTCCTATCCAACAATAGGTCGCATGAGAGATCCGGACAACGTTTTCATCAACATATCTGAGATCCGGCATCCAAAAAGCGTATAACTAACACTTAAGTGCTTATAACTTTTCATAGATTTGTCAGATCTTCAATGAATTACACGCATTGGAAAGGTCTTTTAAATACCTTTCTGAAAATGTATAGTTTAACGGGTTTTCTTACAAAAACCACCCTTTTTACAATCTTCCGGACTTTTGTTAAAATCGCTTTTCTAGCATAACTTTTGAAGTACTTAACTAAACTGCATAATTTTTAATAGCGACTTATGGGACTCCAAGACGGATCGAATGAGGCCAAAACGGACAAAATCGGTTCAGCCAATGAAGAGATAATCGAGTGACAATTTTTTGATCAACATCCCACCACACACACAGACATTTGCTCAGAATTTGATTCTGAGTCGATAGGTATAAATGCAGGCCAAGGATTGATACCTAAGAGCATGCAATGGCACTGACCTTGTTGCGTGCTCTTCGGTTGACGTCCACGTAAGGAACATCCTGGAAGGAGCGTAACTAACTACATCCGTAGTTCTGTTAGATCATCCGAATTATCTTGATCAGAACAGTATAGCTCTGGTTCCTTGCGAGTGTCCTATTTTCTTACCTCCACGTTGGCTTGGTTTTCATGATGACCTAGCTGGTGGCCTGTGGAAACGGATCGTAAACCTTTGACCACCGCGGGTCAAAGTCGAGACGGCTAAAAGAAAGGGGCGCGACAATGTGGGAAAGGGAAGTAATTTGTGATTGTAGACGGTATTGTTTTGATTCGCAGTATGTTGAGTCAACTGCTGTGGATGTACCTGAAACATCGCACAACGGGGTTTCTATTCTCTTCATTCTCAGCTACCACCTATCTCCTATTTTTATTTTGCTCTTCTGATTCCCAATTCTTCACTGATTCTTCTATTTAATATCCAACATTTGATTTTAATTTTACTAACTTTTGATTCTCTTATCTCTCAAAGCTTTTCCACTCTTTTCTATACATTGATACTGCTGTAACAAACTTTGTTTTGTTTTTTTTTTCCTTGAAAATATACTTTTCCTTAATGCACTAGTAATATCAAGTCTATTTATCATTCGCCTAATCTTTTTTGATTTTATTGCGAATTTATTTATTTGAATGATTTTTTATCTAACCTATAAATTATCATTACTATAATCTAAGCTTGTTATGTATCTCTATTTATTAACTATTGTCTAATTTTACATCTAATACATCTAGCTTCTCATTTTTATTCTTCAAAATACGCTCATCATTCTCTTACTATTGATACTTGATTTTTATAAAGTAAATTCTCTTCTACTGTCAATTGTTTTCAATCTTCACCCTTTTTTTCAAACAAGTGAGGTTTGAGCCCTTACTCAATTTATGGAATGATTAAAGGATTAACACAAATATTACTATTGTATTTTTGGTAAACTTTTATAACATGCTTAGGACCAAAAATTGTAACAAAACACCGCGACAAAAGAAATAGCAACAGATAAACAGACTCAACAATAGGGAAGATTTCAGGAGAAAACAATACACAGTAAATAACAGTAAGTTTTTGAATTCAAACTAAAAATAAACCAGTTTTTGCTTTAATGAAAGTTGATAGGCACACTATAAATGGTTAGGCGCTTATACTTGCATCAAACCCTACGTAATGTACCACCCCCGGCCGAGTTAAAATGCGTAACCGGAAAAGATGGTGTGCATGCCTGGCACGAACACTCAAAGCGTGTTCTAGCGTGCTGCTCGTACTGACTCAGAGCAAGGGTGAGATGTAGGTGTAAGGGCAGTGCGTGTTCGTCGGGAACCTTGTGCATAAGATCGGTCAAGGCCCGTTCTTACACTGAAAATTGCGAATTGCGAATTGCGAATTGCGAGTCGATAGGTATAAATGAAGGTGGGTTTAGGAAGTCTAATTGAGAAGTTCATTTTTCGAGTGATTTTATAGCCTTTCCTCAGTAAAGTGAGGAAGGCAAAAATACTCATCATTTAATTTTGGTTAAAACAATGCTTATTTCTTTGAATTTCTTTTTAAATTTAACATTTCAAATAAAATAGTAGTAAAATTTTACCAAAGCAAAAAAAATATTACTAAATTTTGTTAGTTTCGAAAAAAAAACTGAAAAATCCAAACAATTTATCAAATGGTTCATATCAAGCTTTTCTATTGAAAATTTATAAAATTTACTTAAATAGTCTTTATGGTTAAAATATTGATGATATTTGGAGAAAAACTAACTTAATCCACCTATGTGGTTGATGCCTTCCTCATTTTGGATATAAGTGGTTTGCTAGCTATTTTTTTTAGATCCAGAAAAATAAGTACACAGATATAACTTAAGTGGTCATAACTCGAGACAGGGTTGCCAGATCTTCTATGTTGTGGACTCGTTGGAAAGGTCTCTCGATTACCTAACCAACGATGGGTTGGATGATGGATCCGGACAACGTTTACATACATTTAAGTGAGATCCGGCTTCAAAAAAGTACATAAATATCACTTAAGTGGTCATAACTCGAGACAGGGTTGCCAGATCTTCAATGTTGTGAACTCGTTGGAAAGGTCTCTCGATTACCTAACCAACGATGGGTTGGATGATGGATCCGGACAACGTTTACATACATTTAAGTGAGATCCGGCTTCAAAAAAGTACATAAATATCACTTAAGAGGTCATAACTCGAGAAGGGTTGCCAGATCTTCAATGTTGTGGACTCGTTCGAAAGGTCTCTCGATTACCTAACCAACGATGGGTCGGATGATGGATCCGGACAACGTTTACATACATTTAAGTGAGATCCGGCTTCAAAAAAGTACATAAATATCACTTAAGAGGTCATAACTCGAGACAGGGTTGCCAGATCTTCTATGTTGTGGACTCGTTGGAAAGGTCTCTCGATTACCTAACCAACGATGGGTTGGATGATGGATCCGGACAACGTTTACATACATTTAAGTGAGATCTGGCTTCAAAAAAGTACATAAATATCACTTAAGTGGTCATAACTCGAGACAGGGTTGCCAGATCTTCAATGTTGTGAACTCGTTGGAAAGGTCTCTCGATTACCTAACCAACGATGGGTTGGATGATGGATCCGGACAACGTTTACATACATTTAAGTGAAATCCGGCTTCAAAAAAGTACATAAATATCACTTAAGAGGTCATAACTCGAGACAGGGTTGCCAGATCTTCTATGTTGTGGACTCGTTCGAAAGGTCTCTCGATTACCTAGCCAACGATGGGTTGGATGATGGATCCGGACAACGTTTACATACATTTAAGTGAGGTCCGGCTTCAAAAAAGTACATAAATATCACTTAAGTGGTCATAACTCGAGACAGGGTTGCCAGATCTTCAATGTTGTGGACTCGTTGGAAAGGTTTCTCGATTACCTAAACAACGATGGGTCGCGTGATGGATCCGGACAGCGTTTACATACATTTAAGTGAGATCCGGCTTCATAAAAGTACATAAATATCACTTAAGTGGTCATAACTCGAGACAGGGTTGCCAGATCTTCAATGTTGTGGACTCGTTGGAAAGGTTTCTCGATTACCTAAACAACGATGGGTCGCGTGATGGATCCGGACAGCGTTTACATACATTTAAGTGAGATCCGGCTTCATAAAAGTACATAAATATCACTTAAGTGGTCATAACTCGAGACAGGGTTGCCAGATCTTCAATGTTGTGGACTCGTTGGAAAGGTTTCTCGATTACCTAAACAACGATGGGTCGCGTGATGGATCCGGACAGCGTTTACATACATTTAAGTGAGATCCGGATATATGTTAAAACACATTTTTATACATAACTTTTGAACTACTTATCGAAACTTCAAACAATTCAATAGCGATGTATGGGACCATAAACCAAGTCGAATGCAACCGGTTTGATCAAAATTGGTTCAGCCAGTGCTGAGAAAACTCAGTGAGAATTTTGGTCACATACATACATACACACACACATACACACACACATACACACACACAGACATTTGTTCAGTTTTCGATTCTGAGTCGATATGTACACATGAAGGTGGGTCTTTGAGCTTTTAATAAAAAGTTAATTTTTAGAGCAGGATTATAGCCTTACCTCAGTGAGGAAGGCAAAACATTATAAATTTCAAGAATTTTACACCGTCCGCATCAAAATTCATCATCAAAATTCACTAACCCTATATTAAAATAACTAATTAGTAATTGAACAATTATTAAATTATTTTTATTCTTATTTGAGTTTCGCAATTCGCAATTCGCAATTTTCAGTGTAAGAACGGGCCTTGACCGATCTTATGCACTTGGTTCCCGACGAACACGCACTGCCCTTACACCTACATCTCACCCTTGCTCTGAGTCAGTACGAGCAGCACGCTAGAACACGCTTTGAGTGTTCGTGCCAGGCATGCACACCTTCTTTTCCGGTTACGCATTTTAACTCGGCCGGGGGTGGTACATTACGTAAGGTTTGATGTAAGTATAAGCGCCTAACTATTTATAGTGTGCCTATCAACTTTCATTAAAGCAAAAACTGTTTTATTTTTAGTTTGAATTCAAAAACTTATTGTTATTTACTGTGTATTGTTTTCTCCTGAAATCTTCCCTATTGTTGAGTCTGTTTATCTGTTGCTATTTCTTTTGTCGCGGTGTTTTGTTACAATTTTTGGTCCTAAGCATGTTATAAAAGTTTTTTTCAAAAGTACAATAGTAATATTTGTGTTTATCCTTTAACCATTCCATAAATTGAGTAAGGGCTCAAACCTCACTTGTTTGAAAAAAAGGGTGAAGATTGCAAACAATAGACAGTAAAAGAGAATTTATTTTATAAAAATCAAGTATCAATAGTAAGAGAATGATGAGCGTAATTTGAAGAATAAAAATGAGATGCTAGATGTATTAGATGTAAAATTAGACAAAAGTTAATAAATAGAGATACAAAACAAGCATAGATTATAATAATGATAATTTATAGGACAGATAAAGATTTATTCAAATAAATAAATTCGCAATAAAATCAAAAAAGATTAGGCGAATGATAAATAGACTTGATATTACTAGTACATTAAGGAAAATTATATTTTTAAGGAAAAAAAAAACAAAACAAAGTTTGTTACAGCAGTATCAATTGATAGAAAAGAGTGGAAAAGCTTTGAGAGATAAGAGAATCAAAAGTTAGTAAAATTAAAATCAATTGTTGGATATTAAATAAAAGAATCAGTGAAGAATTGGGAATCAGAAGAGCAAAATAAAAATAGGAGATAGGTGGTAGCTGAGAATGAAGAGAATAGAAACCCCGTTGTGCGATGTTTCAGGTACATCCACAGCAGTTGACTCAACATACTGCGAATCAAAACAATACCGTCTACAATCACAAATTACTTCCCTTTTCCACATTGTCGCGCCCCTTTCTTTTATTGCTTTTAGCCGTCTCGATTCTGACCCGCGGTGGTCAAAGGTTTACGATCCGTTTCCACAGGCCACCAGCTAGGTCATCATGAAAACCAAGCCAACGTGGAGGTAAGAAAATAGGACACTCGCAAGGAACCAGAGCTATACTGTTCTGATCAAGATAATTCGGATGATCTAACAGAACTACGGATGTAGTTAGTTACGCTCCTTCCAGGATGTTCCTTATGAGGACGTCAACCGAAGAGCACGCAACAAGGTCAGTGCCATTGCATGCTCTTAGGTATCAATCCTTGGCCTGCCATAACTTTTGAAGTACTTAACTAAACTCCATAATTTTTAAAAGCGACTTATGGGACCCCAGGACGGATCGCATGAGGCCAAAACGGACAAAATCGGTTTAGCCAGCCTTGAGATAATCGAGTGACCATTTTTTGATCAACATCCCACCACACACACAGACATTTGCTCAGAATTTGATTCTGAGTCGATAGGTATACATGAAGGTGGGTCTAGGAGGTCTAATTGAGAAGTTCATTTTTCAAGTGATTTTATAGCCTTTCCTCAATAAGGTGAGGAAGGCAAAACGAAAATCTGGAACAAGAAATACTGAATGCGGTTGGATAGAAGATGGACAGAACCCTATCAACAAGCGCTGATAATAATAAATGCAAGAATTTCTTTTTCTTTTTTTCGCCGCAGTGACGTTATTGGATTGTGCATTTCGCATCAAAAGTTTGGAACCCCCAAACAATATTTGGAATATAAAAATTATTTTAAAATCCCAAAAAACAGCTGCTCAACAAGGACTGTCATCGAAATTACTGTTGGTATACATGTTTTTTAGCCACGTAATTTATTATACCATTTCATTTTAACGTTTAACCCTCTCTCCAGCCCGGCGATACAACATTGAAACATTTATACCACTTTCCACCGGAAAATCATTTGGGAACTTCGCAACCGAAGTGAGATTCGTTAAATTCGAGGAATTTCACACATTGCACACTTACATAGTTTACTTTATTTTTCTTTTGTATTAATTATTTAAAGTTTGGTGGATTGTTTTTTTTTGTTGTTTGTGATTGGGGAAGATTTTCTGGGAGCATCATTTAGTATTATGCAGGAATGGCATGTTGCTGCTTTTGACTAGAATAATATCATACCTTTGGCATCGAGTAAAACAGAAGCGCCTGCGTGTCTGGTTTTAGTGTCCGCTGGCCAGCTGCGCCCTGAGGTTCACGCGTTCCTGCTCGGCGAGCTCGAGCAAACGCTTAACCGTATCGTCCGCACCGCTATAGCTGAGCACGCCCACGCAACTAACCGGGACCTTCTTCAGCAGGTGGAAGCCCAACTTTCTGCGCTTCACCCCGAACACGATCGGGACGCGCGTCTGCCGGCAGATGGTCTTGACGCGCTCGACCAGCTGATCGATGCTGTCGTTCGGTTCCAGATCGGGCGCGATCAGCACCAGCTTCAGCTTGCGCGTCTCCAGATACTTGAGGATCTCGTTGAAGCCGACGCAGTAGCGCTTGTTGCTGACCGCCTTGATCGGGTTTTTGCCGTACGCGTTCGTCTGGAACTGGAACAGCTTCGTGACAAGCGTCTCGGCGTGGCTGCGCAGCTCGTCCGTGATCAGGTGGTCGCAGTAACTGAAAGGAGAAAGACCGCTGAAATAAATTTCATCGACTAGCAGCAATCGTCAATACTCACGTCCGAAACGCCCTGGAATGTTGCACGCCCTTCTCCTTGTCCGGCACCTTCGCTACCGTATCGTTGAGTGCCGGAAATCCGTTCTGGTACTCCTCCGAGCCGACGCTGGGCGGCACAACATCTCCGCCGTCGGTGGAGCAACACCGTTCGATCGCCTTCAAAAACGGCGACTCGCCCAGCTTCGGTCCATTCGTGAACTGTGACGGTTGTGCCACTTCTTCCGCAACCGATTGCGGCGAGGACGATTCGGTTCCTGCGACCTCAGAGGCAACCGGTGCCGTTCCCTCGTCTTGTTTGGCCTTCCGATTGTTCAGGATGTCCTTTTTGAGCTTCGTAAGTCGTTTCTCCTTGGGGACCTCGCGCTGCTTGCCCTTGTGGAAGACGATCGGCTGGGTGATGGCAATCGGGACGACCGGTTTCAGGACCGTCTTCAGTTCGCCGCCCGGTCCCAGCTCGCCCTTCTCCGCCAAACTCAGCCGGTCCCGCAGGCAGTCGGACAGATTGAGCTGAACCATTTCGCTGGGCGTCTTCTTCGACCTTTTCTTCGTTTTGAGGCTCGGCCCCGGCGGCAGCGTCTGGGCATGGTTGTACTTCTCCAGGAAGCTCTCGTCGATGATCTGGATCTTCTGGCTTTTCGGACCGCGGATCTTCTTCAGCTGTTCCTCGTACTTTTTGGCCTGCTTGCGCTGCTTCTCCGCCTCCTTGCGCACCTTCCGGGCGGAGGACTTTTCCAGATCAGACAATGGCAGCTGGGGTGGGCCATTGTCACCCACTCCGCCCAACGCAGCCAGGCCACCACCGGCTTCCGACGAGTACTGCGGCTGATTCATACTTTCGGCCACTTGCAGCGTCCACTTGGCACTCAGTTCATCTTCGGGAGCTAGCTTTCCGACGCGATTCGAGTCACTTTTCGGTCCAACTTTCGCGAGCAAAAATACACTTGAAAATTTTCATCCACTCCTGGCTAGCCCTCACACACGATTGTAAACAAATCGATTTTTGAGGGACCGTCAAATGACAAGAAAATTCAAAAGGAAAAGTTCGGAATTTTTTTTGTGTCAAAACCTACACTGAGTAAAATATTCGTATAAAAATTCGGATAAAAATACTTGTAAAAATCTAAAAACAATTTTAAACTTCAAAAAGTTGTGTACCACTTTACACAGCAAATTCAGTAATAGGGGAAATATACCCATTTTAATCACACTAAGCCGTTCGACCCATTCTCATCACTTTTGACATTTTCCGCTATTAAATCATCATTTTCAGATGTATCAACAGTGATGAGTTGCTTGCTCACTTTTATTTGAGCTATTTATTACTTTGGGACAGTCAAAAACACTTTCTTTAAGCTGTAATTCATGATCAAAGTGCTGACACGCAGAAAAATAAGGCATATAAGGCTTTCTAGGCCCAGTGAAAAAAATATAATTTAACTCAAAAATGATGAACTTCTCGTCACAGTGTCCTGATGCAAACAATGATCGAGCTCGAGCTGTCACAGCCCTGCGAAGTATGTTGGCTGACATATCGGGCGGTCAGTAAAAAAAACAGCTAGAAGTCGCCTGACAAAAAACTTTTGCTAGAAAGAGATAGGAAACCTGATGCAAACAATCGTCCAGCTGTAATGTAAACATACTTTGAATGTATTGGTAAATTTCTGACTAGAAAGCCTTATTTGAATCAACAAAATGTTTTGTGATAATAGAAATAGGCTGAGAAAGGGTATAGTTCCCCTAATCACTTTTGCTGAAATTCTTTAATGAACAAAAACATTGCTGAAAAATCAGAACTGTCATCGAAATGTCACTTCTGACTTATTGTTTGGATGCTGCCGAGAGAAAATCCTCTTTCAAACATGTTGTGTTTTTTTTTTAAATTTTGTATTGTGATCTTTAGAAACCAAGGGCAGAAAAATGTTAATAACAAATGCCTCGATGCTATCCACCTGTTTTTTAGGTTTGGCCGAATGATGAAATAAATGTATTAATAACAGTACTGGAAACATTTTCAATGACAAGCAAAATCAAATTTTGATAACTGAAATACCAGCAACGATTGCTTAATCTTCAGCAAATGATCTGTCAAACTGCCTCAAGAAAATTACTGAATTTTCAGCAAAATAATGTGACATTTCTTTTGCTGAAATTTCAGTTGTTTTGACAACCATTTTACTGAAATTTCAGTAAATCATCTGTCAAATTTGACAAATATCAGTTAACCGAGAATTGGGTCCTAAAATGAAGCTTAGATTGCTGATATTATTGTTTACAGCGATAAAGCTTATTTTTCTGAGCACAATGACCCTTTGTACGACCACAAAGAGTTTAAAATGGATTTTTAAATCAATTTTTAAAAATTAACCTCGCGGTCCTTCTTGACAGAAAAGCTCCTACTTGACAGCTCGTTCCAAGGGGACCATAGTTGATCCATCGAAAAAATGTTGTCTTGTCAATTTTTTTTTTTTTTTTGCATTAAAATGAAAAAAGTGATCAGAAATGGTTTTTAATCGTGTTTTTTACCGTTGTACATAAAAATTGACATAGGGTTTTAGTACCCAATTCAGTAAAATCTAAATTACTGAATCGTTTACTAAAATTTCAGTAGATGAAAATTCAGTAAAACTTTACTGAATTTCAGTAAACAAAAATTGGTGTGTACACACTAGGATGTAACAAAATTGACTTTTTGGCGGGCATTTGTTCTGGTGGGCATACTGAGCCCAAATCCCAAATATGAGCTTGATTGGACGTAACAGGAGCTGGCGCTCCGCCCTTCAATTTTAAATGAGATTGAACCCGTAAAAATACTTTTTTTTTTCAAAAATGTCTATTTTTGAGGCACTTTGGCCACCAATGCGTTTATCAAAAACATCACTGCGCATCCTTGCGCATCTTTTGGAATATATAACATTGAAGTTTGGAGCACCCTGGAGCTCGGTACAGACCTTCAAAGTTTGGCATTTTTTCGAAAAATCGTCACCGGCAAAATCCCATTTAAAATTGAAAGGCGAAGCGCCAGCTCCTGTTACGTCCAATCCACTATGGGGTATTTCCATATAAGCGAGCGGCCAAAAATATTTTTTTGCTTTTTTGTGACTTTTTTGTGTTGTTTGTACTTAGTATAATGAAAACAAATGAAATTTGATATTTTTCCAAAAAAAAAATTAATTTTCGATTTTTTCATATATTTGAGGCCACATGCATTAAAGTGGTGAATTTTAATATTCTTGCTCTGTCTATTTGATGCACGGAATGGCGGTTTATGCTATGTTAAAGTTTCTGATTTACGTTCAATCTCCCTTCCCTTTTTCTTGAGTTAAAATCCACCTCTCTTTGAAGACACCCCCTCCCCCTCCAATTAAAATTTGATTTTTGCGGTGTTTTAGAATTTTAGACGGTTTATTTTATGGAACATTGTATGGATTCTCGTCCACGTTTTTGGTTGATCCACTTGCAAAATTCACGTTTTCCACGATAAATTCTTCTAAATCAAAATCACTACGTAACCGATTGTCGTTAGATTACTTAAAATATGAACTTCTTCTATGGGCTTTTGTATACCTCGTTTTGAAGCTACAGAACAACGTGCGTAGTTTTTCCTCTGTGGTTTTTCCCTGAGTTGATCATGTGATGGTTCTGCAATGTTGTAATTTTTACAAATATACTCGAAAGCAGTTCTCATGTTTTCAGAATAGTGCTTCGTTATATCGTACAGGGACACTACGGTATTATTATCCATACTTTCAAAAGAACACAACAACGAACTGATACGAATATTCAACGAATCGTTTCTGTAAAATACTTAGAATAGGAATTTCTAATTTTATTAAACGTACCTAAGTACCAACAATGTCATGAATATCAAATCAATTTCAAAACATACATAGCAGGTACGTCATTTCTGCCTCCGCAGGTAAATAATGTGATTTTAACCAAGCGTATACGCGAAATCATTAATTTCCTTGCATGAATCAAAATGTTCAAAATGGCATAACTCAAAAGTGCACATAAGTGCACTTTGAAATTGGAGACAAGTTAGGACATGGTTCAAATTTTAAGCTGCAAAATTTTCAGATCGCACAAATGCACACAAAAAAAGTACTACATTAACAAAGTTGAAAAAAACTAAATTTTGAATAAAAATCCATCTTTTTTTATTTTTATTATTTTTTTAGCCTGTAAAAGTGTGTTTTGTAAAATATTATTAAAAATTTTAGTCAATTACCTTTCTGAATATATATAATGATGCAGAAAAAAATACATAAACAGCTACACAGTACAACTATGAAAAATAATCATTTTTTGTCAAAAAACATGTTTTTTCTTACCATTTTCGCCTTTGAAGGTCTGCAATTCAGTGAATTTTGAACCTACAACTTTCAAACTCCGGATTTTTCTTAGTTAGAATGTTTATTTTCGAAAAAAAATACCAAAAAAATAATTAGAGTATGTCGGTTTTTCGATTTATGGCCGCCTGAAACCCCATAGTGCAATCAAGCTAATATTTGGGATTTGGGCTCAGTATGCCCACCAGAACAAACCCCTGAATGCCCGCCAAAAAGTTAATTTTGTTACAGTACACATGGCAAAACTCAGTTTGGAACTAGCCCTCAAACGAACGTACCATTAGATGATGTCTTTCACTTTTGGGGCAATGACTGTCAATGATGGTTCTGAATTGAGGGTCCAGAAATAGTAAATTTAACATTTAACAAACATTCTGAATCAAGATTTGAATGTTTTTCTAAAACAACCATGGCCGTCAAATGGACCATCGGGAATAATGATGCCTTTTAGAGCCTAAAACTTTTTTAAAAAACAGTCCACATTTGAGTATTGTCTGTTTCTCTCGAAGGTAAACCAAGAGGTAAACGCCGCGCGTCATTTAAGAATGTGCAGTAGACATTGTTGCCAGCTAGGATGCCAGCAATTTTCTGCACTTTTAGTGCAATAGAAAATGTACCTGGCAACAATGCCGAACGATTTGAAGAAGAAGAACAACAAAAACAAAACTCGCAGTTTGACAGCGCGTATTTGCCGAAAGTGCTGCGCGCCGTTCGAGGCTGGTTTGCCGCTTGTCGTTTTGGACTAAACGGTCAATACCTATCCGAAGTTTAATTACGATTTTTTGTTGTTGTCCTTGTTCTTGGGCTCGAACAAAACCCTCAAAATGTTTCAATGTAGGTAATCTGGAAAATGTAATCTAAGATAGCGACGCTAGTGCCTGAATTTAAATGGGAAATCGGTGTTTTTTGATATTTTCTAATATTGAATATCAACAACTTTGAAACATATTTCCAACGGCCTAAATTTATTCTAATAGCGTTTTTTACTAGGCTCTATCATCAGTGGTAGTAGCATTCAAATTTAAACACTGAGAATAAGTCCAAAAATATTGATAAAAAAAATCTTAACAAATCAAGTATTCAACACACCGCGCTGACCGGGTCTGCCAAAGCAGAATCATTTAACAACAGGGAACCGCGCTGTCATTTGACGCAAATCCATGTTTTGACAGTTCGTCTGAGCAAAGTTTGCCGGATTGTCGCATGGTGCTGTCTGTCGCTCTCCGCTCCGGATTATTACACAATCTATCGGGTGTATTTACTAAGGTCCCGTCCTACGGAAACTACCGCGGATTTCAAACCCCAGGCAGCTGTGTTCATCGCGAAACCCGAACAAACATGGAAATGGCACTCGATAATCTTTCCTCGGCCCAGAAGGACGAGCTCATGAGCCAGGTCAAGCAGCAGATCGCGCTGGCCAACGCACAGGAACTGCTGACCGTAGGTTTCGGAGTCAGGGGGGTGGTTTGGATTGATGTTTTATTGAAATTTTGGTTTGATTCGTTCCAGAAAATGACCGAAAAATGCTTCAAGAAGTGCATCTCCAAGCCGGGCACCGAGTTGGACAGTTCGGAGCAGGTAATTTGCCATGTTTTATTTATTAACTATTATGTTTAGTCGATTTTGTAAGCAATAATCTGTTGAAACGCTATAAAAATCAACAAAATTCCACAACATGCACCAAAAAATATGAAGGAACGATATTTCTTTTCAAAAACCAAATTATGTAAATTCTGCAAATCCTGCAACTTTTGCTCAAGCATCGTGATGTTGCACGGTTCAGGGCGGTTGCTCATGAAAACATCCAACTTTTCCATCGCTCCTACGTTCTCCAACTCAAAATCTTGCACTTCAACGTTAGGACTGCAAACGTAGTATGATTTTCGGGTAGAATTGCTTCGCTCTACGTTGAAACCAAGCACGCAATTTTCACTAAATTCCTGCTCGCTTTTGATCAAATCGTGATGCGCGAGCAAAAGTCCCGCGTCGTCCTTCCAAACCGTGAATATTTCGCAGAAATTCAAATCTTCAAAGGATTTCAAAATCAAATAGCCGTAATTGTCCGATCTTATGATGACGAAGCTAACGTTGAAGTAAAACGCTTGGTTCATCTCGGAGAAACCGTGACGGTTTTGCAATAAATAGACCTGGTGTTGCGTGAACGGTTCGAAGAATTCGTCAAACCGGACGCGGTTGCAGGTGGGTTTGGAGATTGCACTCGCCGACACCGTTAAAAAAAGAAGAAGCGAGAGAAGTTTTGTACTTATTTTGCAGACCATGATTGAAGCATGAATAAACTGGAACATAAAAGCCCGGCTCTGATGAGCAACGATTTGATTGCTCAACTGGCTACCAACTTTCCAGACATATTTTAGATGATTGAGCAGTTTGTATATGTCAGTTCATAATAGCCCAGCCGAACTTATCAGTTGCTTAGACAAACTTGCCGATTGCCAAAGCCTCGATGCTAAAAATCCAATATCAATGTTTTTGCCTTCCTCACCTTACTGAGGAAAGGCTATAAAATCACTCGAAAAATGAACTTTTCAATTAGACCTACTAGACCCACCTTCATGTATACATATTGACTCAGAATCAAATTCTGAGCAAATGTCTTTGTGTGTGGTGGGATGTTGATCAAAAAATTGTCACTCGATTATCTCGAGACTGGCTGAACCGATTTTGTCCGTTTTGGCCTCATTCGATCCGTCTTGGGGTCCCATAAGTCGCTATTAAAAATTATGCAGTTTAGTTAAGTACTTCAAAAGTTATGCTAAAAAAAACAATTTTAACTAAAGTTCGAAAGATTGTAAAAAGGGTGGTTTTTGTAAGAAAACCCGTCATGTTATACATTTTCAGAAAGGTATTTGAAAGACCTTTCCAACGCGTCCAAGACATTGAAGATCTGACAACCCTATCAAAAGTTATAAGCACTTAAGTGTCATTGATGCAATTTTTGGAGGCCGGATCTCAGATATGTTGATGAAAACGTTGTCCTGATCTCTCATGCGACATATCGTTGGATAGGTAATCAAAAGACCTTTTCAACAAGCACGAATTGGATTGGGGATCTGGCCACCCTATCATAAGGGGTAAGCATATAAGTGCCCTGCAATATGAAGACTATCCAATCTAGTGGTATGAATAATGAGTGAGGAAGGCACCAACCAACGTTTTTAATCAACATTCAATGATTAAATATTTTTACGAACTTCATTTGATTGATTTTATCTCGTTTTTACCAAAAAAAAACAAATTTTCAATAATTTCATCTAATTTTTAATTAATCTAGCTGTTTTCCCTTCCTCACCTCAATGAGGAAAGGCTATAAAATCACTCGAAAAATGAACTTCGTAATTTGTCCTCGTAGAACCACCCTTCATGTATACATATCGACTTAGAATCAAATTCGCAATTCGCAATTTTCAGTGTAAGAACGGGCCTTGACCGATTTTATGCACCAGGTTCCCGACGAACACGCACTGACCTTACACCTACATCTCACCCTTGCTCTGAGTCAGTACGAGCAGCACGCTAGAACACGCTTTGAGTGTTCGTGCCAGGCATGCACACCTTCTTTTCCGGTTACGCATTTTAACTCGGCCGGGGGTGGTACATTAAGTAGGGTTTGATGTAAGTATAAGCGCCTAACCATTTATAGTGTGCCTATCAACTTTCATTAAAGCAAAAACTGTTATATTTTTAGTTTGAATTCAAAAACTAGTTGTTATTTTACTGTGTATTGTTTTCTCCTGAAACCTTTCCTAGTGCTGAGTCGTGTTTATCTGTTGCTATTTCTTTTGTCGCGGTGTTTTGTTACAATTTTTGGTCCTAAGCATGTTATAAAAGTTTACCAAAAATACAATAGTAATATTTCTGTTAATCCTTTAACCATTCCATAAATTGAGTAAGGGCTCAAACCTCACTAGTTTGAAAAAAGGGTGAAGATTTAAAACAATAGACAATAAAAGAGAATTTATTCTATAAAAATCAAGAATCAATAGTACGAGAATGATGAGCGTATTTTAATGAATAAAAATGAGAAGCTAGATGTATTAGATGTAAAATTAGACAATAGTTAATAAATAGAGATACAAAACAAGCTTAGATTATAGTAATTATAATTTATAGGACAGATAAAGAATTATTCAAATAAATAAATTCGCAATAAAATCAAAAAAGATTAGGCGAATGATAAATAGACTAGATATTACTAGTACATTGAGGAAAAGTATATTTTTAAGGAAAAAAAAAAACAAAGTTTGTTACAGCAGTATCAATTGGTAAAAAAGAGTGGAAAAGCTTTGAGAGATAAGAGAATCAAAAGTTAGTAAAATCAAAATCAAATGATGGATATTAAATAGAAGAATCAGTGAAGAATTGAGAATCAGTAGAGCAAAATAAAAAAGGAGATAGGTGGTAACTGAGAATGAAGAGAAGAGAAACCCCGTTGTGCGATGTTTCAGGTACATCCACAGCAGTTGACTCAACATACTGCGAATCGAAACAATACCGTCTACAATCACAAATTACTTCCCTTTCCCACATTGTCGCGCCCCTTTCTTTTAGCCGTCTTGACTCTGACCCGCGGTGGTCAAAGGTTTACGATCCGTTTCCACAGGCCACCAGCTAGGTCATCATGAAAACCAAGCCAACGTGGAGGTAAGAAAATAGGACACTCGCAAGGAACCAGAGCTATACTGTTCTGATCAAGATAATTCGGATGATCTAACAGAACTACGGATGTAGTTAGTTACGCTCCTTCCAGGATGTTCCTTACGTGGACGTCAACCGAAGAGCACGCAACAAGGTCAGTGCCATTGCATGCTCTTAGGTATCAATCCTTGGCCTGCAAATAAGGTTAAAAATTAATTAAAAACTCAAAAGAGCCGGAGATGTTAAGAAATGACAAGAAACATATAAAAAATAATTTCTACATAATCTTCATCTTCATTTTTCGACGTTTTGTACTAAGAAAATACAAAACAAACATTTTCAGAAGAAAATTCAAATAATAAAAAATATGAAATTCCTGCACTCGAAGGAAAAATCAAATTATCGTAATTCCTGATAATATTTTTCTTAATAATTTGAAAGTAATTGAATGAATCCGCTCCATTTTCACACATATCTTTTGACACAAAATCTGTCAACATTCTCAGATGTTATATTGATACTTTCATTGTATCTTGGATTTTGCCCGCACTTATTTCTTGCACTTTTGACAACAACATTTCAAGAAAACTAATTAACTCCTAATTAATTTATTTACCAAAATTGCCATCCGCGCGAAATCCGCGCCTGAGCAAAATTAGCCAGCAAATCCGCGCCAGATACGCGCCATCCGCGCGATCCGCGCCGTCTGTAACAACCCTGGAAGTTCATTTTTCGAATGATTTTATAGCCTTGCCTCAGTGAGGTGAGGAAGGCAAAACTGTAGATTTTTTTGTAAAGGGCAACATTTAAAATGGCATCACCAGATAAAAAAACATACGACAATTTTATGGTAGCTCAATTAGAAAAAAAATATGATTGACAAAATAAAAAAAAAAGTATTTATGTTTTTGCAGAATCCATTGTTGAAAAACTAAAATAAAAAAGTCATTGATTTTGTTCAATATCTTAAATTTGCAATATTCAAAAAGGAAAATGCATGAAACCATAAAAACGCTCCAAACAATATGTTAGTAAAAAATAGAAAAAAAAATTGTGGTCTGGAGAGGTCAGGGAAAAGTCAGGGAATTTTATTTTGGGATTTGGATCGACACCATGAACTTCTACCTCTCTCACTGCAGAAGTTCTGCCTTAGAGAAAAGTAACTTTTGTTGCAGAAAAGGACGGGAACGCTCTTCTGCCGTTTTTGTGCAGAATTCTGCAGTACGGGAATAGACCTAAAGTCATACGGGATTGTGCAAACACAAGACTTTTGCTGAGAATCTCGCGACGGAAAAAAGGGCAGTGAAAGATGGGAGATGAGAACTGAAAGTTTGATATCTTTACAACCTTGAATACGTCGCAAACCTTGGATTTGTTTTGTTTCCATCTTGCCTTGTAACCAATCTTAAATTATAATTTCTCATAGATCGTTAGCTTAAAATCTATTGTGTTTTTTTTTTCTCGGAAATGTAATAATTTTGTGATATTTCTATGCAACTAGAAACATGCATTAACAAAAATATTTATTCCAGAATTTTCCTATATTGTGTCAGACATTAAAAAATACTACCAAAATGCATACAAAATTGATGTTGTGTAAAACAAAATACTAAATAAACTATACTTCTTTCTCTCTCTTAACTACTTTCCAGAAATGCATCGCCATGTGCATGGACCGGTACATGGACTCGTGGAACCTGGTGTCCCGGACGTACACGATGCGCATCCAAAAGGAGCAATACAAGGGGTAAAACGGCTCGCGCGAAACCCAGCAGCGGAAGCATTTGTGCATTAGAAAATAAAACATTTAATCTAAAACTGTTAAAAGCCAATAAACCTAAAGAGCTAACCATACATTCAGTAGTCGTGTAAAAAGAGTGGGCATCATAAAATACAATTAGAATGTGCAGACAAATTCCGCGGGAATGTTTTTTAAACGTTAATATCCGGGAAGTCCCTCGCAAGAAACATCAAACCGGCGCCGGACTATCCTCGCTGGCCGTCAGCGTCATTGCGGTCGTCGTCGTTTCCGACTGGTCCCTGCTTACCTGTGATATGTCACTGCCGGTGCCGGCCGGGGACGTCGTTTTCCGGTGGCGTTCTATCAACTGAAGCAAAAGGGCAGACTCTGTCTCTCTTGGTTCCTCACCGAAACCGCCCAGCTCCCGCAGCAGTCGCGCCCTGGAACAGGGCTTGCGGAGGCCACTTTCCGCCAGCAGGACACGCTTCGCAAAGGGCAGCTTCAAACTGTCCAGCAGGTCGTGCACCAAACTTAAAGCCACGGTTCGATCGTCCAGCTCTTCTTCGGAGTCACCGTTACCGTCGTCCAGGTCCGTTCGGTCTCCGCTGTACGTAAGGTCGCTGTCGTTGACCACCTCCTGGTGCTGGTTCTGTCGGCCGTCGTTCTCGAAAACGTCGTACAGATGAGCGCGAAGCTTGGCCTGGGAGAAAATCACTGAGTTCTCGTAACATATTTCTACGAAACAAAAGACATACCTTAATTTCCAGCAGGGAACCGTTTTCCTCCAACTTTTTTAGAACCATGTCACGGAATTCCACGTCCTCGTCCATGTCGTTGCGAAGAAAGATTTACGAGGACGGAGGAAACTACCGGCAAAAACGGATAAACAGCTTGACCAGGTTTGTAAACATTACGTTTGACGTTTTGAAATTGAACCGGTTTAAAAATTTAATCGGTTCAACTGATACTTTTGCGTTCAGTTTACACCGCTTTTTGGTGACAATCAATATCATAGATAAACAGACTTGCAAAACAAGGTTAAAGGAAAATGCTCATTGAAACTTCAATAAACCCGTGAATAAACCCCAGATTATACTTATTCCCAGTCACGGCGTTCTCACAGGATTCTTACAGAATTCTAGCAAAGCGAAAATATTCTTACAAGAAGTGTGCCATCATCTTGCCAGAACTTTGAAAGAATTCTCAAAGAATTCTAGCTCAAATGCAATAACCGGTTCTAGCAGGAGCTGGCGAAATCAACCGGTTCTGTCAGAATCCTGCTAGAATTTAGCTAGAACTTTTCTGACAGGCCTCGTGCTAGAATTCTGTAAGAATTTTGCTAGAATGAGCGGGCAGAAGTTTTCTGCTAGAATCCTGCTAGAGTTTTCTTAGAAACAATTTGGTGGATATTTATATTTGTAATTTTTATAACATAATACGAGTTTCAAAATTGAGTTTATTCAAACAATGTATTTTTCATAATCACAAAACGTTGAAATTGTACACTTTCTCATTTTTCCACTCATATATTTTTTTCAACGACAATTCTCCGAAATCTTCCTCTTTCTGGAGATCTGGCGTCCGGGATTTTGGTTGGGACGCCCTGCTTGAATCTCGTACTTTTATTCGCTGGCCCCTCCATGATCACTTATCGTTGTGGAGTGTGTGGCCCTTGGACTTGACAATGTGCCAACAAACTTCGGAAAGACCTGCAAATTTCCATATAGCTTAGAAAGTATTTGTTTTAACTTATTAGCCGTTACTTACCTTTTGTTTTCTGGAATGCTTTCGCGCAGCCGACGGCCACTTTCCGATTATGTTGCATCTGAGGCTACTCCACCACGCTAGAATCGTGTTTCCTCGAATATTCAAAGGACGAACCAACGAGCTCTAGTGCTTGTTATTTTTTGGCGGAAGTCAAGTTCGCCACAAAGCGGTTTGGTGGAAATGACGTAATTTTCGACATATTTTGCTCTGTCAGATTATTCTAGCAAAATTCTTACAGAATTCCGGCAGATTGCGTTCTGTCAGAATATTCTAGCAAAATTCTTACAGCATTCTGACAAGCCTGCTAGAATCATTCTAGCAGGATTCTAGCAGAACAACCTCTGCTAGAAATATCCGTGACTGGGTTAAAGCTAAACAATGAGCCAATGTGGATTTGTGAACACTTTAAGAATTTAAGAAGTTAAGAATTGAAGAATTTTAAATATTTTTTGTGAGGAGCGTGGACATCCGCTGAATACCCCCTCTCCCACCTTCCGGCCGTGCACATATATTTTATATGCGATATCATATTTCGAATTTGTACACGGAGAGACCGTGCCCAGAAATTTTAACAATTAAAATTGTTGATTTTATTTTCGTTAATTTTAACAAAAACGTACTTGTTACTGCCAATATTCCGTTAGAATAACTAAAATTTAGTATTAATTTAATAACCTGTTTGTTGAAAATGCTAGAGGCAAAAAGCTAACAGATTTCCCGAACTCGAATGAACGTGCTCGACTGTTAGCTTTGGTTTTAGGAAAATCAAAAATTTGGTTGGTTGAATATAATTTACATTTGGTTGAATATTTAAAAGATGAACTTGGGTTTGTTTACGTCTGTCATTTGAAGTCAGGATTCGAACGAGAGCGGTCGATTTGTTGAGTTTGTGTTGTTAATTATGAAGTGAGAGGATGTGAAAGGTGAAACTTACACTATTTAGCTAATGTTGAAGTGGCACATCAAAGTGTTGCAACTGGGGAGGTGGAATTGGTGAGTAGGTTTGTTGATGATTTCTTTGCAGGTGATAAACTATGAAGAGCAAGAGGACGATTTGCCATGAGAACCTCCAATGCGAGTGAGTTGAACATGTTAGAGGAATGTTTGATGGAACGAGAGGGCAATAGAAGGGAAATGCGGGCCGACTCTTCACGGATAGAGCAGCTCGGGCAAATTTAACAAAATGTTGGTTAATCCAAGTAAGTATGGGTTTATTTTTGCACAATAATTTATCTAATGTGATTCTTATTAGAAAACTGAATCATTAACAGTCTGGACCCGAAGCCTGATTTTTCTGTTACAATCTTATTGGAATTCCATATAAACTGTAACGGGGATTGCAGGCACCGGGTCCTGACTATTAAAAAGCTTCGTGCTTACGACGGATAAAATCTTAATGAACCATTATTTTTTTTCCAGAATCATCAATTATTAAATACATAGAAATGCCATGTGTAAGCAACATAAACAACATAAAAATAGAGATGAAGTAAAATATAAAAAAATAAAAATATATAAAATATATAAAAGAAGATAATTATTATCTTGAAAGTTTTGTTGCAAATACGACTGCTCAATAAACTGGTAAGTAAAACTCAAAATATTTTTTTCAGGAATCAAAGTACGTTGAATAAATTGAATCAAATGCAATGAAAGTTTGTTGCCAAAAGTAATTTTTAAATTAATGCAACTTTGGTAAGTAGCATTATTGATATTTCTTCTTTCCTCAATATAATTTCATTTATTTACGTCTCGATCCTGGCTCTTCAGCGGTACAAAGTCACTTTGCAGTTCAAACCAGGGAAAGAGGTCGTGATAGCAGACATGCTGTTAAGAGCCGCTCTCGCTGAAGGTGACAACACCAGCCCAGACATCTACGACATCTACACCATGGATATGGACTTCTCGTTCAGCGACTTTGAGCAGGTTGACTCAAACGACTACATTCCAATAGCAGATGAGCGTCTGGACCAAATACGCGCGGCATCGTCGGAAGACGGAAGCATCCAATGGATAATCCGTGCGATCGTCGAGGGATGGCCGAACAGTCCGGATGAGGTACCAGACCCTGTACGAGCATTCTGGAACCAAAGGGCGGATCTTAGCACTCGAGACGGTATTGTCTACCGAAACGATCGGATTCTGGTTCCAACGGGGATGAGAGCGGGCATTTTGAAACGGCTGCACGCGTCGCATTCGGGAATCGAGGCAACGACCAAACTGGCTCGGGACACGGTGTTTTGGCCTGGGATCACTCGCGACATAAAAGAATGTATCCAAAACTGTGACATCTGCATCAAGCACTCGCCCAACCAACAAAATCAGCCGATGCAAACACACCAGATTCCCAGCTACCCGTTCCAGAAAGTCAGTATGGATCTGTGCGAAGCTCAAGTTGCGGGAAAAAGCACGTGTACCTGATCACAGTGGATCATTTTTCGGATTTCATTGAAGTCGACGAGCTGAATCGAGACGCAACTGCAGGAACCGTGGTCCAAAAATGTCGCGAGAACTTCGCAAGATACGGAACGCCCATGTACGTAACTACTGACGGAGGACCCCAATTCAACATTCCTATGGCTGAGGCGAAGTTTGAACCTAAAGTGCAGGAAGGAGTGAAGGAGCAAATAAAGAAGAATCAACAGCGCGCCAAATCGTACTACGATCGAACAGCCAAAACGTTACCTGGTTTGGACGTTGGGCAACCCGTATTTGTCAAGAAGAAGCCAACGGACAACACCTGGACCAAAGGAACTGTCGAAAGTGCATTCAACGATCGTTCTACGATTGTTGATGTGCAGGGGCAGAAGTATCGCAGAGACAACGTTCTGATCAAACCAGCTGGGACTAGTCGTTTGTCAGTACCAACAACGCAGCCTGAGGAGCAGCCAGGAGAACGGCCCAAGGAAGAGGAGAACAGCAGCCCAAGGCGCACGCCTGTGGGAGATCCCGCAACACCGGTGGCGCAGGAGCGTCCACAACGCAGCATTCGACAGCCAGAGTGGTTCAAAGATTACCAGATGTATTAAACTGTTGTTTACTTTATTGTTAGTTTGAAAAGGGAGATGTTACATTATAACCTAAACCTACACTCTTGCATTATCTCGGGCCCATCTGGCAACACTGGTTGAATAAAAAGTCAGTCTTATTCTCACGCACTTAGACAGCGGTTGAGTGTTGTTCTCTGTCCGAAACCCATAACAAAACACTGTTGCTGCTGCGGAACATCATCGTTAAAGGTTTGCCGACTACCACTTTCCGGAAACTCATTGGGTGGCAAATGATCCTGAAACGAGTAATTATGTACAAATAAAAATAGGAGCAAACCTGCCGGATTGTGCACACGTTTCACCGAAGTTAGTGATACAATCACCTGCCGCAATCAAACGCTCACCTAGGCAAACAACTCCTGCTGCAGGTGCTGCTGCTGATCCGGATGTCCACCACTGCCAACGCCGTCGCGATTGTTGTAGCAACCACCTCGGTTGTAGTTATTCTTGCGACCGATGAGGCGGCCCCCGCCACTGCCTCCAACTATTGCAAGAATATAGTGTCTCCGCCGCCGGAATGTCCACCGGAGTGATCTCACGATGGACCACCACCGGGAGAAAGCATTCCCGCAAGACCGACTTTTCGGCGACAAACAAATTGCACCCAACACAACAACAACAACGCTCGCAATGTCAAACTGTCAAATCAATGTGGTGGAAAAAGAGGTGGCGATGTTTTGATCGTAAACAAACGTTAATATCTCGTTAATTAATTAATTTCAGCAGTTAATTAATTAAATTATTATTTTTTTTACTTTTGTCGCGCCCCTCGATTAAAGCCCTATAAAGGGCAGTTTTAATGTCAGCTGTTCAAATTTCCTTGCGGCCTTGCAAAAACATTCCCGCATCTTGGTAACTTTCGAGTGGTGAAGGAAAGTCATTTGATTTCACCTCGATTTCTATTTCAGCTCCACTTGCCATTTCCGTCCTCTTAGTTCGATAGGACGTTAATTGGGTCCTAAAATGAAGCTTAGATTGCTGATATTATTGTTTACAGCGATAAAGCTTATTTTTCTGAGTACAATGACCCTTTGTACGACCACAAAGTGTTTAAAATGGATTTTTAAATCAATTTTGGAAAATTAACCTCGCGGTCCTTCTTGACAGAAAAGCTCCTACTTGACAGCTCGTTCCAAGGGGACCGTAGTTGATCCATCGAAAAAATGTTGTCTTTTCAAAAAAAAAAAAAATTTGCATTAAAATGAAAAAAGTGATGAGAAATGGTTTTTAATCGTATTTTTTACCGTTGTACTTAAAAATTGACATAGGGCTTTAGTCACGGCTTTAGTACCCAATTATGAGGGGGGAAATTTGGACCGGACATTCTAATCGAAAATTACAACAATCATCTTGCAAAGATCTTTATCATACTGGTCATGTGTAACTGTTGCAATGTAGAACTCCCGACAATAAACACATAATTTGCCACAATAAATATACATTTATTTACACAGACAGAACTACATTTAACAGACTAAAATACGAAACTATTTGGCACGACCAGAGTGCACTGGCGTTGTGCTCTGGTCGACGAACGACAATAGAATGTCGAACACAACAAATGAAGACGACGACAAAACTCCTCACTGCGTGCGGAGAGCATCGATCAGAGTTGGCTGTGCCAACACAATGAGCCACCGACAACATCTACGTCGTCGTCAGGGTGGTCCTCCCAACAGTAACATAACCACCTGCACCTTTTTTCTATTCGTTTTGACAAAGAACTTTGTCTTAGGGCTCTATACAAGGGTAGCAATCCAGATTTTTCGCGAAGCGAAATGTAACGCGTAGAAGCAAATTTTCGAAAAAAGTGCAAGATTTCAAACGATTGTATCTTTTTTCCCTCTCGACGAATTTGAACGTTTTACCCACCAAACGAAAGGGGAAGACTTACTTAATGATCTTTAAACATGTTTATTACAGTACTTATTTATTTAAGTACTTAAAAGTTAACATAAAACTACTAAAGAATAGCGAACGCTGATTGGTCAAGCGCAACCTTTCCCGAACACATTAATCAGATTCAAGTATCTAGCACTTAGCAAATTTTGCCTTGCCTCCTCCTTCCGTGGAACTGTCACGCGAGAATGTAGCACCATAGTTGCAACATGTCATGCGATACTATTTAAGTTAGCACTTAGCCTCAGAAAAGTTCAGTGCCTACCAAGGTTTCATCCGAGGCGGACCTCGCGTTGGTTGTTTAAATGCTCACACATACATTCGCACCCTCACACAAAGCACTGTTTAGGTTCCAACTCGGAAGGGTTTGTGTCTAACTTGAAAGGGGGTGTTTTTCGGCAGCTTACTCAAGCAAAAGAAACCAATTTTAATGTTTTTACGTGTATTTATTTGAAAAAACATTTTTTTCCTAAACCCCCTAATCCTCCACATGATTCTCCTCAACACCCACTTCTTCTTACTGTCGCCGGCGTCCCCGATTCGGTCCCTTCTTTCCGTCCGTTCACTCTCCGACCGCATCGCATCCAGCCGTGCTGTTCTCGCCGACTTTCTCGCGGCATACGTTTCAGCTGCTTGGCCGTGCCTACCGCTGACAAGTCCGCTTCCGGCAGATTCACCTGACTTCTGCGACGCTCGTTCTTGCTGCTCAACCCGACCCTTCGACTTCGTGGCGGCGCCAACTTTGGTACCTGTACGAAGCGCGCGGGATCGCGGAATTTCTGCTTGCCGGTAGTTTCCATCTAGGTGAGGAAACCGCAATCTTCGGCCGCGAACACAGCGAAGTTCACTCGCAGCGACTTTTTTTCTGCTTCTCCTCTGGCTGTGACTGTGATGGTGGTGGTGTGGAAGCGTTGAGTGGTGTTTTTGACAGTTATTTTGGGTCAACTTGCAAGAAAATTATGTGTTTCTTTTGTTTTTCAAGCGCGCATGCTCGTATAACTCCCAGCTCTAGCGCACACGGTTGGCTTGAATTACTTTTAATTATTAACAATAATAAATGCAACTTTTGATTACTTTTATGCAAATTACACTCAAACCCCGTTGGTTTGACACCAACTGTTGTCAAACGAACGGGGTCACTTTTTAGTTTGACACCCTTCTTACACGGAGTTCACACACACTACAAAACGTTTGTTTTGATAGTGTGCATGAGCGCCATGTAAAAAGTGACAGTTCGTCACTTTTTAGTTTGACTTTGACCAACCAACGGGGTACAAACTAAAAAAGTGTCAAACGAAAAAGTGACCAACCACCGGGGGTTGAGTGTACATGATAAATCGCTTTCCAGATACACTAACGTTTCATTGGGTACTAAATCATGGATCATGGATTTTTATACTAGACATAAAAATGGATATTAAGACAGAATAGGATCCTAAAGCCCTATGTATTTTTTTTTTGTACAACGGTAAAAAAACAAAATTTTAATGCAAAAACAACATTTTAAGATGGATCAACTATGACCTCCTTGGGACCAGCTGTCAAGTAGAATGCTTTCGGTCAAGAAGAGCCGCGAACCAAATTTTTAATAATTGAAATATTTAAAAATCTTTTTTTAATCCTTTGTGGTCGTACAAAGTTTCTTAAAAAATTAGCTTTATCGTTTGGTTCTGAACAATGTTATAATCGCGAGTGTCAATAATTATAGTTTCCGCACGCTGATATGACCGCAAGAAAAAATATTCAAAATAAACCAGGTTGACAGGCAAATCAATGCTGAATTTCAGTTCAACTTCGTCGTCGTCGAGCTAACTTGTCGTACGTGCATTTTGGGCCATATTGAGTTAAGAACGCCATTTTGTGCAGCTCAAAATGCCTCACCTTTTGACCCTCACCGATCCCCAAAATTCGATTTCAATCCTGAGATATTCAACGAAATCTGAAAAAAAACTCCGTGCATTTTTGTCTCTTTACATATGTACACGCAGAAAAATATTTTGTAGAATCAGCCTGTACGAGGTTTGATTCAACAAAAATTTTGTTGAATATAATCAACGCCGATTTTGCGTTGAAACAAACCTTGATTTTCTCAATTTCACAAAAATCTTTTGTTGTTTTGAAAAAGTTGCTTTGACGTTTAGCGTTGATTCAACAAAAATCTTGATTTTCAAATCAGCAAAACGTATTGTTGATTCAAATATGTCCTATTTTTCTGCGTGTATATAAAAGAAGTTTCAATCTCGTCGTGCTATCTTGTCGCTCCTTGAAAATTGATGTAAGTGCGACTACTGGCCAAAGGGATTTCAGGTCAGAACGCGTTTGACGCACGTACAAGTTAGATTACCGTAAACATTTGTAATGGAGCACCGGATTCGAGTGGTAGAAATTACAGTTCTCCCATTGTACATTTCATAAAAAAAGCAAAACTGCTAGAATAGAAATACTCCATTATAACTCGGGACTTCGGCAACCAACTTCAACCAAAATTTGGGACAGAAAGCGACGTACGACAAGATAGTATGATGATGTCGACTTGCTGATTTTTACAACGCGGTATTTCGTCGGCCATAACCTCCTGTCAGTCGAAGCGATGTAAAATCTTGATTTTATCTCGCAATAAGCAATAATAACAATAATAATATAAATTTTAGAAATACAGCCCCTGAATGCAAAGCAATTTTCATTTTTGTTTCACTATATTAAGTATCAAACTTCATGGATTTTAATACATGACATTAAAATTTACATTTAAACCAGCCCCTAAGATGATAGTTTTCGTTGCGCGTATCCACCGACAGATGGGGCCTCATCGGAGCTCGTCCGCTAAAAATGTTACCCAAAATTCGTGTGGGATTTTTTGTTTCCGTAACGGCTTTCGCGGGACTCTCTCTCTCTCTCTCATTTTTCTAGAATAATTCTAGTAATTGTTCTCTAAACAAGTATTTCCAGAAAAAAACCTAAAACGACAAAATGTTTAACCAAAAACAGACAAAGACTATATTTATTTAAACTATTCGTTATTTTCAAATGTTTAGCTAGATAATATCGAAGGCCGCCATCTTATGCCCACTGGGCCCACACATAACTGCAGATTGTCAAGGGGAACAAATTGGTCGATGCAAAATAAGTAGGCACGGGCAACGTATGTTTTGCGCTTGCAACACTGCCAGTTTTGCTGGGCGTAAAGGGCGGTTGGTGTCCAGCGCGTTTGGATCTGTCAAACATTGGCCAATCTGTTTCCTTGACAATCTGTACACATAACGGGTACGCTCAGTAGGTATAGGAGCTGTCAACATGCTCCCTGGTAGATTTAACCAGATTTTGTGACTACCTGTTGTCCTCGGTGTGTTCCGAAGAGGGAAAATTTACCGATCCGTACAAGTTTGGGTAATATGGGTATCAAACATCATGATTTTAGATACTGGACATGAAAATTGACATGTCGCCAGGTCTACAAAATGGATATCGCGTTTGTAACTATAAAATAAAATGATCAAATTAAACGAAAAAGATATAATTTAAAGAGGCTCATGCAAAGTTCTTTTTCATATTGGTCATGTGTAACATAACCACCTGCACCTTTTTTTTAAATAAAAGCTTCTTTGGAGGTGTAACGCTTTGCGGTGTAATTATAAAAATCCCTTCTTTCCGAACCGGTTCATATTTTGACAGCTTTTTCCCCCCTGACAGCAAAACAAAAATAAAGGAAAATTCCTTCCTCCTCCGCCGCCTCCACCTTCACTGGTAGTCGGCTCGTCTCGCAGTTTAGTCGGTGTCGCGGTCTCGGTGGTCATGCCGTAAAGTTACGTTCTGCTACTGGTTGTTGGCGTAATCAGTGCAACTAAATAGCATGATTAAGTGCATTCGATCGTCGTTGTCGTCGCGTTGAAAAGCTTTCACATATAAAAGAGTTCCGGAGGTTTTGTTTTTCTTCGGGTGGAACGTGCAGATTTCCCGTCCGTGGGTGTTCGGAAGTTTGAGGAGCAGTTTGGTTTAACCCCTGGTAAGTGGGCATTGCTTTTGGGTTGTGAAATTCCAGTTCTAATGGAGAATGTCACTTTATTAATTGAATAAGCGAATGTGCAGAAAATCCGAGAAAAGTGAGGAAGGATTTGGAGAGAAATGTGATGTAAGAGCGTTCCGGATTGGGGTTTTTTTGCGCGTTGCGAATAGGCTTGTGGTCGATTCCGAAGCGCTTGATGACGACACGGTATGAGGAAATTACGCCTCGACTAATTTCAAGCGCCGGCATGACATTTCACTTTTTGGGCACTTGATTTGCTTTGGCTTCTTTCTCACCCTTTTGCATAAACAACTGATACTGATGTTTAGTTAATTGGAACCGTAATTCCGCGACCAGAGATAGTGAGTGACTCATCCTCTCGGCGGTGAACATTGACTTGGGCGGTTTAGTGGTCACATATTTGCATTATCATTTTGCAGGCCCTATCAAGGCATTGTTATCTCTGATTAGAGCTTTTGCGTGAAGGACATAGTTGCACAGATATGGATGGTTGTGCTCGAGATTTTTTTTTTTTTTTGTGCCCAAATTGGGCTTTTGGGTTTGATATCACCTCGTCCGTCCTTGAGACTAACTTTTGTGATGTATCCCTGATTACTCTACACAGTTAGCCGGTTACTCGTACCCATTGATGGGGGTAGCGAGTTGGTTGTTGGCTGACCTGTGCGTTTATCCCATTCTGGTATGATACACTCAACCCCCGGTGGTTGGTCACTTTTTCGTTTGACACTTTTTTAGTTTGTACCCCGTTGGTTGGTCAAAGTCAAACTAAAAAGTGACGAACTGTCACTTTTTACATGGCGCTCATGCACACTATCAAAACAAACGTTTTGTAGTGTGTGTGAACTCCGTGTAAGAAGGGTGTCAAACTAAAAAGTTACCCCGTTCGTTTGACAACAGTTGGTGTCAAACCAACGGGGTTTGAGTGTACAGTTCATGAAACTGATCATCTTTTTGGGATGAGTGCGCCATACGGCGTATGGCGAGAGAAGGCGACTTCCTAGGGAATTCAGCCTTCGAGTAGCAATTGCTCCACAGGTGCAGAGCAAATGCGCAGAGCTTTCCAGCTCTGTGTTGCAGAAGCGGCATATGTCGTTGTCAACTATACCGAGTTTTTTGAGGTGATACTTTGCAGGACAGTGCCCTGTAAGCAGCCCCGTTACAGTGCGCAGTTCACTACGTTTTAGACCAATAAGCTTATTGGTAATTGCAGGTTTTGGTGTAATGAAGTTTTTGGCTTGTCTACACCCCTGTGTTACAAACCATGTGGAAGAAATTTGGTTATCCTCCCATTTTTTTAACTCGTACTTTACAGCACATTTTGATGTACCCAGAAATGGTTCAGGACCAACAAATTTAGCCGATGACCCCTGCCTAGCGAGCTGATCGGCAAACTCGTTCCCCATGATCCCACAGTGCCCAGGTACCCAGAACAAAGATACTTTGTTCCGGCGGGACAGCTCCCGTAGTACGTCGATGCAGTCCCAAACGAGTTTGGACTCCACCCTTGCGGCTTTCAGAGCTAGCAGTGCTGCCTGACTGTCCGAGAATATACCGATTTTCGCATGCCTATAGTTCTTTTAAGGCAATGCACAGCGCAGGAGTATATAGCATAGACTTCTGCTTGAAAAACAGTGGGCCATCTACCCATCGAGATGGATAGTTTGATCCCTGGTCCGAAGATCCCAGCTCCAGTGAGATCACCTATTTTGGAGCCATCTGTATAGAAGCAGATAGTTCCTGGTGGAAGTTCTGGCCCCCCAGCACACCAGAGTCTACGAGTTGTTTCAACTGTATCGTATGGAGTGTCTATGTTGGGTCTCGCTTCCATGCAGTCTGTAACTGTTGTTACTAGAGGAGTTATGTCGAACTCCTTCATGATGCGCAGGTGACCTGTTAGATCACCTTCGTAGTTGATGTTATGCCTTCGCTGTCGTAGTGCTCCATTCTCCGCTTCCTTCACTGAAAAAATCTGACATAGCAAATTCATATGCTTTTTCACGTGAGCTGGCTGAAATATCATCACGATGATTTGCCATGCTTTTCCCTTGACATAGATGTGTTTTTCATATGACATTCAAATGATAATCATCAGAAATCAGCTGATTGCAAGCCATATGTTTTTCATTCTGTTGTTCACTTTGGATTCAATAGAATTTCACTAGGATTTGCCCCATTTGACTTTACCCTTGATTTCCAAATGGAAATCACGTGAGATTGAAATGTATTGGATTTCAAGGTGTTTGATGAAAAATACTCATTCGTAAGATGGCGACGGACGAAGGCAGTCCAAATTGCGTTTTTTTTTTACTTTTTGGTAAGTATTTAATAGAAGAAGAGTGAATATTGAAATATGTACGTTTAAACTAACAATGTTAATGAATTTCCAGGATATCCAAGCCCGGTGAAGGATTGGATCCTGAATTCGTTTCCCCGGACCGACGCTGTATTGGCCGATTGATCGGGCAACTTCGGCATCTGGCTGCAGTATGATTTGCGTTCCGGAACGAACAAAATATGCAACTGTCGGCAGTTCCGTGACGCGGTGCTTGGCGACATTGCTTCCCATACCCGTGTCCGTGGCTACTCCAGATCCAGATCATCAAGGTTGAGTCGATGGAGGCCTCCAAGGTCAAGCAGTTTGGCGACTTCAAGAACCGGTTCCTGTTACCGGAAGCTATTCTTGTTCCGTCACCCAGACATCTACTAGCAGTTAAATATGCCGTTTCCTCCGATTTTTTTTGTTAGTTCAACCATTAAATAGGAACATCTAGAAGTGAAAAATGTAAAAAATATTGTCTGATTGTATCTTGTGCGACATTTTGTATTTATATCAAAGGAGGCATATAATAAAAAGTTTTTTTCAATAAAATTGATTTCTTATCGTAATAAAAAATCTTTTGAAATTAACAGAAAATCGTATGCAATATTCAATACACATGGATATCGCTGGAAAACCATTCAATTTACACTACAAAATCATTTTGAATGCAAATGCACACCATTTCAATGTCATGTGAGCTTTCACTTAAGATTCACGTGTTTTGCATTTGTCGCTCGATGTATTCTTTCAAGTGATTTACACGTTACATTCACATGCAAAGTCGTATGGGGCAGATTCATGTGTAAAACATGTGATATTGCTATGTGTCTTTCTTTCAGTGTTCTTGACGTAAAGATGTAGTGGTAGAATGTGGAGCAGTGCCTCCATTGCAGCGGTCGGTGTTGTTTTCATAGCACTTGTGATGGAGAGGCAGGCCAACCGCTGAACCTTGTTCAACTTTGCTTGCGCCGTCCTCTCGTTCACTTTTGGCCACCATACGAGAGACGCGTATGTTAGCCTCGGTCGTGCTATGGTGGTGTAAGACCAGAGAGCCAGTTGAGGCGAGAGGCCCCAGGTCTTTCCGAACAGTTTACTGCAGGTCCAGATGGCCGATATTGCTTTTTAACGGCGTAATCCAGATGTGAGTTCCAGTTCATTTTGCGATCCAGGAAAACTCCTAGATACTTGACTTCAGAACTGAAGTCGAGCCGAACACCTTTAATCACCGGCGGAGAAATGTTATGTTTTCTCCGCCTAGTGAAAGGAATTAAAACGGTTTTGTTGGGGTTGATGGATAGTCCCTCTTGTGTGCACCAGTGAATGATGTAGTTGAGACCTGACTGCAACCTGCACGAGATCGTCGCGTCACATTTGCCCCTGATGATGAGGGTAACATCGTCAGCATATCCTATGACTTCGTACCCTAGTTCGGAGAGATTTTGTAGAAGTGTATCTACAACTAGCGACCAAAGCAAGGGTGAGAGTACCCCTCCTTGCGGACATCCTTTGGCCGCTTTCACGACTACAGTTGTATCTCCTAGCGATGCAGAAATTTCCCTGCTTATAAGCATGGTTTCTATCCAGTTCGTGGTTGTAGCGTCTATTCCTCTGTTGAGAAGTGCCGTTTTGATTGATCCGTATGATGTGTTGTCGAAAGCTCCCTCAATGTCCAGAAACGCCCCTAGAACCGTTTCTTGATGCCTGAGTGATTTTTCAACAAGCGTCACCAGATGATGTAACGCGGATTCCGTAGATTTACCCGATTGGTAAGCATGTTGATGCCTGTGCAGCGGAGAGTTTTTCAGGAACTCCGCGCGGATATAATTATCCGTGATTTTTCCATAAGTTTTAACAGCGTGGATGTCAGACTTATGGGTCTGAAGGCTTTAGGCAAAGTCTTGTCAGGTTTGCCAGCCTTTGGTAAGAAGATCACCTTAACCTTGCACCAGCTTTCCGGGATGTATCCTAGAATATAGCTAGAGCGAAATATTGTGATCATTTCGGGCAAGATGATGTCGCCCGCTTTTGTAAGAAGATGGGAAGTATACCGTCGGGTCCAGGAGATTTCAGGGGCTCAAAAGCATGGAGAGCCCACTTGATCGACGTACTTGTGAACATACGTCGAGCAAGATGGATTGCCTCTACCGGAACGCTTCTTCGCACGTTGAAGTCCGCTGGTCTTCATCCTTAGTTGATGATCCAGGAAAATGAGTGGACATAAGCACGTCCAGAGTATCCTTGTTTGTTTTCGTGAGACTACCGTCTTCCGTTCTTAATTGCCCAAGACCATTAGTGTGATCTTTGGACAGCGCCTTTTGTAGTTGGGTAGCTACGGGCATTGTCGCAATGCTTTCACAGAATCTTTTTTTCGATTCTTTCTTAGCATTCCGCAACTCAGCGTTGTATTTGGTGAGAGCTGCTCTATGGGCAGCCCAGTTTCCCGAGAGTTTAGCCCTGTTGAACAAGCGTCTTGCTTCTTTGCGAAGATCTGCCAGCTTTTCGCTCCACCAGGGAACGTCACGGCACACCCTCCTTTTTTTCAACGGACAGCTTGCGTTGAACGCCTCTATGATCCTTCCCTGAAGATTTTCCGCTTCAGTTTCCAGTTCCATAGGAGTCCGAATTTTTGGATTAATCGGCATTCGCGTACCTTGCAGGTGTTCCTTGAAGGCATTCCAGTCCGTTTTAGCGGGAATTCTATATTCCTCAGTTTCCAGCGCCCTGGCTTCGATGTTGAAGACAATGTGCCTGTGGTCAGATAGGCTGGGCTCGTCCGAAACGTGCCAGTTTTTAACTTTTCGGAGATTGAGGAACTACACAAGGTGAGATCCAGTACCTCTTGTCGAATAGCGTTGATAAAAGTAGGTTTGTCTCCCTCGTTGCATACATTGACATCGTTTGACGAAAGGTATTCAAGAAGGCACTCACCTCTTTTATTTATGTCCGTGCTGCTCCAGATCGTGTGATGTGCGTTGGCGTCGCATCCAATTAGAAATGGTTTGTTGACGTCTCTGCAGTATCTCACGAAAGCTGTGGTTTCAAGTGGCGGTACGTCGTCCTGGTCACCTGGGAAGTAAGCCGACGCAATTATCAGCTCCTGTTTTCCCGTGGCTGTGGGGACTTCTACCGTGATTGCAACGATGTCTCGCTGGATGAATTCTGTAATGGGAGTATATTTAATACGGATAATAATATCACGTTGGTAGCGTTGCGAAATGATAAAAACGATCAAACGCCTGCTAATCGTAATAGACGTATCCAGTTTGAAATGGCCGCTAGGTGGCCAATGGTGTTAGAAATGACAGCTTCCATGTATTTGAATATGGGAGCTCAGGAAAACTTAATTTTTAAGCAATAAAATGATTATTTATGATAAAAGTATTGATTGATTAGGTGCACAAAATGTGTCTAGAATATTATTAAAATAAAAACTGTTCGAAAAATTTGCAGTTGAGATAAATACACCATTCGATTCAGCAGGAATTTTGGGCATCAAAAATGTATAGTTTTCATATGTTAAGTGTTTTATTTTAGAAGAAAATTAACAAAAAGTATGAAAATCGAGAAATTTAGTATGGGAGCTGTCAAATCTCTCACCATCAAAAAGCAGCGCTGTGCTTTCGCTGGATTTATCTATTAGGTTTTACGCCAACTCGGTTTTGAGGTTAGAAATTTGACAGCTTGGCTGCACTGTTTACATTTTTTGCACGTGTGTCTCTGTAGAAATGTGTGTGCGTGTGCGCTCGTGACGTCACGCTGTAAAACCTAAATTCCCCCTCTCCTAAAGTGTCCACGTGCTTTAAAGACACATTTTTTTCTTAAGTTCAACATTCTAGAGTAGTGCTTGTGAACATTCGACATTAGGTTTTACGCCGACTCGATTTGGAGGTTAGAAAGAGTGCACTGTTTACATGGGCTTAGCACAGTTTGATGCGGTCGTCGATTTTGGTCAGGGAAATTCGTCGATAATCGACGAAGACCATGTAAACAGTGCACACGAGCTGTCAAATGACGTCACGGCGTAAAACCTAATTATGAGCATTAGCCTTCTCTAAGTCATCCTAATTTTGATATTCTGTTTCCGTGTGAACCGATCAAATCTGGAGCAACATTTAAAAAGGGTGCATATACAATGACATATACATTTTGACAGTTTAAACTATTTTGCTGTCAAACTGTAACTGTCAAAAAGCTTATCCGACATTTTCTCGTGCTGGTCCACAAATGAGCGCAACGTAAAGTCACTCACATAGTCATTTGACTCTCACCAGAATGATTTCTGAAAACTTTTTTTCATTTTATGCAAACATAACACAGTTCAACAAAAAATCAAATGTTTCTTGTCTCTGAGACGAGTATATGTGTTCCTAGTAGAATTTTGCCTGCTGAATCCGAATCTGGGTCCAGAATTGCTCCAAATGGTCCCAATTTTGAGATACACCCGTTTGAAATGTTAGTTTAGGCCAAAATTAGCTACTTTGTCGACTATTTTACAAAAGAACTATTGAATAAACAACTGAACCAATAAATGTATCTTATAGTTCACGTTTTCCCCTTTCTGAAACACCCCTAGTTTTTAAAATTTGATTGTTTCTAAGCATATTTATAGCCATTTTAAAATTATATTTTCAGTTGGTTCTCATTCAAGTTTTTCCAACTTGCATGCAAGTCATATTATGCTGGGATATCAATAATAAAAATCAAAAATGCTTTGCAGAACGTTAAATAAGTATGTCTCGGTAATCAAATTGATCATATTTCATGTAATTTTGTCTGCTGAATCCATTCCTATCATTAGATTTTTTCAAAAAGGTCAGCTTTTTGAGTAAAAATTGAATTTTCGATGATTTTTTCAAAATAAAATCTATTTTATGCTAAAGCATGACTCAGAGATGACTAAATATCGATGTCTCGTCAGTCTAATTGATCATTTTTTATGTATTTTTGTCTGCTGAATCCATTCCCAGCATAAGATTTTTTCAAAAAGGTCAGGTTTTTGAGTAAAAATTGAATTTTCCATGATTTTTTCAAAATAAAATCTATTTTATGAGCAATTCTCTTTGAAATCGGCCGATATCGACCATTTTTTTGTTATATTTTTTGATTTGGTTCAAACTTTGTGGGGGCCTTCCCTATAACCAAATAAACTATTTTGTGTGATAGGTTCATCCATACAAGTCTCCATACAATTTTGGCAGCTGTCCATACAAAAATGGTACGTAAAAATTTAAACAGCTGGAACTTTTGAGTGAATTTTCTGATCAATTTGGCGTCTTCGGCAAAGTTGTAGGTATTGTTGAGGACTATTGAGAAAAAAAGGTACACGGAAAAAAATTGCCGAATTCTTTATTAACATTTTTTTTACAATTACTCAAATTCCCAAATGTTGAAAAGTTTTAGAGGACAAAAAACCCCATTTTTTGAGCCATAGAGAAGTATGGTCAAAAAATCTGCCGCCTTGTTATGAATTTTTGGAAAGGCAGTTATTTTTGGAAAAAAATGAAATTTCATACAAAACAAAATTTGACTTAATTTTTTATGTTAAATTAAATTAATTTTAAATTAATTTGCAATCGAAAAGTAAAAATTTTGATAAACGGCTCCGTTTTCAAGTTATAGCCACCCAAACATTCAATATTGTGCCCTTTAAAAATGTTATTCTTGATTTTTTTTGAAAAGTTTGTTTTTGAAAAGATCGGATTTTTTTACGAATGTTTTATGTTTTAACTTTGAAAATCGGAACATAAGTTGCTGAGATAAATATCGACATTATAAAATTATGGGGTTTTTGGGTAAGATTTAGACAACCTCAATTTTTCTCTCTTTTGTTTAAACCGCTGTTCTATTTCTCTTTGACAATTTCATAGAAAATCAAAGATCAGAATCTTTTAAAAATTGATATTTTTAGAAAAAGTCACTCATAGTCAATATTTTTAAAAATCAAAAAACTGCAAATATTTCGCTTAAATCAAACTTTGGGTGACTATATCTTGAATACGGAGTCCTTTATCAAAAAATCTGTAAAGTACTTTTCGATTGCAAATCAAATTTAACATAAAATGATTAGGTCGAATTTCGTGTTGTATGAAATTTCGATTTTTTCCAAAATCACATTTTTTTCAAAAATTCATAACTTGGCGGCAGATTTTTTGACCATATTTATCTATGGCTCAAAAAATGGGGTTTTTGTCCTCTAAAACATATAAAAAATCTCGAAAATCAAAAAATACGTATTTTGGGAATTTGAGTTTTTGTGAAAAAAAAGTTAATAAAAAATTCGGCAATTTTTCCGTGTACCTATTTTTTTCTTAATAGTCCTTAAAAATACCTACAACTTTGCCGAAGACGCCAAATTGGTCAGAAAATTCACTCAAAAGTTCCAGCTGTTTAAATTTTTACGTACCATTTTTGTATGGACAGCTGCCAAAATTGTATGGAGACTTGTATGGGTGAACCAATGGCACAAAATAGCTTCTTTGGTCATAGGGTAGGCCCCACAAATTTTGAGCCAAATAAAAAAATACAACAAATAAAAATGGTCGATATCGGCCGATTTCGAAGAGAACTGCTCATAAACTAGATTTTATTTTGAAAAAAAATCAATTTTTACTCAAAAACTTGACCTTTTCGAAAAAATCTAATGATGGGAATGGATTCAGCAGACAAAAATACATAAAAAATGATCAGTTAGACTGACGAGACATCGACATTTAGTTATCTCTAAGTCATACTTTAGCATTAAATAAATTTTATTTTGGAAAAATCATCGAAAATTCAATTATTACTCAAAAAGCTGACCTGTTTGAAAAAATTCAATGATGGGAATGGATTCAGCAGACAAAAATACATTAAAAATGATCAATAAGACTGACGAGACATCGACATTTAGTTATCTCTATGTCATACTTTAGCATAAAATAGATTTTATTTTGAAAAAATCATCGAAAATTCAATTTTTACTCAAAAAGCTGACCTTTTTGAAAAAATCTAATGATAGGAATGGATTCAGCAGACAAAATTACATGAAATATGATCAATTAGATTATCGAGACATACTTATTTAACGTTCTGCAAAGCATTTTTCATTTTTATTTTTGATATCCCAGCATAATATGACTTGCATGCAAGTTGGAAAAACTTGAATGAGAACCAACTGAAAATATAATTTTAAAATGGCTATAAATATGCGTAGAAACAATCAAATTTTAAAAACTAGGGGTGTTTCAGAAAGGGGAAAACGTGAACTATAAGATACATGTATTGGTTCAGTTGTTTATTCAATAGTTCTTTTGTAAAATAGTCGACAAAGCAGCTAATTTTGGCCTAAACTAACATTTCAAACGGGTGTATCTCAAAATTGGGACCATTTGGAGCAATTCTGGACCCAGATTCGGATTCAGCAGGCAAAATTCTACTAGGAACACTTATACTCGTCTCAGAGACAAAATCTTGTTGGACTGTGTAATTATTGACATGACAACATTTTTTCGATGAATCAACTATGGTCCACAAAGTTCCTTGGGCATGAGTAAGGACCTCGACGCCGTTAGCAATGTTGGCTTTAAAATAAAATTTCGTGATAATATCACTTCCCCCCAGCCAACATTTTTGCCATGCGAAGCGGGCCTCGACGCTGTGTCTAGGTTTAATTCCTAGCTAGGAGCCATCAGTGTCTTAAGAGGTGGTCCCAAGGCCGAGTAGGAGTTCATGAAGCAAATTAGTCGTCTCCCACCCCTTTTAAATTGAAAATGAACTCTGAAACCAGCGCTTACTCACAACAGAAACAGAGGCCTCTTCTAGGCATTGTAGGATAGAATAGATTTTGAAATTTATTTAAAAAAATATTATTACGTAGCATTTTGATATGTCAAAATTTCCATAGAGTCTCGGTCAATCAATAGTGCGATGATATCGGACAAAATTCGTTAATCTGTTGAACTAACGGTTTTCGGATTATGGTTGTATCGACCATTGTTGCGAATCGAGGGTCTACTGGAGCCTTGACGATCAAATGGAGCCTAACATTTCAAAAGGGCGCATGGGTTTTGTGAACAGGAGTGTGTCTCCTTCACTCAAATGACAGTTTACATAAGGTATAATAGAGATGCACTCTTGTTTGCAAAGCTCTATGCCCTAATGAAATGAATGGCATGAAATAGTCGTCTTAATTACTAGTGTTCAACTTATGAACTGTTCATTTATGTTTATTGGTTTTTGGAAGCGGCAAGACTGGTTTAAAAACAAGATCCTTTACCTTATTTGGCGTTATAATAAAACATTCGGGGATTTGAGATTAAATTTACTTTCAGACAGTTTAGCTTAGGTTGTTGATTAAAATTAGATAGTTTTCCGTCGATGAATAATTGGACTGAAATGATTAGTTGATTTGAACGAAGTGTAACATTTCATTGGCAGATCTGTTTCTAGTTGTAATGTACGACAAGACTATTGACGGACGTGACAGGTCGGCAGTTAGTTTTCATCTTTTTTTCTCTAGTATTTTTTATTTCCTTTAAATTTGGAATACATCATAGGTTTCTTTTGTATAGATCTCCGATTAGTTACATTTTCTTATTTAATTAACTAATAATTTAATTTATTCCGGGCCTTCTTACTTTGAATCACAATTTCAGATTTTCTTTATTCAGTGTTAAACTTAGATTACCGTAACTGCTCAAATCATTCAAGTTCTTACTACTCACATCAACACTAATTTTCTTTCACCTCCCCCCTCCCGATCCCCTATATCTTCCGGTGGTGTTCATTTGGTATGCAATACTAGTTCGGCCACTACCCTTTTTTCCACAAGAAACCGGACTTGGACTGACTTGAGGCCGCGTCCCCCACCTTGCTCCGTAAAACGAAAACGAAAACGAATCAACTATGGTCCACAAAGTTTGTTTATTTTATGAAACATAAAAAAGCTGTAAAATGTCAAAATAGATTCAAGACATTTCCGCTTGTCTGTGGAGCATTGGCAGCTTGAAGGAGATATTAGACTATGACAAACAAACAAACAAACTCGCACTTTTTGACAGTTTGCTTGCTTTGTTTGTTTGCAGAAAAGTCAGTCTGCATAAATTTCACTTTGTTTGCAAGTTTGTCGCAAACAAGTTTGAGATTTTTGTAATCTGTCAAACTCAAAAAAGTGCCCATTTGTTTTCTATAAAGGATAACATCAACTCGCGACAAAAGGTTGAGACTGGGAATTTTTTGTGGGTATGGTTTTCATAAAGTATTCTCCTCTTTTTCACCTTTGCGAGTTTGACAAACTGTCAAACACGAAACAGTGCGAGTCTAATACCTCCTTGAGTAGGACTTATACTGATATAGTTTCATTGTTTGGATCGCAACAATGCACAGTGGTCCAGATCGCAAAATTAAGTAGAAAATGGATTTTCCGAAAAAATGGTTAAGTTTTGGAGCTTTGGTGTCTTCAGAAGAGTTGTTGCATATGGAAAGGGGAAACTTTTGGTTTGGTTGAAAATTAGGGTGGTTCACGATTAGGGTGATTTTGGAAATCTAACTTTACAGGAATATTTTTGGGAATTTTTTCATCTTCTAGAAAGTTGACGGGCTTGCCAATCCAAGCAACTTTGTCCAAGACACCAAAATTTTATCTCGTAATCTACGCCTTCTACGGCAAAATATATAGAAAGCATCTGAGCAAACCTTCAAAAATCAGTTTTTTTTAACGTGGCAATTCAGGGTTAAGTTTTAGAGAAAAGTGGTATTCGGAGCACTTTTAGGGCACTTTTAGAGCTCCCGTAATTCTGCCGCTTGTGTCCAAAATAAGGACATCTATCCCATGTTTTGTTTTTATTTTTACTAAAATTATCAACAGCCTTTTAAAATATTTATTTAGAATTTTTGTTTGATGGTTGATTTCTGCAATATTTTTTTGGGTGAGAAATTTGCTGTAAATAATATGTCGTCCCTAGAATGGGACACAGTACTAAAGAGGATATCAATTCAAATATCAGCAGAATTGGTCAAGTGGGAAGGGGTTAAGGTGACACCTTCCTTAAATTCAAGTTTTTTTTTAAATCTAAAAAACAGTGTCGCAGGATCATAAACCCAACAATTCTTATCAGTATCAGAAAGGTCTTCATATGGCTTGTTCTTGAAGTTCTTGAGTTGCTTCAGAAGACAAAAAAATCCAGAGTAACGTATTGCAAAATCAAAACCATACCTTCCTTTATTGCCTCCACTTTCATTCAGGTGCATTCCACCTTGATAACGACATGATCTCTTAACCCAAGGCTCTTGAGAAATGGTGATGTTGTTGCACCATCAGTTCTGAACCGCCGCAGCCGACCGTATTGCCGCAAACGCACTATCACTAACCGTCGTTCCGAGCATATCATTGTTGAACTCATCGCTTATCTTCGTCGCTAACTCGTGAAACTTTGCCACTCTCACACTCAGTCTTTACCTTTCTTTCCGTTGCAGCAGGACGACGATGCAGCCGTTGCAGTACTGTCCGACCAACGTGTCGATGTCCGTGGTTTGGTCGAACCATGGCATCTCGCAGTGCTTTCTGGACACGGTCTCGGCCGCCGTTATCGGCGGCTTTTTGCTGGTGTTCGGAACGATCCAGCTGTTGATGTACCGGCGGTACGGGACGGAGAACAGCCCGGCGCAGATTGGCCGCTCGCGGATGTACAACTTGCAGGTGTTTTTGCTGGCGCTGCTGCCGGTGCTGGCCGTGGTGCGGTTCGTGCTGGAGGGATTCGTGTTCGAGGGTGCGCGGGTGTACGGGTTTATGATCGTGGCGTTGTGCGTGACGTTGTTCGCGTATCCGTACTCGATTGTGCTGCTGGTTAAGGAGCGGTACTATCTGCTGCCGTCGCTGCCGACGCGGGGGCACGGGTTGGTGCTGCTGCTGTTTTGGACCTTGCTGTTTATCGCCCAGAACGTGGTGTTTGTGAATCTGAACTACGAGAAGGCATGGTTCCATTTGAGCACGGTCAAGGACAAGGTCGAGTTCGGGTTGTTTGTGGTGCGATACACGGCGACGTTGTTCATCTTTGTGATTGGGTTGAGAGCGCCGGGGATTACGTCCACCTTCCAGCCGGAAGAGTACGAAAGTCTCGCGAACCCGGAAAATCAATCAACCTTCCGCAATGCGTGGCACAAAATGCGCACCCTGATGCCGTTCCTGTGGCCCAAAAAGGACTGCGTCCTCCAATTCCGCGTCATCTTCTGCTTCGTACTGCTGCTCGGCGGTCGCGTCATCAACCTGTACGTCCCGATCTACAACAAGAAGATCGTGGACAGCCTGTCCGAGCGACCGCTCGCCTTCCGCTGGGACTGGGTGCTCGTCTACGTGGGCTTCAAGTTCCTCCAGGGTGGCGGCACCGGCTCGATGGGACTACTCAACAACCTGCGCAGCTTCCTGTGGATCCGCATCCAGCAGTACACGACGCGCGAGATCGAGGTTGAGCTGTTCCGCCACCTGCACAGCCTATCGCTGCGCTGGCATCTGAACCGCAAGACGGGCGAAGTGTTGCGCGTGATGGACCGCGGCACGGACAGCATCAACAATCTGCTCAACTACATCCTCTTCTCGATCGCGCCCACCATCGTTGACATCCTCGTCGCGGTCGTGTTCTTCATCATGGCCTTCAACTGGTGGTTCGGTCTGATTGTCTTCATCACAATGTCACTCTACATCGGTAAGTCCTCTCCCAATAACCACACCGCCAAACAAGTAACTCAAACTTCTACCCTCCCCTTCCAGCGGCCACCATCATGGTGACGGAGTGGCGCACCAAGTTCCAGCGGCGCATGAACCTGGCGGACAACGCGCAGAAGGCGCGCTCCGTCGACTCGCTGCTCAACTTCGAGACGGTCAAGTACTACGGCGCGGAGCAGTACGAGGTGGACTGCTACCGGGAGGCGATCCTCAAGTATCAGGAGGAGGAGTGGCGCTCCTCGATCACGCTCAACATCCTGAACACCATGCAGAACGTCATCGTGTGCGGTGGGTTGCTGGCGGGCTCGCTGCTGTGCGCGTACCTGGTTGTGTACGAGCAGGGCCTGACGGTGGGCGATTACGTGCTGTTTGCGAGCTACATCATCCAGCTGTACGTGCCGCTGAACTGGTTCGGAACGTTCTACCGGTGAGTTTTTGCTATAAATGCCTTTATGCTGCACTCGATGGGATGGCAGCTCGGGTGGCACGTCGTCGAGAAAATTAAATTCAAGAACTAACCAAATCAAATTAACAAAAGCCCTAAGGTCTATTCCCGTAACGCAGAATTCTGCAATTGTGCACAAAATCGGCAGCAAAGCGTTCCCGCACTTTCTGCACCAAAAGTTCCTTTTCTCTCAGGCAAAACTTTTGCAAAGAGCAAAACAGAAGTAGCAGCAAAATCGTTCCCTTAGAGCAACCTTACCAGCGTGAGTATTAGGCCGGTTTTAGGGTTTTGTAACGCGTGTTAGTAACTTTGCTCCCACACCGGTCGTTGCTAAATGGGTTGCTAAACTAAAACGTAACGCGTCGGTTGGGAGCGAGTTATGGCCTATCTACAATCACTTAGCTTAGAATAGTTAAGTAAAGTAAAACTTAGAAAATGTACACAACTTACGGCCGTCATCCACAATCAACTTAGAAAATTTGCTGGGCTGATATACGTTGCTATGCAGTTGTTTGTTTACCTTTGATATGGAAACGTCAACTTACCGTAGATTTTGAAATTTTCCAAACCATACGTCAAGTTTCTAATTTTATTCCTTTTCATTGTAGAAGATCAGATTCATTTCCATTGATTCAAACTCCTAAGCTAAGTGAAATTTTCTAAGTTAAGTGATTGTAGATAGGCCATTACCAAATCTAGCAACGCGCTAGCAACGCAACTAAAACTTGGAACTGTCAAAATTCAAAACAAAGTTTGTTCAGTTTTTATGTTCGTATGTTGTTTATGTGTTTTTTTCGTCTTTTGTCGGTCGAAGAGACCAAAGCGCGCAAAAATTAAGAAGGAGATGGATTGCGGCAATAGAAAATCCGGTAAGTATCGTGAAAAATTGCCTGGATTCCTGGTTTACTGGCCACGGAACCGGCTACTGAAGGATTGACTGCTCATGAGAATGGTTTTCCCATTTTTCTGAATACTCGGAAGGCCAAACAGCGTCCTTCTTCTTGTGCAGGGAACTCCTTCCGGATGGTCACGGAGCTGGCAAAAAAATCCGGCAGCATCATCTCATGCGCAGGAACTCCTTCCGGATGATGTTTGCTGGTTTCGTAACCATCCGGAACGAGTTCCCTGCGCAAGAGGGAGGATGCTGTTTGGACTTCCGACAGTCAGAGCCGGCAAAAACATCCGGAAGGAGTTCCTTTACATCAGAGAGGATGCTTCTAGGCTTTCTGAAAGTTTTTGCTGGTTCCCACATAAGGTATTGGGGTTCTTTTCGACCCCAAACTTTAAAAATCGTCATAAATCCAGTTTTTGACCGATTCCGGTTCTTTTGGTCACAAATGAAAGCTTAGGACGTCCCCTTTTCGAAACCGACATGGAAAACCGGATTTGGATACCGGTGGCCACGGGAATCGGCTACATCCGAAAAAAGACCTTTTTGAGACCCCAACTTTGACGACCTGTATCTCAGGCAAATTTCAACCAATCAGGATGCTCCGGGTTGCATTAGACAGGTATTTACTGTACTTTGACCACAAATATTAATATCAGGGCCAGGTGACCTACCGGTTCTGGAAATCCGGAACATCCGAAAAGTTCATGTTTTAATGTTTTACACATATATGTTATACAAATACTCTCACAATAGTTGAAATTGATCCATAAAACTTACTAAAAATACAATACACGATTGCCAGAACCACTCTAGAGTGTTAGTGGCCACTTCCGGGTAACCTGGAACCGGTTCCCGGGTACCCGATGAACGACTAACTTGACTTTTTGGTGAAAACCCATCATGTTGCACTTCAAACTCCATGAAATTGAAAGATTTGTCCATCTTTGGTAATGCCGTTATTAGCTGAGCCATCCTGGCCAATCTGGAACCGTTTACCGGTGGCCCCTTGGGGACACTTCCGGAATATGAGAGAAACCCTATCATCCGACATATCAAACTTCATGAAATTGATAGATATGTCAATCTACGGTCATGTCGTTGTTCGCTAACCCATTCTGGCCATTTTGGAACCGGTTCAATTTCATGAAGTTTGATATGTCGGATGATAGGATTTCTCTCATATTCCGGAAGTGTCCCCAAGGGGCCACCGGTAACCTGTTCCAGATTGGCCAGAATGGGTCAGTGAACAACGGCATGACCGTAGATTGACATATCTTTCAATTTCATGAAGTTTGATATGTCGGATTATAGGGTTTCTCTCATGTTCCGGAAGTGTCCCCAAGGGGCCATCGGTAACCGGTTCCAGATTGGCCAGAATGGGTCAGCACACATCTGAATGACCGTAGATTTACATATCTTTCAATTCCATAAAGTTTAATATCCAACATGACAAGTTTTCATAAAAATAATCAAGTTGGCCATTTTTCTGGTATTCCGATTCCATGTTGACTGGCCATTTGGCCAACAAGCATCCAAAGTGGTTCTGGAAGGCGCCTTCTGTTTTTGTAGTATGGTTTTTTTTTGTATCAATAAAAACATATAATTTAAAGTGTGAAAGCTTTTATGTTATCTTCAAACAATGATTTCGAATCATTTTCATGAAACTGCCATACAGCAACCACCGGTAAGGTTGCCGGGTAGTAAATTGCTAACCCAATTTAGCAACGACCGGTGTGAGACCGGGTGACTAAACTAAAATAGAAGCGTTACGGGTTAATAAAATAGCAACAATTTCCGCAACGCACCGGTAATGATGCTCTTACTTTTCTGCAGGTAGTTTCTGTTCTCTTCTGCTGATCTAAATATCGCTTTCCCCTTTCTTGCTCTCTTGCAGAATTGCTGCAAAAGAAAGAGTTGCAGAAAAGTTTCTTTTGCTGGCTGCGGAATTCTGCAGAATTTGCAGAAACTTGGCAGTTCTGCGGGTTCGGAAATAGACAAATTATTTTTATATTTAATCGGAGATAGAAAAAATAACATAAAATAACCTAGAATAATTAAACCAGCTTTTAAAAATTGAGCGTTAGGCTGTTGCAAATATTTTTCTAAGCTAATGGAATTGAACAAAATTAAACTTGTTCAATGACTTATGGAAAAATAAATAAACAAGAGAAGTAATTTTATCTTTGTATGAAAGTTGTTTAAAATAACATCTGAACTAGGAAAAAATCAGAAATTTTTCATGTTTTAGAATCGGGAAAAATGGAAATCCGTGAAAACCCCGGGAATTCTAACTAAAAAATTAAATACTAATAACAATAATATAATTTAAAGTTCTGGCAGAAAATTGAATTGTTAATTTACATGAAAAGTAAATGAAAAGTTCTACTTAAAGTTAGTTTTCAATGGTCTGTTCTGCCGTTCAAAGCATAATTGCCCATTTGATTTTTTGACAATTTTGGCCTTTTGACATTTTTAAGTTAAGTTTGTCATATACTTTTCGAAACACCCACAAAATCTAGTACTTTGTTCGGAAACTCATAAAACAACACCAAGTCACTTCTACGCATAATTGTCCCACCAAATTTTTTTTTCACAGAATCATCAGTTATACGAAGCATTGAGTCTTGTTTACAGTATGGCCCATAAAAATGCGACATGTGCATTTTTTCACAGAAAAGTGGTTCCATTATAAAATGTATTTAACAAACCGATTTAGAGATATTTTCATGTCAGTTTTTTTTTGCAGTTCGCCAAAATTGGGTATTGGCGGGCTACGATAATAGATGTATTTTTGGTACAAAATTTACCTTATTTTCATACCTTATATCTTGAAAACGGAGCCCTTTATCAAAAAATCTGTAAAGTACTTTTCGATTACAAATTGAATTTTACATAAAAAATTGAGGTTAATTTTTTTTGGTTTAAAATTTCGATTTTTTCCTAACAAATTATTACTCGGCGGCAGATTTTTTGACCATGTTTCTCTATAGCTCAAAAGTTGCGGATTTCCCGAGGGGCGGGACAGTAGTAAAAAATTAAATAAATTAATTAATTAACTGCCGAAATTAACGAATTAACTTTTGTTTACGATCGGAACATCGCCACCTCTCTTTATACTACATTGGTTTGACAGTTTGAGATCGATCGCGTGTTTGTTGTTGTTGTGTTTGGAAATGTTTTGTCGCGAAAAGAAGGCAACAAAAGCAAAAAAACATCCGTTAGGCACAGGCAAACCAAAAAAGAGCCACCAGCAATGCGTAGCTTCCTCCTGGACGATACCGGAGGCACCTCATCTAGACAAGCTGGCCCGGCAGGATGATCCAACGCAGAGGATTAAATTTCGGTGAGAACCCCACCACTCGCCTGCTACTCGTTCCAGGTGCGCCGGAGCCTGCAGCTGATGCTGCAATCTTTGAAGCGGGCTCTCAACATCGACGCCAACAAACCATCGCATCCAGTAAAATCAACGAAAGCGACAAACTGGTGATCCACCGCGATTCAAACTATTCCGCGGAGCAAAGTCGGCGGGTGGATTAGGCGATAACTGGGAGAGGCGTTGGAGGTAATATTATTCAAAAACTAGTGAAAAGTAGTTCGTAATTTCGTATCACGCCACCCGCAGATTTTGAAGGAAAATGCTCTTCCGTCGAGACTCCCGCCAAGCAGCTGAAAAGGTCGGCCCGCTGTCGGTCGTGCCAAATCCACGACATCCGTTAGTATTACCCGGGGAAAAGCAACCGACGACAAAGCAACATTTGGACTTTTCTCGTGATCCAGAAGCGGCGCATCTGTCCTCGTCCCAGTGTCAAGCTGTACCACTCGGAGATTCGGGTGTTTTTATGTGCGTAGTGCAACCAACGAACTTTTTCTTTTATTCGATCGATAGTCTGGGCCAATAACTTCAGCGATCTGTATACGATTGGAGTGATCGAGAGTAACAACATCTGATGCTACAGTGTGACTGTTTTCTTTTCAGTTAATAAAAAAACTTTCTGATTTTTTAAACTTTTATTCGCATACACTTGCGACCTGCGTTTTGATGACCTCGTTAGAACCGACGACGGTTGCATTCTCTGGCACGATGAACTTGTTGGTGGTGACCACTCCACCTTGGCGCAGATTTGCTTTTCGACGACATCGGCCGGAAAGACCATATCCTCGAAAGTGGTGTCGTACGCGGCGATCAGCAGGAACGCGAACTATTCCGCTTGTTTATGGCGGGTAGAAGCTCGAAGGCTGGTGGACCTCGCTGACTGAGTTGATGTAAGCGTGACAACGACACCGCTAAAGCGTTCGCTGGCGGGAACCGCTTCCAGCAGGATGCTGGTGAGGGTGATGGTTACCTGTGGTTGGGGGAAAATACAAAATTGAAAACTGCATATTTATTAGTTTAACAAATTTACCACCTCCACGTCTCGTTTTTCATCCAGTTGAACTTGTTAACCACTACAACGTGGTGTTGCTTTCTGCTGGCCTACCGCATCTGGCAGGCCGCATTGAAGAGCGATGAATCATTCCGGCGCTGGCACTCGGCACCTATAGTGATGATCTGTTGGTTCTTTTCTTGGACACACGTTGAGCCGTCAACTCGTTAGTCGACCATCCGGCGGGTTCGGTCATAATCAGCTGCTTGCCAGGATCGGCCTCCTTGAAGTGCCGATGGAAAACCTCCTCCACCTGCTTACCTGTCGCTTCCCACTGGTTTTGGTAATTTTCGTTAACCGCAACCCGGCCACTGCAGCTATTTCCGAACCGGATCCCCTTAAACTACTGCTCTAGCTACTGCTCAACTTGGGCGCCTTCCTCAGCGGAATCAACGACATTTTTGTCCGCTTTTATTCCCGGCTCCTTTATTTCCATCTGCTCGACCTGCTGCAAAGTTTTGCACCTTTTCTGAAAGTCCCCGTCTCAAACACGAACGAACCATCTGCAACGGGTCCAGCCGAAACAGGCTATTATGTTATAGAATGTTGGGACTGCCGAACAAAAAGCAATTTGGCCACCTTCAGCCCGGTTCTGGTGCAGCATGTTGAATCCCCGGCGTCTTCCGGATATGGTGTGTTCAACAGTTTCAAAATCTTTAAAATAACCAAAACAATCTTGACAGTCGAGCGCGAAAGAGATACAAAACCAACCAATGTTTTCAACAAAACAGGTGAGCGCTGTTAAATGTCAACCGACGAGACATATTTAATTCCTTAATGTATTTAATGTGAAAATTTAATATATTAAGGCCAGTTTCACGCCCCTCGGGATTTCCCCTAAAACATATCAAAAAATCTCGATAATCAAAAAAACGTATTTTGGGAAATTGAGTTTTTGTGAAAAAAATTGATTTCAAAAATCTGCATTTTTTTCGTGTACCTATATTTTTCTCAATAATCCTCAACAATACCTACAACTTTGCCGAAGACACCAAATTGATCAGAAAATTCACTCAAAAGTTACAGCTGTTTGAATATTTACATACCATTTTTGTATGGACAGCAGCCAAAATGGTATGGAGACTTGTATGGGTGAACCAATGACACAAAATAGCTTTTTTGGTCAGAGGGAAGGCCCCCACAAAGTTTGAGCCAAATAAAAAAAAAAATAAAAATGGTCGAAATCGGCCGATTTCGTTGAGAGTTGCTCACTCGTGTCTGCTCTTTTACTCTTCTACTGCTTTGCTCCTTTACTTTTTTATTGACTCCTTTTCTCTTTACTCTTTCGCTCTTTGGCTTCTTCATGCTCCTTTTATTCTTTATGCCCTTTTTTTGTTTTACTCTGTCAGTTCATTATTCCTTTTTTGCTCTTTTGTCTGATTTTCTATCCGCTTTTCTACTTGAAGTCAAGAGTCTAGAAATTTTTACTCTTTGCTTCTTTCCTTAATTACACCTTTCAACTCCTTTACTTTATTAGTCCTTTCTACTCCCCTCTGCTCCTTCTACTCAAGTATTTTTCTACTCAGTTTTGCTCCTTTCTAATCCTCGTTACTCCTTTACTAACCGCTTTTTCTTAACTCCTTTTACACCTTTGCTGTTTTTACTACTTTCTACACCTTAAATCTTTTCTAAACCTTCACTCTTTTAAACACCTCTAGGAATAAAAAGTAACGAGGGGTAGAGAAAGGAGTATCCAGGAGTTACAAGAAATAAAAGGAGTAAAGAGGAGTAGAAAGGAATGAAGGTGTCAAAAAGCAAACGAGTTGAAACGAAAAGTTACTAATTTTTACTCCTTTTTTATCCTTTGCTCTATTGCTTGATAACTTTTCTGCTTCTTTTTTCCTTTTTACTCCTCTTTTCTCTTTTACTTGATTACTTCTTTCTAGTCCTTTACTGGATTACTCTTCTCTCCTCCTTTACTTCTTTCCACGCCTTAAATCTTTTTTTACAATCTTTCCCAATAAAAACAGAAAATAGAAAAACAGTAAAATGTGAAAGCAAAAGAACAAAGAAGGAGTAAATATTAGGCAAAGTACCAAGTTTGAAAGGAGCAAAGGAGTAAAGACCTTGGGCATGAGTAAGGACCTCGACGCCGTTAGCAATGTTGGCTTTAAAATAAAATTTCGTGATAATATCACTTCCCCCCAGCCAACATTTTTGCCATGCGAAGCGGGCCTCGACGCTGTGTCTAGGTTTAATTCCTAGCTAGGAGCCATCAGTGTCTTAAGAGGTGGTCCCAAGGCCGAGTAGGAGTTCATGAAGCAAATTAGTCGTCTCCCACCCCTTTTAAATTGGAAAATGAACTCTGAAACCAGCGCTTACTCACAACAGAAACAGAGGCCTCTTCTAGGCATTGTAGGATAGAATAGATTTTGAAATTTATTTCAAAAAAAATATTATTACGTAGCATTTTGATATGTCAAAATTTCCATAGAGTCTCGGTCAATCAATAGTGCGATGATATCGGACAAAATTCGTTAATCTGTTGAACTAACGGTTTTCGGATTATGGTTGTATCGACCATTGTTGCGAATCAAGGGTCTACTGGAGCCTTGACGATCAAATGGAGCCTAACATTTCAAAAGGGCGCATGGGTTTTGTGAACAGGAGTGTGTCTCCTTCACTCAAATGACAGTTTACATAAGGTATAATAGAGATGCACTCTTGTTTGCAAAGCTCTATGCCCTAATGAAATGAATGGCATGAAATAGTCGTCTTAATTACTAGTGTTCAACTTATGAACTGTTCATTTATGTTTATTGGTTTTGGAAGCGGCAAGACTGGTTTAAAAACAAGATCCTTTACCTTATTTGGCGTTATAATAAAACATTCGGGGATTTGAGATTAAATTTACTTTCAGACAGTTTAGTTTAGGTTGTTGATTAAAGTTAGATAGTTTTCCGTGGATGAATAATTGGACTTAAATGATTAGTTGATTTGAACGAAGTGTAACATTTCATTGGCAGATCTGTTTCTAGTTGTAATGTACGACAAGACTATTGACGGACGTGACAGGTCGGCAGTTAGTTTTCATCTTTTTTTCTCTAGTATTTTTATTTCCTTTAAATTTGGAATACATCATAGGTTTCTTTTGTATAGATCTCCGATTAGTTACATTTTCTTATTTAATTAACTAATAATTTAATTTATTCCGGGCCTTCTTACTTTGAATCACAATTTCAGTTTTTCTTTATTCAGTGTTAAACTTAGATTACCGTAACTGCTCAAATCATCCAAGTTCTTACTACTCACATCAACACTAATTTTCTTTCACCTCCCCCCTCCCGATCCCCTATATCTTCCGGTGGTGTTCATTTGGTATGCAATACTAGTTCGGCCACTACCCTTTTTTCCACAAGAAACCGGACTTGGACTGACTTGAGGCCGCGTCCCCCACCTTGCTCCGTAAAACGAAAACGAAAAACGAAACGAAAGTACCAAGTTTGAAAGGAGCAAAGGAGTAAAGAGAAAATTAGTTTCTGCTCTTTTACTAATTTTCTCTTTACTCCTTTGCTCCTTTCAAACTTGGTACTTTGCCTAATTCTATTCCTTTTCATTCTTAGAGTAGAAAACTCCTTCAAAACCTACTTGGGGACACCTGGACATTTTACCTTGTCCCAGGTTCAGGTGGAATTGGATTTATTCCCAATTTTCGAATCCTAGGCAACCTGGGCTTAGACAATCATCACAATAGATGACGAAATTCAGTCGGCAATCCACTAAAATCGTCTCCTAGCGAAGCGAAGTAGTAGGCTCCTTAACTCGTTTCTGCTCTTTTATTCCTCTACTGCTTTGCTTCTTTACCTTTTTTTCTAGTTCTTTTACCTAGTTTCCTTAACTCCTTTGCTATCTGGTTTTTTATACTTCTTTTTTTTGCTACATTGTCTGATTTTTCCTATACAGTAGTTGTTCGGTAACTGGGCGTAGTTTAACTGGACGCTCGATAACTGGCCCGTAGCCCAGTTAAAAAGCTGACAAACGTCAAAAACCCAAAACAAACCGAAATGACCGAGGGGTAAATGGATGCAAAAATCATGTTCAACAAATAAAAAAACCTTTTTCAAATTTTTATTTAATTTCAAGTCACAGTTAAAGTAGGAGCGCCCGTGGCTGACTGGTTACGGTGTTCGCTTTGTAAGCGAATGGTTCTGGATTCGATTCCCATCTGCTCCTAACGAGAGAGTTGTGAAACACATAAATTTGAAATGAATAAATATGAACGAAAAATCAAATCGCTCGAGGCGGGGTTCGATCCTCCGTCATTTGGTTTGGTAAACAAAAATGCTAACCACTAGGCCATGAAGACTACTTGGTGAGCGTGGATTGGAATTAGGAATACTGTTACAGAGAGAGCTAGTTGAGCGAGGGTCCCGGAGTACCACACCTTCTTAGCATGGTGCTCCCAACGAATACAACCAAATCTCGGAGCGTATGGTGGTGTGTCCCCATGCTTCTTCCTCCCCTGTCGATTCAGAATTGCGTTGTTGTTCGAATACTCAGTGCTCAAACTCAACCCAATTACGAGTCATCTTTGCGATACGGCTTTACGCAGTAGGCCTGGCCGCTTAAACGCTTGTGATGTTTCAATGCATTCCGGTGCAATGGCGCACTACAAATGTTAATAAATGACAAGAATAGTGCTAGGCGTCATCTTAACCTAAGGCACTCTTCAGGATCCCTTTGAAAGATTGGCTGCGCTAGGGTCTGATTAGATTAGATTAGATTAGATTAGATAATTTCAAGTCACAGTTAAAGAAACATGAAAAGTATGCATTGTAAATACATTTGATAATATTTTATTTTTATATTTCATCAGGAAAATATTATGCATCGGTGGTCCCCTCGTTATTTTTCGTTCAGTGCAGTTAGCGAGCAGCATTCGGTGACTGGGCTACGTTCTCAGCCCAGTTATCGAACAAGTACTGTACTGGATTCCTCCTTTCTACTTCTTGTAATTTTCATTCTTTGTTCCTTTCTTTACGGCAAACCTGCTGTTTTATAAAAAATAAAACGGGAACAAAATATTTAGTGTTGTTCTTTGAACAATCATTCTCAAACTCAATCCATTTCGACAAATCATCTATGCAGCTAACTTAATAGGCAGTGGATCTGGCTATCAAATTTAAGTAGAATTTATTCTACAATGCTAATGTCTACCTCTTTTTCCTCCACAGAGCGATCCAGAAGAACTTTGTCGACATGGAGAACATGTTTGACCTGATGAAGGAGGAGAAGGAAGTGATCGACGCTCCGGGAGCCGGCGAGCTGGCCGTTATTCGCGGTGGCGCGATCGATTTCTCCGACGTGACCTTTGGCTACACCCCGGAACGGTTCGTGCTACGAAACGTGAACTTTTCCGTGCCGGCGGGCAAGACGGTGGCCCTGGTGGGACCTTCCGGCGCCGGCAAGAGTACGATCATGCGGCTGTTGTTCCGCTTTTACGACGTCGAGAGCGGTTCCATCTCGATCGACGGCCAAAACATCAAAACCGTGCGCCAGTCTTCGCTGCGAAAGGCCATCGGGGTGGTTCCGCAGGACACGGTCCTGTTCAACAACACCATCAAGTACAACATCCAGTACGGACGGGTGGACGCCCCGGATGTGGACGTCATCGTGGCGGCCAAGACGGCCGACATCCACGACAAGATTCTCACCTTCCCGGAGAAGTACGAAACGCAGGTGGGCGAGCGCGGCTTGCGGCTGAGCGGAGGTGAAAAGCAACGTGTCGCGATCGCCCGTACGATCCTCAAGTCGCCCTTCATCGTGCTGCTGGACGAAGCGACCAGTGCGTTGGACACCCAAACCGAGCGCAACATTCAAGCGGCCCTGGGTCGGGTTTGCGCCAACCGGACCACGCTAATCATCGCCCACCGACTGTCCACCATCATCCACTCGGACGAGATTCTGGTGCTGAAGGACGGACAAATTGTGGAACGGGGCCGGCACGAGGCACTGCTCGAGCGGAACGGCGTGTACGCGGACATGTGGAACCAACAGCTCAAGAACCTGGAAACGGGCGGTGGTGAAGCTCCAGCGCAGCCGGCGATCACGAATGGAAACGCGATCACTGGAAGTGACGTCAAGCCAGCTCATCATCATCATCACTAGAGGGGTGAGTGCACGTTTGGAAGTGTGTACCTTTCCAAAGATTACCACCACTCTCAGCCTGATGTTTTATTGGATTGATTCTCAAATCACTCACCGACTGATTGTTTTTTATTTGATGGGAAAATTTTGCGTGTGGCGAGCAAAAGCTAGTTGTGGTCTTGCAGGAAATTGTGATTGTACAAACGAAAATTTAAAATTTGAGAATCAAGCGTAATCTTTTTGTGGAGAGTTTTACTATTAGTTAAATTATTGTGCACTACACTTTGATCATTTCACTTTGACTGTGAATAGAGAATAGATTTAGGAAGAGGTTAACAAGTGTGTCGGCTTTTGACTGCGACAGTGAGTATCACAGCCTTATTTTATATGTATCAACAATTAAAAGTAACTTACAGTTTTTCACGCACAGTTTATTTTTTTTAATGTTGTTGGGGAATTTTTTGAGGGCTGTGCAGTCGGTTATTCGTTGTTTTATCTTTATTTTTGACCATTTTGTAAAATTAACTTACGTAGACTCTTTTTTTAATGCAGCTTAAAGTATTATTTTAAAATCTTATGAATTACACACTTTTTTTTTAACGATTTTATTACTTCGAATCTGGATTTCCGGTGAACCCGTACGAGTCGTACTCTGAAATCAAAATAAAAAAAAACTCAATTAATTCAATCAAATACCCAAAACCCGCTCAACACCTCACCATTGAAGTACCCCTCGTAGTGCTGGAACAGCTTGGCAAACAGTTCCCCGTCATAGTCCGGTGCCGACGAGCTCCCGCCGTATTTGGGTGGCAAAAAGCGCGGTTTGATGTGCTTCGCCAGCGAGTGCCAGCTTTTCCCATGCATCACCGTTTTCGAGCGCAGATCCCGGCTCATGAAGGGTTTCAGCGTGGAAAACAGCACGTTGAACAGCATCCCGTTGTTGACCACGTGCAGCCCCTTGGTCACGACCGGCGTGCAGTAGTCCATCAGGCTGAACAGGTAGCTGCAGCAGCGGGGCGTAAAGTTGGTGATTTGCCCCATCGAGAGCCCGTCCACGTCCAGGATCAGCTGGACGCCGTTCTGTTGGGCGTTCCGGTGCAGCATTGTGGCGATTCCGGTCAGCCGGATGGCGGCGATGAACTCAACGAGGGACACCTTGGACGTGTCCCAGACACCTGGCGAGACAATGGTTGGGACGACATGCATAAATCATTAACAAATCACAAGTAAATGAATCACTACTTTCGTGATATTTGTTGTTCAAAAATTCTTGTTTTATCGAACATTTATTGTTAGAGTCAGTCTTCCCGAAACGCACGGTACGGTTACACGCCGTACAAGTTTTTAGTGCAGATGAACCTCAAACACCACGAGGCTACCATGTTCGAGTTCTACCCGAACGACGCTCTCAAGGTTTACACGCGGTGTAAACACGGGTTCAAACCTCGGGTAGAAGGCAGTGCGAGCGAAGAGCTATAAAGAGACGAACAAATGTCTGCTCTCACTTTTTCCTCGGCAAACACTGTAGAGTGACTGCCGCGGAGAATGAACGCCACTTTACAGCAGAGGGAGCGTGAGGGACCTTTTTTTGTCTCTTTTGTGCGTCGTCCGCCTGCACGACGTTTGTAACCAAGGTGCAAGGTTCGGTTTTAAACTTGACGTTCGTGTACGGGTTCAGCCTGTACACAGCAAAGTTTAGGTTTGCTTGTACGCGCGCACACGCGGTGCTGGTGTTTGATCGAGTACAGAGAACAGAGAACGCGTTTGCATCGCGGTCCACGGGACCACTGGTTAGAGCATACTTTTTTTTCTAGAAAGAAATTAATACAAAAATAAAATCAAACTTTAAATTTCAAGGGTTTTTCTTTCAAATTTGCAAATGAGCATGAGCATGAGAATGAGTTGGTTGTCCTTCTCCGTTGCTGAACAGGACCGTAATATCCCATCAGCACAACCGGTCACACGCTTCAACGATCAAATGATGTTTCCCTTATCAACAGCATGCATGAATGCGCTGAAAAGTTAAAACATTAAGTTCATCAAAACTAGAGCCGGTGCGAATAGGAAACAGTCGTTGGCCACCAACGGCGCCCGCCATGTCAGTTTTTAGATCTCGAGGGGATGGGACGGGAATGTTAGTTAGCACAGGCTGCTACCAAGGGTGGGTTCTATACGATATCCACACCCCCGCGTGTGCCGGAAAACTACTTCAACTAGGGATTTTGTTAGTGGGGAAGGGTAATGGCCAGGATTCATCATAGAGGATGATGATGTGGCCCAATAATCAATGAATTTCGTTAGTATTCTCAAAGCAAACAATCGGATGATGCGGATGAGACTGTTCCCGGTTATTTGGTGTTGAGTTTAGCATAAATGATTCAATCTTAAATAGCCGGCTGTGGAAAGATAGAACCAAAATTATGTGTGATTAAAAGGTGAAATATTGAACTCAGCGTAACATATTTAAGGCTGGTATGCAGATCGGAAGGAACGCAAAACTCCATATAAAAAACGCCCAAGAAACGGTCAAGAAAAGGGTCACGAAAAGATTTTTCTTAATCTAGGCCTGCCCAACGTCCGGCCCGTGAAGCCATTTCATCCGGCCCGCGTCGGCTTTTTAAAATATTTCTAAGACTGGTCCTTAAGGCTGTTCATGAAGTATTAAATAAATAAAATTATTGTCTGAATTAAAAAAATAAGTTTGAGATCAAATTTTAACATAGTATAGTATAAGAACATTCTTCATGTTTGAATTTAATTCTTGTAATTTTTATATTGATATTGATATTTTTAACTGAAAAAATTGTGCAGGAAAACAAAATTATCCATTTCGTAAAATTGTGAAATTTTTGAAAAAACTTGTTTTGTTGTCTTAAAATTTACAAAAAGAGACTAAATGTTACTTCTTTCAGTTTTGACTGTGTTTACTTCAATTTGGAGCAATTCCAGCCCAAAACAGGAATTTTTCAGGTACTTTTTTTCGACCCTCTCCAATTTCAATGAAACTTTGTAGACATGTTATCCTACGCTTATATAAACCATTTTTGTGTATATGGAGCCAGTTCCACACGATAATGACATTTGAGAAGGGCGTAAGCGTTTTAAATATTTTTGTAATTCGGAATTTAAATATTTCTGTATCTCGAAGCCGTTGCATCGTATCAAAAAGTGGTCAAAGACAAACTTGTAAAAATTTGACGGGCTTTTCGATAAAAATACACTGAAAGAAAAAAACACCTAACTTTTATGAGATTTTTTGATTTTTAAGTTTAAAAGTCAAATTTGAGGGGGAGCCGTTTTTTTTCGTTCAAAATTTTTGTGAAGATAGCCTAAGATGATACAAAAATCATTTACTGAAACTGTTTTTTGAAAAGTGCTCTAATCGTCAAAATTTTCAAAAACCGAATACGGGAATCGATTCTCCAGACAATTTTACATAAAAGTCTCCATATTGACCATTGTCCTAAGTCCAATCCTTGTAAAGTTACAGCGGTTTTAAAAATAAAAATGTTGAAAAAATAGGTTTTTTGATGGTTTTTGGCAATTTCTATATGACAGACTTGATTTTTCAGTCTCGAAAATATTTTTACCGGTAAGCTCGTCAAATTTCCCATAAGTTTGTCTTTGACAACATTTAAATTGGATGTATGAGCTTGCAGATATAAGCTAATTACATTGCTCATAATTGAAAACATCATATTTTTTCAGTGTAGTATAGTAACCTGGATAGTAAATTAGCTTATATCTGTAAGCCCATACATCCAATTGAAATGTGGTCAAAGACAAACTTATGGGAAATTGGACGAGCTTTCCGGAAAAAATATTTTCGAGACTGAAAAATCAAGTCTGTCATATAGAAATTGCCAAAAACCATCAAAAAACCTATTTTTTCAACATTTTTATTTTTAAAACCGCTGTAACTTCACAAGGATTGGACTTAGGACAATGGTCAATATGGAGACTTTTATGTAAAATTGTCTGGAAAATCGATTCCCGTATTCGGTTTTTGAAAATTTTGACGTTTAGAGCACTTTTCAAAAAACAGTTTCAGTAAATGATTTTTGTATTTTTAGGTGAGTTGCTCCATCCTGCATTTTCGTGAGTCTTTTTGTAACATCTTAGGCTATCTTCACAAAAATTTTGAACAAAAAAATCGTGGGCTCCCCTCAAATTTGACTTTTAAACTTAAAAATCAAAAAATCTCATAAAAGTTGGGTGTTTTTTTCTTTCAGTGTATTTTTATCGAAAAGCCCGTCAAATTTCCTACAAGTTTGTCTTTGACCACTTTTTGATACGATGCAACGGCTTCGAAATACAGAAATATTTAAATTCCGAATTACAAAAATATTTAAAACACTTACGCCCTTCTCAAATGTCATTATCGAGTGGAACTGGCTCCATATACACAAAAATGGCTTATATAAGCGAAGGATAACATGTCTACAAAGTTTCATTGAAATCGGAGAGGGTCGGGTACAACCGATTCCCTATTTGGCATGGAATTGCTCTTTGAAGTTTTTTTCTACTTTCTTTTTTTTTAATAAATAGGTAAGTAAAACTAACGTATTTTTCCAGAACAACTTTTTAGTGATAAAGTTTTTTTTTAAAACGCTTGAAAACCAAATTATTCATACTGAAAATAGATCGCTGGAAATATTTTTAAAATATTGTAAAATTTATCAAAAACTTTATTAAATTGCAACGATTATTGAAATTTTAATATTTTTTTTATAAAAAAAAAAATATATCAAGGTATTTAATTGCAATCGTAAAAAACAATATCTATATAATTTTAAACAACCAAAAATTAAAATAAGTCAGATGAACAAATTTTTGAATGTTATATTTGTTTTTTCATTTTTAAAATCAAGATATATGAATCATATTTGCAATACTAGTTCTTCTATGTATTTGCTTTAAAAGAACCCAATTATAAGAGAATTAATAGAAATGTGTTTACTTTTTCAACATTTTCAACTTTTATCAAATATTAATTCCGGCCCGTCACTGCTTCTTAAAAATCAGATCTGGCCCGCAGGGCCAAAAGGTTGGGCACCCCTGTCTTAAGCGGTACGCAGCTGAAAAGTAACAGAAACGGAAAGATTGCGTTTGACGTTTCTTCGCGCGGTGCTTGGTTGTAATAACATAACAAGCAAGGGTAGTCTGAGAGGATCGAAATGTAACAAGTAACATTTTTTGTCGCGGATCCTTAAATGCAACTATTTCGTAACACCCAAAATGTGCTATCACATCATAGTTAGAACACTCGTGGTGCCCTAAAAAGCGCACGAAAATTTTGTGTTGGCAACATTTAGCCGCTTGTTACAACTTTGTTACGACGAAGTTCCAGAATCAATTTGTTTGTCTGAATATGTCGGTAAAGTAGTTTGTTGTGTTGCCATGATGTTGCCATAGGGGGATGGCGTCGCTATTTTTAGACCACGTTTTCCACTTTTTCTCATCGAAACCGACTACTTTATCGACTTCATTTTGCTGGGCGAGATAGGACGCCGTCTATTTTTAGACGATGACTCAGCACTTTTCCACTCTTGCGCTTAAAAAAACCAGGTGGCAGCACGATGTAATGCCACGTCCCTATGGTTGAGCTGAACTACACAGCAAATAAAGTAGTAATCCAGCTGCGTGTAAAAGACCTGGGTGTAAAATAAATTTTGCATTATTTTATGAAATTCTGTGTAATATTACATACTGAAATATGTAGCCCATCAGTATGGGAAACCTACTTTACCGAAATGTCATGCCTATATATGCGTTTATCCATTCCATTCTTCATCGGTCTGATGGCCGAGCGGGCTAAGGCGCCAATCCTTACTGATGGTGCTGGGTTTGAATCCCGTCGGTTGCAACTTTTTTTTTGTGTTTGCAAAAAATGTACATGCAGTGTGTAATATTAAGTGTTTATTTTGACGAAGGTGATGTGCATGCTTTGGCATGCGATTTTACCATCGGATTTTTTGCTGTGTATATATAAGGATTTTTGATTTCAATATTATTCTTAGCACACAAATCGGGCTAAGTCACATGTTGCAACAATGGAACCAATAAGTTTTCAATATGTTTCGATTACACAACGAAATGGATTGTTAAAAAGTTGTTTCAATTCGAAACGTTTGCTACATTGCAACGTATTGTTGCTAAAAGGTCATTTACAGTATGTAAAAAAAGTATTTACACCCCTTGGGCACTATGCACATTTTGTGATGAAACATGTAAACAATTTAATGTTGACATAAACCTAGTACTACGTTTTATTCAGAAATTCATGCCGAACATTTTGCTGCAAAAAGCTCATGAAAAGATGTTTTCTATAAAAAGTTATATAATAAATACTATTACAAAAATAAAAAAGGTGCAAAAAAAGTTTGTACACCTTTCGAAAAATTAACATAAATAAAGTTATTTGTTGACAAATCACCATAAATCCAGTCTCCCAACTCCAAATAGGCATCCTTGACTGATTAAAAAAATAATTTGGATTGAATATAAAGTTTACTAACTACTTAGTATAAAAGTTTATATAACTCTGGAAATTCTATATAAAACTTATCTAAACTTAATTTTGCAAACTTTCAATTTAACTAAATGTCAATATATTACCATAGAATTGCTAAATAAACATTCTGGAGGGTATAACACCGTTTTGGGGTCTTTGTATCGCTAGAATAGATTTTTCGTTGGAATTTCGTACCAACCCGGAATTACGTCGTCGGAAAATCCGCCGGCATTCGAACCGGTCCACAATTAACAAGTCAACCTATGTGGCATCGGAAAGGGCATAAAATTTCCGATCTTTTGATACCCATACATCTAGGTTTTCTATAAAACCCACGTTTTTAAATACCTAGGTAAAAACGTTGTTATGGTTTTGTTTGAGCAACCTGCCAAAAATGTATGGAATTTCGTAATTTTTGTTTTCATGGAACAAACATACTTTTTGCCCAGGTATTTAAAAACGTGGGTTTTATAGAAAACCTAGATGTCTGGGTATCAAAAGATCGGAAATTTTATGCCCTTTCCGATGCCACATAGGTTGACTTGTTAATTGTGGACCGGTTCGAATGCCGGCGGATTTTCCGACGACGTAATTCCGGGTTGGTACGAAATTCTAACGAAAAATCTATTCTAGCGATACAAAGACCCCCAAAACGGTGTTATACCCACTCCAGAATGTTTATTTAGCAATTCTATGGTAATATATTGACATTTAGTTAAATTGAAAGTTTGCAAAATTAAGTTTAGATAAGTTTTATTTAGAATTTCCAGAGTTATATAAACTTTTATACTAAGTAGTTGGTAAACTTTATATTCAATCCAAATTATTTTTTTAATCAGTCAAGGATGCCTATTTGGAGTTGGGAGACTGGATTTATGGTGATTTGTCAACAAATAACTTTATTTATGTTAATTTTTCGAAAGGTGTACAAACTTTTTTTGCACCTTTTTTATTTTTGTAATAGTATTTATTATATAACTTTTTTTAGAAAACATCTTTTCATGAGCTTTTTGCAGCAAAATGTTCGGCATGAGTTTCTGAACAAAACGTAGTACTAGGTTTATGTCAACATTAAATTGTTTACATGTTTCATCACAAAATGTGCATAGTGCCCAAGGGGTGTAAATACTTTTTTTACATACTGTATATGTTTCTACAGCAAAACAAAACAAAAACTGGACTTAGACAAATTTATCATGTTCCCAAATGCTACTTGGGCTTCTACTTTGTTTATGTTTACAGCTGTAGTGTAATTGTAGTATAGTGAGGAACAATGGGGAGCAGCGCCGTACCTAGGGGTTGGCGCAGTTGGCGACCACCAAGGGCGCCAGCTCTTGGGGGGCGCCGAAATCGATGATTGTACAAAATTTCATGTCAGTCAGTCATCTTCATTTGATATTTAAAAACAGAAAGGGCGTCAAATTATAAAGTAGAACTGCTAATAACTAAATAATTTGGTTTAAAATATAAAAAAAATATACTTAGGGGCGCCGAAATAATGTGTATGAATATTTCTACCGAAGAGGTTTTGAAAATTCATACTTAATGCTTTTTTTTGTTATAGAAGGGGCCCTCAAGTGGCAGAAAATTCAAGGAGTTCTATAAGAGTTTTTCGAAATAAATACAGCATTAAAGTTTGGACTGTTGTATAATGAAGTTTAAGTCATACTTTCCAGACTAAAACAATGTCCAAATATAGGCTATTTTCACGTTAGTTTGGCTGCTATATTTTGAGCTTCTTTAAAATAGGAATTATTTTAACATTAATACATATACTTTTCTCTTGAAACTTTGACATTATAGAATTCAAACAAATGGCCTTTGAAATATTTTCAGCAAAATTTTATAAGCATAAGCCCTTTTATAAGCAACTTCGTGCATTGAAATTTGTCTACGCTTTTTATAAACACTAGGGTATTGAAATAGTAAAAGTGCTGTACATTTTCACCAACAAGACAAACATTATTTTTTCAAGAAAAAAATATTTCACGCAAGCTGTTATGAACATCACTTTTTAAGTTTAGGCTTAACCGGTGTAGACATATTTCTACGCATTTATCTGCGAGATTCGACAGAAATCTGCCTTAATCAGAACAACTTATCAATTAATGTTTCAGGCTGTTCAATTGTTATTTCGCTAAAATTTCACATTTATTTTTTAAATCATCTTAAAAGCTTTGGCAATGAGAAACAATTCAAACGTTTTTTTTTCTGAAAAATGAGAATCAGTTAAAAACAAACTAATAATATTGTTTCAAGGTTTGAATACATTCATCAAACTTTGTCTAAAAAATAATCTTCTAGAATATAAAATTGAATTTTACGAATCAATAAATAAAAAAAAAGATGAAAAATATCAATGCCAAACATAATTAAAAAAAAAATATGAAAAATATTCTCATGCATCGTATGGGCGAATCACTTAAAAATGAATGGTTAAAAATGTCTTATCTTCATATTTTCTACCAAATATAATGATCTTATTAATATCATTAAAATAAGTTTCATCATGAATTGCGCTGGATTTTGAATGATCTTTAATTGATTTTGATGAAACTTGGTTCTACCGCTGCATTTTTAAAAATTATGCTGATTATTTTTTTTAATTTTGAAGAAGGATTTTTTTTCTAACTACACCGAAATTAAAATTAAATTAATGAATTGACAAAATCAGCTAAATATTTTACGAATTCGGGAAAGTCCTTTGCTTATACAACAAATTAATACTAGATCAGATCAAATTATGCAGGCTTGGAAAATATCAAATTTGCTAACAAGTTATAACAAAATTTATCATGATTGAGCATTCAATTCTATGCATTTATCTGAAAAATAAATTTAACAAAAAACTAAACCCTGCTATCCATTTTATGAAATCTAAGAAAATATTCAGCCAACATAATTCTTACAATAAATTTTCAGTTCAGCCTTTCTCATATTGATTTGAAAAATGTAACATAAAAAACTGTGTTTCTGAATTTAACTAACATAATTTAGTACTCTAATTGCAATTATAAAATCAAAACTCATTGAAGCATTCATTCAAAATCAACATTAATTTATCAAAATACTTGTAAATTTTGGAGGGGCGCCAAATTGATGCTTCGCCAAGGGCGCCGTGGACCCAAGGTACGGCTCTGATGGGGAGCATTCAAAAATTACGTTACGCATTCTGTCTTTTCAGCACCCAGGTAAAAACCGACGTCTTAGGCACTTTCCATTCTCTTTTTTGACCTGAAATAAAGACGCCTCAAAAACGTGACAGGAAAACATCCTTGGAATAAACAATGTCTACTGAGTTGGAACAGCCGTTGAATAGACTATACGCATTGACAACAAACAGATGCCTCCGTGCTCTTTTGTGCTAACTGAATAGGAATCCCAGCGAGCTTATTACAAGAGAACACATAGGATTCGAAACACTTATCTTGAAAACTACGAGAACTATCTATAACTGGGGTCAATCGGGACACATGGGGCGAATTGGGACAGCAGTTTTTACCATGTTGGAGCACAATATTTTGTTTTTTTTTTTTTTTTTTTTTTTTTTTCTGGTTGGTTTCGGTTAGAACAGACTTAGACCAACAAAATGTGTACATCCATTTCCAAATTAAAAAGCTTTAAGTTCTCTAAAAACTGCTGTCCCTGTTCAGACTGAAGTTCCGATTCGCCCCAGATTACTGTATAATTTTTGATTCATCCTCCAAATACTATCTACACCCGAAGGAAAAATACATCTCAAAATCTGCAACAGTGGATTTGCTGCAGAAAATGTCACATTTTATAACATTTTTTGCAGCAAGCCCGTAGATCATTTTTGCCCGCGTGTAAACATTTCAGCGATCTGCAGTTCTCACCATCACATACAATAGGGACGTGGCGTTACATCGTGCTGCCACCTGGTTTTTTGAGGTGCAAGAGTGGAAAAGTGCTGAGTCATCGTCTAAAAATATACGGCGTCCTATCTCGCCCAGCAAAATTAAGTCGATAAAGTAGTCGGTTTCGATGAGAAAAAGTGGAAAACGTGGTCTAAAAATAGCGACGCCATCCCCCTATGCTGGCCCATCCCCGAGCAACACTCCAAAGAGAAGCATATGTTGGTGTTCTTCCACTCACTTTTCATCTAGCGTCCATGGCGCTGTGGTAGTGTGTCGGTTCAATAACCAAGATGTTGGTGGTTCAATCCTCGTTCTAATAAGGTTTTTTTTTTCGTGAAATACAACCAAAAAGCCGTCGGTAATGTCGATAATTGTCGGTAACGGGCAAAAATGTCATACCCCTATATCGCAAAAAATGCATGAGGACAGTTTTCATGCAGATTCTGATATACTTTCATGCCGCCATGCATCAAAATCATGCGACCGCCGTTTGGGTGTACAAAATTACGTACGACAATGTTAGACTCCTTTAACAATCACATTGTTGCAGGATTGGGTCTGTAAGTTTGACAATTTTGAAATAAGAAGACAACCACTTCCCTGGTTGCTGTGCACCCTTAAAAATCTATTCTAGAGGTGTTTTCGGAGTTGCAAAAAATGTTGTATAGAACTCGGTTCAAAACACGATTTTTTCAGCACTCAAAAACGACAACCGGTTCCGTGTACGTACCGGTACGTGCGGTTTGAAACTGAATTCGCATACAATTCGAATCGAACTCCGTTTCAGAATTCGAATTGAGTTGACTGGGTTGTTGCATAAACAACTGTTTTGGTAATGCCATAATAGTTTGTCCAGTACTGCAAATCTGTTCAATTGTTGTTTTATAACAGATAATTACAACCTATCTTTTAACAACCATTACTGTCTATCAAATAACTGTAAAGAGGCGCCAAATCTAGAGCAGGTGTTGCACCACACAGACACCCAGACTCGTACACGTTTTTCGGCTCACAGATTACACAATCGCCAGTTCAAAACAGTTCAAGAGCGTCGACTTGAACGCACCGTCAGGCGACAAACTGGTTCTTCGCACCACAACGCGACCACGGCGACGCTACTTACGTCCCATCTGGATCACGGCAATGACGGCACCGTCGTCGGTACACTCGGGCAAGTACCGCATCAGCCCCAGCTCGAACACGTGCCGGATCTGGGCGTACGACTTTGTGAACTCGTTCTCGCGGTACAGCAGCCGGTAGCTGTAGTCCAGGATGTCGAAGGCAATTTTGGCATCGTTCTCGCAACACCGCAGGTACACCGGAACCATCCAGTTGGTGGACAGTTCCAGCGGAAAGTTAAGGTTTGGCGTCGCGGTCACGAGGCGACGCAGGTCGGCCAGGGCTTTGGCCGTTTCTTCGGACAAATCTTCGGAGGCGGAGGTACGGAGCTGCAGATCTTCGTCGTAGACGGCCCGGTGCAGACACACGTGGAAGCCCCCGTCCAGCTCCAGCGTGGGATGGTTGTGCTCGTTGAACTTGATCGACATGATGTGGTTGAAACCGAACGAAAGACACGTTAGACGCGCCCGGGACCAGACTGTACACTGAGGCTGATTAAACACGATCAGCCAGCTTGCTACCACGCACTCTATTGTAGGTCAACCATGTCACGGAGCTGTGAACGCGAACGCGCGATGAGATCGATGTAACAAAACGTAATCTATGCTTGCAATTTTTCAAACACTTGTTTGTTTCTGAAGATGATGGTGATGATGATGATGATGGATCCTAAGCTCGGAGTGATCGACGATGTAACCACCTGGCACCGTCCGAACGAACTGCCAGCTCAGCTGTTCGGTTTTTGGGAACTTTTGCTTTCGAACTCAGCGAGCGGAGTGAGAGTCACGCACGCCACGGACGACTGGTCAGGGTGGTGCTGTTGAACCATTCAACTTTTGTTTTCAAGAGACCATTCCCATTGGCTGACCTTGGTGGGGTGTTTTGGATCATAATGCTGGTCTTTAACACAGTAAAAAAATCATGGTAAAATATTATATCTGGAAATGTTGACATATTTTGTGTCAGAAAAAAAATTGTAATGGTTTTTCTGAATATGTGTAAATTTACATCTTTTATGAGTAATTTTACTTTTTCTGCTGAAATTGATGTAATATCACTGTCGAAATAGAGATTAAATTCAACCTAAACATTTTTTAATCTTCTAAAATTCAACTTTTTTACTGTGTATCAATCGAAAGATTGTTTTTGATTTACTCCAATAGGTCAATGCACTTTGCTTCAATAGAAGAACAATTCAGTGTGTGTGATGTTTAGCCCGACCCTTTCATCAAGGGAATTGTGATTTTAGACTTTTTTTTGTTATTTGAATAAACTTTGTTCATAGTAAATAAGTAAATTTTTCCCATGACCCATGAAGAGTATCGGGGCCGCATTTACAAAGCGGTTTCGATGGCTGTTTCTTAACATGTTAAGGTTAATGTTAACATTCCATAGGTCGCCTTCCCTAAAGTGTCGTGACAAGGTCCAGCTTGTGGTGATACGTTACCTTCTCTTTACTAAGCAATCGAATCCAGAAGGGAAAAGTTTACCAGTTGTGTTGGTCCGAGCCGGGATTTGAACCCCGATCTACCGCTTACAAGGCGGAAGCGCTACCACTAGGCTACGAGGCTCGGTCTTTGTTCACTTTGTTCATGCATTCCCTATTAAAAAAAAAAACACATTTTGCATAGGAGTAGATTATGGTTTTAATGAATGATTTTGGTGTGCTGCATTTTTGTGAGGCTTTGCAGCGTTTACACAAAATATTTGAAAGGAAAAAATAGAGGGCTCACCTTTAAATTGCACTATTAAACCTTTCACTCGAAAAATCTCATGGATATGACGAGTATTTTTATTTCAGTGTATTTCTTCAGAATGCTCGTAAAATTTCCAACAAGTCTTTGACCTTTTTTAGATACGGGGCAACGGATTCGAAGTACAGCAATTTTCAATTACGAAAAACAAACATATTCAACACTCCTCCGTCCAAGGCATATTTCACTTACACGGACGACCAAGCCTCCGAAACAGTTGCTTCGCTAAATTCAACTCGCTCGCATTTGGCTCCATTTCAACCAATCTTGATCGTTCTTGCAGCATTCAAACCGGTAGGATTTCAAGATTCATCTAAAACAAGAACGAACCTGATCCGACTTACCTGCTAGTAACACCGACTAAATTCGTCGAAGCAACTCTTTTTAGGCGCTTGTTTTAGGGAACACACCATGGGGACCATCCATAAACCACGTGGACACTTTTTTGGGAATCTTTTACCCCCCCCCCCCCCTTCGTGGACAATTGTCCATACAAAAAAAAAACTTTTGTATGGATCGTGGACAAACGCCATACCCCCTAAAGTGTCCACGTGGTTTATGGATGGTCCCATGGCCAAATCAACAAGAAAGTATTAAAATTTGAAATCAACCATTCAAATTTAACTAATTTGGGGTCGCTGAACACGAATATGACACTTAGAATATTCCAAAAAAATCAGAAATCCAGAAATCCAAGATGGCGGCCAATATGGCGCATGTAGTATATTGGGAACATCTATTTGAGGGTGTAATAGTGATTCAACCACTCAAATCTAACTAATTTGAGGTCGCTGAACAAGAATATGACACTTAGAAAATCCCAAAGTATTCAGAAATCCAGAAATCCAAGATGGCGGCCAATATTGCGCCTGTAGTATATTGGGAATATTTTTTTGAGGTTGTAATAGTGATTCAACCACTCAAATGTAACTAATTTGGGGTCGCTGAACACGAATATGACACTAAGAATATTCCAAAGTATTCAGAAATCTAGAAATTCAAGATGGCGGCTAATATGACGCCTGTAGAATATTGGGAATATTTATTTGAGGTTGTAATAGTGATTCAACCACTCAAATGTAACTAATTTGAGGTCGCTGAACAAGAATATGACACTTAGAAAATCCCAAAGTATTCAGAAATCCAGAAATCCAAGATGGCGGCCAATATTGCGCCTGTAGTATATTGGGATTATTTTTTTGAGGTTGTAATAGGGTAATTCTCTACCAACTCACACGAAATCGGGAAAAGTTGCCCCGACCCCTCTTCGATTTGCGTGAAACTTTGTCCTAAGGGGTAACTTTTGTCCCTGATCACGAATTCGAGGTCCGTTTTTTGATATCTCGTGACGGAGGGGCGGTACGACCCCTTCCATTTTGAACATGCGAAAAAGAGGTGTTTTTCAATAATTTGCAGCCTGAAACGGTGATGAGATAGAAATTTGGTGTCAAAGGGACTTTTATGTAAAATTAGACGCCCGATTTGATGGCGTACTCAGAATTCGAAAAAACGTATTTTCATCGAAAAAACACTAAAAAGTTTTAAAAATTCTCCCATTTTCCGTTACTCGACTGTAAAAATTTTGGAACATGTCATTTTATGGGAAATTTAATGTACTTTTCGAATCTACATTGTCCCAGAAGGGTCATTTTTCATTTAGAACAAAATTTTTATTTTAAAATTTCGTGTTTTTCTAACTTTGCAGGGTTGTTTTTAGAGTGTAACAATGTTGTACAAAGTTGTAGAGCAGACAATTACAAAAATTTTGATATATAGACATAAGGGTTTGCTTATAAACATCACAAGTTATCGCGATTTTACGAAAAAAGTTTTGAAAAAGTTACTTTTTGCGTTTCTCTTTGTTTCGTCGTCCGTGTCTGTCGCGGGTGACCATGAACGGCCATGATCGATGACGACCAACTTTTTTAAAACTTTTTTTCGTAAAATCGTGATAACTTGTGATGTTTATAAGCAAACCCCTTATGTATATATCAAAAATTTTGTAATTGTCTGCTCTACAACTTTGTAGAACATGTTACACTCTAAAAAATAACCCTGCAAAGTTAGAAAAAATTTTAAAATGAAAAATTTTGTTCTAAATGAAAAATGACCCTTCTGGGACAATGTAGATTCGAAAAGTACATTAAATTTCCCATAAATGACATGTTCCAAAATTTTACAGTCGTAACGGAAAATGGAGAATTTTAAAACTTTTTAGTGTTTTTCGATGAAAAATACGTTTTCGGAATTCTGAGTACGCCATCAAATCGGGCGTCTAATTTTACAAAGTCCCTTTGACACAAATTCTATCTCATCACCGTTTCAGGCTGCAAATTGAAAACACCTCTTTCGCATGTTCAAAATGGAAGGTGTCGTACCGCCCTCCGTCACGATATCAAAACGGACCTCGGATTCGTGATCAGGGACAAAAGCTACCCCTTAGGACAAAGTTTCACGCAAATCGAAGAGGGGTCGGGGCAACTGCTGTGTGAGTTGGCGGAGAATTACCCAATAGTGATTCAACCACTCAAATGTAACTAATTTGGGGTCGCTGAACACGAATATGACACTAAGAATATTCCAAAGTATTCAGAAATCCAGAAATCCAAGATGGCGACCAATATGGCGCCTGTAGTATATTAGGAACATATATTTGAGGGTGTAATAGTGATTCAACCACTCAAATCTAACTAATTGAGGTCGCTGAACAAGAATATGACACTTAGAAAATCCCAAAGTATTCAGAAATTCAGAAATCCAAGATGGCGGCCAATATGGCGCCTGTAGTATATTGGGAATATTTATATGAGGGTGTAATAGCCATTCAACCACTCAAATGTAACTAATTTGGGGTCGCTGAACACGAATATGACACTAAGAATATCCCAAAGTATTCTGAAATCCAGAAATCCAAGATGGTTGCCAATATGGCGCCTGTAGTATATTGGGAGTATTTATTTAAGGTTGTAAAAGCCATTCAAGCACTCAAATCCAACTGATCTGGGGTCGCTGAACACGAATATGACACTTTGTATATTCCAAAGTGTTCAGAAATTCAGAAAGCCAAGATGGCGGCCAATATGGCGCCTGTAGTATATTGGGAATATTTTTTTGAGAGTGTAATAGCCATTCAACCACTCAAATATAACTAATTTGGGGTCGCTGAACACGAATATGACACTTGGTATATTTCAAAGTATTCAGAAATTCAGAAATCCAATATGGCGGCCTATATGGCGCCTGTAGTATATTGGGAATATTTTATTGAGGTTGTAATAGTTATTCAACCACTCAAATGTAACTATTTTGGTGTCGCTGAACACGAATATGACACTAAGAATATCCCAATGTATTCAGAAAACTAGAAATCCAAGATGGTTGGAAATATGGCGCTTGTAGTATATTGGGAGTATTTATTTGAGGTTGTAATAGTGATTCAAACACTCAAATCTTACTTAATTGGGGTCGATGAACATGAATATGACACTTGGTAAATTCCAAAGTATTATGAAATTCAAAAATCCAAGATGGCGGCCAATATGGCGCTTGTAGTATATTAGGAATATTTATTTGGGGTTGTAATAGTGATTCAACCACTCAAATGTAACTAATTTGGGGTCGCTGAACACGAATATGACACTAAGAATATTCCAAAGTATTCAGAAATCTAGAAATTCAAGATGGCGGCTAATATGACGCCTGTAGAATATTGGGAATATTTATTTGAGGTTGTAATAGTGATTCAACCACTCAAATGTAACTAATTTGGGGTCGCTGAACACGAATATGACACTTAGAATATCCCAAAATATTCAGAAATCCAGAAATCTAAGATGGCTGCCAAAATGGCGCCTGTAGTATGTTGGGAATGATTTTTTTTTTGGAATTCTGAATACTATGGGATATTCTTAGTGTCATATTCGTGTTCAGCGACACCAAATTAGTTACATTTGAGTGGTTGAATGGCTATTACACCCTCAAATAAATATTCCCAATATACTACAGGCGCCATATTGGCCGCCATCTTGGATTTCTGAATTTCTGAACACTTTGGAATATACCAAGTGTCATATTCGTGTTCAGCGACCCCAAATTAGTTAGATTTGAGTGGTTGAATGGCTATCACACCCTCAAATAAATATTCCCAATATACTACAGGCGCCATATTGGCCGCCATCTAGGATTTCTGAATTTCATAATACTTTGGAATATACCAAGTGTCATATTCGTGTTCAGCGACCCCAAATTAGTTAGATTTGAGTGGTTGAATGGCTATTACACCCTCAAATAAATATTCCCAATATACTACAGGCGCCATATTGGCCGCCATCTTGGATTTTTGAATTTCTGAACACTTTGGAATATACCAAGTGTCATATTCGTGTTCAGCAACCCCAAATTAGTTACATTTGAGTGGTTGAATCGCTATTACACCCTCAAATAAATATTCCCAATATTCTACAGGCGCCTTATTGGCCGCCATCTTGGATTTCTGGATTTCTGAATACTTTGGATTATACCAACTGTCATATTCGTGTTCAGCGACCCCAGATCAGTTGGATTTGAGTGGTTGAATGGCTTTTACAACCTCAAATAAATACTCCCAATATACTACAGGCGCCATATTGGCAACCATCTTGGATTTCTGGATTTCAGAATACTTTGGGATATTCTTAGTGTCATATTCGTGTTCAGCGACCCCAAATTAGTTAAATTTGAATGGTTGATTTCAAATTTTAATGCTTTCTTGTTGATTTGGCCATGGTGTGTTCCCTAAAACAAGCGCCTAAAAAGAGTTGCTTCGACGAATTTAGTCGGTGTGACTAGCAGGTTAGTCGGATCAAGTTCGTTCTTGTTTCAAATGAATCTTGAAATCCTACCGGTTCGAATGCTGCAAGAACGATCAAGATTGGTTGAAATGGGGCCAAATGCGAGCGAGTTGAAATTAGCGAAGCAACGGTTTCGGAGGCTTGGACGGAGGAGTGTTAAAGCACTTATACTGCCCCTGATCGCATAAATGTCCCATATGCATTTTCATCGATTTCGAGTTATTGATGCAGTTTGGTTCAAAATCGTGTGCTCTTTCAAAAGAGCCTATAATATCCAGTGCTTTGTTCTAGAAATCAGGAGGAATTCCAGTTTTTTCACGAAAATTTAACACGTAGGCTTATGTATGGGACAAACTTCAAATGCGTTTTTCTCAGCTTGCTGTTTTTGCATATGGGACATTTATGCGAACATGGGCAGTATACCCTTCTCAAATGTTATTACTAGCTTCATATTTTTTTCATATTATATTTAAATCTATATATATATATATAAAAATTTCGACGGTTTTGTTCGAACGCGAATCAGTTCAATACGGAGCTGGCCACTCTGGAACCGATTCCGGAGCATCGGCATATTGTATGGAGAAAGTTACGTAAAATCATATTTTGATCACAGGAATAAGCAAAAAATCAAAAAACGTCAACAAACGAAACAATGGCAGAACGAAGTTTGTCGGGTAAGGCTTGTTTTATAAAAAAATATACAGTACAGATCTTTTTAAATGTCTAACCTTGGGTCAAGGGTATTCAAAAATAATCAAAAAGCAAAAGAAAAAATGGCAAAAAATACTCCAGAAATATACATGGACTCAACTGAATAAAATATTTTATTTCTTTACTGCCCTTACAAATTAACACAAAAAAAAACTATTATGCCATTGCTGATAGTTGCCCTCTTTGCTTTGTTTTCCTACAAAGTAAATACAATTTCAACTTCATCCAACTGCTCATCCGTTTTGGCAAGGGCGGTTTCGCCCTTGTAGTGTGATAATTACCTGTATAAAATGGAAAAGTGGCTTTTCGGACTTCCTTGCGGAAATTAAACACGCACCACCTTGCTTTAAAAACTTAACCTTTATTATGCACGATTTCCTACTTACTTTTGTAACCCATTGCATTATTAAGACTAAAAAACTGTTATTGAAAACATATTCGAAGATTGTGTCACTCGGCTTGACCATTTTTCCTCTTGTATCCATGGTCGTGTTTACCTTAAAATATAATAAAATATTATATTAAAAAAAATCAAAATCAATCGATTACATTGTTAGTCTTGAACACATCTCACGATGAGCTAATTGGGCAATAACATTAACATCTTCAAAGGCGTGATCTCTAAGGTGAGACCAACTTTTAATGTCGATCGAATGACCGCTTAACTTTTAGACTCATCATTTTCAGAGTAGTTGGATACACGTGGGAATCGAAATTCATCGTTATCACCTTATTCTTAAATATCTTTGTTGATGAGTTTCAATTTACTGAATTGTTTTCCCCTCTAATCGTCAAAGTTCAAGTGCACACAAAAAGCCGACCGTCTTTTTTTTTTAATTTACGTCTGCTTCCCATATTTGCGTAAACCCCTTCTTCGAATATTGCCGGGTAACCTTCGGGTAAATGACGTGCTTCTGGGTACTTACCAATAATTGCAATAACAGAGTGGTAAAAAATAAAGTTTTTTTTTTTGCTGTTGTTATAAACAGCGGCGTCGAAGTCAGATTATTTACCATGACTTTGTGTGGCGCACACCAATGTCAATACTTTGGCGATCGTGTGCCGGCGTTTGCACGTGGCAATTGGTAATCGGTTTTCGGGGGGGATCGACGATGAGCGATTCGATAAGGTTTTGTTGGATGTGTGTAGAGATGGAAATATTCGTTGTGGTTCTTCTTTGTTCATTACTTAAACATTTGTGCAGAGACTACATTTCAATCGATTGTTTGATGGGGTTTGACTTTCTAGAACAGATATCTAAGATTATTTCCACAAAACGTTTTCGTTAAAAGAATTTTAACCTTCCCATGGTAGGCACCAGAGCACAAAAACTTTGAGATCCACAAAACACATCATTTTCCAAAACGTACCCCAAATAAATTTAAAAATCTTTTTTCAAAAATAAAATTAAAGTGGCAATCGAAAAAAAAAATCCCTATATTTTGTTTCAAATTTAATATTACACCCTTTTAAAATGAAAAAAAAAATGAAAATCTTTTTTTCGAAGAGATTGGAAAATTTCACGAATGTTTCATATTTTATCATTGAAAATCGGACCATAAGTTGCTGAGATATCCACATTAGAAAATGGTGGGTTGTTCAGGTGAGGCTTAGAAAACATCAATTTTCTTTGCATGGCAATATCTCAGCAACTAAGGATCGTATCAACAAAGTTCAAAAATGCAAAATAGAGAGAATTTTCTCAAAAATATTGTTAAAAGTGGGCATGGGCATTAATTAAAAAAAAAAATAACTGTGACTATTTTCAAACAACTTACCTTAAAAATGGTTATAACTTGAAAACGGTGCACTTTATCAAAATTTCACTTTTTTTCAGAGTATAGTCATGCCTAAGTTTAGCACCGCATATGGGGTCGTATCGTATGAAAAATCATGCAAACATCAACAAATTTTAGTGTTTTAGAATCGGAATGATGGCAGCTATTCATTGTAATTATAGTTACATGAAAATTTTAACAAAAAAAAGCGTTTTTTTCCTGTATTTTGAAAATGCATTTTTTACTGTAAAAGAACTCAAATTATTTGCTATTGCAAATTTGTATCAAATGATCGTGTTTTTGTCATAAATGTTGAATGTCATACAATTTTTTAAAAATACTGAAAATATTCACAAAAGTAAGTATTTTCGAAAAAATACTTATAACTTCAGTTTTTTGCAATATTGGTATCAAATGATTGGGATTTTTTCATAAATTTCGAATGTAACAACAATTTTTTTTTTTTGAAAATTCCTGGGCTTTGTCATAATGAGTATCATAGGTTTGATGCTTGTTTGGTAAAGAGTATGATTTGATTCGATGTGGAATTAAAATCGAAGTGTTCAGTATATTGCTGAAGTTTCCATTTTTACACATGGACACCACTTCATGCTGCGAGAAGCCACTTTGGCGCAGTCTCAGGGCTTAATGGATGGCCGGTAAGCTGTTATCGAGACAAGGAGGTTCTCCGATAGTGGAAATATCACATTTGTACAATGAACCGCTACATATGTGATTTTTCCCTATCTTAATGTGCGTGTCAGGTTAGCATGCGGGTTTTTATAAATTTAGTTTTTGTAGAATTTAGGTTTTCAGCTATAAATATCAACTTTTTATACTTTGCATTTAGTTATTTAGGGACAAAATTAGTGTTGAGAGTGGTTACTAAAAATTTTATCAGAATCGGTGATTTTCATTCAAGTAGCATAAAAACCATTCTGATTTGTCAAAATTTCCATAAAGTCTCGATCAATCAATAGTGAAATGATATCGGACTAAATTCGTTGATCTGTTGAACTAACGGTTGTCGGATTAGGATTGTATCGACCATTGTTGCGAATCGAGGATCTACTGGAATTCTGACGATCAAATAGTCGTCTCTTTTTCAATTCACGACTTGTAAAATATGAACTGTTAATCTATTTTTTTGGTTTTTAGCTATTAATTAAAATTTCGGGGATTTGAGATAAGAGTAGCTTTTGGAAATCTTGTTTTCAGTTCAAGTTAGGTAGTTTTCCGCAAATGAATATTTAGACTTATATGAATAATTGAACATTTTGGACTTATGAATAACAAACAACTGTGCATTTATTCTAGAGTCAAATCCATACAGCGTCAGTGTTTATTTGGTCGAAGTGTACTAATTCATTGGCAGATCTGATTCTAGTTGTAATGTACGACAAGACTACTGACGGACGTGACAGAACGAGGGCCCAGTTTAGAAGTTTCGACATCAACGATGTGCGGCTGGATCACCCACCCAAAAAAAAAAAAAAAAAATAACAACCTTTTTTGAAAATACTCAAAAAACTACGTATTTTCGAAAAAAAAACTCAAAAATTCAGTTGGGTAGAAAATGATCAGATTTTTTCAAACATTTCGAATGTTAGAAATTTTGAAACTTTGAAGTTTTGAGTATTTTTTAGGAAATACGAAGTGAAGTTTTGTTAAAATTTTGAATATTTTCAAAAAAATGTGTTATAACTTTCGAAATGTATGAAAAAATCACGATCGTTATTGTAAAAAAAAAACTAAAATTTTGAGTTTTTTTCAAAAATACGTAGTTTTGTGATTTTTTTTGTATTTTCAAAAAAATATTACATTCAAAATATATGTAAAATTCCGATCATTTGATACCCATATTGCAAGAACAACAATTTTAAGTATATTCTCAAGAAACATTGCATTTTCAAAATACAGGAAAAATACGTATTTTGTGAAAACTTTCATGTAAGTTTAATCGATAGCTGACATCATCCCGGCAGCTGAGCGAATCAAAACAGGGGCAGTGCAAAACCGAGGCGTGCCAAACCGGGACATGACTGTAGTCCTCATCCATACCTACAACTTTGCCGAAAACACCAAAGCTGTCAAAAAATTCCTTCAAAAGATACAGATTTTAGAATTTCCATACATCATTTTTGTCATAGAAAAGATTCTCAGCTATCTGATTTTTTTTTCAAGAAATTAACATACACTTTTATTGAAAATAAAAAAAAAAACTAATGTTTACCTGAAATTAACCCTTGAATGATCATACATCAATTCTATATTAAAGTTAAGTTAGTTAAAAAAAATCATAGCTCATAGCGTTTCAACCGATTTTAGATCTCTTGGACGCAAATGAAAAATTGTGAAAAGTATACATTTTTCAATAAAATGACCGGTTACGGTCTACTTAACGCACAATTTGGGATTTTCGATCGCCCTCCCCCCCCCCCATTCATAAAAAAGTGTAACGGATGACCCACTCTGTTTATATGAAAATTTTGCGTTACCTTAACATTCATTTTTAGCAGTTCTCCCGCCCTCTATTTTTGTAGCAAATCGTAACAGATCAAGATACCCCCCTGTCCCCTAAATGCGTTACGTAATTCAAGAACGCTCCATATACATTTTTGGGTACAGAAAAACCCCTTTTTACGCGAGGCGTTACGCTTTGTTAATTTGTCGGTATCTCTTAAACGACGCAACATTCTTGCAATTTTTGAAAAGCAAATTGTACATATTAAGCAACAAAATGCAAATAAAAAGGGTAACGCCTCTACGTAAAAAGAGGTTCCTCTGTATAAAAATAATCGTTAGGCTGGTAACTGAATTCAATTTTCCAAAATTTGAAAGCAAAAAGAATCGCAATGTTTTACATTATTAGAATTATGCTGTCAAAAATTACCTAGTATCAATGAATTTATGGATTTTTTTTCTTGAAGATAGGCCTTAAAAAAGAAATAAAGTTTATTTTTTAGAGTGTATCTATTTTTCTTAATTGTCTTGAAGAAACGAAAAAAAATGCTTAAAACACCTTCCCAAGACGCAGATTTTCGATTTTTCGACAAAAAATTTTGTCTTCAAAATTGAATTTCTGTGCAACCATGCAATTTTGCAACCTGGATCAAGCTGCGTTAGTTTATATAGAATGTTAGCTTATAGCCATTATCTCAGTAAGTTTTCAATTGAATGTCATCAAGTTGCCCTTTCAAGCAGTTGAATATTATTTTAAATAGATTAATCGGTTGATTTCCAATCACTAGTATTTGTATTTTTGTAATTTTTGTATTTTTGTATTTTTGTATTTTTGTATTTTTGTATTTTTGTATTTTTGTATTTTTGTATTTTTGTATTTTTGTATTTTTGTATTTTTGTATTTTTGTATTTTTGTATTTTTGTATTTTTGTATTTTTGTATTTTTGTATTTTTGTATTTTTGTATTTTTGTATTTTTGTATTTTTGTATTTTTGTATTTTTGTATTTTTGTATTTTTGTATTTTTGTATTTTTGTATTTTGTATTTTGTATTTTTGTATTTTTGTATTTTTGTATTTTTGTATTTTTGTATTTTTGTATTTTTGTATTTTTGTATTTTTGTATTTTTGTATTTTTGTATTTTTGTATTTTTGTATTTTTGTATTTTTGTATTTTTGTATTTTTGTATTTTTGTATTTTTGTATTTTTGTATTTTTGTATTTTTGTATTTTTGTATTTTTGTATTTTTGTATTTTTGTATTTTTGTATTTTTGTATTTTTGTATTTTTGTATTTTTGTATTTTTGTATTTTTGTATTTTTGTATTTTTGTATTTTTGTATTTTTGTATTTTTGTATTCTTGTATTTTTGTATTACTGTATTTATTTATTTTTAATTTGTCAATAGAATAACAAAGCCTTACTATAAGGATGATCAACTATAACATAGTTTAAAAAGCCTGGAAACTATTGAAACATCCGAAAAACTTGCTGGACTACCAAAAAACGTACCAAGAATAGCGGAAAATCATGCTACACCAGAAAAAAGTCTTTTTGAAAATAAAAAACAACTTTACAGGCAGCAAGGGATTTTTAAAATGATTTCGAAATTACCAGTTAAAACAGTCGAAAAATTAGCTGGACTTACCGAAAAACGAAGCAAGAACAAAAAAGAAACGAGCTAAATCAGCCAAAAGGCTAGGTGAATAATGCGTGCTTTGCAGGCAGCAACGGAGGCTTTTGAAAGAAAACTTGTAGAAATAGTGGAAAAATTAGCTATTCCAACCAAAACACCTACCAAGAATAGTGGCAAAGTTAGCTAAACTAGCTAAAAAGATGTGTGAAAATACCTGGCTTCGCAGCCATCAATGGAAAATTTTGAGAATGATTCCAAAAAAACTAGTTGAAACAGCCTAAAAACACGCTGGGCTAACTATAAAACTTCCTAGAATACCATAAAATCTAGCTAAAATAGCTAACAGACCTTCTCAAAACATACAGCTTTTGAGACTGACAGCATTTTTCCAGCTTGCAAATTAGTAAAATTTACTAAAAATTTAGCTGGATTTATCATTTTTAGGACCTGGATCCAGCTGTCAAATCCAGGATTTATTTTTAGGATTTCCAACTAAAAAAATTGGTGGTTGGAAAAACAACCAATTTTTTTAGGATTTTTAACCGAAAATTAGTAAGATTCACGATAAACCTTCTTTCCGTGCTCCTGAAAGTTTCATCAAGATAATTCATGATCATGTTCACGTTTTTACAATGTTTATTCAAGTTCTGCTAAAAATTGAAAACAAAATCAAGTTCGCATGCTACGCCGAAACCCAACTTCCTGTCTCACTAACCACCACCCAACACCGACCCAACAAGACAAAACCAGCTCATCGGACGCCACGAGACTCAAGACTAGGTCAAGGTCGTCCTCCTCTACTCACTTTGCATCCAGTCGTTGTAGTGCACCATCATGTCCCCCAGCAGGCGTCCCTCGTAGGCCGGTGCCTTGGACGTTCCGCCGTACCGCTTGGGCAGAACCCGCGGGCTTATGTGCTTGGCCAGGTCGCCGTAATTGCGGCCATGAATCAGGGTCCGTTCGCGCATCACCTTCGTCAGCAGTGGTTTCATGATCGCGAACAGCATGTTGTACATCATGCCGTTGTTGACGGTGTGTGTGCCGAGAACCCGAATCGTTGTGCACTTTTCCAGCATGTGCAGCATCACTCCGGTCGATTTGGGCGTAAACTGGACGATCTGGGTCATCGAGAGGCCCTCCATGTCGAAGATCAGCTTGCAGCCGTGCAGTTGGGCGTCCTCGCTCAGCATCAGCACGCCGATGATGGCCGTGACGGCGGCGTTCAGGTGCACCAGCGACACCTTGGCCGGGTTCCACTTTTCTGGGGGGAGAAATTGGAGTAGTTTTTATTCACTTGCTTATTTTTTCTTTGAAGTAAACAAATTGGTAATATTTGTTATGTGCTGGCTTGCTGACTTTTAATCAAACTTTGCATAATTTGATTTTCTCTAATTGAGCCACCGATTATTTTTCAATTTTTTTTATTTATTTTTTTTGATGAACTTTTGAGTGCCGTAAACTGGGGTGATATTGAAAATCACTCCAATAACAAAATGTCCACTATTTTAACTGTATCATTTTAGCGATGACTTGTTTGATTCAATTATTTTTGATTTTTTGGCATTTTGTGTTAACACATTTAAAATTTCCAAAAATGTTAGATGTAAATTTGGCAGACATTTGAAAATCGTTTCAAAGTCATCCTGAAGGGTTTTATTTTGCTTATGAAGTTTTGAAATAGTGTTGTGTTTATTTATAAGGCCTGGACTTTCTTCTGGTTGCATTTTTATAGGAAATTGTCCAAGGAATTCATTACAAATAAAACATCAACCCTCAAACTTGTTTACTTACAAAATTTTACATAAAAATCAGTGAATATCTCAAACTAATCCAAAAACAGCCATCCAAAAATAAAAAATAAAACATTGTATTTCCAATGCAAAACTGGTTTCGCCATGTACCAGTGCATTGAATAGCAAACTCCTGAAAGTAGGTCTGGAGCGCAAATATAGGTCACGTGCTTATTTTTGTACAGGGGATTTAGAGTTTTTATTTTTTGAGGGCTGTTAGTTCGGCAAATTGTAAAATTGAAAAAAAAAATAGTTAAATTGTGCGGGGAACACGATGGTGATCGAATAAAAAACTAATAAATTAGAGAATTCATCAAAATCACGTTATAAACCATAATCTGCAAAGAAACAATATTGGAAGGCATTTGAGGGTTTATATTTTATTTTTAATGCATTCTTTGGGCAATTACCTTTGAAATGTTACGAGTAAAAGACTAAAAAGTTTTCTAGAAAATTGTCAAAAAGAGGGCGGTGCCAAAGAAAGAGGGATGGTTCAATCGGCACAAAACATGGCATTTCTGTTAACTATCGATAGATTAGTCCAAGTTTGGTTCAAATCGGTGAAGGACGAGTCCAAAAGTGTACCAAATTGGCTTGGAATGATCTATATTGTTGTTTTAGGTAAAACAACAGCTAAAACTGATGAAAAATTGATAACGAATTTAAAACCTTTGCTCAATGCATTTATTTGATAGAATTCAACACTCAAATAAATGCAGTAAAACCCCTTTCTACGAGATGCGTTACGTTTTTTCTAATTTGTCTAATTTCTCTGGAACGACGCAACATTTTTACAATGTTTTAAAAGCAATTTGTAGGTTTTGTTCAGATCTACAAAACGTTTCTTGAAGCTTGCAAAACTATTGTTTGGCTTTAGAGAAATCTACGAAACAAAAAGCGTAACGCCACCGCGTAAAAAGAGGTTTTTTTTTTGTAAATATAAACATCTTTTTTAAGGGATTTGCTAAGCTACACACCTAGATTTTTTAGCCGAATTCGGTAAATTTTACCGATTTTTGAACTTCTGAACAGTTTGGTAAACTGAAAACTACCGAATTTGGTAAAATATTATCGAAATTCGGTAAAAGCGTTCATTATTGTTCATCTAACTACCAAACATCGGTAATTTTTTGTTCATTTTACCGATCTAAACTTAACCAATTTTCTAACTACTGAATTCGGTAAAGAAATCTAATTGTGTATGTTCAAGTTTAATAAATGTTATATTATTATTTATAAAAGAACTGATAATGTCTTCAAGAATACAAAAACTAATTTAGAAAAATAAGTTTTTGATTTTTTTTCAATCTGCTCATGTTTTATAGAGAATTATTCTTCGACAATCTTTTTTTTTATTTTCAAAACATTTAAAACAAAAAAAATTGAAAAGGAATTACATCACTAATTGAAAAATAAATATTTGAATTCAAACAAAAGTACACTGTTTATATATCTTAATTTGTGTAATTTTCTGTTGCACACATGAGCATGAGCATGAGCATGAGAGACCACCCATGGTTGTCCTTCTCCGTTGCTGAACAGAACCGTAATATCCTTTCAGCACTACTGATCATAGGCTTCGACTATCAAGTGGTATTTCCCTTATCAACAGCATGTATGAATGCGCTGAAAAGATAAAACACCATGATTTCCAGAACAAAATTAGTTGCGAATAGGTAACAGTCATTGGCCACCAACGGCGCCCGCCATGTATGTTTGTAGATCTCGATTTTAAGGGACGGGAATGTTAGTTAGCGCAGGTTGCTACTAGGGCAGCTGATTTACTCTGTGCTTACACCCCACAAGCGCCAGGAACCTGAAAATTGGTTAGTAGGATAGGGTGTTTGGTCAGGATTCATCATAGAAGATGATGATGCGACCCAAAATCATAGTGTTTGTTGAAAGGTATTATATTTTATTCTCAAGGCAAACTATCGGTTGCTGCGGATGAGACATTTCCCGTTTAACTGTTGTTAAACTTTTAATGAAATGGTTTAATCTTAGACAGCCGGCTGTAGAAAGATAAAACCAAATAATATTTATTTATAAAATGAGGTGTTAAACGCAATGCTGCAATGATAGCGATATTTGAATTCAAACAAAAGTACACTGTTTATATATCTTAATTTGTGTAATTTTCTGTTCTACACAGCTAAAAAAGTAGTAATCCAGCTGCGTGTAAAAGGCCTAGGTGTAAAATAAATGAGCAATTCTCTACGAAATCGGTCTTTTTTCTTCAATTTTAATTTTTGTATTTTTTAATCCGGCTGAAACTTTTTTGGTGCCTTCGGTATGCCCAAAGAAGCCATTTTGCATCATTAGTTTGTCCATATAATTTTCCATACAAATTCGGCAGCTGTCCATACAAAAATGATGTATGAAAATTCAAAAATCTGTATCTTTTGAATGAATTTTTGATCGATTTGGTGTCTTCGGCAAAGTTGTAGGTATGGATACGGACTACACTGGAAAAATAATACACGGTAAAAAAATTTGGTGATTTTTTATTTAACTTTTATCACTAAAACTTGATTTACAAAAAACACTATTTTTAATTTTTTTATTTTTGATATGTTTTAGAAGACATAAAATGCCAACTTTTCAGAAATTTCCAGGTTGTGCAAAAATCACTGACCGAGTTATGAATTTTTAATCAATACTGATTTTTCAAAAATCGAAATTTTGGTCGTAAAATTTTCAACTTCATTTTCGATGTAAAATCAAATTTGCAATCAAAAGTACTTTACTAAAATTTTGATAAAGTGCACCGTTTTCAAGTTATAGCCATATTTAAGTGACTTTTTGAAAATAGTCGCAGTTTTCATTTTTAAATTAGTGCACATGTTTGCCCAGTTTTGAAAAAATATTTTTGAAAAGCTGAGAAAATTCTCTATATTTTGCTTATTCGGACTATGTTGATACGACCTTTAGTTGCTGAGATATTGCAATGCAAAGGTTTAAAAACAGGAAAATTGATGTTTTCTAAGTTTCACCCAAACAACCCACCATTTTCTATCGTCAATATCTCAGCAACTAATGGTCCGATTTTCAATGTTAATATATGAAACAATTGTGAAATTTTCCGATCTTTTCGAAAAAATATTTTGGAATTTTCAAATCAAGACAAACATTTTAAAAGGGCGTAATATTGAATGTTTGGCCTTTGTGAAATGTTAGTCTTGATTTGAAAATTCCAAAAATATTTTTTTCGAAAAGATCGGAAAATTTCACAAATGTTTCATATATTAACATTGAAAATCGGACCATTAGTTGCTGAGATATTGACGATAGAAAATGGTGGGTTGTTTGGGTGAAACTTAGAAATCATCAATTTTCCTGTTTTTAAACCTTTGCATTGCAATATCTCAGCAACTAAAGGTCGTATCAACAAAGTCCAAATAAGCAAAATATAGAGAATTTTCTCAGCTTTTCAAAAATATTTTTTTCAAAACTGGGCAAACATGTGCACTAATTTAAAAAAATGAAAAACTGCGACTATTATCAAAAAAGTCACTTAAATATGGCTATTACTTGAAAACGGTGCACTTTATCAAAATTTCAGTAAAGTACTTTTTGATTGCAAATTTGATTTTACATCGAAAATGAAGTTGAAAATTTTACGACAAAATTTCGATTTTTGAAAAATCAGTATTGATTAAAAATTCATAACTCGGTCAGTGATTTTTTGCACAACCTGGAAATTTCTGAAAAGTTGGCATTTTATGTCCTCTAAAACATATCAAAAAATAAAAAAAATTAAAAATAGCGTTTTTTGTAAATCAAGTTTTAGTGATAAAAAATTAAATAAAAAAATCACCAAATTTTTTTTACCGTGTATTATTTTTTTCCAGTGTAGTCCGTATCCATACCTACAACTTTGCCGAAGACACCAAATCGATCAAAAAATTCCTTCAAAAGATACAGATTTTTGAATTTTCATACATCATTTTTGTATGGACAGCTGCCGAATTTGTATGGAAAATTATATGGACAAACTAATGATGCAAAATGGCTTCTTTGGGCATACCGAAGGCACCAAAAAAGTTTCAGTCGGATTAAAAAATACAAAAAAAATCGAATGACCGAAATCCTAGAGAACTGCTCAAATATTGCATTATTTTATGCAATTTTATGTAATTTTACACCCTGAAATATGTAGCCCTTCAGTATGGGAAACATACTTGACCGTAAGGTCAAGCCCATATATGCGTTTATCCATTCAGCTTTACATTGGTCTGATGGCCGAGTGGGCTAAGGCGCCAGTCCTTACTGTTAGTGTTGGGTTTGAATCTCGTCGGTTGCAACTTTTTTTTTGTGTTTGCAAAAAATGAGCATGCGATTTTACCATCGGATTTTTTGCTGTGTACAATTTTTTGGAAAAGTTAGTGAAAAACACGAAATTTTAAAATGAAAAAAATTGTTTCAAATATAAAAAATGACCCTTCTGGATTCATGTAGATTCGAAAAGTATATTAAATTTCCATGTTCATGTTCCACATTTTTTTTATTGTTGAGTAAGGCCGCTGCAAATATTTCTCAAAGTTTATGTTGCCCCCCCCCCCCCCTCATGAAAAATCGGTTCAAAAAATCAGGGGGCAAAAACATAAAAAAAATCGAAATTTTAAAGGAAAGTTTGACCAACTGAAAACAATTAGAAATGCATTTTCCTGCATTTAAAATCATATTTAGCATGTCTGGGATCGATCAAAAATATTTTAATTTTTTGTGGAATTTCAATGTACGGTTGGCGATAAAAAAATCTCTTCAATACATGGATATTTTGAAAACTAATGATTGCAAAACAACTAGGCAGGTGTAATATGCACTTTAAAGCACTTTTTTCATTCAAACGTTGAGACCATGGCTTGTTATTTCATTTTTTATATTTTTTTATTCACCCCACCCCCACCTCCTCGACCCCGACCAGAATCGAGGGACATAAACTTTAAAAATATTTGCAACGGCCTGACCGAAAATGGAAGAGTTTTTAAAACTTTTCAAGTGTTTTTTTTTCAATGAAAAATGCGTTTTTTCGGAATTCCGAGTACACCATCAAATCTCTTCAAATGTCTCTTTGACACCGAATTACTATCTCATCACCATTTCAGGCTGCACCTCTTTTTCGCATTTTCAAAAATGAAAACTGCCCCTCCGTCACGAGATATCGAAAAACGGACCTCGGCTTCGTGATGAGAGACATTCGTTATCCTTTAGGACAAAGTTTCACGCAAATTGAAGAAGGATCGGGGCAACTGCTGGAAGAGTTGGCGGAGAATTACTCAGACAATTTGATACCATGATTTTTTGTTGATTTTATTTTTTTCCTCGTCTTTAGACACAGGCTGAACTGCAGAGGGTCAACTGTTTTCTGTCTCGAATTCTCACGATTGTATTGAAAACCAGCGGGAACAAAGCAGATCACTGCAGAAAAAATTCCCGTTCTGCGATCCCATAATTTCAAATCCAGCAACAGGTTTCCTTATGAATCATTCATACACACATTCCTCCAAGATTAACCGTCACTATCCAACTACAGTCACTTACTTCCCGATTCCACCACTATAATGACCGCCCCGTCGTCATCCCGTTCCGGCAGCACCCACACCAGCTCCTCGTCGAACACGTGCCGAATGTCGTTAATTTGGCCAAAATATTCCCAATTTTTGATCTTGGCCGTCGACGTCGACTGCAGCCGATCGAAGGCCTCCCGCGGATCGAACCGACTCGCCCGCAGGAACACATTAAGGTACCACTCATCATTGATCGGAACGCACATCGCCTGGTCCGTCGCGATCAACTTCCGGAACTCGTCATGGGCGGCCAGGACCTCTTCGCGCGTGCCTTCGTTGATCGCCTTGCGCGCCTTGGACTCCATCTCTTCCCCGTGGGGACAACGCTCCTCGTAGAAGCACACCCGATAGCCATCTCCAAGATCGATGTACGGATGGTTCTTTTCGTTGAACTTTAATGCCATGGCGCCACCAGGAAGGAACTGCCCCACACAACTGTGCAACTCTGAACCGCCGAATTCGTTCTAACGTCCGCGACGTGCGCTGAACAACTGCGACCTGCAACGGGTTTCGCGGTATAACAATGTGCCATTCTGGTGCTGTGCGCGCGGATGTAGGTACTCAAGATCCGTTGCCGCGACTTATTCAAACTCGTTTCGAAGGTCGACCATGACCGCGGCCACCGTGACTGCGACGGTAGGGGACTATAGGACGATCTGACCGCGATCTGTTTTGGTGGGAGTCGTCTTCTTTGCGTGTTTTGATCAGCCGCCGAGCGATTTTGCATTGAATTCGAATTAGTATGTAAACTAAGAGGTAAAGATCGAACCGAATTAGCACGCGACTTCATTCAAGGAAGGCACCTCCCCTCTCGCGCGATTGGAGATATGCTGGTCACGTCCATCGATGGCGGGTTTGGGAGTGCTGCTTGACGTGACGTCACAGAGAGCGTTAGACAAGCGTTAATCGATTGTTGATCGTCTATCTGTGTGCGCGGTAAAGTCGCACTTAATTCGCGTTACCAAGATATTTTTTTCTCTGGAACTCAATATACCTAATTTTGGCAACTAATTCTCTACGAAATCGAGCGATTAAATGCTTTTTTTGTGTTCGGTTATTTGGATCTAATTTTGTAAGGGCCTTTATATTGAATGTTTGCCCCTTTTGAAATGATAGTTTTGTTTACAAAATTTTCGAAATATCTTCGAAAAAAAAATCTCAAATATTTCATTTTTCAACATTGAAAATTGGACAATTATTTGCTGCGATATTGGCATTAGGAAATGTTGGAATGATTGTATGAGACTTTAAAAACTAAAATTTTCTTGTTTCTTTTTTTTAAATTAGAAATAGACAATGTACACTATTTTTTAATAATCGAGAAACGAGAATTTATCAGTTATAAAAAAAACTTTTAGCGGCTATATCTTGAAAACGGTGCACTTTTTCAAAAATCTGTAAAATACTTTTCGATTGCAAATTATTTTTTCCAAAAATTTTTTTTTTTCAAAAATCATAGCTCGGCGGAACCATTTTTGTCCATACTTCTCTATTTCGTAGTTTTTAATTTTTTAAATTAGTGCCCATGTTTGCGCACTTTTGAAAAACATAGTTTTGAAAAGCTGAGAAAATTCTCTATATTTTGCGTTTTTCAAACTTTGTTGATACGACCCTTAGTTGCTGAGATATTGCCATGCAAGTGTATAAAAACAGAAAAATTGATGTTTTCTAAGTCTCACCCAAACAACTCACCATTTTCTATCGTCGATATCTCAGCAATTAATGGTCCGATTTACAATGTTAAAATATGAAACATTCAGTGAAATTTTCTGAGATATTGACATTAGAAAATGGTGGGTTGTTTGGGTGAGACTTAGGAAACATCAATTTTCCTGTTTTTAAACACTTGCATGGCAATATCTCAGCAACTAAGGGTGGTATAAAAAAAAACAGGGTGGTACCTATCAATAAAGTTTAAAAAGGCAAAATATAGAGAATTTTATCAACTTTTAACTTTTCAAAAATATTTTTTTCAAATGTGCGCCAATTTAAAAAAAAATAAAAACTGCGACTATTTTCAAAAAAAAAAAAAAAAAACTTAGAAATGGCTTTAACTTGAAAACGCTGCAGTTTATCATAATTTCACTAAAGTACTTTTTGATTGTAAATTTAATTTTACATGGAAAAATGAAGTTGAAAATTTTTTGCGATCAATATGTTTTTATGCAAATCAAGTTTTAGTGACAAAAAGTTGAATAAAAAATTGCCAAATTATTTTTACCTTGTATCATTTTTTCAGTGTAGTCCTTATCCATACCTACAACATTGCCGATGACACCAAATCGATCAAAAAATTCTTTAAAAAGATACATGGCTTCTTTGGGCATGCCGAAAGCACCACAAAAGATTCAGCCGGATTAAAAAATACAAAAATTAAAATTCTAAAAAAAGATCGATTTCGTAGAGAATTGCTCATAAATTAAAAAAATATAAATAAAATCCATTTTAGGTTTTGGAAGTGAATTGCTGAACAGTTGTATTGATGAATGGTTTTAATGAATACGTTTTTCAAAAATATTTCAGGATCTTGGAATTTATTTTTTTCTTCCTTTCTGAGAAATTTCAAACCCGGAAAAATTGGACGCCCTTAACTTAATATTTGGTTATAAATTTAAATCAATTTAAACCATCAGAATATTCATTGGCGCGAAAAGTCAAAACGATATTTTCTTATATATCATCAATCTTAAATCTTTTAATGGTCTTAACCATTGCTACCAAAAATTAAATTTAGCTTTCTGCAATTTTAATTATTATCAAATTGAGAAAAATAAAATAAAATGTAAAGAAGCTGTATTTCCACAGAACTGCTCATCAACAAAAATCGCAACAGATACGGTTGATTTGACCTCGTGGCTGTAAAAAAGCCTCTTCAACACCAAACTCTTTGTTGTTGATGCGGTATGGATGTGTCGTAAATTGCACTCGCAAGTACCTACCAGGCAGCGCTTTGGCTGGCTTTGTTGGATTAAGTGTCTACCACGTTCACGCGCGCACACACCATACAGGCTAATTAAGTTCCTCTTTGAAACGGTGATGCCGAAAACTATTTGTTTTGAGTTTTTTTTGTGGAAGCAACGCTTGGTTTTGGGGAAGAAGTGATGAATGGTTTGCTGGTTTTGTTGCTGTTATGGTTTTAAAACAAAATAAATTATATTAATCCATGACATTGATTTTTGTATTTTAAATTCCAGGAGTTTTATTTTCTTTAGCTGTATTATTTGAAAATACTATTGATTGCTGCTTTAATTAATGTTATTCGTATTTCGACAATTTTGTCGTTATCATGCTATCTTGTCTTACGTCGCTTTTGACGTTTCGAAAAAAAAATGCGCCAAACATTAAGACTTTCAATAAACAAAAAAATGCAAACAATAACAAAAAGTTTTGTTTGCCTAACCATTATTTGCAATGTCCCGAAGTTTGGTTGAATTTGGTTGCCAGATTCCCGAGATACTATTAACAATGTTTACGGTAGTCGGGCATGTACGTGTGTCAAACGCGTTCTGACTTTAAATCCTTTAGGTTTGTTGCCGCACAGCAAATTGCAGGGTGGTAAAGATAGCACGATCAGATCGAAACTTCTTTCATATGAAGAGTGAAAACAATGTACGGGTTTTCTTTCTAGTTTTTGTTGCATATCTCAAGATTTAAATCGAATTTTGGGGATCTGTGAAGGCCAAAAGGTTACGTAATCAAAGATGCACAACCCAAAATGCACGTGGAACACGATAGCGTGATAACGATAATTTGAATCATCAGTAAAATAAATTTTATTTCAACTGTTAATTTTGCCTTCCTCACTGAGGTAAGGCTATAATCCTGCTCTAAAAATGAACTTCGTATAAAAACGTCGTAGACCCACCTTCATGTATACATATCGACTCAGAATCGAAAACTGAACAAATGTCTGTGTGTGTGTATGTGTGTGTGTATGTATGTATGTGACCAACAAACTAGCTCATGTTTCTCGGCACTGGCTGAACCGATTTAACCCGAACTTGTTGCATTCGACTTGGTTTAGGGTCCCATAGATCGAGTTTTAAATAGATTGAAGTTTTGATAAGTAGTTCAAAAGTTATGTATAAAAATGTGTTTTCACATATATTTGTATCTCACTTAACTGTATGTAAACTATGTCCGAATCCATCATCCGACCCATCGTTGGTTAGGTTATCAAAAGACCTTTCCAACGAGTCTAAAACATTGGAGATCTGGCAACCCTGTCTCGAGATATGGCCACTTAAGTGATATTGATATACTTTTTTGAAGCCGGATCTCACTTAAATGTATGTAAACTATGTCCGGGTCCATCATCCGACCCATCGTTGGTTAGATTATCAAAAGACCTTTCCAATGAGTCCAAAACATTGAAGATCTGGCAACCCTGTCTCGAGATATGGCCACTTAGTGATATCGATGTACTTTTTGGAAGCCGGATCTAAAAAATAGATGAAACTTGTGTACAGCCATTGTTGTGAGGAAGGCTCCAACCACATAGGTGGATTAAGTTAGTTTTTTTATAAAGATGCTTATAATGATGTATTAAAATCGTTTGATTTTTCGACTCGAAAAGGCATTCAAGTCACCACGAATCCCCAGCTCACCCTAGATAAAAATATATCAAATAAAGTCTAACTCCTTGCCTAATGCTAGGCGTTTTCAGTTTCGGCTAGTGTCTGAGCTGTGGCTGAGCTCTTCATCGAGCCTCTCTTGTTAGTTGCCAACTCGGTTAGACTGGGCTTTGGCTTGACTGATGTCTTCAAAAAGATTTTTAAATTTAATCAAATAAAAATTCACGTTTCTCTCCCTTAATGAAGATTCTTCCATTTCTGGGTTCCGATTGAAGGATTTGGAATGTTATTTAATTCATGTCTGTTTGTTCACCACCGATTTGTAGCCTTGGAATGGGGACTATGGCAGAATAGATTTCGGTAATGTACTTGATCTAGCGGAATTATATTTGACAACATAATCTGGGATTGCACCAAATATTTAGAGAGAGAAAAAATGGTTTACAGTGTATTTTCTAAAAGCTTCGGATAATAGAGTCTCGACTTTTATAGATTTAATCCACTCATTTCTTAAAATTATACTGGATTTGCCTAGGAAATTTCATCTTAATTGGTTGGAATTAAATATAAATTACATATTATTGAATTAAATTATTTAAATTAAAATAAGAGAATACCAATATCCTGTTAGGCTAACCAAAAGAAAAATTAATCAAATGTATTTGATTTGACCTCACACGGAATTATCTGACTAAAGTCAAATAAAATTTCCTTCAATTTCCAGTATAATTGCTGAATTTTTCAATGTTGGACACCATGAAATAAGACTAGATTTTTTTTTATTTTTAAGGATTATCAAGATTGGACTAGATTTGGACTTTTTCTCTATGGATATTTACAAAAAAGTGTGAGTATCACAACAAAGGCATAAATAGCCATATTTAACTTCAAATATCGTGTTTAGCATCAACGGAGCATACCTTGATAGTGACTAAGCGTAGGTCAAATGACTAGCGACTGTACGAGATGGACGAGCCCCCATAGCTGTATGTTAAGGTATGGCGTTCTCCATTCCATCGCTATCAGATATTGCCAAGTGTCAAGGCCAATATTAATTATGTCTTCCCCTGCTGTACTTCAAAGCAAGAAAGTATGCCTTCACGTTTATGACACATTGACCGTGCCCTCCCAGGTTGTCGTGTAAAACTCCGATTAAGCTTGCATACATACTTACGTGCCTGGAAATCGACAAGTTCTTAGCGGTTGCCTCCGGTCAGTTCCGTAATTGGAGGCACAACGCACCATTAACTGTTTTGCGGTGCTTTAGTTTCGTACACAGCGAGATATGCGCATTTGATGCTTAGAATTAATTATAATTTGTTTTTCGGTTGGCCACTTGACACACGCCCTGGAAGGTTACTTCTACTGGTGTAAGCTACACCGGGGCACGTGGAGTTTCAATGCGTTTTGAGTTTTCTCACAATTATGAACAATTCGAAAAGGTGACAACAGTTTCGACTGGTGCACCGTTGCACCAAGTTGGAATGGAATGGTGGAAATAAAGTTTCTAATTACTTTTTGTCGGAGATCATGTGAACATTTATGCTAATACACACACATAAGTACACCCCAAAGTAATTAAATATATTTAAACTAAGTGTACAAATTGCATTTATGAGTCGTAATGGAGCTTTTGCGGTAGTTGGTGGTCGTCCAAGTTTAAACCTAGGAACCAATGAGCTGTGATGAAGTGAAATTATTAGCTTGGTTTTGGTAACAGAACCCAGAATCAGGGTCTTGTGGTCGTTGGTTTGGGCTCTGATAAGGGTTATTTAATAAAACAATTTCTGCACTTGTAAACTATTTAAGTAAATTTACTTAAAAGTTTTGTCTTTGTCTTTGTCTTTGTCTTTGTCTTTGTCTTTGGTTTTGGTTTTGGTTTTGGTTTTGGTTTTGGTTTTGGTTTTGGTTTTGGTTTTGGTTTTGGTTTTGGTTTTGGTTTTGGTTTTGGTTTTGGTTTTGGTTTTGGTTTTGGTTTTGGTTTTGGTTTTGGTTTTGGTTTTGGTTTTGGTTTTGGTTTTGGTTTTGGTTTTGGTTTTGGTTTTGGTTTTGGTTTTGGTTTTGGTTTTGGTTTTGGTTTTGGTTTTGGTTTTGGTTTTGGTTTTGGTTTTGGTTTTGGTTTTGGTTTTGGTTTTGGTTTTGGTTTTTTGGTTTTGGTTTTGGTTTTGGTTTTGGTTTTGGTTTGGTTTGGTTTTGGTTTTGGTTTGGTTTTGGTTTTGGTTTTGGTTTTGGTTTTCCGATCTTTTTGGTTTTGGTTTTGGTTTTGGTTTTGGTTTTGGTTTTGGTTTTGGTTTTGGTTTTGGTTTTGGTTTTGGTTTTGGTTTTGGTTTTGGTTTTGGTTTTGGTTTTGGTTTTGGTTTTGGTTTTGGTTTTGGTTTTGGTTTTCATTCATGAAAATATGTGTTGTTCTTATCATTTACGTGTTATACTAATCTGCGGTCCCAAAACTGAAAATGTATAAAATAAGGCTTTAAAATGCATTAATAGTCGTAATGGTCTGAATTCTTAGATTTTTACAATACAGTTTACAATTTACAAAGTTTACAAATTTTTTTCAACGAAAATTTCATTTTTAAGACAATAGTTATTTTTTGCTAAATTTTTGGAAATATTTTGGAGGGAGCTGGGGAAACATCTACGTATTTAAGGACTATGTTCCAGCTGAGTAACCACCATAAATAAAATCATAAAGCCCTTCGTAATTAACTTTCGATTGTACCATGCAAATCTCAATTTCATATCGCACAAAAGTCGCAACCACAAACCATAAAATCAAAACAAATCGTTAGTAATCAAGTTTTGCACCAGAGCGTCAGATCCAAAACAACACAGCTATTAATCGTCACTTGGCATCTCCGGCCAGTACCCAGGTTTTTGTGCATAATCACCACGTGCCGGACTGCACTTCACTGTCACCTCCAAGGCGACAAACCGGCTTAAGCATGAGTGCATTTCTGGTCGGTATTGTTCGAATCCGAATGCAATCGCAGCAATGGACCTGGTTCTAGTCGAGCCGGTCCCCACAGTCGGTGACGATTGACGCCGATTGTGTCATAATGAAAGCATGAGGTGCACTTCAAAGACCTGCTACTTGTAAGCTATCATCAGGATGTGCGATCATCTACAGTGCTGGGCAAAGTTTGTGCTTTTTTTTTAATTGAAAATAGTTAAGCTAAGAATCGGTCTTAACAAGATGAGACCATATGGAAGTACTAAAAATAAAAGAAGTAGATAGTACAAGAATAACACAAAACAGTTTTACCCCACACTGTTCACTACGTAATCTTCCATTTTAGCCCACATTACTGTTAGACAAAAAGACACAAAGCTCGATGCATCACCTGGGCCGTTTTTGCATAAAACCGGTTGCACTTGCCCCTCCGGGCGGATTCCGATTTCGAGGGGGTATGTGCACTTTACAAGTACCTCCTCGGGGGTGTTTATGATATTCCTATAAGAGGAACAATTTGTTTGTGTGTTTGCTTAAAAAAAAATAGGTGGGTAATTAATTGTAAGGTGAAATTCACAGACAAACAGACGTAACAATTGAAATCGTGATTTGCTACACATGGTGATTGATTACCTTTTGTTTACGAAAGCACCAGCAAATGTATCTGCAAACTTGTTTTAATGCAAGAAACTTTTCTAAAAAGCTTAACGATCGTGTGAGTAAGGGTGGTTTAGCTTTTTCTTCAATTACGGTGTTCGGCATCATGCAGGAGCAATAAAAATCTGCCAGTAATTACAAACTGCACCTCCAAATCGACGCGCTAGTGAGAGAAATCTATGCCATTAGAACTGGGCGGAATGGGCCTTTGGTTTCATAAATATTAATTGCTAACGCCTTCGTATTGATTGTTCTGGCTGGACACATTTGCTAATGAGTTTTTGTGTGAAATGAAGTCGATAAAATGTGATTTTGTGTAACGAACAGAGTTACAACATCATGACTATGGATAAAGTTATTGAATTTAATTCGACCGAGTGGAAAATTTCTGAAAATGTCTGCCTCTTTTATGAATTAAACACAAACTTTTTTCAGATGAATTATTTTTTTTACAGCTTACAATGTAAACAACGGTAGCTTAGTGGTAATTTTCCGCCTCGTAGTGGTAGTTCGGAATTCAAATCCCGGCTTGGACCAACATCTTGGACTGGTGAGAGTTTCCCTTCTGGATTCGATTGCTTAGTAAAGTGAAAGTAGGGTATCATCGCAAGCTGGGTCTTATCTCGACGCCTTAGAGAAGGCGACCTATGGAATGATAACATTAGTCTAAGGGGTTACATACATGTAAATCGAAAAAAATGTCAGACATAAACAAACATCTCAACTTTTTATCAATCTGTTTTCAGGACACTAAAATATATATTTGAGTTTTTTTAATATGTAATATAACATATGAAAGACAATAGATTATAAGACCTTTAAAAACTCTAGATATTATACAAATTTGGGGACATTTCGTTGTATCATTGGCGAGGGGTATTTCTTGAGATTTTCAAAAAAAAAAAAAAAATCTTGTCACCCTAATGTACACTAGGGTGACAATAAAATAAATCGACTCGATTCCTTAGGTAAAAATGCCAATTTGAGCCAAATCGGTTAAGGTTTAGGGGCCGATATTTATCGTTGATGTTTATGCACAACCTGCTGGAAAATCCTGAAGCGATGTTTTCCCCATACATTTTTGCGATTTTCTCCATATACACTTTAACGCTTAAACCTTAACCCTTAAACCTTAACCGATTTGGCTCAAAATTTGCACTAGTACGTCCAGCCCGGGAATCCCGGGATTTTTCCAAAGCCAGAAATTCCCGAATCCCGGGAATTTTTATATCTTGTCCAGGGAATTTCCTAAATTGAAAAAAGAACAATTTTAATTTGCTACTACTTGACAACTCGTTCCAAGGGGACCATAATTGATCCATCGAAAAAAATTTGTCTTGTCAAAATATTTTTTTGCATTTAAATTTTTAGTACCCAATTTAGATTTGGTTGTGGAAATAAATAAACAGTTAAATACTTAGAAATCGATAAGATTTTAAAAGCATTTATATTATTCATTCATAATATATCAGCATTTATTTGGCTTATAAGGGAAAATTGTTAAAATTTTAATTAGCAGATCTACAAAATTCTTAGATATTTTCTGTTTAATTTTATATATTTGAATTTTGAATAAAAAAAAGTTATACAAGATTGAAGGGAGGATGTCTCTAAATGAATTACGCCGACGCGTTGAGATTGACTGTCCAAAACGTTCTGAATTTATTGTAATCGTAAAAGTCCCCCAGAGCCTTACACATGAGGTACTGAGGTTTTACTTTTTGAGCATTATTCGAGCTAAGGGAAATATACCTATTTTAAGCCTAATAAGCGGTCGTGTTTGAATGATGCTGGATAATCTGGAGTGTTCTTGAAATTTACTAAAATCAAGTACACCAACGAGTAGAGCAACTTTTTGTGAACATTTCTGTTTATTTTCACTTTTACTAAAATTTATTCTCTTCCTTTTACAAGCATTTGTAACGAAGTTACAGAAAATCCTGTTCCACCTTAATTCCTGTCCCGATCCTTTTCCCAGTTCCCAGTCTCTGATGTCTGAAATCGTGAGTCCTCTTGACAGAGCATACCTCGGTGACAGATCCGTCATTAATGTCACCCTGACGGAAACACTTTCCCGAGGGTTATAAAACCGAGTGATGATCGTGTCCCAAAATACGAAGGTCTTTCGGGCTGGACTGGCTAGGCAAAGGGTTTCCGACGGTGGTTCTCTTTGACGTTTGACCGCCAAGCGCGACACACCACCGGAGACACCCGCCAAGCACCAGGAGAAGGACTAGTACAAACAAGTTAAAACTTATACTAGGGACGTGCCACGACAAGTTAAAACTGTGTTCACAAACTGTAGGACGTTGCTGGTAAAAAAAATAAGAACCCCTCGCGTGAGGATTGCTAAAAGAAAACGTTCACAATTACAGAATACTACAAATTAAAATCGGTTGTCCGCAACCCCACCCTACGTTTGCGACATAACGAAAAAAAATACAGGAACTTCGTCCCTTCGATTGGGTGTCTCCCTAGGGTCTAGGATTTTGAGGTTAGGACCCGCTGTTCCTCACCGACCAACTCTGGTGCAACATCCCGCAGCACCCAGCCAACGCGTGGACCCGACTCAATACCTGGTCCGCCAGCTACCCCCAGGTGACCAAGTCGACACCTGACGCGTCGACGCCGCGACTGTCAGACGAGGGTAAACACGACGCCGGCGACCGCTGGTCGCGACGAACACCCACCGCGGCAGCAACATCCACAAAACCAACCGGCCAACAGCACCAACAAGAACAAAATCGTGAGTAGAGTGGCAAAGAAAATCGTGCGAGGTTCCGAGCCACGAGTGCTCCGGTCGGAGAGGCGCTGCCTCGGCCCCGTTCTGGCTTCCATCGAAGTCCGCAACCCCCCCCTGGTCCGTAGGGAACCCTGAACCCTGGTTCCTGAGCCAATGGACCTGGTTGTGGCCGTGATCGAGACATCTCGACCTGTGGCCGGTTTGTAGGAGGTCCATCAACCCTCCGAGCCAAGGAACCGCCACCCACAACTGCCACGAACGCCCGTCTCTGCCAGCTGATCGACCCTGACGGGCCCGCTGTCGAAAACCACCCGATCAACCGCTCGGAAGCTGGTTAGCCGCGGCCGGTTCCGGTTCTACGCCCCCCCCCACCCCTCGTTGTGCGTGAATTCTGCTAGCTGTGCATGCGGATCGGTCCGGTGGCCCCGCGCCCTGCCACACCTACGGTTCACCCGACCCAGCTCGGTGACATCCGACGGCGACGTCCCCTCCGAGCGCTGGCCTTGAGACGCAGGTCGACCTGGTTGGTCCCACGTACGTGAACGCGGACTGGGGATGGCGGCCTCGGCGATCGGCCGCTCTCGCGAACCTGCCCTGGAAGTTCCGGCTAGCATGGTTGCCCTCGACAAACCCTGAGCGCGATTCCGGAAACGCTGGTCGACCTGGTTGGTCCCACCCGCGAACTCCGGTGAGTCGAGCGATCGACCCTGCCAGTCCCGTTGCGCTGCTGTGCACCTCGCATGTTCGTGCTAGAAGCTGCGCAAACCGTCGGCGAACGGTCAAGAGTAAGAAGCTAGTTTTAACTTAAAATTAGGTATCAAAACACAATTACACTCTTATATTAACATACACATAAAACGTAAAAATGAAAATTAAAAGCGCTGCGGCGCGTTGTAGAGAGATTTGCGACTTTTAGGTTCGGTCCGCAAGTAGTTTTAGTGCGTGGGAGTGTCGTTGTGGAAGCGGGAGGACTGAGAGGGGTAATCCTCGTCGGGAATCCCGAGTTTTAGTCCGTGTAGTCAGTGGGTCTTCGTTGTTGGGATCTGACGGTGACTCGGTGACGAGTTGCCTTGGTATGACCTGCCCTGAGGTCTCATGGCCGGGTCGGGCATCAGTAGACGCATCCCAGCACTTCCACGGCCCTTCCGGCCTGGCGCAGAAGTGGAAGTTGTACCCCAAAATCCCCTATCCTATTCCCGCCCGTTACACATTTAAAACAAATATTTCCAATATGTATTCTGATCAAACAAGAATGCACTGGGCCACGCCCATTTTTCTATTTTCAGCTTAGTTTTTTTAAGCCGGGATCCGTTGTGTAGGGGCAAGCGTGGTTGCCTCTCACCCAGTCGGCCTGGGTTCGATCCCAGAAGGTCCCGGTGGCAATTTTCGCGACGAGATTTGTCTGATCACGCCTTCCGTCGGACGGGAAGTAAAATTTACTTGGCCCCGGACTAACCAAGAGGTTAGGTCGTTAACTCAGTCCAGGTGCAGGAGTCGTCTCCCTGGGTCCTGTCTCGGTGGAGTCGCTGGTAGGCAGTTGGACTAACAATCAGAAGGTCGTCAGTTCGAACCCCTAGTTTCGAGTAGGAATCTCACAATCGAGAACGCCAAAGCAATGCTGTAGAGCGAATAATTTGATTTTGATTTTGTTTTTTCTTCCATCGCTCTTTTGGGTCTGCTTAGTGCTGCCAAAATTGATGAAATTTTAAGCGAACACTCACGAAAAGTAGCATTTAAAGAAAAAAATCCTGGCATCGCTGGCTCACTCCAACAGGCGCTGCTGGTGGTGTTGGTGGCCACCCTTTGTTTTTTATTTGCCTTCGCTTCTCGCTCGGTTTTCCTCAGCCTTCGATTGGAATGGGTCGTCAACATTCAAACGTCAAAAGACTTGGCGCGTTTGTTTTTTTTATGGCGTTTGCTTATTTTTAACATGTTTCGGGATTATTTTTTAAATGAGTGACATATTGCCGAAAGTTGGAAGCAATTTCATATCTTAAGCGCTTTGAAAATGTTAGCGCAATTGAAAAGATATTGACGGCAACTTTCGTTAAGCAGTTAAGCTCTCATTTTGCGTGTGGATGTGGAGGTGCCACCAAAATGATGAAAAATGGTCTCAGGAAATTATGATCAAAAGTGCATTAAATTTATTCTTTTTGGTCAGTAAGTGGCATAAATTTGCGTGCTTACTCGAGGCGGTGCTGTTGCTGGTAAGTTTATAGCCTAAATAGTATTTTTGGAGCATTAATCGAGCATCAAACTCTCCATATGACGAAGATAGGTGTTTGATTAGAAAAGGTATTATTCAATATCGGAGCCAACAAACCCGTTTGTGTATATCTCAAACTCTACTTCGTATTTTAAAATTATCTCAAAGAAATTGATTTTACTCAAATTTGAAATGAAACCTAACTATAACAATTTCATATGCCTCCTCAAAATTTAATTGAGATCATTGCACTTAGTTTACGTATAGTACTCGCCCCCTAATTAGAGCTTCACGGATGATTTATAAAAGGTCCAATTAATTGCAGTTGGAAGAACCCATCCGAAGGGAAACTACCGTAACGTGTTTTCTCCTTAGTAATCGTCCTTCGTATTGTTCTACAGAGGCTGGTCGTTAATTGGTGGTCCGCTAATCCACTGCACTAAAAACTCGATAGTTTGACACTTTTAACTTGGCATGGTTTAAGCTGTTTCGCATTAGTATGTTGTCAGATTAACAAGTTCCCCCCGTAGCGGATCCTCCGGCCAGATAAGATTCTTCGAAAAACGGATCCAAGTCACGGAGTGTCGATCGAAACCTGGTTTATTGTGTGCTCGTCCCAGAACACTATAATTATCGTTTTCGTCGATGATCTTCGCGACGACGACGGACACGTTGATGTCGCGTCTCCACCGTACAAGAATCGTTCAGCCGACGAATGAGCTGTTCGTTTACTTAAAAAGCTAAGTACGAGTGAGTGACGACGACGCCGGAGACGACGTGCGGGGACTTGCAATGAGGCTTACTTGCTGCTGCTTAGTAATGCGGGTGTTGTACTGAGGCCGTACTCAGTCGGTGCTTATCCGTTGGACGACGCGGACGCGGGAGATTCTTTTGCGCGGAGTGATTCGGTTCGATTTTTGGGAATAGTTGTTCTGAAAGGTTGTGATCCTTGGCAGGTTTCGAGCGTTTACATTTTCGGAGAAAAAGAAAAATCAGCAACTTTTTGGAAGTGAGTGATTTGGTTTGTGTGAATTAACGGAAGGTGAATGTGGTTGAGAAGGTTTCAAAACAAGTAGAACAAAACTACTTTCGAATGCAGACTGCGTACAACCAGGGAAGACGTATGAAAATATTCTATATAAAAAATATAAAATATTGATGAGCCAGCAATCTAGTGCCGCAAATCAAGCAGAGCGGATTGAATCTGGAATCGATTTGTCAAGAGTGTTGTGCCGGATAATCGGTGAATTTGAAGTTGTATAATCCCAACGTTAATCGATCAACGAGTGTGACACAATCAATTGCAAGTAAGAGCCGTTCTGGGTAGTTTCCCGCAAGTGATTTTTCGCGAACCAGGGTGGAAAATTCTTAGAGAGAAGAAGTTGTGTCTATTCTAGAACATCAAATCGGTAAACAAAATGATAAATTCTCTTCTTTTTTTGCAGAGTGCGTTTTGAAGCAAAATACTGAGTTTTGTATCAAGTTTGGTCTTTAAGATGGTAGTGCAAATGACGATTTCAAAAATTAATTATCTGCTGCAATCTTAGATGTTTTGGAATTTCAATTTAGTAGATTTTTGTCGTTTTCCTTTATTTTAACCTAGATTTGATGAAAATAACACTTATAATTTTTTTTTGTTAAATTTCAAATTCAACTATTATAATTTGTAATAAAAAGTATCAAAAAAATCCTTACTATGTTTTAACAGTTTTCCTGTATTAGTTAAACGTTGCAAAATTCCAATGAATTTGTGTAACGTCTTTCTCAATCTGCTATCCCGAGCAGACGGAAATAATTTGGGAATAACATTTTTTGATATTTGAAAATACTAGGTCTATAACATTTTATGTTATTTATAACAAGATTTGTTATCTGTCGTTATGAATTTTTTGTTATTGGGTTGTTATTGTAATAATTTTAACAACTAATCCGATCAACCCAATAACAGCTGGCGGTATTCTTCCATAACAAAAAATGCCAATGTTGTTTTGGCTTTCAACCAATACCATAAACTAACATAACTAACATAAAATGTTATTAAAATCTTTTGGAAAAATTGATTTTTCAAGAAGATTCCATAACACTTTCTGTTATTTTAAAAGTATTTTTTCAAATGGCATGAATTTTGTTAGTACCGTCTGCCCGGGATTAAGTTTGCATTAGTCTTTTAGTTTACACTCGGTTTAAAAAATCATTTGATTGAAAAATATCAAGTTTGGGTGTTATTTTGAGATTTTTTTCGAGAAGATGGTAGGAATTTGTTTTTGATAAGGCCTCTAAAAAAAAGACATGATAAGAAAGTGTTTGTTATTAGTAGAGCGTCCAATTTCCCGTCCCGGGATTTCCCGGAAAAAAATATTTCCCGTTTCCCGAGAAATTTGTAAATTTCCCGGGAATACCCGAAATACAAGAAGAAGTATACACCAATGTTTTGAAATTGGTTTGGCACCAATGTTTTGAAATTATACAAAAAATAATAATTGGAGAACCTGATTTGATTTTATTTATTTCCATCTACTGTTCATATTAAACTAATCAGATTGTCTGTAAATTTCATGTCAAGGTTTAATTCAGATAATATTTATTTCTGAAGTATTCACCACTAGGAATATTGTTTGCTTATATGTTGGACAACAAAACGTACACTGTTATGGAATGAATATAAACTATTTTATTTTTGACAACCTTTTTTAATGTTTTTTTTTGTAATATCATTTGAAAATAAGATATTTTCATCTTCCGGCCAAGATCAACATTGAGATTTGTTTGACTTTTGTTACCTTGAACATGTTGGATGGAAATTGAACTGATATAATTAAATTTTTAAAAAAGGTTTGTGTGAGAAAAATTTGTTTCTAAGTATTCGAGAAATTACAGATTGAAGTTATAAATTTATGAAGCACGTGAGCTACCAAGGGCGTAAGAGGGTTATATAAGAAAAAATATCGTTGAATTTCAACCACTTTTAAATACTCAAAATTATTTTAATCTAATTGATTTATTAGGCTGAATACCATATAACTAAAATCATATCATAAAACCATGAAAAACCATTAAAAACCAACTTAGTATCAAATTTTCAAGTTGAAAAATAGTGTTTCAAGTTAAAAAGCGCTAGGAATTAGATTTTCAAGGGAAATTCAATGATTATTTATTTATTCACAAGTTGACTTTTTTATTTTTTTTTATTTCCCCATAAAGGTCACTGAGATAATTTTAAAAGCAATTTTATGGTTGTGGAGCATAGATTTTCACTGTCCTTGATTAAAAAAATCCTTCTCAACAAAAATACTAATAATATTTTCTTTCATTTGGGATGATTTGAAAGATTTAAAAAATAGAAAGTTTTATATTTTCTCAAAGTTGCATGATTTTTTTACAAGCAGTCAAACCATTTATTGATCCTTACACTCATTTTGACCATTAAAGTTGCTGTTCTATACAATTTCGTTGCAAAAGTTTAATCAGAAACAGGATTAGAATAATTTTCGTTAAATTTCAAATTTCCCGGGAATTCCCGGGATTTCCCGGGAAATTCGTTGAAAATTTCCCGTTTCCCGGGAATTTTATAACCCCGGGAAATTTGACTCTCTAGTTTTTAGAGCAATTTTAGTGATTATGGTGTTAATAAAAAAAATGTTGGGGCAGGCCACGGTTTCATCTGTCCAGTTGTTTTGCAATCATATGTTTCCAATATTTCTAAGCATTGTCGAAATTTTTTTTTGCGAGAAAAACTAGTTTTGGCGGTGGTGTACTTTGGAATTCCATAAAAGTTCAAAATATTTTTAAGCGAGCCCAAACATGCTAAATATGATTATCAATACAAAATAGGGCTTTTTAGATTGTGTTCAATTGATTAGACTTCTACTTCCATTGAAATTATAAATTTTATAATATTTTTTTGCCGCCTAATTTTTCGGATTTTTTGATTGGAGGGGTGACATAAACTTTGTAAAATATTTGCAACAACAGCGGCCTGAACATGTTTTAAAACATTGTTAAAAAAAACTATGATAAACAACATAAAAAAAAAGTTGCATCGATCTTAGGAAAAACAAGTCAAGCGATTTATTTATTGGTGTTAATTAAAGAAAAATATGCTCAGCCACACCAAGTGTTAGCTTTTTCATACGATTTCGAGTACACCATCAGGAGAAATGTAGATCAAAATCTGTCCCAACCGATTTGTTACAAAAAATGTTACCTTTTATAACCAACTTTGCATCAAACCCATATATCAATTTTGCCCTTGTGTAAATAAGCCAGCGATCTGCAGTATTCACCAATACTCAAATCTTCTGACTCGTCCTCAAGGCTTTTATCAGAACAAAGAATATGTTTGTGCTCTCTCCCTCTCATTTAATCAAGCACTCAATGGCGCAATGGTAGCGTGTCGGATGAACATCCAAGAAGTTGATGATTCAATCCTTGTTCTGCTTAGATTTTTTTCTTCAATACAATCAAAAAGCTGTCCGTCATCTACATAATTGTCGGAAACGGGCAAAAATGTCATAGGTGCGGTTCAATATGCCGAAGGTCTTGGGTTCGAGTCTCGGTATCGACTCTTTTTTTTAAGAGTGAGCTTTTTGGAAAATGAACCCACGAGTACTCTCGGTAATTTTTGAATTTATCCTCTCCGTTCGTTCACGGTACCATTTTACTACCGAACTATCCTCTCGTATGCCGATGTCCACGGGTGTTCCATAAAGATTTGCAGCTAAATGATGCGACCACTGTTTGGGTGTAGTTTAAATTATTTTTAATATTTATTTTACACAAGATGTTGGAAAAGAATTCCATCTCTTGTTCAATAAATTTATGTTATATTTTTTTGTAAGTATACATTTTCATCGCAAAATTTTTCTACGCAATTTTTCAAATAACAAACCACCATTAATAGTTGCAAATTTTAAGCAGACATTTAATTAAAAAACTCTGCCCTACAAACAAAGCCTGTGCCCTTAGTCGTGAGAATTTCCCTAGATGCAGTTTTTTGCATCTTTGTCGCAACAATTTCCACCGTGAAGCTGCTCCGCATTTATCGTCGAGCTTGACTCATTTCCACCGTGAGCAGATTTTCTACATCAGCTGAGCTCGGTGTTGCATTCCAAGATGCACTTTTAACACACAACAGATTCGCGACATTTGTTGGTACACCGATAAAAACGTCGGAGCAAAAATTGAAATTTTGAACATTCAACGATTTAATTTATGATAATTTTCAAAAATAAAATTTTGTGTGCTGTAATGTAGTTAAATATATTTATCAACAACTAATTATCTTTTTTTGCGTCCTTGTGTATCCGTGCTTTTCGAGGGCCTCAAGAGTGCAGAAAAAAAAGTCAAGAATTAAATCCAACTTTTAAGGTCAGTACTGTGCGGCACGTCGTTATTCATCCCCAATAAGTTCTCAAGAGGGGCAGCATGCAACTGCAATTGGCCACAGAAAGGTGATGCACTTTGGACAGCAGAGTGCACCGTTGTAGGTTCGCGTTGAGAAGGGGCGCAGCGGCGTCAGAAGACTGCAACGAGCGAAAGACAACGACGACCACGTCGTGAACTTTACAAGTCAGGGTGATCCGGCTCATGAATTCTTCATTGAAGGGGATGGGGAATTCGCAAAAAAGTGGTTGTGCAGATTTTGAAAATTTAATAACTAAAATTTCATCAAGTTTCAGATTCTCTAACTCAAACTTAAACGAATAACATTTTTTTAAAGTAATTTTTAGAATAACTACCCACAATTCTGACCGTGGCAATCGATTCGGTTGCAATATAGAGTGGACGTGAGACCCAGTGACCCACATACAGGGCCATCCGTTTTGCCGACAATCGGTCCTTGAGGGCAATACTGCACTGCACTGCTGAGCCGGTGGGTGTCGTATAGGGTTTGTGTCTCTTTTTTGGTACATTTTTTTTGTCAAAAACGCGAATTGTTTGTTGGAAAAATGCGTTTTTTTGCCAAACCCCAGAATTGCTTGTTGGAAAAAATTCCAACCAAAAAAAAAATATGAATAACGCAAAAAAAACGTGAGTCAAAACAAGAAACCGCTCTCCTGCTTGCAATTGATGCAGAAGTTTTTCTCAATCTTCTATAATATCGACTAGTATGCATGCTGAATGACGATTAATAAGCCTCGCACTGAAACACGAACGTGTCGCTTCTTTTCTCTTGGTTTTGTTTTATGGCTTGTACTATAATCTAGAGGCGACTAACCTATATCGTGGGTCATAGGTTCAAATACTGCATTGGCTGTTAAACTGCTAACTTGAGTCAGCGCTGTCAGATTTTCAAAATATTAGATTCGCTGGGAAGGTCTTACGAAGACTTAAACAACCATGAGTAAACGATTGACCCGGGAATATTGTAATTACTTATCTATAAGGGAAATCTTAAGTGGTTAAAATTCAGGAACATACTTGCAAGTTCTTCAAATTTTTAAACTCTCTGGAATAGTTCAATAGTCTCTGGAATAGTCAAAAATGCATCACTAGCGTGGTTCACGGTTATATGAAAAAGACAAAAGTGTTCAATTTCGTTTGCATCAACCCGAATTTCAAAGTACTATGACCTCAGAAGCTAGCCTGAAAATTTGAGCTTATTTGGTTATGGTTTAGTTGCTCCAGTTTTGATCTGAAGTTAGTATGAAACATTAATCAATTTACTATGGAGATTTGTAACGAAATTGGACACTTTTGTCTTTTTCATATATCCGTGCATTGCATCACCTTTCTGCATTTTTTGCCTTTCTTACTAATTTTTGTTTTTTAATACCCCTGACTCAAGACGGTTTCAAAAACACCAAAAAAAAAAATAACTGGAAATTTGGTTTATTGGACCGTTTCAAAAGAACTCCACATATGTACTATGCTTCTGAGCAATTATCTGTGATTTCAGTATTTTTTTTGTATTTTTTTAAAATTTGGCTGAAACTTTTGTGGAGCCTTCGGTATGCTCAAATAAGCCATTTTGCATCATTAGTTCGTCCATATAATTTTCCATACAAATTTGACAGCTGTCCATACAAAAATGATATATAAAAATTCAAAAATCTGTATCTTTTGAAGGATCGATTTGGTGTCTTCGGCGAAGTTGCAGGCCAAGGGTGCATGATACTGATGATACTCGTCGGTTGACAGCACCCAGGCGAGGAACATCCCGGAAGGAGCCCAACTACATCCGTAGTGCTGTTTGGACAAAACAGCACGGCTCTGGTTCCTTGCAAGTGTCCTATTTTCTTACCTCCACGTTGGCTTGGTTTAGTCATCATGATGACAAGGTGTAACCTAGCTGGTGGCCTGTGGAAACGACTCGTAAACCTTTGACCAGCGAGGGTCAGAGTAGAGACGGCTAGAAGAAAGGGGCGCGTCAATGTGGGAAAGGGAAGTAATTTGTGATTGTAGACGGTATTGTTTTGATTCGCAGTATGTTGAGTCAACTGCTATGGATGTACCTGAGCATCGCAGAACGGGGTTTCTCTTATTTCCATTTCAGCTAACAGCTATCTTCTGTTTATTTTGTTTCACTGATTTTCTAAAACGGCTTCTGCTTACTAACCTTCGTTTGATTTCGAGTTTACTTAATGTCAATTGTCAATTGTCAATTTTGTTTATCATGTGCCTTTTCTTTATTTATCTATTTGAATAATTTCTCATCTTCCCTGTAAATTGCCCTCAATACAATCTATGCTTGTTTGTTACCTCTATTTATTAACTATATATTGTTAATTTCTTTATCTACTTCATAAATTACTATCTTTCTTTTACTTTTGATTCTTTACATAGTATATTTCCTTCACTGTCCATTGTTTTGAAACTTCATCTTTTTCTTAAGCAAGGTTGGAGCCCTTACTCAATTTATGGAATGATTAAAGGATTAACACAAACATTACTATTGTACTTTTGGTAAACTTTTATAACATGCTTAGGACCAAAAATTGTAACAAAACATCGCGACAAAAGAAATAGCAACAGATAAACACGACTTAACATTAGGGAATATTTCAGGAGAAAACAATACACAGTAAAATAACAACTATTTTTTGAATTCAAACTAAAAATATAACAGTTTTTGCTTTAATGAAAGTTGATAGGCACACTATAGATGGTTAGGCGCTTATACTTACATCAAACCCTACCTAATGTACCACCCCCGGCCGAGTTAAAATGCGTAACCGGAAAAGAAGGTGTGCATGCCTGGCACGAACACTCAAAGCGTGTTCTAGCGTGCTGCTCGTACTGACTCAGAGCAAGGGTGAGATGTAGGTGTAAGGGCAGTGCGTGTTCGTCGGGAACCTGGTGCATAAGATCGGTCAAGGCCCGTTCTTACACTGAAAATTGCGAATGCGAATTTCGATTTGGTGTCTTCGGCGAAGTTATGGGTATGGATTTATGGACTACAATGAAAAACATTACACACGGTCAATTAAATTTGGTGATTTTAAATTTAACTTTTTGTCACTAAAACTTGATTTGTAAAAAACACATTTTGTTATGATTTAGGGGACATCAAATGCCAACTTTTCAGAAATTTCCAGAATGTGCAAAAAATATTTGACCGAGTTATGAATTTTGAATCAATATTATTTTTTTCAAAAAATCGAAATATTGGTCACAACTTTATTTTTCGATGTAAAATCAAATTTGCAATCAAAAAGTTCTCTAGTGAAATTTTGATAAAGTGCATCGTTTTCAAGCTATAGCCATTTTAAAAATTTTTTTGAAAAGCTGAGAAAATTCTTTATATTTTGCTTTTTTGAACTTTGTTGATACGACCTTTAGTTGCTGAGATATTGCCATGCAAAGATTTGAAAACAGGAAAATAGATGTTTTCTAAGTCTCACCCAAACAACCCGCCATTGTCTAATTTCGATGTACATTCGTGAAATTTTCCGATCTTTTCGAAAACAATATTTTGTTTTTTTAATCAAGATCAACATTTTTAAAGAACGTAATTTTAATGTTAGGCCCTTTTGAAATGTTAGTCTTGATCTAAAAATAATTGAAAATCATATTAAAAAATGGTTTCAATATCTAACACGAACAGAACTATGTGGAAATTGCGGTAGAATTTTACAAAATCATAATAAATGCTCCGTTTTTATTCCGAAATCAACAGCTGTTTCTAAAATAAAATAAAAACATTAAATTGAAAAAGAGCAATAGTTAGTTAGAGATTTTTTTTCTTTGTAGCGTAAAACATTATTTTGCTCAAGTTTAATATTTAAACTAGGCCGTTGCAAATAATTTTTGAAGTTTATGTCCCTCGGCTCTGATCAAAGTCAAGGTGGGTGGGTTAAAAATAAAAAATATAAAAATTGAAATTACAAGCCTAGGTTTCAACATTTGGATGAAAAAAGTGTTTTAAAATGCATTTTACAGGCGTACAGTTGCTTTCCAATCATTAGTTTTGAAAATATCGAGGTATTGACGGATTTTTTTTTCACAAAAAAAAACTTTTCGTGGGACTGAACATTGCACAGCGGTCCAGACCGCAATTTTTTTTTTTAATAATCAATTAAGTGGAAACGGATTTTCCGAAAAATTTTGGAGCTTTGGTGTCTTCAGAAAAGTTGTTGCAAATAGAAAGGGGCAACTTTTGGTTTGGTTGAAAATTGGGGTGGTTCACTATGGGGGTGATTTTGAAAATCTAACTATTCAGGAATATTTTTGGGATTTTTTTTGTCTTCTAAAAAGTTGTTGGGTTTGCCAATTCAAGCAACTTTGTCCAAGACATAAAAATTTTATCTCGTAATCTACGCCTTCTACGACCAAATTTATGGAAAGCATCTGAGCAAACCTTCAAAAATCAGTTTTTTGAACGTGGCAAGAGAAAAGTGATGTTGGGGGCACTTTTATAGCTCTAAAAAACAAACAATTTTATTTTTTGACAGGTCAATTCGGACTTAAGGGTCAAACGTTACAGCCATTTTAAGGTAAAAAAGATGCAAATTTAAAACATAAATATCTCGAAAAGGCGTAAGCAAAATTTTAAGCACTAGGCTGCATTTGAAAGAGGAGATCCAGCACTATAAACGCTGAAAAAGTCTCAGGGGTATTTTTCTTTAAACTTGAGATATCTTCATTTGAAAAAGTCTTATTTTCAAGGGAAAACCATATGGGACCACCCTAACGAAATTCGAAAATTTTCCAAATATATGTTTTCCATGTAAAATCGATTTTTGGTCATATTTTAGGTTTAAATTATGGAGCAGATGGGAATCGATCCCACGATCTTCTACTAACTAAGCGGACAGCGTAACCATTCGGCCTGGCCAAGTTATCGAAACGAAGTTGACTTGATAGCAGCTATCGGCCATTTATGCTAGTACCAGCCACTGGTGTCTCCCTTTTTATTTACAAGGACTTAGCCGCCAAGGGGTTCTAAATATGTATGACGCCTAATACGCCTAATACGCCTAATACTGAAACTGAAAGAAATATTTATAGGTTGTGAAATGCAACCAGTAGGCTAAAGTCCAAGCTGGTAGGAGTGGTGGCGCTTAATGAGTTAATGCAAATATTTTCTTGCATTTTATGAAGGCTTTATTTTTTATGTTTTTTTTTCGGATTAGTAAGGATTTCTTTCAAAAATTATTAAAGAATAGGTTAGAGGAAGTTAAAAGTTCTCTAAATCTGTTATGGGAATTCATTTGTTTTAATTTGTGATTGACCTTTTCTCTATAGCTCTAAAAAAACTGGGTTCATTGAAAATAAAATGATAAACGCCGAAACTTTTTTTTTGGCATGTTTTTTGCATCCTACTGATATTTGATTACCAAGTTAATTGACCAAAAGAGCAATTTTCTTTTAAACAAACCGGAATTTGCAAATGATGTTAAACTTTACCTTTAGAGTTCACTTCGCTAATTTTGAAGGTCGTACAAGCCGGTTTAAGATATACCATAAGAATGAGGCGGCTTGCTAATTGGGTCCTTACTGTGGTTTTATTTTCATCTTTGCATTTCTTCCTCTCTCCCCGATTAACAGACTGCGCTGCCCTTGGTCCACATTCGAGCGTGTCGTACCTGAGGCGCTACAGTACGATGGACCAACCGTCGCCTCCGCCAACCATGCGCCGCAGCATCCCGGACACCTACGCGGGCCGAACGCTGTTCATAACCGGTGCGACGGGTTTCATGGGCAAAGTCCTGGTGGAGAAGCTGCTGCGGGACTGCCCGGAGCTCAAGTGCATCTACCTGTTGATCCGCACGAAGCGGGGCGTGGACGCGGCCCAGCGCAAGGACGAATACCTGAAGCATCTGGTGTTTGACCGGATCCGCGAGACGAACCGGGCCCAGCTGGACAAGATCCGGCTCGTGCGTGGGGACATCCTGGAGGACGACCTGGACATGGCGAACGGCGATCGGGCCGAGCTGGCGGAAAACGTCGAGGTGGTGTTCCACTGTGCGGCCAACGTGCGCTTCGACCAGGAGCTGAAACAGGCCGTCAACTACAACCTGAACGGAACGCTGCGGGTTCTGCGGCTGGCCGAACGCATGAAGCGGCTGGTGGCGTTTGTGCACGTGTCTACGGCGTTCTGCCAGTGCAACGAAGCCGTCGTGGAGGAACGGGCGTATCCGGCGCCCCACAGCCCGCTGGGCATCTCCAAGCTGGCCGACCTGGTCGACAGCAAGGTGCTGGATCTGGTGACGCCAAGGTAGGAGTGATTTTTCTATAGCATGCTGAAATCCTTAACACTATTCGCGATTGCTTGGGCATTACGTTTAATTTGGTAACGCTGAAAGGTGTTGCAATTGAAGGGAGATGATGGAAACGCAGGGTGGGCCAAAACGCTACATCGCTGTCGATATCAAATGCGATGTCGCCGTCAAAGTGTTTTCGGTTGAGTTATTGTAACATTTTAACGTTTGTCTGAGTTGTGTTGCGTTGTGTGCGTTTGTGTGAATCTGACGCGTAAGAAAACACATTGGCCAGAAATTTTCATATTTTTGCTTCAAACAGACTCTCAAGGCTTCATAACTGTTACCATTTGGAGCAAATCTGGACGTGGGAACACATGCTTTGGTCTCAGTGGCTTGTAAGTGTTTGCAAAGTATTGTCCTTGAACCGTACCAGTGTCAAGTACTTGAGTGAGTTAACCGCTCCATGGCATTACCTTTCCAGCATGCTCAACGATTTCCCAGATACTTACTCCTACACAAAGGCACTCACCGAAGATCTGGTCAACGGGTTACGCGATCGATTACCGATTGCCATCGCAAGGCCTACGATCGTCACTGCCGCATGGAAGGAACCTGTGCCCGGGTGGATCGAGGGAACCCACGGCCCGACCGGGCTGATAATTGGTTGTGGTCGAGGCGTCGTTCGTACCATGCACTGCAATCCGGACTACGATACTCACGTCATGCCGGTGGATGTAACGATGAACGCGATGATAATCCTAGGTGCGGAACGCATCAACGGGGGTTTGGACGGGAAAGCGCTGTTCTGTAACATTTCCTCCGATTACGTCAATCCAATCGCATGGGGAAAATCTGTACAAGTTTGTTGGGAGAAAGTGATTCAGAATCCACTCTGCTTCTCCTTGTGGTATCCGGACGGCTCGATCAAGTCGAACTACGTTCACCACATGATCTGTGCGATCCTGTTCCATTACTTGCCGGCCTATCTGATAGACTTCTTGCTTGTTGTGTTCCGGAGAGAACCATTGTAGGTCGATCTCAACTCGTATTCCTAAACCCTAATAAAAATTCTACTTTCCAGCTTGGTCAAAGCGCAGAAGAAGATCTCCCAGGGCCTGAACATGCTTCAGTACTACACCACCAAGCAGTGGGTGTTCAAAAACAACCAAATGTACGCAATGTATAATCAACTGTCGGCAAAAGATCAGGAGACATTCTTCTTAGATATAGCGCACTTGGATTATTCAACATATTTCCTCAACTACGTGCTCGGTATTCGGCAGTACGTGCTCAAGGAACCTCCCGAGACTATGCCCAAAGCAAAAAGACTGCTACGAAAGTGAGATTTAAACCTTTGTGGAGACCTTCTACTATACTGAACTTTCTTCCAGATTGTACATCATGGATAAGCTGGTGCAAGCGGCGATCTACACGTTGATCCTGTGGTTGATTTGGTCCTACTGGAAAATCGTGACCGGTCCGATTCAGCTCGTGCTGGACACTAGTATCGAAGCAATTAATAGCTCTATTACAAGAGAAAGAAGACACTAGAATTGGTTTTAGTTGGAAATTGATATCTGATTATTCCGTGTTATGTATAATGTTGTTCACCGTAGTAAGGCTCAATTCTGGCTTGAATTTTAATTTCAAAATAAACTTTAATCTGCATGTTGTTTCATTTTTGTTTTTAAGGCTCGTTGAAGTAATTGTTGTTTTTATTTTGTGACAAAATTTTCACAAATGTCAATGATTACACAACTCGACATTTTTGAAGTTGATGTCAGTAAACGCCTCAGTTTCGTCAAGTTATGATAGATTTGGACTCTCTGAACACGCTACAATCAACAGAATTGAATTTTAGTGAATTCTCTGCAAATAAATAAAATTGTTAATTTGTGTATAGAACCTATGGAATCATGTTAAACAACCATGCGTTCCCTCATGTAAGCAACCATGCGCACCCCCTTATTTTTGCTACCCCCATAGATATACGTGGGTGCGCATGCTTGCTTAAGCTTATAATTTTATTTATTGGCAGGAAATCCACTAAAATTTAGTTCTGTCAATTGGAGCATGTTTAGAGAGCCCAAATCTATCGTAACTTGTCGAAACTGAGGCGTTTACTTAAATTAACTTTAAAAGTGTCGAGTTGTGTTATATTTAAGAATACCGAAAAGAAAGAAAATAACAATATCTTTAACGATATTATTGATCTAAGGCTAAATCATTCTCTAATCTAATCTAATCTAATCGAACACAAGCGCAGCCAGTCCGAAGAAAGCATCCGGGAAGAACTTATGGTTAGATTACGCCTCAAGTTCTTTCTTGTCATTATTAATGATTGCAGTACTTTCGAGAACCCCCGAAATGTATTACACTCACTAAAGCGGCCCGGCCTACTGCGTTGCATTAACCGCAAGAGACAGATTCTATGAACGGAACCCACATTCCATGGAATCATCAGGGAAGAAGAAGAAGTGAGGACATACCGTACCAACCACTTCGAGTTATTTATAGAATATGGTGTGTAGTGTGTGTAGGGGAATCGTTGGGGAAGGGATTGTTGTATTATATAGTAAATGACCTTTTGATATTATTTCACTACTACGGAATAATTCACTCAAGGGGTGTCAACCCCTCGGTGGCCAGTGGCTAAAGCATCTGACTACCAATCCAAAGGTGTGAGTTCGAATCCCACCTGATTCTATGCGTTTTTTGTTCATATTCAAAGTTCAATTATAGTCGAATAATTTCAAGGAGACCGGTCGGGAATCGTACCCGGAACCTTCCGCTTATGAGGCGGGAGACGTAGCCATTAAGCCACGGGCCGGTCGATCTAAGGCTAAATCATTCTCAAACTTTAAACTTTTTTCCTCATTGAAAAGTAGTTGTCGACGCAAATAGAATTTATTAATTTTATTATTTTTTTATAAGTTGAAACTTATAGAGGGACTTCCCTATGATCAAAGATGGAATTTTTCATCATTGGTTCGTTCATACAACTCTCCAATTTACGAATGTTCGAATCTGCAATAAAAAACAAACAAGGATAGGGCTCACACTCTGTGGGGACCTTCCCTATGACCAAAGAAGCTATTTTGTGTCATTGGTTCACCCATACATGTCTCCATTTTGGCAGCTGTCCATACAAAGTTGGTAGGTACATATGGGTCATTCCATCTGAAGCGGAACAGCATTTGAAAATTACCCTCTCCGATCCTGCTCAAATTTGGCAGGGCTGTTGATACTATCAAAACATGCAAGAATCCCGAATTTCATCCAAATCGGACCACCCCCTCCATTTTTGTACCTCCCCAAAAAATCGACTTTTTGACGATTTTTGACCAAACCTCCTAGTTTGAAACGACGATAACTCAGGAGCCACAAATCTTAGAGGGTCGGTCTTAGACTCAATTTTGAAGGAAATTGGACGTAGAATCCATTACCGTGATCAAAATTTAGATTAATTTATTTTTTCTACCTGTATTGCGCAATTGAAAACTTTAAACGGCCGTATCTCAAAACACCCCAACTTATTTTTTAAATTTGACCTTACCATCGTGTTCCCCGGCCAATTTTACATAAGAATCACTTATTGACAGAAATGAATATGTTTTGTTCCAGAGATATCGAATTTTAAAGTTTTGTGTTTTCGAGATTACCTAAATCAGCTTCATTCGCCGCATCTGCTAGAAGCACACAAGCGGGCTGATCAATAACTGCTACCTGGTCATTTATTGAAATAATATTTCATCATAAATAATCTTTATCAAATTGGGCAAAAATTAACTGTATAACACTGTAGGAAACTGGAGTTTAATCGCGAATGTTTATCTGTTAAAAACAATGAATGAAGTGAATTTCTGTGCTAACCCACAGGACAGAGCAATAACGACACACAGTAAAGGGCAGAATTGGATTCCGATGCAAAATGCAATTAATCTTGTTAGTAACACTGAACAATAAGTGCATGATACATTATTGAGTTAAAAATATGAATTAAAATGAATAAAATTTGTTGATTTGTTGTACTCTAGTGAAGGACGATCAAAAGGAGTAGGAAAAGGATTTCTGTGAAGTATAAAACTGAAAAATGTAAGAAAATCACCAAGTTTGATCTGCTGCAAAGCGGCTAATTCCCCAAATTTTGTTGCGATGATTTCGACATCGTCCGAACAACAGTGTTTTTTTCTTCTGTCATTCTTGGATTCTTGGAACACAATACGGCTGCTGTCCTCACGTATAAAGGATTTTTTAAATAAAATGTACCTTGACCAAAATCATCTTTTAATCAAATGGAGCTGGCTCACAATATAAAAATTGATTTAATATGATCAATCTTTTAACCCATAAATGAGATTTGCCAAATTATGGTAAAGTGTCAATAATAAACTATAATAATAATAATAATAAAGCAGGTTTTGGGGTTTTGCTGAATGGTACTATTTTGCTACCGCCCATGATAAAGGCCCTAGTCATGGCCTCGGAGGTTCTCTAAAACGGTTAGCAACACATAGATAAACGGTGCATTCAAAATAAACCAATAAATATTTTTTTCACAAAAATGGATTGATCAAGGTAGGGAACAGCATCTAATTCCAGCGTTCTTCTAATGTTGCCATATCAGCGCTTTGGCATTCAATTACAGCTGATTAAAAGCGTTTTCAACTGAAATCGAGTGATAAATAGCTCAATAAGAAAGAAGTGAACAAGCAAGTTTCTATCAAAAGTTTTGCAAAATTTGTTGTTTAAATAGTGAAAATCTCGGGTGTGTTTTCAAAAAGCCGTAAGAGCCACCGTGACCTCCGACACTAATATTTGTTTTTCTCCCAATTGTAACAAGATTTAATTTTTTTTTCAGTTTGGGGCACTTGAGAGACGAGTTGATGAACAATCTTAAGCATTTTTGAAATTTGTTTTTTCGTAAGTAGGTCGGATACCGATGCAAAATAGGCTTTGTTTACCATTGGCAATTACGGCTTTTTGACTTAACCTGCCAAACATACGAGAATTTCCCCTATTAGCCATTTGAATAAATATTTGCGTAAAATTATAAAAAGATAAATTAAATTAACTATCTCCCAGAACACCAGGTAGCAGTTATTGATCAGCCCGCCTGTGTGCTTCTAGCAGATGCGGCGAATGAAGCTAATGTAGGTAATCTCGAAAACACAAAACTTTAAAATTCGATATCTCTGGAACAAAACATAATCATTTCTGTCGATAAGTGATTCTTATGTAAAATTGGCCGGGGAACACGATGGTGAGGACAAATAAAAAAAATAAGTTGGGGTGTTTTGAGATACGGCCGTTTAAATTTTTCAATTGCGCAATACAGGTAGAAAAAATAAATTAATCTAAATTTTGATCACGGAAATGGATTCTACGTCCAATTTCCTTCAAAATTGAGTCTAAGACCGACCCTCTAAGATTTGTGGTTCCTGAGCTATCGCCGTTTGAAACTAGGAGGTTTGCTCAAAAATCGCAAAAAAGTCGATTTTTTGGGGAGGTACAAAAATGGAGGGGGTGGTCCGATTTGGATGAAATTCGGGATTCTTACATGTTTTGATAGTATCAACAGCTCTGCCAAATTTGAGCAGGATCGGAGAGGGTAATTTTCAAATTTGCACTTTTTCGTGCACAGTTGAGATGGAATGACCCATATTCAAACAGCTGTGAATTTTCTGATCAATTTGGTGTGTTCGGCAAGGTAGTAGGCGTTGCTAAGGACTATTGAGAAAAAAAAATATTTAAAACGGAAAAGAAAATCCAATTTTGTTATTACCTTTTTTTTAACAAAAACTCAATTTCCCAAAATAGGTATTTTTTGATTTTCGAGATTTTATTATATGGTTTAGGGGACAACACCCGTAAGTTTTGAGCCATTGAGAAGTATGAGCCGTAGAGTTATGAATTTTATAAAAAAAAATGATTTTTTGATAAAGGGCTCCGTTTTTTCAATGTTAAAACATGAAACATTCGTGATATTTTCCGATATATTCGAAAATATTTTTTTGATATTTTATGAATCAAGACTTACATTTCAACAGAGCGTAATATTGAATGCTCGGCCCTTTTAAAATGTTAGTCTTGATTAAAAAAAAATCAAAGTATTGCTGTCCCTTCGACACAAAATTTAAAAATCATCACCATTTCAAGACTTTTTTTGGCTTCAAAAACACGTCTTTTCGAATGTTCAAAAATGGAAGAGGTCGTAACGCCCCTCCGACACAAGGAGCTCGGATCGTGATCGTGATCGTTTCACACAAATCGAAGCGGAGTCGGGGCAACTTTTCCGATTTCGTGTGAGTTGAACCATATTTCTGGAACTACTCATATTTCTGGAGATTTTTTTTAAATGGTCCAATAAACCAAATTTCCAGTTTTTGCTTTTTGAGTGTTTTTGAAATCACATTGAGCCAGGTGTATTAAATAACACCCAAAAAGCAAAAACGAAAAATTGGGTTTATTATACCTTTAAAAAAAAAAACTCCAGATTTGATTATTACGTGTTTTAAATAATCAAGGGTCCTGATTTTCGGTTCAATGAACAGAAACCACTTACTCATCGCCTATCAATTCGTCGCCTATTCCAACCCGCTAGCATTCATGAGCGAATGAGTCTCGCAAGCAGCCAGCGAGTGGCCCGAACTGTTCACTCAGCTAACAAATACATCGTGAAAATATTTGCCTACTCCGTCGCTCGACGACACTCACACACTACCATGCTCAGCGAAGAGCCACTCTCACAAAATGCCAGCGCAGTCTTTTTGTCTTCAAGCCCTCAGTTTGCCATCAATTTGATTTTTTCTTGGTGGAAGTTTCTTTGAATGGTGTCTATAATGTTATGAAATCAAAATAAATGCACAATTTAATTGATAACATTGATTTTAGGCAACCCAAATCAATGAGTATAACGCAGCGCATCAGAGAAAAAATGTTTTCAGTTCAGAGTGATCGGAGACGATTGGCCTGTCTGAACCGTTCGGAGACTGAGCCGATCAGAGAGAGAGAAGAGTAGAAAAGAGAGTGTTCGGGAGCGAATGGTGATAGAGTGACAAACGGTAGGAATTCATCAGGGCAGTATCGCGTCGCCTGCTATTTGTGCTCGCGAATGGAGTGGTTGATTTTGAGCAATCAGGACCCTTGTAAATTTTAGTGTTCAGAGAAGGTTATCCTCAATTCTGGCCTAAGTGTATTTTTTCGAATAAATTTAAATCTTAATTTAGTTTCATTATGGTTTTAAAGTTAAGGTTGGCTTAAAGTATAAGTAATTGTTGATCTTAGATCTAGAATTAGAAAATCGAAAACAAAGTAGATAACAATATCAATAACGATATTTTTGATCCACGGCACGATATATTTTACAGGGTGGCCACTCAAGTCGGGAAATCGGGAAAAATTCGGGAATTCGCTAGATTCCGTCAAAAATCGGGAAAAAAGTCAGGGATTTGTAATTTTTTGTTGAAAATTGTTTTTGAACTCGTGAATAATTTTGTAATATTTTGCACAACTCTCAAACGAAATTCACTCAATTATTATTTAGTGACTTATTTTAAATTTAAGGTATGTTTTACTGTTTCAACCTTTTTGAGAATGACTATTTCTAGAGTTTTGTTTTTGAAAGGAACCTATAAACATATGAAACACAATAGCATATAAGACTAAAAAAACTCTATATTTGAGACATTAAAAATCCTATTAAATATTTGACACACATTTTCATAATATTTTTTTATAGATAGAAAGATTTTTATCATTTTTTATTTCTCAAACAAGAATTAACATCTAACTTAAAACAAAAAAGTAATGAAAAACTAATATAAAAATAGAGCCTAATTTTAGCGATTATTGCCAGCGTAAAGTTATATTACGTTTTCATTTTGATTGGATACTTACAACATGAGTTGGGCAATCATTTTGTTTTTTCCCTTGAACTTGTTTGTTAGCTATTATTGATAAAGCTTAGTGGATTGCAGACTGGATTTTGCCATGTGAAGTGATGATTGTCTAAGCCCAATTTGCCTATGAGTTGATAATTGGGAATAGAACCAACTCCACCTGATCCAGATCTTCACCACCATGACAGCCGTCCAGTTGGAGTTGGAATGACAAATCTTTTTTACGTTTGAAAACATGAACAAATTTAAATTGCCGAGTCCAAGAAATTTTGTTTTAAAAATCCATCATCAAAAGTGGACAAAATTGAAAAGAAACTTGGTAAAAACACTTTTTATACAAATTCTTAGATATTATTCGAAACTTGTTTTAAACGTGCTTTGATTTACAATAAAATATTGGAATTTGCTGTGAATTTTCTGTTTTTACAAAAAAAATTCAATGGCGATGGTTTATATTAACTTTTTAATAAGTTTTTTGTTTGAAATATTTTTTTAGATGGAAAATACCTATTGTTTGAGTTTCTAGAAGAGTCGGGAAAAAGCCGGAAATTTGAAAATGGGATTTGAGTGGCCACCCTGATTTAACGGTTGTATCCCAAACAAACTTCAAGCGATTATAGAGAGGGGTTCCCGTGGTCAGAATGAGCTCAAATTTGAATTTCAGCCTAGTGATGAGCCAATCTTTAATTACAGGGGGCAGCCCCGAGGAAGGCCGGATTTGGATCACCTTAATAAACATATTTAAATACCAATTCCAGCCTGCTCAACAATCTACCCAACACGTACGCCTACACCAAAGCATTAACGGAAGATCTCGTCAACGGGTTCCGCGATCGGCTTCCGGTCGCGATCGCCCGACCAACGGTCGTCATCGCCGCCTGGAGGGAACCCATTCCCGGCTGGATCGAGGGAACGCACGGCCCTACCGGACTTATGATTGGCGGTGGTCGTGGCGTCATCCGAACCATGCACTGCAACCCGGAGTACGATTCCGGCCTGATGCCGGTGGACGTAACGATGAACGGCGTGATCATCCTTGGCGCGGAACGCATCAACACCGGGTTCCAGCAGAACACGCTGTTTTGCAACATCGCCTCGGGTAACGTGAATCCGATCACGTGGGGCGACGCGCTCGAAGCTGGCCGCAAAAAGCTGTACGACAATCCGCTCTGCTTTTCCCTGTGGTATCCGGACGGTTCGATCAAGTCCAACTATTTGTACCACATGCTCTGCGTAGTCTTGTTCCATTATCTGCCGGCGTACCTAATCGATTTCTTGCTGATTATACTTCGAAGGAAACCATTGTAAGTTAACCACAACTCCACGGTCAACCCTATATCTACAATCCGCTCCCCCATTTCCAGCATGATCAAAATCCAGAAGAAGATCTCCCAGGGCCTGAACGTGCTCCAGTACTACACCACCAAGCAGTGGGTGTTCAACAACGACCGCATGTGCGCCATGTACGGCCGCCTGTCCGAGAAGGACCGGCAAACGTTCTTCTTCGACATGAGCGCCCTGGATTGGCCCAGCTATTTCCGGGACTACATCCTCGGTGTGCGGCAGTACGTCCTGAAGGAACCACCGGCGACGCTTCCCAAGGCCAGGAGGCTGCTCAGAAAGTGAGTTGCAGGTTTTTGGGAAAGTTCGGAAAATTAATCAACCTTCCCGTTTCAGATTGTACATCATGGACAAATTGGTGCAAGCGGCGATCTACGCGTTGATTCTGTGGCTGGTTTGGTCCTACTGGGACGTTGTGATCGGTTCGATTCAGTTTGTGCTCGATAGTAGCGTCGATGGTGTTAGGAAAACCTTTGCTCGTGGAACACGGGCTTAATGAATTGACTGGACTTTTTTTTTATTGTTTATTGTTTATTCGTCAAGCTTATGTAGACTACTTACAATTTTCTTACATACTAGATATTATTTCTATTGTATAGATTTTTTCGTAGTTCCGGTTTAGACATGTCGAAATGTATGTACTGTGAATTTTCATTATAAAAGCGCATCATTTGATTTAATGGCGAATTTTTAAATAATTTGTCGTGTATGCAGTTATTCTAAAAAGTGGTGAATGTCTAAGAGTACGGCTTGGTTCATGAATACTATTGCGTATTTCTGACAATAATGCTGCTGACTGTATGCGTTGAGAAATAATGTCGTTGATGAAAGAGAGCATGGCAAATTTACGACGTTCTTGTAATGATTGTATGTTTATGAGCATGCAGCGTGCTTCATACGATGGGAGAGGAAATGCAGTCCAGTTAAGTTTACGTAGTGCGTACAGTAAGAATTTTTTGGACAGATTCAATACGTGCTTGGTGTACGGCATAGTATGGATTCCAGACGATACTACAGTATTCCAAGAGTGGCCTGACATACGTTATATAGAGTAATTTAATAGTATACGGGTCCTGGAAGTTGAATGCAAAGCGCTTTATAAAGCCTAATGTACTTTTTGCCTTGTTTATTATTGTGTTATAGTGTTCTACAAAGTTAGTTGTGAGTCTAGGATGACACCTAGATCACGTACTACTTTGCATTTTTCTACTGGTTGGTTTCCTAATAATACTGTTATGTTTGGTGTTTCATGTTTTCTGCTGAAGGCAATGGAATTACATTTCTTTACATTCAATTGGAGTAGGCTTTTACTACACCATGTGTAGAAAAGATTAATTTCGTTTTGGAATACATGACTGTCATTGGCATTTCCTATTTCCATATACAATTTCATGTCGTCTGCATATACAAGTACGTTAATTTTTTTAAGAATGAAGGAAATGTCGTTTACATACAAGATGAAAAGAAGAGGTCCTAGATGGGATCCTTGCGGAACCCCAGAGGTGACGTGAATTGATTCCGATAGTACATTTTGGAAGCGAACAATTTGTTCGCGCTTAGTCAAATATGACTTAAGCCATTCCAAAAGATTCGGTTGAATTCCAATTTTCTGCAGTTTGAAGATTAATAATGGTATGTCGATTCTGTCAAATGCCTTACTAAAGTCTGTGTAAATTGCTTCTACGAAATTGCGATTATGCATTGCATTCAGTGTAAAATTTACAAATTCTAAAAGGTTGGTGCTAGTAGAGCGGCCTTTAAAAAGCCGTTCTGTTTACATGTGATGCGGTTTTTACTTGCTGAAAGATTTTTTCATTTATAATAGATTCGAAAAGTTTTGGAATGCAAGACAAAAGGGCAATTCCGCGATAATTACGTATGTCTGATTTTGGGCCTGATTTGAAAATAGGCACCAAAAAAGACTTTTTCCATGTTTGTGGGAATTTTCCAGTATTTATTGACATGTTGAAGAGATAATGCAGTGGAAATGTCAATTCTTCTGCAAGGTTCTTTAGGAATGCAGGTGCTATTCCGGTCCTGGTCCTTTTGATGAGTCTAAGTCCTTCAATGCCTGGCGTACTTCCGTTTCTGACAAAGAATTGACTGAGACGTCATTTGGAAATTCTGGTATATATGAAAAATAGTCGCGGTCGCGGTCTTCTTCGGAAAATGAGGTGTATACTTCTTTGAAAAATTTTGAAAAAAGATTGCAAATTTCTTTTGAGTTACTGCCTAGGCGTTTTTAACTCAATTTGGCCCAAAATGCACGTACGACAAGTTAGCACGATGGCGACGAGCTGAGCAAATGTCTGTGTGTTTGGCTGTATGTAGACATGTGTACCAAATCAATGTCACTGGAATATCTCGTCACTGGCTCAACCGATTTTGGCCGGAATGGTTTTAATCGATCCGTCTTAACGTTCCCTAAGTTGCTATTTAAATTCATGCAGTTTTATCATGTATTTAAAAAGTTATGTTAAAAAAACTGTTTAACTTAAATTAAAATTATGGTAAAAAGGGTGGTTTTTTCATGAAACCCTCAAATGTTACATATTTTTAGAAAGCATATGATAAGACCTTTCTTGTGGATTAATAATTTTCAAGATCTGACTTACCTATCTAAAATTACAAGCAGTTTAAAAAATGGTCTGAATTTACATAACCTCAAATGGTCCCGCCTGATCGCCACGAAAAAAGCCTTGTAGGGGAAGGTGGGGCAAGACGACCATATGGGGCAAGAGGAACAATCGCTCGAAAGGCCGTAATTTTTACAATTTTGATTATTTCCAGTATCAGGAATTGTTGCTAGCAATGCAATTAACTGATTCTACTACCACATATCCGCCAAAACGACGTACACGTCACGGGGCGTAAGATTTAATTAAGTTTTTCTCTAAACCTTTGTTTTCTTATAATATTTGGAAAGTACAAAATAAGGCTTAGGGTTCGTTTTAAGGCTCATTTTATCAAAATGCTATTTTTCCTAGATCAGTAGTGTCCCTACCAATTACTTGCACCTTTTATAATGTATGATTTAACTTTTAGTTATTTTTGTTGAGAGTTTTAAAAAAAATCTTGTTCAGGTGGGGCAAGTGTACCATATGGATTTTTAGTATGGAAAAAATTACGAATTGCTGCAACAACATATTTTATTGGGAAAAAATACATAAAAATACTTAAAAACTGATAAACAAATGTTAAAAAAATTGTCCATGCAAAATATAGTGATATTTTTAAAATTTCCTTTTTTTCAAATTTTTAAAATCAATTTTTTACATTAAAAACAGGATTTTTTTAAAACTTTTTCTATCAAAGTCTTAGTCAAGACCTGGAATAAGATGATTATGAAAAATCCTACAGATTTTTTAACGTTTTTTGATGGGTTATAACGAGCATTTCCTTAGCTTGTTACACTTGCCCCACTTTCCCCTATAGGGATGCCATTTTCCTGAAAGGCGGTGTCTGTATAATCTTAACAAAAAGTCTGTGGGAAATCTATTTTTTTTTACTCGTCACTTATTTTTATTAGGACCTCTTAGTGGGTCTCGTGGCGCAGGGGTAGCGGCTTCGGCTGCCGATCCCGATGATGCTATGAGACGCGGGTTCGATTCCCGCCTTATCCACTGAGCTTCTATCGGATGGTGAAGTAAAACGTCGGTCCCGGTTTCTCCTGTCTCGTCAGAGGCGCTGGAGCAGAAATCCCACGTTAGAGGAAGGCCATGCCCCGGGGGGCGTAGTGCCAATAGTTTCGTTTTTTTTTCAGGTGCTGCGATCACGTTAGGGGAGATCCATAAACCATGTGGACACTTTAGGGGATTGTAATCACTCTATAAATGAGAGGAAGGCACCAACCACCTAAAGGTGGATTAAGTAACGTTTTTTTTATTGAAATATTGAAATTGGAACATGTAAATTCTGCTTTAAAAATGTTGTGGTTTGGTGGTTAAAAAATTTTTTAATTTGAAATTTTTGAATAGTAAAATTTTTAAATTTGAGTTTACTGTATTTATTTTTTTGTTTTTTTCCGAGTTTTTAATTTTTTCTTTCAAATTTTCAAATGGTTTTGAATATAAATGTATCTGCCAGGCAATTCAATGATAACTGTCCGGCTTTTCCCTCTGATTCACTTCATATCGAGCAAACAACAAAACCTACCGCATAAGAAAAATCGTGACCCTTTTATTGACCGAATTTTGGGCATTTTTTTATATGGAGTTGTGCGTTTCTCTCGAGTTCTGTATCAGTCTATAAGTGGTTTGATGTAATCGTTATAAACTATCGCGATTCTTGAAATAAATGTAAGCTGTAGTTAAAATAAAAGTTGAAAAAATAAAACAAACATTCTTCGTTTGTCGCTTTTTTTATTTAATTTTAATATCAAATGAATGTTATATAAGTCTATTTATCCTCATTAAAATTTATTCTACATCACACAATCTAATTCAGTTTCAAATCAGAATTTTTCTCTCAGAAAAACAGATATTTCACAACAAAATAAATCATCACCAACAGCGCGACGTAAATCAGCGTCTTGACGTTGGCTCGATTAACTCCTTGCACCGTCCGAATGATCCCATTGTTGAGCTCAAAAACCCTCCTACTTTCCTCCATCATTTGCTGCCTCGTTTCCTCGTCCAGGCTCTCCCCAAATTTATCAATGTTGGAACGCATCTTTTGTTTCAACTCAAAGATGCTGTGCTCCTCAAAGGTCGTCAACGCCGCACCCCGGTTCGGCTCCCCGGCTGTGGCAAACGGGTTAAACTTGCGGGTAATGTTTCGTCGTTTTTGCAGAATTTGTCCTCCGGAGAGCAGGCCCATGTACAGGTGGTAAACGTACGCGACCAGCAGGTTTGGATTCTCGCGCTCGATCTGTTCCAGATGTTTGAGGTAATCGCAGACTTCCTTCCTGGGCTGGTATTTGGACTTCCAATCAGCCCCCAGGTAGAAGGCCAGATCCTGTTCAAACTGCTCGGTTCGGTGGAACTCTTCCGGCAGGAAGTCATGTGCCACATGCTGCTCAAGAAATTTGAAAATTTCGTAGAATACCAGCAGTCCTTCCGCCCAAACCGCACTATCGTACAAAGCTAAGACAAAGAACGCGCAATAAGATTAAGCTCATTCAACAAAGCGCATCATTACTCATTCAAAAGTACCACTTCTTACCAAAGGCCAATTTCGCATTCACTAAGCCATCGCTCACGTTGTGAATCTCACGCGTAGCCACACGCATCGCCTTTGTAAAGGAAACCGTTTTCTCGGTGGTGGTAGTAGAGGCGGCCATTGTGAGCAACGCTTCAAAAACAATAGCGTACAACCGGTCCCGTTAGTTTACTCTTGCCACGCAGAAATCAAAACAATGATCAGCTGAGTGAGAATGCCGAATGAAGTTCGCACTGACTGTGGAGTATGAATGAAACGAACAAAGATTGGACAGTACGAATGAAACGAACTGGGAAAAGAGAAACGTCATTGGGGGCAGTGTTGCCTTTTTGGCCGCATTAGGTTAATCGTCTGTTAAGTTAAAGTTTTTGCCGATTTTTCTTAAATCACAAAATATTTATTTTTTTCCTGATATTTATTGCGCCCTATCAGCAAGTTGTAAGTTGTATTGTTAATTTAATTTTGGGTAATCGCGGTAAATTTTCTTGAAATATTTTTTTAGAGAGGGGGTAGGATTTCAAGTTTGCAAATATTTGGTGTGCAGTTATAATTTGCAAAGGTGGAGAATCTGGTGAAAAGTGTGCAATAGTTCCGCGGTTATTCAAAATCAAATTAACTATGCAACTATAGATTTTGGTGATTATTTCGAAGGCCTGGAAAATATGAGCGTATGAGAGCCGCAGAGCAAAACGTAAAAAGAAATTTCTGTCAAGAATTTTTCGTATGTGTTTGGCAGGTGGAATGGCCGACTTTTAGGGTTGCAAAATTATCAAACATTCAGTTTTACAAGCTATTTTGGCAGAAAAGATTGAGGTAGGCGTCTTCCTTTTTGTGCAAGACCTTAATTACACAAAAGTAGAGTTGTTTTTGCCTTCCTCGCGTTACTGAGGAAAGGCTATAAAATCACTCGAAAAATGAACTTCTCAATTGGGTCCTAAAATGAAGCTTAGATTGCTGATATTATTGTTTACAGCAATAAAGCTTATTTTTCTGAGTACAATGACCCTTTGTACGACCACAAAGAGTTTAAAATGGATTTTTAAATCAATTTTGAAAAATTTTCCTCGCGGTCCTTCTTGACAGAAAAGCTCCTACTTGACAGCGCGTTCCAAGGGGACCATAGCTGATCAATCGGAAAAATGTTGTCTTGTCAATATTTTTTTTGCATTAAAATGAAAAAAAGTGATCAGAAATGGTTTTTAATCGTGTTTTTTACCGTTGTACATAAAAATTGTCATAGGGCTTTAGTACCCAATTAGACTTCCTAGACCCACCTTCATGTATACCTATCGACTCAGAATCAAATTTTGAGCAAATGTCTGTGTGTGTGGTGGGATGTTGATCAAAAAATTGTCACTCGATTATCTCGACATTGGCTGAACCGATTTTGTCCGTTTTGGTGTCATTCGATCCGTCTTGGAGTCCCACAAGTCGCTATTAAAAATTATGCAGTTTAGTTAAGTTTTTCAAAAGTTATGCTAAAAAAACAATTTTAACAATAGTCCGGAAGATTGTAAAAAGGGTGGTTTTGTAAGAAAACCCGTCATGCTATACATTTTCAGAAAGGTATTTAAAAGACCTTTCCAACGCATCCAAGACATTGAAGATCTGACAACTCTATCAAAAGTTATAAGCTCTTAAGTGTTATTTATACGCTTTTTGGATGCCGGATCTCAGATATGTTGATGAAAACGTTGGCTGGATCTCTCATTCAACCTATCGTTGGATAGGTATTTAAAAGACCTTTCCAACGCATCCAAAACATTGAAGATCTGAAAACCCTATCAAAAGTTATAAGCACTTTTTGGAAGCCGGATCTCAGATATTTTGATGAAAATGTTGTCCGGATCTCGCATGCGACTTATCGTTGGATAGGTATTCAGAAGACCTTTCCAACGCGTCCAAAACATTAAAGATCTGACAACCTATCAAAAGTTATAAGTGTTATTTACGCAATTTTGCATTTTGGATTGCACCCGTTAAATGTGAGGAAGGCGCCAACCACCTAAGGGTGTATTAAGTAACGTTTTTTTATATTATAAAGACTTTACACCATAGGACGTGGCGTTACATCGTGCTGCCATCTGGTTTTTAAGTGCAAAAGTGGAAGAGCCATCGTCTAAAAATAGACGGCGTCCTATCTCGCCCAGCAAAATGTAGTCGATATAGATGTCGGTTTCGATTGAGAAAAAGTGGAAAACATGGTCTAAAAAAGCGACGCCATCCCTCTATTGTGCGTTTTTCTTTTAAAGGTGAATAGTGGAAGAGGAAAGATTTCAGAGTTTTAAATTACTTGTCTGGCTGTTTCAGTAAAAATATATTCTAACAAGCTGACCCCGACAAACTTCGTCTTGTCTTTTTTTTCGTTTCTTGACATTTTTAGCTTGTTTGCTTATTCCTTTGCTTATTCCGCCTCCTGTGATCAAAATTGAATTTTACGTAACTTTTCCCATACAATCTGCAGATTTTCCGGAATCGGTTCCATAGTGGCCAAAGTTATCACTTTTTGGCGTAAGAACCTTCCTTGAACTTATACGAACCCAACACAGCAAAGAGCACCTGAATCCGATGCTCCGCGATGTACTGATTCGCGTTTGAATCAAGGTATAAACAAAATCGTTGACATTTTTATATATATAGATAGATTTTGATCTCAAATTATATAGCTTTCCAAGTTTAGGTTCGTCCTGACGGACTTTTGTCCGGAGTGCACAGCGGATTACCGCGACGAGACGAGAATCGGCGAAAGGAAAAACACTCGCGTTTAACTTTTACAAAAGAACGTTTGTTTTATTTAGCGAGAAAATCGAACCGCACGCGACAACGTTTTGGGCGGGAATGACGCGTGTAAACGCCGAGGCAACTCAACTGAAGGTTGGTGCAGAAACGGCGGGCCAAGGAGGAGGCATAAAGGTGAACACTGTTACTTTCAACACTCCCCCTCAGTGTGATCCTTCTCACTGATGCTGCACGAGCCCGAGTAGTTCGCAGAACTCCCGGTGCTTCGTTGGCCCCAACGGTTTCGTCAACACGTCAGCAGTCATCTGGTCGGTTGGGCAATACTCCAGCTTGATCTCCTTCCTCAGGCACAACTCGTGGATGTACTTCTGCTTCGTGTCGATGTGCTTGGATCGTCGGCTCGTTCGTTCGGAACGCACAAACGCCAAGCAGCCTTGGTTGTCTTCGTTGATGACCGTCGGGCCTGCTTGTTGCTCGCCGAAGTCACGGAGAAGTTGCCTGAGCCACACCGCTTCTTGGCACGACTCGCAGAGGGCGACGTACTCACTCTCCATCGATGAAAGCGTCACGCAAGGTTGGCGACGGCTTGCCCACGTGATGCTTCCTCCTCCGTACTGGAACAACATCCCGGACGTCGATCGACGGCTCTCGGCGTCTCCGGCCCAGTCAGCGTCAGAGAAACCGACAAGGTCCTGGTTCTTGTCCCCGCCGAGTTGTAGTCGATAGTCCTGGGTTCCTTGCAAATATCGTAGCACTCGCTTCGCAGCTGTCCAGTCGCACTCGCGTGGTGCGCTGAATCGCCGTCCGAGAATCGCCGCCGCAGCAGCAATATCCGGTCTGGCAACAACGGCCAAGTAGAGCAGACCTCCGACGAGGCTACGATACTTCGTCGAATCCGTGAATTCCTCTCCAGCTTCTTCCACCTTCAGGTAGGCCGGATCCATCGGCGTCTTGGCAGCCTTGCACTGCTCCATGCCGAAATCCTTGAGCAGCTTGTTGGTGTAGTTCTTCAGACTCAGCTTGTACACGTCGGCTTCGCGCTTTACCTCGACTCCAAGGAAATGACGAACCTCGCCGAGATCAGTCAGCTCGAACTCCGCTTTCAGTCCAGTACAAGTCTCCGCCATCTTCCGTTCGTCCGTCGAGGCGATCAAAGATCATCGACGTACACCATCAGCAACACCTTGGCTTGTCCGCGATGGTTGACGTACAAGCAGGGATCTGCTGCGGCCGCCTCGAAGCCAAGCTTCACGAGTACTCCATCCAAGCGCTTGTTCCAGCAGCGAGCCGACTGCCGCAATCCGTAGATACTGCGTTGAAGCCGGCACACGAGCTGCTCCTTCCCGGGTTCCTGGAATCCCGGCGGTTGGCGCATGTACACTTCTTCTTCGAGCGACCCATAAAGATAGGCGGTCTTTATGTCCAGATGTCGCACGGTCATTCCATGCTTCAGCGCCACCGTGAGGAACGTTCGGAAGGTTGCTTGACGTGTGACAGGTGCGAACACGTCCTCCACGTCCACTCCAGATTGCTGCGCATAGCCCTGCGCGACAAGTCTGGCTTTGAACTTTACGATCTGGTTGTTCTCGTCTCGCTTCACTTTGTAGATCCACTTCGACCCGATCGCTTTCCGTCCTTCCGGTAGCTGAACCAGCTTCCACGTTCCGTTTTGCTGGTGTGACTCAAGTTCGTCCAGCATCGCCGTCCGCCAAACGGGCTCCTTCAGCGCTTCCTTGTGATCGACGGGTTCCTCCACAGCGCACGCCGCGATCCCGACAGCGTTTTCCAGCTCGAAGTCATCCAGGTAACGCGGCCGAGTACCAAGATTCGATCTTGTCGACCGACGAGGGCTTGCGTTTGGGGTGCTTTCTGCCTCTTGGAACTCTTCGTCGTCACTTTCGCTGATCTGGCCGCCAGCGACATCGTCACCAGCCGTGTCCTCTTCGATGGCGTCCTCCTCTTTGAGCTCCTCCTTCTTGACGACGAACGGGTTCAGCTGAATCTCCTCATCTGGGTTGTCCGTTGACCACTCCACCGTTGACGTGCCGTTGCCCAGCTCGAGAAATCTGGCATCACGGCTAACGGTGATCTTGTCCGTCTCCACGTCTACGAAACGATACGCTTTTTGCTCGAATACGTACCCGACGAACACCAGCTTTCTTGCCTTACTGTCCAGCTTGCCACGATTGACACCCGGGACATGAACGTACGCTTCGCTGCCGAACACCCGAAGATGTTTCAAGTCGGGCTTTCGTCCCCACCAGAGCTCGTAAGGGGTGCCTTGGATCGATCTGGACGGCGTTCTGTTCTGCAGGTACGCGGCCGTGAGCATGGCTTCGCCCCAGAACCGCATGTCCAGCACTGCGTCGTTCAGCATGCAGGTGGCCATTTCCGTCAACGATCTGTTCTTTCGTTCAGCGACGCCATTCGACTGCGGGGAATGCGCGGTGGTAAACTGAGGCTTGATCCCTTCCGCTTTGTAGAAGGTGCGGAGTTCACGGTTGTCGTACTCTCCCCCTCCATCCGACCTCACCACCCGCGGCTTGCGGCCAAACAGGTTCTCCACCCAACGGACGTACTCTTTGATCCGAACGGCCGCCTCCGACTTCTGCTTCAGGAGGTAGATGACTGTGAAGCGGCTGTAGTCGTCAATCATCGTCATCACGTACCGATTACCGCTTGGCGTAACGGTTCTCATCGGTCCCCACAGGTCGGTGTGGACGATGTCCAGCACCTTCGACGACTTCCGGTCGATGACCGGTGGAAACGGAAGCCGAGCAGACTTCCCCTCCATACAGCACTCACACGCCAGTCTCAGACCGCAGTCCGTTACCTTCATCCCCGTGGCCAGCTCGTCCTTGACAAGCCGCTCCGCCGCTGCCCAGTCGCGATGACCGAGCCGTCGGTGCCACTGGTGCTGGCAGTCTACTTTGTGCCGACGTTCGGCGGCCACCATCGATTCCTCCTCCGCTTGACGCAGGTAGTAGAGCCCTCCGTGGCGTCCACCCGTGGCGATCACTTTACTGTCACTCACTACCGAACAGCTCACCTTGTCGAACACTACACTGTAGTCTTTGTTGGCCAGTTTCCCGACCGAGATCAGGTTCGTGGACAGTCCCGGCACGTACTTCACTTCTTGGACATCGAGTTTCACTTTTCTTCCTTCACCGTCGATGCCAAACACTGTTCCGCTGCCCTCTCCCTGGATCTCCGTCTTCTTACCGTCCGCCAGCGTGATATTGCCACCGGCGAACTCACGCAGCGACTCGAAGAACTCCCGGTCGTTGGTCATATGAGCGCTGGCACCACTGTCGATCACCCAGCAGGCAGTTTGCTTCCCTCCGACGGTGAACGCGACGCCCCGCGCATCGTTCTGCGCGGCCTTCGCCTTCGCGCCTCCACCACCGTCTGGCTTGGGCGAACTTCCGCCCTTCTTCTGGTCTCCACCGAGCTTCGGGCAGTTCCCCTTGAAGTGTCCAAGCTGTCCACAGTTGAAACACTTCGGCGGCTTCTTCCGGTTCTTGCTTTCAGCAGTCCGCATCGCTTTCTCCACCTGGCGAGAACCTCCCTTCCGTTCCTGCTGCCGGCTGTACTCATCTTCCAGCTTTGCCTTGACGATTTCAAGAGAAATGTCATCGTCCGCGAGGCAATCCAGCGCGGTCACGACCCCATCGTACGACGACGGGAGGCTTCGAAGCAGCATGCAGATCAGGGTGTCCGTGTCGAGTGACGTTCCGGCCGCTTCCAGCCGGTCGAAGAGAACCTCGAACTCGCGCAGATGCGCCACAAGGTCGCCGCCATCCGGGAGAATGAGCGCACACATTTTCTTCAGCAGCGAAACACGGACGGAGCGCGTCGCCTGTTCGTGGTGGGCCTTGAGAGCCCCGAAGATGTCCCGCGCGTGAACCTTGCCCTTAATATGCCGCAGCTGGCTGTCCTCCAACGCAACGATCAGATGACCTCGCGCCTTCCGGTCCTTCCGGGTCCAGACAGCATCTTGTTGCTCCGCTGCGGGGACTTCTTCCTCGATCACGTCCCACAGCTCTTCCGTATCCAGCAGCGCCTCCATCCGCAGCTTCCACGAGGACCAGTTGGCCTCGTTCAACCGGGTGATTCCGGTCTTCGGATCGGCCATCTTTACAAGCACTTTTCACTTGCACTTTTGTCTTTTGTTTGCACGCACTTTTGTCCAACTTGCGAACAAACTTTCACCCCGATTCCAACCTCACTTTTTCCCGTGCACAGCGCGCGCGACGCGGAGCACCAGCGAGTACCCGTGGAATCGTCCTCTTTCACCAAAACTCGTCCACTTCTGGGACCATCACCTGACGGACTTTTGTCCGGAGTGCACAGCGGATTACCGCGACGAGACGAGAATCGGCGAAAGGAAAAACACTCGCGTTTAACTTTTACAAAAGAACGTTTGTTTTATTTAGCGAGAAAATCGAACCGCACGCGACAACGTTTTGGGCGGGAATGACGCGTGTAAACGCCGAGGCAACTCAACTGAAGGTTGGTGCAGAAACGGCGGGCCAAGGAGGAGGCATAAAGGTGAACACTGTTACTTTCAACACGTCCTCTTCCTCCTGGATTCTAGAATTCTGGAGTTTTTTTTTAAAAGGTCCAATAAACCAAATTTTCAGTTTTTGCTTTTTGGGTGTTTTTTAATACCCTTGACTCAAGGCGGTTTCAAAAACACCCAAAAAGCAAAAACTGGAAATTTGGTTTATTGGACCTTTTCAAAAAAAAAAAACTCCAGAATTTATCTCATAAAACTTTTCCTTATATATTTTTTTAATTTAGATTTTACTAGTTCCTGCTCAAACTCCGGCAACAAGCTCACTCGTCTTCTAAACCATTACAGAATTTTTGTGTCTATTTCTACATAAATACAAAAATGGTTCACGAAACCTTCCAAACCGGCATCACCGTTCCGATTGTTGACATTTGGGTTCTTGCTGTTGTTGTTGTTGTTCCATTCTCGTGTCATTTCGATTCAAAAGTTTGTGCAGCCCAAAATACATGAGCCGATTCCAGCAAGGCTTGAGTGTTTTTATTTTTTAAATTTTGAGTTTATTTTTGGAAGTCAATTTGAGTAGAAATGGGTAAAACAAGCAAAGACAAACGAGACATCTATTACCGGATGGCCAAAGAGGAGGGTTGGCGTGCCAGGAGCGCCTTCAAGTTGATCCACCTGGACGAGAATTTCAATATTTTTGAAGGTAAAATTGTTTTGATTAGATTTTTATGTTTTTAAATTAAAATATATTACCTCCCACCAGGGGTTACACGTGCCGTTGATTTGTGCGCCGCTCCGGGCAGCTGGAGCCAGGTGCTGTCGAAGAAGCTGTACGAATCCCGTGACAAGGACAAGGACGATGTGAAGATTATCGCCGTCGATTTGCAAGCTATGGCCCCGCTTCCGGGTGTGACCCAACTGCAGGGGGACATCACCAAGCTGAGCACGGCCCAGGCCATCATCGAACACTTTGGCAATGATCAGCGCGCCCAGCTGGTCATTTGCGACGGGGCGCCGGACGTTACGGGGTTGCACGACATCGACGAGTACATCCAGTCGCAGCTGCTGCTGGCCGCCCTCAACATCACGACCCACGTGCTGACCATCGGCGGAACGTTCATAGCGAAGATCTTCCGCGGCCACGACACGACGCTGCTGTACTCGCAGTTGCGAATCTTCTTCGAGAAGGTCTCTATTGCGAAACCGGCCAGCTCGCGCAACTCCAGCATCGAGGCGTTCGTCGTGTGCCAGCAGTACAAACCGCCAGAGGGTTACGTCCCGCAGATGATCAACCCGATGGAGGACGACGTGATGAAGATTGCGGGTGAGACGGAATCCGAAGTGAACCGATCGATCATCCCGTTCATCGTGTGCGGAGACCTGCGGGGATACGATTCGGACATGTCGTACAGTTTGAATGTAAGAATAAATTACTTTAAGCGTATCTGTGTTTGCTAATAGTTTCTGTTACGACAGCTCAACCCGGAGAAGGAGTACGAGTACCGGGATGTGGTGCAGAAGCCGCTGGCGCCGGCGTACAGCGAAGTGCTGGAGCGGATGAAGACCACCTCCTTGAAGCACGACAGCATCAAGGTGGAGTCCGACAAGAAGAAGGATTAGTTTGGAGGTATACTTTAACATTTGTTTGACGCCTTGGCTGCAAGGTGAGCTACCAAACTTTTCGGCACCCTCAGCAAACTTCAAATCCATACAAATTGCTTTCGGATCTTTTTCCGGAAAAGATCCGGCAGCAAATTTGTTTGGTTTGAAGTTTGCGGGGAGAGTCGAAAAAATGTAAACAAAACACTTCGTGCATCGGCCAATTCATTTCAGTAGATGGGGAGATTCCGTTGTTACATTCAATGACTGGGGAAGTTGGCTGTACGTTTCATATTTTTCAAAGCTATGTTTAAATAAATTTCTACATTCGATCATTGAAAATTTGCGATGTAACTTACAATTAAATTTATGATACTAATTGAGAAAAAGAGATACTAGGTTTTTGGTTTGTCTCATTATAAATTTGCAATCTAATGTACTTTAAAGACCATCAAAAATTTCAAATAAATACCACCTCTTAATGTAGTTGTAGAAAAGATTTCCAAACATATTCATATATCACATCCAATCCATCGATTTTTTGTTAGCCTTGAGAATAAAAAATATAACAACATCAAATAAAACCTTTAAAATAATAAAACAGAAACATTCTCCCTAAATAATACCTAAATCTTAAAAAAAAACATGATACGACTTATTATAAACCGGGAACTGTCTAAACAGCAGCATCCGATTGTTTCCCTTTATATAAAATTATAACCCGTAATTAAATTATAACAATGAAACTTGCTTGAGGATTCCGTGGAGGTTTTCCCTTATCATCTTAAAAAGTGGAGTAACATCCCTTCCCGTCTTCCAAAACACTTTCACTGAGGTGGAAATTTTTTTTGCAGATTTTTTAATCAACTTTTTTTTCACTAAAACTCAATTTCCCAAAATACATATTTTTTATTTTTGAGATTTTTTGATATGATTTAGGGGACAAAAATCCGCAACATTTGAGCCATAGAGAAACATGGTCGAAAAATCTGGCGCCGAGTTATGAATTTTTGAAAAAAAAGTGATTTTTGGAAAAAAAATCGAAGTTTCATGCAAAAACAAATTTGACATTATTTTATAATGCAAAATTGAATTTGCAATCGAAAATTACTTTACAGATTTTTTGATAAAGGGCTCCGTTTTCAAGATATAGCCACCGAAAGTTTGATTTTAGCGAAATATTTGCAGTTTTTCGATTTTTTAAAATTGTGACCATGAGTGACCATTTCTAAAAATATTTTTTTTTAAAGTTCAGAAAATTTGCTATAAAATTGTCTAAGAGACATAGAAGATTGGACCTCGGGTTGCTGAGATAGAGCTGCTTTAAGAAAAAGAAACACGAAAATTGAAGTTTTCTAAATCTCGCCAAAACAAACCACCATTTTCTAATGACGATATCTCAGCAACTAATGGTCCGATTTTCAATGTAAATACATGAAACATTCGTAAAATTTTCCGATCTTTTCGAAAAAATATTTTGATTTTTTTAAATCATGACTAGCATTTTCAATGGGCGTAATATTCAATGTTTGGCCCATTTAAAAATAATGTCAAAAATTCATAACTCGGCGGCAGAAATTTTTTGTTAAGTATAATCATACAGTTTGAGCAGTTTTAAGGGAAAAAATGCGTTTATAATGAAAAATCAAACATTTACAGAAAAGTTTGGTATTGCAAAGTGTGGCAATTTCGCATACGATGATAAGGCGTGGTAATTTGTAGTGATTAATTTTGACTGATATATTATTTAAACGATTTTTCAAAAAGATGATCGATATTTTGGATAACTTGAGTTAAATGTTGCAAAAGTTAAAAGTAATGATCAAACGTAATAAAAATGTGTTTAAACTTTACTTTTGTTCCTGTCCGACCAAAATATTGACCTTAAAAATGGTTTTTGGTGATTTTCTGGATTTTTATTGGAAAAAATTAGAATAACTGATCATTTTTTTTAGAAAATTATTGTAATTATGCTGTAATATGACTCTAATAATTTGTTCTACTATCAATCTACTATCAATCAATTAAATCTTATTTAAAGCAATTTTTCAAAAGAGCTTTTTGGTAATTTTGAGGAAAAAAGCTTAAAAAGATGAACTCAACCCCTATGATTCATACATCATTTGATTCTTTTATGCGATAGCCACACTTTACAATAACTTTCATCGATGTTTGAAAATATTTGAATGAAATAAAAATCAAAAAATGCTAAAATTTTTAATATTTCCAAGCACGCTTTTATTCCGAGCATCGTCGCGTAGTGCTTCTACTCGTCACCAGGATGCGTGCACGTTTCTAGCGAAACACTCAATTTCACAAAAATCTTTCGTTGATTTGAAAAAGGTTGTTTTGACGTTTATCTTTGATTCAACAAAAATCTTGATTTTCAAATCAACAAAACGTTTTGTTGATTCAAATATGCCTTACTTTTCTGCGTGAAAGTCAAATCGCCAGGTCCTGTCGCAACCAATCAAGCTCAAATTTGGGATTCGAGCTCAGTATACCTAGCGGATCATGGTACCTGGATTTCGGATATCCACACAAGTCACTATCCGGATATCCGGATTTGGGTTGCATCCCTAGCTTTGGCCATCAAATTTCCTATAAAACGACGTTTCGGGGTCCAAATTAGCCCTTAAAGCAAAGTTACATGAGAATCACAGTTGGTTTGGGACATTTTTCCGATTTTTTGTGAGATTACTGGTCCAGATGAAAATGGAAAGTAATACAACAGCATTTCAGTAGGTGTTAGCAGATACATTTGGATTAGTTTTTTCCAACAGAGCTTGTAGTCATTGTAGTACTGAATGGAACGGTGCAAAAAATGTAGCAATCTGCATTAAAAGTTACCGGCCAACATAGTTATTAATAACCAAAGCCTTGCGGTTCCGAAATTCAAACACCTAAAAGTACTTTTGGTAAACGTTGATTCTAAAAGTTACTCCGCACATTTACAAATGGTACGATGAATAATTCAGGTATTTAAATCAGACCAAACGCAAATCCTGCCCTTGTAGCGCATTAAAACCAAAATAATGAAAAAAAAAAAATCTCTCCACACACCTAGTAACAGACAGATACTGCCGGTGCTGCTGCCTAAAACCCGTGTTTGAAACGGTAGAAAATTTCCGCGAATTGCATTTGCGTAGTACTTCGTCGTGTTTGTCCTGTCTTGTCACATGTCTCAATGCCAACAACACCATTTTGTATGACGAGTGTCAACATTACATGAAGTTTTCGCGGTTTTCGTTGTAAATGGTGCCCTTCACTCAATTTCGCTCAAATTGCACGTGTGGCACGATCGCACGACTACGACAACTTGGTACACATCGTCTCCGCTGCCTTCATTTTGCGTTGTAATTATAATAATCCGACGTACAAATGCAAAGTGTGTGTGTGTGTGTGCTTTGCTTCATTCTTGGATTGCGTTCAGGGCGGCCCCGGGACCATAAATGAGCTCATTAAGGTGAAAGGTCTGCACTGCCGAGGGTAAAGGGGGGTTCGAGGAAAGCACAGGTGTAAGCACACGCGGATTTTGGATTATGCTCTGCTTCCCGCATTCATTCTGTGTTCTCCTCTCGTTTTTGCAACGAGCGCCACCACGTCACGGCGGTGGCCCTTCAAATAAAATAGAGTCTCTCTTGGCGGTGAGCCGGTTTGGTTCAGTTAATTTTACCGGAAGTTGAGTGTTTTTTTGTATTTCTTGTTTCTTTTTTCCGCAGGAGCTGGTTTTTAGGGGAAATTTGTGTCTAATGTTGAATATTTTGCATTAAAATAATTTTCATTTATAACCAAATATGAACGAACAAACGTTTCTCGTCAATATTTTTTTGAATTATCATGAAATCGCACTTTTGTGCCCTGTATACTACCCGAAGTTGAGCGCCGTTGCGAAAAGTTAAACACGGCCCAAGTGGGAGCATTCGTCACTAACAGAATGTATAGGTGTGCTTTTCATTTATCCTAAGTGCATCATTCCTGTGTTATATTTATAAAACGGTCCAGTGGCGAGATCTGGCACAAAGCCGTATAGCTCAACCTTATTATTAGTTTACAATTCCAGTGGAAAGGCAACATATTTTTTTGATTCTGAAGACACACATTCCATGCGTCAAAAGCAGGAAGTTTCCATCATTAGTTTTTCCATTCAAGTTTCCACACAATTTTGGGGGCTTGTCATACAAAATGGGTGTGGCACGTAAATATATTAAAATTGATTTTTCGAGATGGGATTGTCTGACCGATTTGGTGTCTTCGAGAAAGTTGTTGATTATTATTAGGACTAAAAAAAATACACAAAAAATACTTATTTCTTCGATTAACTTTTTTTTTTACTAAAAGTTGGATTTCCAAAATACGTATTATTTAATTTTCGATTTTTTTTTTGTATTATGAGACTCAAAAAGACATTTTTTGAGTTGTAGTGCAAATCTGGTATATTTTTTAAAAAGGCGGCAAAAAAATAATCTTGAAATTAATTTTCGTTTATGCACTTTATAAAGAAAAGTTACCTCTGAATAGTATTTTTGAAAAGCTGAGAAAATTTCCAACAATATACATTCTGAGACTTTAAAAATCGGACAGTTAGTTTCTGATATAGGGTACGTTATCCATTAGTGGACCCCTTTTCATTGTCCAATCCAAGTCATTGGATTGGTTTTTGTGGAAAGGTCTCTGGTTCGATTCCCGTTGTCGACACTTTTGGTTTTTTGATTGACGGATGAACTTTTTTGCAAATGAACCTCGAGAGAATAGTTCTATCGCCCATCTCGAGCTGTGTTCTCTGCGTCCGTGAATGGTACCACTATTCTCTCGACTCGAGACCATTATTCTCTCGGACTAGCGCTGCCAGTTTTGGGTGCAGTTTAGAGGTTTCAACATCAACGATGTGCGGCTGGACAACCCTCCAAAAAAAAAAAAAATATGAGTATAAATATAGCTGTTTTTATGTTAAAAGTATCAAAAATGCTGAAGCCGTAAGAAATCATAACTAATAACAAACTATAGTTAATTGTACTTAAAAGAAGCATCATAATCAATGTTTGAAACGATATTTTATAAGAATAAATCAATAACAAAACATTTTTTGAAAATAAACATGCGTAGTTTTATCAGTAACTGTAAACAAATCTATTGTTTTGTTTAGGTCAACTGTTTATGTAATTGATATGAAAAATGTGCATCAAAATTACTTTTTTAAATCATTTTATTGTTTACAGTTGTTCTTGAAACGTTTTCTTTGTTTTTTTGGAAATAAATGTGTTTAAATGTCCGTTAGTTTTTGCCTTCCTCACCTTACTGAGGAAAGGCTATAAAATCACTCGAAAAATGAACTTCTTAATTCGTAGACCCACCTTCACGTATACCTATCGACTCAGAATCATATTCTGAGCAAATGTCTGTGTGGATGTGTGTAGGTGGGTGGACAAAAAAATTGTCACTCGATTATCTCCGAACTGGATGAACGGATTTTGACCGTATTAGTCTCATTCGATCCGTCTTGGGGTCCCATAGGTCTCTATTTAAAATCAGCAAGTTTAGTTAAGTACTTCAAAAGTTATTCTAACAAAAAACGATTTTGGCGTATGCCCGGAAGATTGTAAAAAGGGTGGTTTTTGCAGGAAAATCTAACATGTTATACATTTACAAAGGTATTAAAAAGACCTTTCCAATGAGCCCAAAACATTGAAGATCTGACAACCCTATCAAAAGTTATTAGCACTTAAGTGTTATTTATACACTTTTTGGAGGCCGGATCTGAGATATTGTGATAAAAATATTGCCTGAATCTTCCATGTAAACTTTCGTTGGATAGGTTTTTTTATCAGACCTTGCCGATGAGCCAGAAAAATTGAAAGTCTGCGAACCCTATCAAAAGAAATCAGTAATAAAATTGGTTTGTTAAACATGTTAAGGGAATGTTGCTATTTTTACTGAATATATTGACTTTATGAATGTGAGGAAGGCACCAACCACCTAAAGGTGAATTAAGTATCGTTTTTTTTTGTATTAAGCCAAATTTGTAAACAAAACATGTTTTTTTATGATAGAAAATCCATCTTTTATTCATTATATCTATCATAAGACCTCCACCATGCATCAAAACACCAAATATCGGTTTAATTTGGTATAAAAATAATAGTTTTCCTATAGTGGACCCGGGTCCACAATCGGATTATGGACCCGGGTCCACTATAGGAAAAGGGGGTCCAAAACAGGCAAAAAAACTTTTTTTTCAAATGGCTATTTTTCTGCTCAAAAACAAATTACTGATGAAACAAATAGTCAAAAGTGTTCAAAAGACTTCAGATTTCATTGTTTTGTACAAAGGGTTATGAAAAAGTGCTTAAAATATTGAAAAATTGTGAAAAATGCGCGTCGACTCTACTAGGGGGTCCACTAATGGTTAAAATACCCTACAGCCTAGCAAAGAATTCGAATCGATGCGAATGAGTTTTTCTAAGTGTCACCTAATAAGCCTCCAATTTTCAATTGATAATATCATAAATTTAATGTTTAAAAATAGAATTTTGCAAAATTTTCTGAAATTTTCAATAAAAATAATTTATTTATTTTTTTAGATTTTATTCTTCAATATGAAAGGAGGAAAATTATCTATATGCAGACCTTTTCAAAAGTTATGCGTGATTTCAGAACTTTCATAGGTGATTTTAAAATTTCACAATAGTTTCATTTTTTTTAAGATTGCAATTCGAACTTTCCACGATATCGTCAATTGAAAATTATAGGCTGCGGGGAAACTAATTGTCCAATTTTCAAAGTCTCAGAGATATAATTATATGAAATATTCTCAGCTCGGAGGTGCTTTTCTTTCTAGAAGTATTTTAAACTTCAAAAAAACGAAAGGAAATTAAAAATATTCACCCAAAAGTGGCTTTAACTAGAGAACGATACATTTTATTTAAATATTTTTAGTACTTGTCAATTGTTAAGGAAATTTAAATTTTAGTTATAAAACGTTAAAAATAGTTATTTTTTCGTGTATCCTTTATCCGAAAAGTTCAAATTATATCTAGGGTAAGTGAATTTTCACGTGTAATTCGTGAAATTCTTCAATTTTTGAAATCTATGCATACGAATATTAATTATTTTACCGACAATGGTTAGAAGTGTAAATTTTATTCGATTTCCGTTGACTCTTGAACTCTTGAAATGAGGTCTAAAATAAAGCTTAAATTTGTGATATTATTGTTCACACAATAAGGCTTATTTTTCTGAGTACGATTTTTCGAAAAAATGCCAAAATGTGAAGGCCTGTACCGAGCTCCAGGGGGCTCCAAATTTTAATGTTATATATACCAAAAGATGCGCAAAGATCTGGCCTACACAACGATGTTGAAAAAAACGCTTCAGTGGCCAAAATGCCTCAAAAAGTGACATTTTTGAAGAAAAAAAATTACGGTTTAAATCCCTTTTAAAGTTGAAGGGCGGAGCGCCAGCTACTGTTACGTCCAATCAAGCTCATATTTTGGATTTGGGCTTAGTATGCCCACCGGAACAAACCCTTGAATGCCCGTCAAAAAGTCATTTTTGTTACATCCTAATACAAATTTACACAAGGCTTCAGGACCCAATTGAACTGTAATATTTGAAAGATACACAAAAAAATTTTGTGTTTTCGGGGAGTGGACCCCGTAGAAATTGCACTTTTTCAATGTGTAAAATCACTAGGACTGATTCCTTACCTACAACTTTGTCGAAGATACAAAATCGATCAGCAAATTCCTTCTCTTGATACAGAATTTTATACAAGTACAAACATGGAGTTTTTTTTGAAAAGGTCCATAAAGCAATTTTTTAATTTTTGCTTTTTGGGTGTTTTTTATTACCAAAACTACCAAAAAGCAAAAACTGGAAATTTGGTTTATTGACGTTTTTTTTTTTTTTTTAAACTCCAGAAACCTATTGTATATGACCAGCCCCCAAATTTCATGGAGACTATGGACAAAAATAATGATGCAAAGTGTATTTTTTGACAAAGCGTCGCTTGTATTTAATCTTGTGATACGTTTTTTGTAGAAAAATAAGCGAGACACAAGATAGCACACAGATGAAATCTCAGAAACGTACGATTTGACAACTCCATTTTTTTATATTTTATGTGAAATTTTCAGAGGAATCCGATAAAATAATTTTCAGACATAGGCTTTTTGGTCCAGACACGGTCAAAACACTATCTTATGTTTTCATACGACTCTTTGAGATGTTTGGCTATTTTTTCTGATCTTAAAATATTTTTCCTTGAATGGCAAATCGGTTGAAACGGCACGGAGTTGTAAATTTTTGAAAAATGTGTTTTTTGCAAAAATTGACGAAAATTTTCATTTTTGGGACTACACGGAGAAAAAAGAATTCCCAAAATCGTGAACAAGCGTTCTTGAAAATGGGAACCACGAACAAAGTGTTCAAATTTCATGGTACGTTTTTCAAAATCGTACCATGGAATTTGAACACAGGTTTCCATTTTTATGAACGCTTGTTCACGATTTTGAGAACTCTTTTTTCTCCGTGCACCGGTGTAGGTCACCCTAAAGGCCAAACAAAAAAAAATACAGGACTAATTATTTCGGCCTCGAGGGCCTCGTGGCGCGGTGGTTAGCGGCTTCGGTTGCCGATCCCTAAGTTGCTATGGGGCGCGGGTTCGATTCCCGCCTTATCCTCCTGGTCTTCTATCGGATGGGGAAGCAAAACGTCGGTCCGTTTGCGTAAAAGAGGTTTTGGGTGACTCACCACACATAACCTTCGGACGCCTAGAAATGAGCAGAAACTTGCAACAGAGCCCTCAAAAGACCCGGGGGTCGTTAAAGTGGATTGGTTTGCTTTTAATTTCGGCTAAGGAACTCCAGAAAAATTTTGAGCCCGATCGGAAAACTTTTTTTTGTATAAGTATAAGAAAACATGTCGAACAAGTTTCATTGATATATTTACTCAGTTACTAATTTTGGTTAAATTAATAATGTTTAATACTTTTTGAACATTATCGCCATGTTTATATGTTAAAATTCAATCTACAATGCCAAAAGGCGTGTGTATTGCACTTATGCAAAACTTACTTCTCAACTCGAAGGAATCCCCTGCGATATCTGTCTTTCTCTTTTCAAGGGTTAGCCAATCATCATCATCAACATCAGCAGCAGCAGCAGCAAAAGTCGTCCGCCCCGTGGATGAGCCCTTTCCATGGCCATGGCTGGACGAAACATGAAACTAGATGGTATGGGGAAGAAGTGGCGAACATGTCGGAATTAAAGGAGAAACCGACTTGCATTTAATACAGCTGGAAAATGAAATTAAATTAAAAAAGAGGAATGAAGAGGAAAAAAATGGAAAATGATACTCTTCACGATGAGCACTGAACTCCCCCTCCCCTTCGGTCTCATGTACGAGCTCCCCCCTTTTTGGAGTGTGTATCAGCGTGTTTTTACACACCATCGGGCAGTGGTACCGCAGGTAGGGGTGAAATTGTCCAAGTTGCACTTTAATTTTTTTTGTCTGTCCAAAGTTTTATATAAAATTAGAGGGCAAGAAAATTAAATTGAATTTCTTTCTAAAAATTAAAGTTTCCGTTAAATATACAATTCCTCGTCAAACGAGCAGGATTCAGGTAAAAAATCCGAAAATTTTTGTTTGGCGGTCAAAGTGACTACACTACAAATCTACACTCAACCCACGGTGGTTGGTCACAAAGTCAAACTTAACACAAAGTCAAACTTTTGACATGTTTTAGAAGGCAAAATTGGCATCTTTAAGAGTTTTGATCAGCAACTTAAAATTATTTGACCAGGTAATGAATTTTTGAAACAAATCGACATCGACACGCTTTTAAAATAAAAACTTTTTTTTTTTCATAATAATTCAGCTAGAGAAAATATACTCATTTTAAACCTAATAAACGGAATGATTCTGGATAATCTGGAGTGTTCCATGAAATTTACTAAAACCAAGTACACCAACCAGTAAAGCAACTTTTTGTAAACATTTTTGTTTAATTTGACTTTTACTAAAAGTTATTCTGTTCCATTTACAAGCAATTTGGTCCATCCAATCTCGAGATATCGTGGCACCCGTAAATCAACTCGGTGTTCAGAGAAAAACGCTCAGAAAGTTTGACAGTCCGCTTTGCGCATGGCAAAATGTTGAGCTTGAAATCGTCTCTTACTCAGTTAAATCATGAAATATCTTCATGAAAGTTTCGGGAGTGATTGAAAATCATCTTTTAGTAAATTTAGTGCAAATTTGTACACAGAAAAAAAAATGATGGTAATATTCATCAGGAAATGGTGACAGATTTTGTGGCAAAAAAATGATTAATTTTAACCCAGAAAATGATGAATTTTCATGAGTTTTTGATTAATATTCATCAGGTTCACATTTTTACACATTTTTTATGTAATATAACTCAAAAAAGAGGTAATATTCAACCTAGCAAATTTCCAACATTCCAAAATTCAACTTTTTTTTCTGTGTATGTAACCCCTTGAGATTTCATTAATTCTTTTTTCATGTGATTGTGCCAATGTTTTGAAAATAAGAATATATTTCAGCAATTCCATTTAAAAAGAGCCTAAACCGAGAAAAAAGTTCACCTGGGCAAAAACAGGTGAAAAAAACGGATCTTTTGATGCCGTCAGTTTCTGCCTGTCAAAAGTATCATTTTAAATGTAAAAAATTACGAAGAATCGATTGGTGGTACTCTCATTAGCGGCAAATGACGGGTAGTGATCCATTTTACCCCATTTTGCCTTTTTAGGGTGTTTTTCTCGAATATCTTCAACTGCCGTAGTTTGCCGCACTTCTAAAGTACCTTATTTTTTTTTTGGGGTCGTTACCCTGTTCGCAGCAACATCGCCTGTGTTGATGCTCCGCGATTTTTTTTTCGTTTTACGGTGAAAGTGCGTTGATTAATCGCGAGTTCTTCCCCGCACGATGGGCAGGAACACCCGCGGCCGTGGCAACTCGAGTGCACCTCGAGGACGTGGCCGGGCCAGTTCCTGCAGCAGCATCGGGAAAACCTCCTCGTCCGGCTCCAAACGGTCAACAAACCTGCTGAAGCTGCCATCCAACTTCGTACCTGCACGTAGCCCCATACGAACGCGTGGATCGGTGGCACTCGGTAAACCGGATCAACCTAGAACTAGTGGATTGTCCACCAACAAGCCGGGAACTTCTTCGACGGCGGTTCTAACCTCAAATGGATTCGCCGTGTTGTCTGATGACAACAATAAAGACGACGACGACGACGTCAGTGGTGGCGATGGTGTTACTACTACACCGTCGCAGGCTAAGGGCACCTCCACCGTGGGGGAGCAAGTGGGAAAAAAGCGAACAAAAAAATGCCACCGATTACAGTGCCTGGTCGCCCGGCTGTTGAAATCGAGGGGGCATTAGCGGATGCCGACTGTCAATACCTCATGCGTATTAACAAGTCGTCCGTAAACATCATCACGCGAGATCGCCCGCGTTTCGAAAAAGTGCAGAAAACGCTGAAAGATGCAAACATTCTGTACTACACGCATGATTCGCCGGAAAACCTTCCGGTCAAGGTAGTGGTGACTGGGTTCTCCATCCTAGTGCCACCCAAGGAATTCGTGGATGTAATTCTCGCGAAAAAAAATATTTATCCGCGAGAAGCTAAAGTGCTCTCGCATAAGATAACCGAGGTTGGAGACCAGATTCTCTGGCTGCTGTACTTCGAACGCGGTTCCGTTAAGATCCAGGACCTGCGCAAAGTTAAATCGCTGGAAGGTTTCATGATGAGCTGGAGATACTTCAGCAAGCGGCCTTCCGATGCTGCCCAATGTCACCGATGCCAACGTTTTGGACACGGTTCCCGGAACTGCACTTTGGCGCCGAAGTGTGTCAAGTGCAGCGCAGCCCACCTCACGGCTGCATGCACGCTGCCCAAGAAAGCATCCCTGGGAAAGGACAACCAAGCCGAGCAGAACAAGCGGAACGTGAAGTGTGCTAACTGTGACGGTAACCACACTGCCAATTACCGCGGGTGCACCGCTAGGAAGACCTACCTCGAGGCGCTGGAGAAGAGGAAAAAGCCAGCACCACATTCCTCAAGGACTTCGCCAGGTCAACCCTCGACCGAACCCCGTCAAACGAATCCTCCTGGATTTGGGCGTACTTACGCCAGCGTGGCGGCTACCGCAAACGGTCCAACCCCGGACAGCAACAGTGATGGTGATTTATTCACCCTCACCGAATTCCTCTCCCTTGCGAGGGACATGTTTACGCGACTCAACACTTGCCGAAACAAGCTGGAGCAGTTCTTCGCGCTGCAAGAGCTGATGGGGAAGTACCTATGCCCTGCATAGGTGCAAGCTCACACACTGTGCAACAGTCTTCGCCTTCAGTAACGAACTGATTTTTTTTTCTGTGATATATATTTAAGCTTTCCTATCCCCCTTCTTTTTCCATAGTAATAGTAGCAGTTATTTTAGAAAGTTTTTTCTGCTCTCGCCTAACCGACTGAAACTGAATTTATTTCATCCAATTGATTATATTTGAATTTATTTGTAGTTGTAAGGATCTCCAAAACTCTGCATTCTGTTATTAGTTAAGCAAATTGTATTCTGATTAGTATAACAAATAAACATGAATTGAATTGAATTGAATAAAGTACCTTATTTAATGTAAAAAATCACGAGAAATCGATTGGTGATACTCTCAATTGCGGCAAATGACGGCAAGGGCCCATTTTGCCCAATTTGCCCCTTATTTATATGTTTTTCATTAATATCTTGAATTACTGTAGCTTCCTACATTTTTAAAGTATATTATTTTATGTAGAAAATCGCGAGGAATCGATTTGCCCCATTTTATGTATTTTCTTTAATATTTTGAATTGCCGTGGTTTTCCAAACTTTAAATGAATGTTATTTTATGCAGAAAATCACGAGGAATCGATTTAGAACACTCTAAATTTCGGCAAATGGCGACAAGGGCCCATTTTACCCCGTTTACTCCCTCTTGAGATGTTTTCCGTGAATATCTTGAACGTACTGTGCATACTACAGTAACATTATTGTAAACTGTATTGCAAATCACGACACGTTTAATATATTGACTAAAAACACATGAAATGGGCAAAATAGGCCGTTGTCGCCATTTGCCGCTAATTAGAGTGTTCTCAATCGATTCCTCGTGATTTTCTGCATAAAATAACATTTATTTAAAGTTTGGAATACCACGGCAATACAAGATATTAATATTTGCCGTCGTTTTCCGTTTATGAGAACACCATCAATCGATTCCTCGTGATTTTCTACATAAAATAATATACGTTAAAAACTGTAAGAAATAATGTAATTTCAAGGTATTTTCGAAAAACACATTAGAATAGGGGTTAAATGGGGCGAAATGGGCCCTTGCCGTCATTTGCCACCAATGGGAGTGTCACCAATCGATTTCTCGTGATTTTTTACAAAAATGGTTTACTTTCAAAATGTAAAAACAATGGCAATTGGGTACTAAAGCCCTATGCCAATTTTTATGTACACGATTAAAAACCATTTCTGATCACTTTTTTTCATTTTAATGCAAAATTTTTTTTTGACAAGACAACATTTTTTCGATGGATCAACTATGGTCCCCTTGGAACGACCTGTCAAGTAGGAGCTTTTCTGTCAAGAAGGACCGCGAGGTTAATTTTTCAAAATTGATTTAAAAATCCATTTTAAGCTCTTTATGGTCGTACAAAGGGTCATTGTACTCAGAAAAATAAGCTTTATCGCTGTGAACAATAATATCAGCAATCTAAGCTTCATTTTAGGACCCAATTAAAGATATTCGCGAAAAACACATAAAATGGGGTAACTGGGCCCATGCTGTCATTTGCCGTCAATGAAAATGTCACAAATCGATTCCTCGCGGTTTTTTACATGAAATAACATACTTTAAAACTGCAGGAAACTACAGTAATAAAAGATATTAATGAAAAACACATAAATAAGGGGTAAATGGGGCAAAATGGGCTCTTGCCGTCATTTGCGGCTATTGAGAGTATCACCAATCGATTTCTCGTGATTTTTTTTACATAAAATAAGATACTTTAGAAGTGCGGCAAACTACGGCAGTTGAAGATATTCGAGAAAAACACCCTAAAAAGGCAAAATGGGGTAAACTGGATCACTACCCGTCATTTGCCGCTAATGAGAGTACCACCAATCGATTCATCGTATTTTTAAAACATTTAAAATGATACTTTTGACAGGCAGAAACTGACGGCATCAAAAGATCCGTTTTATCATCCGTTTTTGCCCACTGTGGATCGAGCTCAAAATTTTTTTGGGGGTTCCTTGGCCAAAATAATTAGACCCGTATTTTTTTGTTAGGCCATTAGGGTGATAAAAACGCGATTGGAATATTTCAACCAATTTCTGTGTTTCTACGCATAATTGTCCCGTATTTAAAAACGTGGGTTTTATAGAAAACCTAGATGTTTGGGTATCAAAAGATCGGAAATTTCATGTCCTTTCCGATGACACATATGTTGACTTGTGAATCGTGGACCGGTTCGGATGCCGGTGGATTTTCCGACGACGTAATTGGTACGAAATTCCTACGAAAAAGCATTTCAATCGATACAAAGACCCCCAGAATGGTGTTATGTCTTCTCCAAATTGTTTATTTTGCCGTTCTATGGTAATATATTGGCATTTAGATAAATTCGACGTTTGAAAATTTAATTTAAGATAGGTTTGTTTCAGAATTTACGGATTTATATAAACTTTTGTACTAAGTAGTTAGTAAACTTTGTATTCAATCCGAATTATTTTTTTACCAGTCAAGGATCCCTATTTAAAGTTGTGACACTGGATGATTAGTCAACAAATAACTATATTTATGTAAATTTTCACACCTTTTGTGTGTTGTGTTTATTTTTGTAATAGTGTTTGTTATAGAACTTTTTATCATAATCGTCTTTTCATGAGCATTTTGTAGCAAAATGCTCGGTCTAAGTTTCCGAACAAAACATAGTACTAGGTTTTTATCAAACTTGATTTTTTTTTTGCATATTTCATCGCAAAATATGCATAGTTCCCAAGGGGTAACTTTTTTTTACACACTGTAAATTTTTGTAATTGTCTGCTCTTCTACTTTGTATAACATTTTTACACTTTAAAAATAAAAGTTAGAAAAAATACCTAATTTTAAAATGAAAATGTTGTTCTAAAGAACATAGAAATTTTGCTTTTTTTTGTTGGTCCCCTTCGACCACGACTAGCAAAAAGGGACAATAACTTCAAATATATTTTTGAACAGCCTTAGTGGTGTGATTTAAATGCATTTGCATTTAAAAATACAGTTTTAAAAATCCAAGAATATTCAAAAAATAAAAATTTGCAACAATTGTATGTATGTATGTATGTATGTATTTGAACCCCCGCCTTGGCAGGACTTGGCCATGACCACAGTATATTTCAACTGAGACGGTTCGGTTAGTAACCACCATATATCTCAAGAACCTTTGAAGCGTATACCTCTCTCTGACTAACGATTTCTTCTGAAATTGTACGGACAAAGATCGGTAATGCAGATGACTCGGGCCAGGCAATCCACGACTCCCTCGTCCAGTTCATGAGTATATGAGATGGCCCTGGGCTGTTTTGAGACGGTGTTAGTAGTTATATAATAGGGACGTGGCGTTACATCGTGCTGCCATCTGGTTTTTTTAAGCGCAAGAGTGGAAAAGTGCTGAGTCATCGTCTAAAAATAGACGGCGTCCTATCTCGCCCAGCAAAATGAAGTCGATAAAGTAGTCGGTTTCGATGAGAAAAAGTGGAAAACGTGGTCTAAAAATAGCGACGCCATCCCCCTATGGATTGATATGTTATACCTTGTGACATTATTTCGCCACTACGGATCAATTCAGTTCTAGAGCATTAACTCCATGATGGCCGACTGGTTAGCGTCCCAGACCATCAATTCAAAGGGTGTGAGTTCGAATCCCACTCACCTAAAGGTTTTTTTGTTCATATTTAAAGTTCAATTCCTGATTCCAAATTTCAAGGGAACCGACCGGGATTTGATCCCTGAACCTTCTGCATTCGAGGCAGAAGCCGCAACCATTAAGCCACGGAGCCGGTTCAAAAATAAAAATTTGAAAAATTTGCAACAATTGTATACACACCAACGCCACCACACGGTCCCCTTACAAACACAAACTCCTTCACAAAGTACGAAAGTGTTGGCGCAAACGCTCGCATACAATGCAATGTGCCATCGCGATGGTGTCCCTCATCTCGTCCGGGAAGCTGGAGAACCTGGAACTCCAAGAAGCAAAGAGGAGTATCAGGAGAAAATAAAACTCGTGGCGCGCGGCAACACATATAAAAAGACCAAGGTACAACAACAACAACAAGCACCGGTCCGGATTTACTCGCCCTCTCTCTGTCTCTCGCGTTGATTATGACAAAATTGCAGTAACGGTCGCGAGAAGGCGAGGGGGGAGGTGAGGCAGATTATGAGGATTCCTTTGAGCGGGAAGGAGCCGCAGCATCCCGTTCATCTTCCACTGCTTCGGCATGTTGATGTTCGGAGATTGTGTGTGAGGGGGGAAGATTGCGGAAAAAAGAAATGATTAAAGACGGAAAAATAATGCCTTTTTTGTAGCAATTGTCATCGGTGGATTTGCAGCAAGGATGAAATGAGCGACGGGAGGGGGGACGGTGGAGGGGAGAGGAAGCATGAAAGAGAAATTTGTACGGAATATCAGCATTAATGGGGACGGAAGAATTGAAGGTCCATTTGTAATTGTTGGATATTTTTTTCATTGGAATTGACAGTATTTACTCAAACCATTCTATTTTGCAGCTAGTGGTCAAAATTTATAATATAAAAAAAAACATGTTTTTAAACAAATTTTATTCGTTTATACTTCGATCGTTACCGCCTTAACTCCCAAGCTAGAGAAAAAGAGGGAGTTTCCATAAATATAAATTCCTCATTTTTCTCGAGCTTGGGAGTTCTGTTGGTAAAGGTCGAACATGTACATTTTATCAGTGCTGGTAGTAATGAGCTCACACTTGCTGATTTTTGATATTTGAGCAATTCTCTACCAAAACCGGAAATGGATTTTATTTGTATTTTTTGATTTGGCTCAAACTTTGTAGGGGCCTTTCCTATGACCAAATATGCTATTTTGTGTCATTGGTTCACCCATACAAGTCTCCATACAATTTTGGCAGCTGTCCATACAAAAATGGTATGTAAATATTCAAACAGCTGTAACTTTTGAGTGAATTTTCTGATCAATTTGGTATCTTCGGCAAAGTTGTAGGTAATGTTGAGGACTTTTGAGAAAAAAATATGTACACGGAAATAAATTTGCAGATTTTTTTAATCAACTTTTTTTTTCACTAAAACTCCATTTTCCAAAATATGTATTTTTTGATTTTCGAGATTTTTTTTATATGTTTTAGGGGACAAAATTCCGCAACTTTGAGCCATAGAGAAACATGGTCAAAAAATCTGCCGCCGAGTTATGAATTTTTGAAAAAATAGTGATTTCTGGAAAAAATCGAAGTTTCATGCAAAAACAAGTTTGACATTATTTTTTAATGCAAAATTGAATTTTCAATTGAAAAGTACTTTACAGATTTTTTGATAAAGGGCTCCATTTTCAAGATATAGCCACAAAAAGTTTGACTTTAGCGAAATATTTGCAGTATTTAAATTTTTAAAAATAGTGACCATGAGTGACCATTTCTAAAAATATTTTTTGAAAAGTTCAGAAAATTTTCTATAAAATTGTCTAAGAGACATTGAAGATTGGACCTCTGGTTGCTGAGATACGGCTTAAGAGGCAGTATTTGTAGATTCTGCTCGGTTTGTTCTAGAGGTCGTATCGAGTTGCTCCGATTTGGATGAAACTTTCAGCGTTTGTTTGTCTATGCATGAGATGAACTCATGCCAAATATGAGCCCTCTGCGACAAAGGGAAGTGGGGTAAAACGGGCATTGAAGTTTGAGGTCCAAAACACATGAAAAATCTTAGAATTGCTCGCATTTCCGTAAAACTTCATCAATTCCTATTCTCTTAGATGCATTCGAAAGGTCTTTTGAAGCCCTTCAAAATGTGCTATAGACATCCAGGATAGGTTTGACTTTTTCTCATAGCTTTTGCAAATTACTGTTAAAAATTGATTTTTTTAAAACCTTAATAACTTTTGGCAACAGCCTCCAACACCCATACTCCCATAGGTCAAAAGTTAGGGAATTTCATGGACTATAAGCCTACGGTATTAACTTTTTGGCCAATCGCAGTTTTTCTCATAGTTTTTCGATTTTTCTAGAACAAACATTTTACAACGTTAGTTTTTGCTCTGTAGGCCTCCATAGCGGCACTTTTTGGTCTCAATTTTGTCATATTCGGAATCCTCAGAAAATTTTACATTAGATTGAGGTGTTGGAATTTTGAATTTGATTGGAAAAAATGCCATTTAGAATTAATTAAAATATTATTTAGAATTTTGTCGGATTAGGGGTAAAACAAGTTTTCGCCTACTTGATACAGCATTTGACGTATTGATCATAGGGTAAATAAGATCTATTTCTTTTTCAAAAATGTTTTATTTAATTATTTTTTAAATCAAAATTACAACTCCAATACTTCTAACTTACGTGAAATTGACCGAGGATTCCGAATATGACAAAATTGAGACCAAAAGTGCCGTCTTCTTGGCCTACAGGGCAATAACTAACGTTGTAAAATGTTTGTTCTAGAAAAATCGAAAAACTATGAGAAAAACTGCGATTGGCCAAAAAGTTAATACCGTAGGCTTATAGTCCATGAAATTCCCTAACTTTTGACCTATGGGAGTATGGGTGTTGGAGGCTGTTGCCAAAAGTTATTAAGGTTTTAAAAAAATCAATTTTTAACAGTAATTTGCAAAAGCTATGAGAAAAAGTCAAACCTATCCTGGATGTCTATAGCACATTTTGAAGGGCTTCAATGACCTTTCGAATGCATCGAAGAGAGTTGGAATTGATGAAGTTTTACGGAAATGCGAGCAATTCTAAGATTTTTCATGTGTTTTGGACCTCAAACTTCAATGCCCGTTTTACCCCACTTCCCTTTGTCGCAGAGGGCTCATATTTGGCATGAGTTCATCTCTTGCATAGACAAACAAACGCTGAAAGTTTCATCCAAATCGGAGCAACTCGATACGACCTGTTTCACATCGGTGAAAAACTCGCTCTTAAAGAAAAATAAACACGAAAATTGAAGTTTTCTAAGTTTCACCCAAACAGCCCACCATTTTCTAATGACGATATCTAGCAACTAATGGTCCGATTTTCAATGTTAACACATGAAACATTCGTAAAATTTTCCGATCCTTTCGAAAAATATATTTTGAAATTTTTTAAATCAAGACTAACATTTTAAAAGGGCCAAACATTGAATATAACGCCCATTTAAAATGCTAGTCTTGATTTAAAAATTTTCAAAATATTTTTTTCGAAAAGATCGGAAAATTTCACGAATGTTTCATGTATTAACATTGAAAATCGGACCATTAGTTGCTAGATATCGTCATTAGAAAATGGTGTGTTTTTTTGGTGAGATTTAGAAAACTTCAATTTTCGTGTTTCTTTTTTTAAAGCGGCTCTATCTCAGCAACCCGAGGTCCAATCTTCAATGTCTCTTAGACAATTTTATAGCAAATTTTCTGAACTTTAAAAAAAATATTTTTAGAAATGGTCAGTCATTGTCACTTTTTTAAAAATTGAAAAACGGCAAATATTTCGCTAAAATCAAACTTTCGGTGGCTATATCTTGAAAACGGAGCCTTTTATAAAAAAATCTGTAAAGTACATTTCGATTGCAAATTCAATTTTGCATTAAAAAATAATGTCAAACTTGTTTTTGCATGAAACTTCGATTTTTTCCAAAAATCACTATTTTTTCAAAAATTCATAACTCGGCGGCAGATTTTTTGACCATGTTTCTCTATGGCTCAAAAGTTGCGGATTGTGTCCCCTAAAACATATAAAAAAATCTCGAAAATCAAAAAATATGTATTTTGGGAAATTGAGTTTTAGTAAAAAAAAGTTGATAAAAAAATCTGCAAATTTATTTTTCCGTGTACCTATTTTTTTCTCTAAACTTTGCCGAAGACACCAAATTGATCAGAAAATTCACTCAAAAGTAACAGCTGTTTGAATATTTACATACCAGTTTTGTATGGACAGCTGGAGACTTGTATGGGTGAACCAATGACACAAAATAGCTTATTTGGTCATAGAGAAGGCCCCCACAAAGTTTGAGTTAAATAAAAAAATACAAAAAATAAAAATGGTCGAAATCGGCCGATTTCGTAGAGAGTTGCTCATTTGTGTTGAGGGCATTGGAACTTCCTTCCTTTCTAACTGTTGAAAATTTCAATTTGTTTACATTTCGTAAAAAAACTTTTTGACATATGACATACTAAAAATTTCGGGTTTGAGATTCAAATGCCGATATAACTCATCACTCCGAAGACCAGTATGGCTTATATTTGTGTTGAAAACTCGACCGATCTATTAAAAACTTCAAGTTTATTCAAATAGTTTTTCATACTGTTTTTCATACTTCTAGAATTGGCAAATTTTAATCGAGTCGAAATTTGTCAATTAAGTTTAATTTCCAAAAAACTAAATAATCTTGCTAGAGCTTAAAAAAGTGCAAAATCTCCTACACTGAAACTCCCGATTACGCTCAAGCATAACGCTTTGTATTTCGTCGATTACTCGACTAACGAATTCTCGACGACGGAACGATGCTACAATTTTGCAATTAAAGCAATTTCAAATAAAAAAAAATATACGTTTTGCTTTTAAAAGAATGTAAAAATGTAAAATGTAAATGGGGGTTTTAGTGTACCAGACTTAGAAAATGTTCAAAAAAAACTTCTATTTTTGAGAATACAGGAAAAATTGCCTTACAAAATTTTAAAAAAGTCATTTATAGTTAGATGCAAAATCAAATTTGTTATCGAAAATGACTAATTCTGTTGATAAAGTGCATAAGTTTTCAAAAAATCTCATTTTTACAAAAAACGGTCTGAACATAAAAATTCAACAAAACTTTAAAATACTGCTTCAATAATGCTCAAAAGATTATCACCGCAGCAAAATACATTTTAAATTGTGTTCAGTTGATAACATTTCTAACTTTATTTAAAAAATAGGTTTTTTTTGAAAAAATATTTTTAATGCCGATTTTTTACCATTATTGAAGTGGAGGCGATATAAACTTTGAAAAATAACTGCAACGGCCTTAGTATCACTTTAAAATATTATTTTATCAAATCGTTAAGTCTTGATTTGATTTTTTTTACTGCTCTACAACCCAACTTTACCATTAGAATCGCTTTGAACTAAAAATTCTCCAGAAATATTTTTTTCTTAACAATCTTCAAAAAGCATTGGAAAATGGAAAGAAACATACCTAAATTATTTGAATTTCTTAAGGTTGATTATTTCATTTGTAAGGTAAGTCACCTGCCCACTTTTTTTTAAATGATATTTTTCTGGGGTCAACTTTCGCCGTATTAATATACGCTCTTTGGAAGCGTTCTTTTATTACGTTATTATTTATTTTTTTTAATTTATGGAGCGTAACACGGCCTCCGAACCCCTTCCCCCCCTACTGCGTTACGTAATAAAAGAACGCTTCTTTTATATCTGTGTCAAAATAAGTATGCAGTAGGGGAAATAGACCCATTTTTATCACATTAAGCCGTTCGACCAATTCTCATCACTTTTGCCGTTTTCCGCTATTAAAACAACATGTTCAGATGTATCAACAATGAGAAGTCGCTTGCTCACTTTTATTTGAACTATTTATTACTTTGGAACAGTCAAACACACTTTATTTAAGCTGTAATTCATGACCAAAGTGCTGATAGGCCGATAACAGAAATAGGCTGAGAAAGGGTATAGTTCCCCTAATTGTTGTTTATCCCATATTATTATCTGCGCACCACCAAACCGAAGTGCGCATCTCTTCTGTTGCGCAAAAAAATCTGTTGCGCCTTACAAAAACTTAGTGGTTTGTCGAGAGCGTGTGCATCAGCCTGTGGCGCAACACACACTAAACCAGGAGCGCATTACTCGGTAATCTTTTTACCGAAATTGCACTGTAAAAATAAGATTTTACTGAGCTGTCGGTTATTTTTACTAAACTTACTGAGCCATCGGTATTTTTTTCTTAAAAATACCGTGCTTCAGTAAAAAAAAAATACTCAGTAAACCAGTTTTGACGGTAAACTTCTGGTTCTCGGTAATTTGTATACTGGTAGCCCAGTAAATTTTAATGTGTTTTACTGTGTTGCACAGTAGATACTTATGTCATTTTCTTGCTGTCATTTTTAACTTTGAAGTCAGTCATTGACCGTGCATTTTTTTCAAATAAGTGTTGAAAAAGATAGTTTTAAACAAGAATAATTATTTTGGGTATGTGATAACAACTTTGTAAATGTAGCATGTTTTAAATTAAAACATCTTTTCAGTTTGTGTTGAAGTCTCTTACCTTGGTTTAGAACTTCGGAACAGTAAATTTACTTTCACACTGTCATGCTCTTGTTCTGATTCTGCAGCGGAATAAACGAGGTCTCCAAAAAAAGTGCATTGATTGAAAAAATGTTTGAAATAAATGTATTTTCAATTTTAAAAGTCATTTTTTTTATAAAACAAGAAAAATGAGGAAAATAAAGCTTTACTGTAGGCACGGTAAATTCTCAGTAATTTTTACCGGGTTGTTCAGTGAAATTTTAAGCAAGCTGTCAAATTAACGTTTACTGAGCCCGCGGTAGTTGTAATTTTTACCGAGCTGACTACCGAGCGCTCGGCTGTTGAGATTTTGGTAAAAATTTTACCGAGTACAGTAAAAAAATCTAAGTGTGCAGGCTTTGACAGGTTGCGCTCGCATTTTGATTTTTGTCTGCCTTCACAATATAATTTGACACACTTTGTTGCGGCTTTAAAACTAATGGTTTAAAAATATTTTAAAATATGTTAAAAACCCAAAAAAAATTAAAAATGTCTGGAAAATTATAAATAAACAAATATAGCCCAGACTCGTCCTATGAACAAAATCACTTTGAATAATATAATCTTCGGATATTTGAAAAAAATTCGTTGTCATGTTTTTGATTGTTGCAAAAGTGATTTAGAATTTTAAAATCCAATATGGCGGCCAAAATGACGGTTATTTTAACCTATACCCTAACTGGCTCAATCGGCCTTGAAAATGGCGGTGATGAAAAATTAAAATTTGAATTTGATTCAAGAAACCGAATTTAATGTAAAAAACAAGAAAATAAATAAATATGAAAAAAATTATTATTTTGTTCGTGATTCCATTGTTCGAATTCTCATACAAACCTTCGTTTGGATAATCGAACTTCGGATTATCGAAAAGGTAATGATTGGTGGATGAAGAACAGGCCTATAACCAGAGATGGCAAATGGCAAAAATGCCACCATCGGCGTCCCTCAATTGCGATGGTGAGGAGATTTTGTTTACGGTCTAGTGTCAACAGCATTCAGTTTAGAGCAAAACAATGTTCTACAAAGTTGTTCATTAGTAAAATATCTACAAGTGCTCCATACATTGCTCAAAAAACCTCATGAACATGAAATAATCGAAACAAATTTTGGCAAAGATCCATTCATTGATTTCAGTTGAAAATAGTTTCGGTGAAAATCTAGATATGTGATATCCGATTGATTGCAACAGAGTTGAGAAGCTCATTTCCCGAATAATTTCATAACAGCATTTACCATCTTCTGCAGAACCACATCGTACCAAAACATGCTTCGTAAAAGTTTCCAGAAATAAAGTTAAAAAAAACAAGTTCGTGTGTGACGCATTCTCCGCTTCCCGCGAGAGGAGTGCGTATCGATGACGCAGAGGTATTCAATTACAAGCTGAGGTCCCTTTCCTTCGTGTGGCCACCAACCAACCGACCGCGGAACGGACTCTCAGTGCACAGTGTCCACGTGCAAGGCCGCCGCGGTTCGAGAAGACCGCACGACCATTTGGTAATGTTGGCTTTTATAAACCGCTTTTGCTTCATTTTTGTTCTTTTTTTTTGTTTCTTTAGTGGCATTTTTTTCACCATTTTCTTCTGCTTCTGCAAAAAGCCAAAAAGAACAAAATTAGAATTGGTGTTGAAAAGGACGTAAATGATATTTAATTAAAGTAGCAAAATCAAAATTACTGAAATAAACTCAATTCCAGAGTCTTGATTATCTAGAAAGTTTCTAGTAGAAACTCAAAAGTCTTGCAAATTCGACCTTTTAGAAGCTTACTCCAGACACCACGCGAGTAGTGAGGATAACTCCGGTTTTTCGGGAGTAAACACACAGACACACACACGGGCATATAAAAAATGCATTTCTCTTGTTTTCAGTTATTATCTGCTTTGTTATTTATATACTGTTGGTTGTCTCTCCTCTGCCGGTCTCGGCATGCACTAATAATGTTGCCGCCGTTGGTTGGTCGGTCGTTCTGCGCGATGAACTTGTTGTTGCTGTTGGTTTGCCGACAGCAGAGAAAGATCTCACCCGTAATGTGTCGCTAGGTGTAATTTTCAGTTTGTTGTTTTTGTTATGTTTTTTTATTCTTACAACTTTTGTAGTTTTTTTTTATTTGAAAACAATTGTACTCAATATCCTTGATTATAGAGATTCTAGATTCTTGATTCAATCAATCATTCAGTAAGTGAATAGTTGAAATATAAGCTGGCCATTACTTACTTCAACAATTGTTTTCATTTCTGGAATCATTAAGCATTCATTCTCCTGCTAATAACCTTCCAAGTATGTCTCCTCTTGCTCGGCAAAATCACCCCTACAAACATGCATCACCTTCCATCATCGGACAATGCTGCCGTTTTATCGCAAAGTTCCAGCCAATTTCCAGGCACTATTCCACGTATTCTTGCGGTGCACAAATATTGTTGCTTCTGATCCCCCCCTCCCCTCGCACCTCCTCCTTTTGTGTAGCGTAAGGTTCAGTTTATGATTACCTGAACATGATTTAGATACAAAATGACCTGAAAATTCCGGGCCAAACCTCTGCTTTACGACAATATTATTGTATCATCAAGTGGGAGGTTCGATATCATTCAGCTATAGGGGCTATTGGCGTTGAGTCGGAAACCGATTCCACTTCCTTGTGTTAGGTTGCTGTACACTTTGTTGCTCGAAAATGGGTTGAAAAATTGAGAGATAATTTAACACACGATCGTTGTGACGCATACAATAAGAATAACTATTTTTGACATGTTTAAAATTGTATGGTGTACAAATTATTTAATACTATATTGCCAAAAGTGATGTTGTAGAATAGTTGAAAAAAAGCTCAATCAAAAACAAAAGCGTAAAAAATTGGACTGGGGTACACAGAATAAAAAATCATGGTAATATTACATCTGGAAAGGGGTACATCTTTTATGTCAGAACAAAAAATATGTAATTTTATCTCTGAAAATGTGTAATTTTACCACCATTCTGGTGTGATGTCGCATTTTCAGTCTAAATTGAGGTAAAATTACATCATAAAAGAGGTAATATTCAACCTTGTAAAATTACACCTTTCGAATTTACACATTTTTTTTGCTGTGTACCAAAGGCATATGAAGTTATTCATTTGACTTTTTCAAACTACAAACTATTTTTCCTGACAAGTCCACCCTAGCATTTAAACATAAAAAATATGGGTCCAATTTTGTAGGCCAAATTGTACTGACTGCTGTAAACAGAGAAGTGACTATATCAAAAAAATGTGTTCATTATCGTCCATCTTATCTCTCTAATAAATAAATATTTTCAGAATTCTAAAATCACGACTAACATTCAACTGTTGTAAACTGTTATTTGAGTGAAAGGGATACACTATTGTTTACAAAAGTTATGTGCCCTTTTGAAATGTTAGGCTCCATCTCTCCTAATTCATATTTACCATAAGTCAGATCGCAATGTTTAAAAATGTAGAGCATTGTTTTAGCTATTTGAACTAATTATTTAAAAGATGGACGAGGAAGGGAATAATTTTTAGAATTATGCATTTATAATTTTTTTTCATAAATGATTATAACTATAAATAGAAAATTTCACAGAACTGCGTTTTGAAGCAAATTAAATTCACATCTCAAGATGATTAGAAATCAATTATGCAAAATGGTTTATTTAAGCTAAGTACCATTCAAAAAAAATACTCAAGGAAAAATCGCGAAATGTCGTACAAAGCTGGAGAATTGCTATTTATAAAATAATTATATAAGGAAGAATGGGGAGACTTGATTCGAAATTGGCGAAAATGACTAAAGTTCATTGTAGAAAACAAAGAAAAAAAGTGTTTAGATTGAGTTACACCCATGTTTCATAATAGTGCTGCAAAAAACCTCCAAGAGATCTTTTTTCTTTGGTTTGATATGTATATTAAACACTCAAAATTTATTAAAAAAAAATATTTTTTTTTATACACGACTTGTTTGATAAACTTATCAACTCCAAAACCCATACGCATTTTACGTTAAATTTATCGTCATACTATTTTCACAATCATTTGTTTAAAAAGGTGCGTTTAGGGAGACTCGATCCTTGCATTTTTACAGTCACTGGAATCAGCCTCAAGCTTAATTAATTCGGCTTGGTTTTCGTACATAGTTCCCTTCAGTATATTTGTACATAACTTACTGCAGTTTGAACCATTTTTCAAATGTTTTGTAAACAAAAATTATGATCTAAAAAAAATATTTTAAGTTTTTAAATACTTAACATATTAAACTTGTTATATTTTGAACACAAACGTACAGGTTTTATGTGAAATTGCTGTAGAGCAATTCTCTACGAAATCGGTCTTTTTTCTTCAATTTTAATTTTTGTATTTTTTAATCCGACTAAAACTTTTTTGGTGCCTTCGGTATGCCCAAAGAAGCCATTTGGCATCATTAGTTTGTCCATATAATTTTTCATACAAATTTGGCAGCTGTCCATACAAAACTGATGTATGAAAATTCAAAAATCTGTATCTTTTGAAGGAATTTTTTGATCGATTTGGTGCCTTCGGCAAAGTTGTAGGTATGGATATCGACTACACTAGAAAAATATGATACACGGTAAAAAAAATTGTTGATTTTTAATTTAACTTTTTATCACTAAAACTTGATTTGCAAAAAAAAACTATTTTAATTTTTTTTTATTTTTTGATATGTTTTAGAAGACATAAAATGCCAACTTTTCAGAAATTTCTAGGTTGTGCAAAAAATCATTGACCGAGTTATGCATTTTTTAATGAATACTGATTTTTTCAAAAGATCGAAATGCTGGTCTCAAAAATTTTTCAACTTCATTTTTCGATGTAAAATTGAATTTGCAATCAAAAAGTACTTTAGAGAAATTTTGATAAAGTGCACCGTTTTCAAGTTATAGCCATTTTTATGTAACTTTTTTGAAAATAGTCGCAGTTTTTCATTTTTTTAAATTAGTGCACATGTTTGCCCATTTTTGAAAAAAATATTTTTGAAATGCTGAAAAAATTCTCTATATTTTGCTTCTTCGGACTTTGTTGATACGACCATTAGTTGCTGAGAGATTGCAATGCAAAGGTTTAAAAACAGGAAAATTTATGTTTTCTAAGTCTCACACAAACAGCCCACCATTTTTCAATGTCGATATCTCAGCAACTAATGGTCCGATTTACAATGTTAAAATATGAAACATTTGTTAAATTTTCCGATCTTTTCGTAAAAAATATTATCAAAATTTTAAAATCAAGACTAACATTTTTAAACGGCGTAATACTGAATGTTTGGCCTTTTTGAAATGTTAGTATTGATTTGAAAATTTTGAAAATATTTTTTTCGAAAAGATCGGAAAATTTCACAAATGTTTCATATTTTAACATTGAAAATCGGACCATTAGTTGCTGAGATATCGACATAGAAAAATGGTGGGCTGTTTGGGTGAGACTTAGAAAACATAAATTTTCCTGTTTTTAAACCTTTGCATGTTTTTTTTTTGTTTTTTGGCTTTAGTTGATGTTTTTCGGTGAGAAATGAAACAAAATTCTTCTTCGTTACGTTTCGGCCTACTTCTTGGTTTCGGCCATCTTCAGACACAAAAACTTTTCCAGACAAGGGGAACTTTTTGATTGCAAATTTGATTTTACATCGAAAAATGAGGTTGAAAATTTTTTGCGACCAAAATTTCGATTTTTTGAAAAAAATCAATATTGATTAAAAAATTCATTACTCGGTCAATGATTTTTTGCACAACCTAGAAATTTCTGAAAAGTTGGCATTTTATGTCCTCTAAAACATATCAAAAAATAAAAAAAATTAAAGAATAGTGTTTTTTTGCAAATCAAGTTTTAGTGATAAAAAGTTAAATAAAAAAATCAACAATTTTTTTTTACCGTGTATCATTTATTTCAGTGTAGTCCGTATCCATACCTACAACCTTGCCCAAGACACCAAATCGATCAAAAAATTCCTTCAAAAGATACAGATTTTTGAATTTTCATACATCAGTTTTGTATGGACAGCTGCCAAATTTGTATGAAAAATTATATGGACAAACTAATGATGCAAAATGGCTTCTTTGGGCATACCGAAGGCACCAAAAAAGTTTCAGTCGGATTAAAAAATACAAAAAAAATCGATTGACCGAAATCCTAGAGAACTGCTTTTCTGATAATTTGTATTTTGATTACCGTAAAACGGGGTGACTTTGATAGGTTTGCGATTTTTCTGCAAAATGAAGAGTGCAATTAAAATACGTACGGAATGGTTCAGAATCATACTGACCGTGGTAGAGAAGTGTTCAAAGTACCTCAAGAAGAACTTTGCATAAAATTTTGAAATGTTTAAAAAGATAGTTAACTATAATTAAGAAAATATTGATGAAAGTCATTATTTAAAACTTCTCAAAGTGTCATGATTTTCTCAATGAACAATTTTCCACTAGGAGAATGTTAAATAAGTTTGTAAATAATAAAAATTATGTGTCCTTGAAACACAATTAAAAAAATCTCCAAATTTATAGGCAATTTCAGTTGAACAAATTTCATGTAAAATGTGAAAACTTGTGATTCGTGCTTTGTATTCAGTTTAAAATGCAATATAAATCGATAATTTTATAAACTAGTTTTAACAAATTTCAGGCAAAATTCCTAGTTTTCAACAATTTTATATAAAATTTAGTAGTATTTTGATAAAAAGTTTATAAAGTTAGTTAACTAAATATAAACATTGATTTTTTTTTTCTTAAAAACTATATCAGCTACTTTAGTGATGGTACATTTAACGTACAAATAAAGTTTGAACATCTTAAAAATGATTTCAACAAGAAAAACTATGACTATCAAAGCCACCCCGGAATTTAAACTAAGAATTTTTAACGTAACCTTTTTTTTCTAAACACTATTGAAAAAACTTTTTTTCCAAAATAGTGCGTGGACTTTGTGTGGCCTACCCCAATACATGTTTTAAAAATAATAATCTTGAGAAAAACCTTACCTGTTGGAAAATAATTCAAAAACAAATTGAAATCCTATCAAAGTCACCCCGGTTTACGGTACCACACGTAAACGGGTAGAAATCTTGCAAGCATATCCGGTAACTCTATGTTTTCGAATACGTAAACATTGAAATGTTGCCAAAAACGTTAACGTTTTTTTCGATTTCGAACAACAATGTTGTCGATTCTGAAAACATTTACATCGAAATCAATAAAAATGTTGATGATTTTAGCAACATTTCAAAGTTTATGAATTCGAAAACATAGAATTACCGGATATGCTTACAAGATTTCTATCCGTGTAACTGAGTGTACACTACAGAGAGTAGGGTAATTTGAGTCTTGTGGGGCAGAAGGGGGAGTCCTTTGTCGGGTTCATAAGCTTAGAGCATATTAGGAGCAGGTTGCCGTCGTCGTCGTCGTCGATGACCGAGCTGGCCCACAAGGTTCTTGTGTTTCATTGGAAATGTATACATCATAATAGTAATAATAAGCACTTGCAGCGGCCCCTTGGCCAGCTCGAAAAGCAATTAAAACAGACTGATATAAACGTGAAAACTATAATATGGGTAGAATGTTGCAAGCAGAAGGGTGGGTGGGGTGAATAAAACCCGGGAAATTTTGCAGGCCAACCCCCATTTGCTGGGGACTTTGTTCCAGCTGCGACGAGGGGTGAAAACGTTCTATTTGTAGAACGGCAGAAAACTCCTTGCTGGGCTGGGCTGGGCTGCCTGTTGTAATCGGATGCTGAGAGGGAAGATAAATGAATAGACTATAATCGTGGAAAACGCAACCGGGCTCCCGGTGAAAAAGCAGCAGGAATGATACGTTTCCGTACAGAACGATAAAAAGAAACATTGTTATTACGAGGTGGGTAAATAATACCCCTGTCCGTTGTAGGAAGCTATAGCTAGCTATAGAACACCTGAGTTGGGAAATTCTGAAAATTAACGGATACAATGTAATCCTTTGGCGGGGGAAAAAAACTTACAGGATTCAGTGTTGAAAAAACACGCAAAACAGTAACAGCTTTCAAAAGAATACATTTTCCGCATTTCTAAATCCCTCTTTTTTTTAAAGCATTTTTGCCACCCTCGCACTGCAACTTTACGTGGATGAAGATAATTTTTCATCACATTGTGCGAGCGGAAAATTTCACCCCTCGGATAATTCAGGGTGCAAATCATGCCATGTGCTACTGTTTATTGGGTAGTTTTATTTTGTTCCCACTATCAATGTATTGATCATGATCGTAATCTTAAAGGGATACAGAAGGTGGATGTCAAATCAATTGTGGAGTTAATATTTTGATACATATTAGGGGGTCATTTTGGTTTCCGTTACATGTGATTGAGAATTTAAATGAAAATAGTTCAAGTTGTGAGGAAGCCTTTTGTGATTTTTTTAAACTGAGATATGTTTTTTTTTGTGTTGTGAAGCCGCCTACTGTAATGTTCATATTCAATACAGTTCAATTTTTGAATTGTCCAACATAAACTTTTTTTTTTGCAACAACTCTAACAAATAATAAAAGTAAACTTATATAAATACCAACATAGTGAAATCTTTCCCTACTGGCAAGAAAACTTGCGCTCCAACAAATTTGTTGATTCGAATCGTGCCAAACCAACGATAAACCCACTCAGGAGGGCAAAGTTGGCCAAATATCTATTAAAGTTGCAAAAAGTTTGCTCCCGCTCCCGTACCAGGAAATGAATTTGCACTACCCTCTTCTAAATTATAAACTACTCTTTCCCGGCGTGCACACTACTCTGGAAGTGGAACTTCGTCGTCGTCGGGGACTTGGGACGACCAGTCTCTCCAGGATTCATGCAGAGCGTTTTGGGTTTATTAATTTGGGATGCTGCCACCGCAATAGAAACTAAACTTTGTTTTAATAGTCAACCGAGCGAACCTCGGTGGTTGGACCCCGGCGACGGGCTGTACCGGTTACAATTCGCGCAGTTCAAACGTCTAATTATCTGCAATGAACCTGCTGCACTCTATTTGCTCGGAGTCGACAGTCCATGGCGACACGGCGAGTGCATTCTGGTGTATCCCTGGGGCGGAATACCGGTAACAGCTAGTACATTTGGGATGGACTCTCGGAGTTAACCCTTCAGTGGGACATACTGCTGGGGCATGCTGGAGCGTTGAAATTAGCACGATGTGCTGTTTAATTAGATGCATGCAGAAAGAAATCGATTTTTAACCACACTCTTGATATTGATATTGATATTGATTGTTGATGATTGAATTATTGAGATAGTTCCAAAATACACTCCCAACTTCACTCACTCTCCAGGATCCCATCGAAAGATTCATAATATCTGTTCAATGACAATTGTTAGACTAAGTGTTGGGTATATTACTATTGTTTTCTCATTACCGATGAGCATGACTTTTTGATAACGAAATTAGATATTTTTACAGGACTTGTTTTGGAGGACATTCTCCGTTTTGTTATTCTCACCTACTCGGAAAGATCGAATGCTCAAAAGGCCGAATCTCATAAGGCAAAACCGTGCCCGAAAAGGTGAAAACTTCGTTTGGAATGCTTTTCACCTTTTCGGTCACGTTTTGCCATTATTTTTTTTAAACTTTAGTTATGTAACAAAAATGTTTTCAAAATAAAGAAGGCATACCATTCTAGCATTGCTCCCATCTACTTTTTTTTAATTCCTGTTTATTTTCCCCGAAAAAATATTTATAATTATTTAAATTCATTCAAGTACTTGTGACGATTGTTCAAATTTCGGTTATACAGTATGGCCCATAAAAAAATGCGACATTGTTATTTGGTGAAAATCGGCCCTGTTTTGACTATTTACGATGTATGTAGCGTGTGTACATGTTAAATGGGATCCAAACAAACGAATAATGAATTGAAAATCTTTTCTTTTGCTTTAAAAAATGTTACAACACAGCCCACCAATACCCAATTTTGGCGAACTGCAAAAAACTGTCATGAAAATATCTTCAAAACATACCAAACTAACACCATGATACATAACAAAATTAGTTTGTTAAATACATTTTAGAATGGAACAATTTTTCGGTGAAAAAATGCACATGTCGCATTCTTTTATGGGCTATACTGTAGTCACCATAATTCAAAAAACAACAACATTGAACCGCTTTTGAATTGATTTTAATTTAAAAATTTATTGTATTTTAATAACTCGTATGCATGGTAGCAATATGATCGGTAAAAATGAACAGAATGTACTCATTATGTACTTTTTCGCTTAAAATTACAAAAAAAGAACAAAGTTTGTTAGTTTACTGAATCTCCGAACATCATAATCAATGAAAATCGTGAAAATATGAACAAAATTCTAAATTCCATAATCATTCTGCCTTTCGAGACATTCGGCCTTTTGAGACAAAATTCGGCCCTTAGAATTTTTCTTGGACGGTGGTGTAGCGCGCCGCCTTGCAGGATTTCGAGGTGTTTCGAGCGTCATTTTTTTCAGTGATTAGTGTTCGATTCAGCAAGAACGTTGTGTGGTGTGCGAGGTTTTTTTTGTTGAAAAAAAACCTCCCCATAGTTCCGTAGCTCGGAGGGCTCGACGTCGAGTGTTTGTGTGTCAAGCCCTCTCCATAGCATCGTAGCTCGAGGGGCACAGAAAACCAATAACTTATCTGTAGGGTTAGTGAAATTTCACGATTTCGCGGACAGCGTGAAATCCGTGAAATTTGGCTTTTTCCGGGAAATCCCGTAAAATTTTATGTTTGTGTGAAACTGTAACGATTTTTTTCTCAAAATGATTTATCTAACCCTTGTTCAATTACTAATATAGGGTTAGTGATTTTTGACGATTTCATGGACGGCGTGAAATTCGTGAAATTTATCAATTTTCTCAAATCATGTTTTTTTTTCAAAATAATAACATAATAAATATTTTCTCCATACAGACTATTTAAGCAAATTTTATTAGTTTTCAATTGAAAAGCTTGGTAGAAACATTTGAAGAATTGTTCAAATTTTTCAGTGGTTCTAGAAACTGACTAAGTTTAGTTATTTTATTTGAAAGGTATAGTTTCAAAAGAAATTAAAAGAATCATGATTCGTTTCATTAAAAATAAAATGAAAGCTTTGAAATCAACTTTTAAAAACTTCACAGATAATGTCTGAGTCCTGTTGAATTTTAACGATATTTGAATAGGCGTCATCCACAAAGTACGTACGCTCTTAGGGGGAGGGGGTTACCGAAGGTGTGACAAGATGTGACGAAGAGGGGAGGGGGGGTTTGCGAGATTGTGACGTCACGCTAGGTTTTTTTTATGATTGCCTAATATAAATTATTTGCTTACTATTATTTAGAAGTACTGTCATCAGGGATGACATTGGGTCTGGAGGGTGAGATTGGGTCATACAAATTTCTGCACCCCCCAGACCCAATGTCACCCCTGATGACGGTATGACATCATAATTTATTATATAGCTAATTTATTTTTAAGCTGGGACTTCAATATTTTACAAATTCTTGCTTGATAAAAATAAATGCAGGATGTTTATAAGAAAACTGCTATAAATGGTTTAAACTTATAAAATACAAATCTGTGAAAAACAGTTTTCAAGATTTTTTAATGATTGAATATACTAGGTCTTCTAATTTTTAAAAAGATAATTTTTTTATAAAGCAATGTTAATTCCAAAAAAATGAATAGTTAGAATAATTTAACTTTTTTTTTATTTTAAAATGGCCAAAAATACCAAAATTATGAGAGTTTAAAGATATAAAAAAATATAAAAAATCCCATCGAAAACAAGGGGGGGGGTCTGCCAGAATGTTACGTACTTTTTGAGGGGGGGGTTCAACCTTGTGTGACAAAGTGTGACATAGGGGGGAGGGGGGGGTTAATTTTGGCCGATTTTTGCGTGACATACTTTATGGATGACGCCATATTTGGGTGGACAATTCCCGTGGAAGTTAAAAAAAACTACTTTTTTTGTTTTTGTTTTCATTTTGTATACAATTATATTATTTTTTACTTTTGATTTAAATTTAAATTTTGAAAAGTGAGCTAAAAACCTTTAAAAATGTTGATTTGCTAAATGTTGCAAAAAAAATTAAATTATTTCACTCATTTTTGCTGGACAAGATTGTTGAATCTTTCTTTGATATGAAATTCAATAAAATGAAAGTCGAATTTAGTCGAATATTTAAAAAAAGCCGTTCAATAAATGGGAATACGCATGCCCTACATTTTATTTTAAAATATATTTAGATCCCATCCATAAACTGGGTGGAATCTTTTTTGAAAAACAAATTTATGAAAGAGTTTTTGTTTATTGAAGAATAATATATAATGAAGCATGAAAAGTAGTTTCTGTGATTCAAACATAAGATATTCAGAGTTATTTTAACATTTTTCACGTTCCGCGAAAATTGCGTGAAATTTGGTGTTTTGAAATTGAAGTCCCCGTGAAATTTGCAGTTTTTGAGATTGAAAAACCACTAAGCCTACTTATCTGGCTAAGAAGATTGGAAGCACGTTGACGGTTGAGTTCGTCGCGTTTATTCCGTAACAAATTGATAAATTAAAAATCAGTCCACGCTATCTTTGCAACATTGCGTTTAACACCTCATTCTATAACCATGGGTGGTCTCTCATACTCATGCTCATGCTCAAAATTCGGGCTTTCCGAGATTCTGCATTTTTAGTTTCGGTCTCTTGAGGCAATCCCGATTTTTGAGTCAACATTTTACGAAAAAATTAAAATGTGATAAAAAGCGTTGCCTTCTGAAATTTTACAATTTTTGTGATGACTTTCGTTTGTATCGTTATATTGAATATTTAACCCTTTTAAAATTTTAGTCTTGATTTCAAAATTTTCAAAGTATTTTTTTCGGAAAGATCTGAATATTTCACAAATGTTTGGAATTGAAATTACATGCTGAAATATTAGGTTTTACGCCATGACGTCATTTGACAGCTCGCGAGTACTGTTTACAATGAAATTTTTTGAGTCAGGACTAACATTTTCATAGGGCCAAATATTGAATATTATGCTCAGTTAAAATGCTAGTCTTGATTTAAAAATTTCAAAATATTTATTTCGAAAAGATCGAAAAATTTCACGCATGTTTCATGTTTAACATTGAAAATCGGACCATAAGTTGCTGAGATATCGACATTAGAAAATGGTGGGTTGTTTTGGTGAGATTTAGAAAACTTCAATTTTCGTGTTTCTTTTTCTTAAAGCGGCTCTATCTCAGCAACCCGAGGTCCAATCTTCAATGTCTCTTAGACAATTTTATAGCAAATTTTCTGAACTTTAAAAAAAAATAATTTTAGAAATGGTCACTCATGGCCACTATTTTTAAAAATCGAAAAATTGCAAATATTTCGCTTAAATCAAACTTTTGGTGGCTATATATTGAAAACGGAGCCCTTTATCAAAAATTCAGTAAAGTAGTTTTCAATTGCAAATTCAATTTTGCATTAAAAAATAACATCAAATTTGTTTTTGCATGAAATTTCGATTAAAAAAAATCACTTTTTTTCAAAAATTCATAACTTGGCGCCAGATTTTTTGACCATGTTTCTGTATGGCTCAAAAGTTGCGGATTTTTGTCCCCTAAAACATATCAAAAAATCTTGAAAATCAAAAAATACGTATTTTGGGAAATTGAGTTTTAGTGAAAAAAAGTTGCTAAAAAAATCTGCAAATGTTTTTTTTTCCGTGTTCCAATTTTTTCTCTCAATAGTCCTCAACAATACCTACAACTTTGCCCAAGACACCAAATTGATCAGAAAATTCACTCAAAAGTTACAGCTGTTTGAATATTTACATATCATTTTTGTATGGACAGCGTCCAAAATTGTAAGGAGACTTACATGGGGGAACCAATGACGCAAAATAGCTTCTTTGGTCATAAGGAAGGCCCCCACAAAGTTTGAGCCAAATTAAAGAATATAAAAAAATGGTCGAAATCGGCCGATTTCGCAGAGAGTTGCTCAAATGACGTATCAGCATCGAGTTTTACAGCTTCGGCAAGCTAGACAAAGTTGTAGAGCAATGAATTTCCATCAAAAAAAAAATTTTTTTTGAGAGTAATTTAAAATCGGGATTTTCATAAAAAACGATTTTCCCATTCAATTTTGATCTTTTTTGCACATAAAGATCATCCCGGGCAGACGGTAATAACAAAATTAATAATATTTCAATAACAAATCCTGTTAAAATAACAAAAAGTGCTATTATTTTATCCTGAAGTTAAACTTCAAGAAGAAAAAACAATAACAGTTTCTGATAAAATAACAAAACTTGGTATTGAAGTGATATTATATTGAAAATGTTTAATAACACGCTAATAAGAGGAAATGTTATACATTTCAAAAACTCTCCTAATAACAAAATTTGTTATTCGTTCGGTGTACTGACTTAGAAATAAAATTACCAAAAATCGCACAAATGGAAAAGTTTCTAAGTGTCCATAACACAATCTGTTATTATTTTTTCTTTTGTTAAATATGTTAAGATCTTTGGGATAATTTTGACCTATTTCGTTAGGGTCATTATTTTGGCCGTGAAATGGGGTCCTTAAGCTAAAATTATTCTAAAAAGTTGTAATTTTGAAAGCTGATTTTTTTAATTGTTTGATATACCCCCTAAGGGACTTTGCTAAAATTGGCTAGAACTATGGGATAATTTTGATAAATTTTGTCAGTGTCATTATTTTGGCCATGAGATGGGGTCCTTATGCTAAAATTATTCTAAAAAGTTGAAATTTTGAAAGTTGATTTTTTTCATTATTTCATATACCCCCTAAGGGATTTTACTAAAATTGGCTAGAACTATGAAATAATTTTGACCAATTTCATCGGGGTCATTTATTTCACCATGAAATGAGGTTTCAAGCTAAAATTAATCCGATAAAATTAACTTTTGAGAGTTCATTTTTTTTAAATTTTGTTATATTCCCTAACGGAATTGACTTATTTATTGAGAATTTTTGAAGTGTGAATAACAAAAACTGTTATTATTTTCACAGAGCCAGGAAGTCTTAGCTGACATTGAAGTTCGAGCTGGAGTGAGACCTCGGAGACTACATCGGATTCAGCAAATTTTCAGCAACTTTTACTTGGAGTCGGAATCAGTGAAGTCGGGTATTTTTGGAGAGCTGAAGTCGTCGTTGACGTCATATCCTGCATCCAGAGTCGGAGTTGTCTTCAAAGTATGGATTCAAAGTCGCTTGGAGGTACCCGACTCTGCAGCCCTGACTAGTACTGAGGAGTGATGGCAACTGCAGGTTTATTTGCAAATGACAAATAAACCAAAACCATAACTTTTTTTGTTATGGAGACAAACCAGTTCAATAACTGCTGCTCCACCTCTCCGCACAAAATAACAAATCTTGTTATTCCTTCATGATTTTTTCTGTGTTATTGGTTTGTTATTGAAATAACAACATAATAACAGTTTAAGTTATTCTTAGAACACATTTTTCTTATTGATTTTTGTTATTTTAACAACTAATCCGATCATCCCAATAACATATTTCGATCGTCTCACAATATCAAAAACTGACCTTCCCTATTTCCGTCTGCTCGGGAAGACACCAAATTGATCAGAAAATTCACTCAAAAGTTACAGCTGTTTGAACATTTACATATCATTTTTGTATGGACAGCGTCCAAAATTGTATGGAGACTTATATGGGGGAACCAATGACGCAAAATAGCTTCTTTAATCATAAGGAAGGCCCCCAAAAAGTTTGAACCAAATTAAAGAATATAAAAAAATGGTCGAAATTGGCCGATTTCGTAGAGAGTTGCTCAGATGACGTATCAGCATCGAGTTTTACAGCTTCGGCAAGCTAGACAAATTTTTAGAGCAATGAATTTCCACAAAAAAAAAAAATTGAGAGTAATTTAAAATCGGGATTTTCATAAAAAAGAATCCCATTCAATTTTGATCTTTTTTTGCACATAAAGTTCATGTTCATAATTTCAGCATAAGGATTTAACTAAATTCCTCAAAAGTACTCCAAACTTTCCCAATAACATTGTCTCAAGTTGGTTGTTAGTTTAAAAACTTTAAATTAAATTATTCTTGAATCAAGTCTCTATCTAGCGGCAAAACCTAAATCTTGTCATTAGAAGGTTAATCCCCTCCTGCCAAAGCGATTGCTCAGGTTTGCCGGTCGCCCATCGCAGATTCCAAACTAAATTTCGTGCGCTTGGGTGCGCTTTCCTAAGCCGGAGTTCGCATCAAGTGCTTCCGAGGCCACGAGGTTGAGTCTTGCAAGAAGGCTGCATCTTGGTGCTGAATGCATCCGATATTTTCTGCTGGAAATGCCACCGGCGGGTTACTGGCATGTTTTCGCGCTCCAAACATCGTTGGTCGTAGAACGCACTGATCCCATGGTACTGGGATGCACGAGCACACACACACACACTCACAATTCTGCCCCGAGATAATCTCCGGGAAATGAGAAAATATCGCGCACCCGGGAGTACTGTTTCCGCCGGAAGCCATGGGCGTAGGGTGGATATTTTCGGAAATGAGAAATCTTGGGAAATCGGTGAAAATTCTAAAGAACTTATTTTCAAATTGATTTTCTAATTTTATCACTATAACATTTGAAAAACCAATAACTTTTAAAAATTTTCAGATTATTATTTTAGAACGCCCTACCTCTCGGAGCACGACTTCACTTGCTGCCAAGTAGCTGCGCTGTGCGATGCTTTACTAGGTATTCCAATCTAGATCTACAAGGAGCAAGTTCCACAATTCATGTTCTCTATCGCGACGCCGCCGCCACCATCGCCGTCGTCGTCGTCGTCGTTGGAGTGTGTTTTATGACTAAGTGTCCTCCTCATCCCAGAGGGGGTTGCCAGCTGCACTTTGCCCAGGACCCCGGGATTGCAACAAACCTCTGGCCAGACCAAAGCCATATCGTACCACAATGCCACTTTGCCAACCATCGTCGGGGCGAAAATCTCCCTTTCGCGGATTAATGTTGTCGGGGCCACGTGGTCGATGCAGCAGGCCCAATTTTGGCTGCACTCCCGGGGTCACCACATGCCACCGGGGAGAGCGGCCGAATAGGCACCAGCAGCAGAATGTGGTGTTTTTGCTGTGGTCAACGGCTGTTGGGATATTTTTGCAGCGTTGACCTGGCGGACAAATGTGTCGGTATTTGAAGCATTTGTCGATTTCTTATGTTTTTGAATGATGAAAACTTGTCAAAAATATTTGAAAAATGTTTTTCATTGAATTTAGCTGAAGCTTTATCTATTTCGTTTCATTTTTATCACACAAACAAATTCTCAAAACTAAGTATTTGTATTGTATTGTTCAATTTTTAACACAATTGTCTTAAAAGGGTTACACAATCTAATATTGGATAACAGATATTCAAGTAAATTCGCAATAATTGTTTTGTGCTTGTTTTGAAATCTACATTTTTTTTTTATTTCAGGAGAATCACAAAATGTGTTAAACATTATTGAGCAATTCCAGCCCAAAACAGGATTTTTTAGGTACTTTTTTCTCGACCCTCTCCGATTTCAATGAAACTTTGTAGACATGTTATTCTAGGCATATATAAGCCATTTTTGTATATATGGAGCCAGTAACACTCGATAATGACATTTGAGAAGGGCGTACGTGTTTTCAATATTTTTGGATTTCGTAATTTAAATATTGCTGTACCTCGAAGCCGTTGCATCGTATCAAAAAGTGGTCTAAGACAAACTTGTAGGAAATTTGACGGGCTTTCTGAAAAAAATATACTGGAAGAAAAAAAACACTCCACCTTTATGAGATTTTTTTGATTTTTAAGTTTAAAAGTTAAATTTGAAGGTGAGCCCACGATTTTTTTCGCTCAAGTTTTTTGTGAAATTAGCCTAAGATGTTACAAAAAGACTCACGAAAAATGCAGAATGATGCAACTCACCTAAAAAAATACAAAAATCATTTACTGAAACTGTTTTTTTTTTTTGAAAAGTGCTTTAAACCTCAAAATTTTCAAAAGCCGAATACGGGAATCGATTCTCCAGACAATTTTACATAAAAGTCTCCATATTGACCATTGTCCTAAGTCCAATCCAAACATAACATTTTTTCAGTGTAGTAAAGTAACCTGGATAATAAATTAGCTTATATCTGTAAGCCCATACATCCAATTGAAATATGGTCAAAAACAAACTTATGGGAAATTGGACGAGCTTTTCGGTAAAAATATTTTCGAAACTGAAAAATCAAGTCCGTCATATAGAAGTTGCCAAAAACCATCAAAAAACCTATTTTTTCAACATTTTTATTTTTAAAACCGCTGTAACTTCACAAGGATTGGACTTAGAACAATGGTCAATATGGAGACTTTTATGTAAAATTGTCTGGAGATTCGATTCCCGTATTCGGCTTTTGAAAATTTTGACGTTTAAAGCACTTTTCAAAAAAAAGAGTTTCAGTAAATGAATTTTTATTTTTTTAGGTGAGTTGCTCCATCCTGCATTTTTTGTAAGTCTTTTTGTAACATCTTAGGCTATTTTCACAAAAAAATTGAGCGAAAAAAATCGTGGGCTCACCTTCAAATTTAACTTTTAAACTTAAAAATCAAAAAATCTCATAAAAGTGGAGTGTTTTTTTCTTCCAGTGTATTTTTTTCAGAAAGCCCGTCAAATTTCCTACAAGTTTGTCTTTGACCACTTTTTGATACAATGCAACGGCTTCGAGGTACAGCAATATTTAAATTACGAAATCCAAAAATATTGAAAACACGTACGCCCTTCTCAAATGTCATTATCGAGTGTTACTGGCTCCATATATACAAAAATGGCTTATATATGCCTAGAATAACATGTCTACAAAGTTTCATAGAAATCGGAGAGGGTCGGGTACAACCGATTCCCTATTTGACATGGAATTGCTCTATTACAGTTCGTTTACTACAAATAAAATTATCAAAGGGCTCAACCCTTTATAACCAACGCCCGCCTCAAGGTGGGCTCTGATCTAATAATTCATCAAAAATATTTTTTCAAATTTGTTTTAGTAATTTTAAAAGCAAGGCACAGTAGTCCAGGTCACAAAATAAAGTGGAAAATTGATTTTCTAAAAAAAATTATGAAGTTTTGGAGCTTTGGTGGCAAGAGTTGTTGAAAATGGAAAGGGGTAACTTTTGGTTGAAAATTAGGGTGGTTCACGATTAGAGTGATTTTGAAAATCTAACTTTTCAGAAATATTTTTTAGATTTTTTTTGACTTCTAGAAAGATGTATGGCTTGTCAATCCAAGCAACTTTGTCGAAGACACCAACATTTTATCTCGCAATTTACGCCTTCTACGACAAAATTTAGGAACGTAGAAAGTCGTAGGGAAAGTGATGTTGGGGGTTCTAAAGCTCTAAAACTGAAATATGAAATATCTCGAACAGGCCAAATTTTAAGCGTCAGTTTGCATTAGAACGAGGAGATATAGCACTATAAACGCTGAAAAAATCTAAGAAGTATTTTTCTTTAAACCCGACATATCTTCATTTGAAAATGTCTTATTTTCAAGGGAAAATTGTATGGGATCACCCTTACGAAATTCGAAAATTGTCCAACTATATGTTTTCCCATAAAATTTTGCCATAATCAAAGCAACCCACTTTAACGACCCCCGGGTCTTTTGTGGTCTCTGTTGCAAGTTTTTGCTCATTTCTAGGCTTTCGAAGGTTATATCAGACACCCAAAACCTCTTTTACGCAAATTTTGCCTGCTGAATCTAAATTGAGACAAAGTGTCAAAAAATCTATTTGTGGTCATATTTTGGGTTTATATGGCAAATTTAATTTTAATAAACAATAAATATTCCTGAAAAGTTAGACTTTCGAAATCACCCTGATCGTGAACCACCCTTATTCTCAACAAAACCAAAAGTTGTCTCTTTCTATTTGCAACAACTCTTCTGAAGACACCAAAGCTAAAAAATTTGACCATTTTTCGGAAAATCCATTTTCCACTTAATTTGCGATCTGGACCACTATGCAATGGAAATAAGAACTCTTATGGTACGTTAGTTTGAACAGCCAGAGCGGCACTGAGTGCCGTACTCATTGGTGCCAGTTTTGGTTCAAACGAACATTCTTTTTCAGTGTGCATGGAACTCATATGAAACTGAAAAAATATCGAGTGTGGCACTAGAGTTTCTGTTCCAAGATGGTGGCAAAACTCGTGTGGAACTAGCACGAGTTTCTTCAAAAAAAAAAAAAACACTTTGACAGCTCTGAGTGCGGCACTCAGTGCGGAACTAGCCCTCAAACGAACGTACCATTAAAATTTTAGAAAATTTAGGGTTGGGTGTCTGACCTGTTTAATGTAACATTGCTATTGTTTTTAAAAATGTATTTCTTTTTGGGATCAATATTAACTGTGTTTTTTACTAACATTATAACTTACTTATGAAAATAAGTAAGCAATAATTTTTGTAATTTTTTAGACTATGCCTCTACGCATTTTTTACAATTTAACTTAAAATGTTTTCTATAGTAGAAAATGTAAAAACAGGTAAAAATTCAAAAAGTGATAACACAAAGAAACTAAAAAGGCAATAGGTAATCAAAGAAGATGATAGAATCAAGGTAGAATCAGCCAAATACAATCAAAAACAAACATAACCTAAACAACATAAGTTCGAATAAAAATACTAAAAATGGACAAGAAAATCATAAAACAAGAGAAGTAAAGTTTTTCTTTGAACATTAGGTGCATAAAAATTACCTCCTGAACGTTTTCTAGAAAATTCTAGAAAAATAAATTTAAGCAGTAGAGGGTTAGCATATTTTGTTGTTTGAATTTTCGCCTTAACAATGCATTTCTTAATGAAAAATCCTGCTAAAATTCTTTAAAATCCTAAAACATATTTTTTTAACAATTCACTTCACTTTTCTCTTCCAAAAATAACGGAATTGAAAAGTAATACTGAAATGAGTTAATTTTGGTCTAATTTTTTAAAGATTTGATTACTTTGAGCAAGCTTTTTTCAGAAAAAAATAAGTTTTTAGTTTTTAGTTTTTAGTTTTTAGTTTTTAGTTTTTAGTTTTTAGTTTTTAGTTTTTAGTTTTTAGTTTTTAGTTTTTAGTTTTTAGTTTTTAGTTTTTAGTTTTTAGTTTTTAGTTTTTAGTTTTTAGTTTTTAGTTTTTAGTTTTTAGTTTTTAGTTTTTAGTTTTTAGTTTTTAGTTTTTAGTTTTTAGTTTTTAGTTTTTAGTTTTTAGTTTTTAGTTTTTAGTTTTTAGTTTTTAGTTTTTAGTTTTTAGTTTTTAGTTTTTAGTTTTTAGTTTTTAGTTTTTAGTTTTTAGTTTTTAGTTTTTAGTTTTTAGTTTTTAGTTTTTAGTTTTTAGTTTTTAGTTTTTAGTTTTTAGTTTTTAGTTTTTAGTTTTTAGTTTTTAGTTTTTAGTTTTTAGTTTTTAGTTTTTAGTTTTTAGTTTTTAGTTTTTAGTTTTTAGTTTTTAGTTTTTAGTTTTTAGTTTTTAGTTTTTAGTTTTTAGTTTTTAGTTTTTAGTTTTTAGTTTTTAGTTTTTAGTTTTTAGTTTTTAGTTTTTAGTTTTTAGTTTTTAGTTTTTAGTTTTTAGTTTTTAGTTTTTAGTTTTTAGTTTTAGTTTTTAGTTTTTAGTTTTTAGTTTTTAGTTTTAGTTTTTAGTTTTTAGTTTTTAGTTTTAGTTTTTAGTTTTAGTTTTTAGTTTTTAGTTTTTAGTTTTTAGTTTTTAGTTTTTAGTTTTAGTTTTTAGTTTTTAGTTTTTAGTTTTTAGTTTTTAGTTTTTAGTTTTTAGTTTTTAGTTTTTAGTTTTTAGTTTTTAGTTTTTAGTTTTTAGTTTTAGTTTTTAGTTTTTAGTTTTTAGTTTTTAGTTTTTAGTTTTTAGTTTTTAGTTTTTAGTTTTTAGTTTTTAGTTTTTAGTTTTTAGTTTTTAGTTTTTAGTTTTTAGTTTTTAGTTTTTAGTTTTTAGTTTTTAGTTTTTAGTTTTTAGTTTTTAGTTTTTAGTTTTTAGTTTTTAGTTTTTAGTTTTTAGTTTTTAGTTTTTAGTTTTTAGTTTTTAGTTTTTAGTTTTTAGTTTTTAGTTTTTAGTTTTTAGTTTTTAGTTTTTAGTTTTTAGTTTTTAGTTTTTAGTTTTTACCAAAACTTTTTTCACAAATATTTTGTATAACCAATCCGAAAAAAACAAGAAACGTCATTCCAAATCCCAATGCAGCACCCTAAGGAGCTGAATTTCATGCGTGAATCCACATGCAGCGTACTACACGTGCTCAGTACCAGATTCAGACGGGATCCTGGGAGCGATTTCCATCCACGTTCCCCCCCCACAGGAGATATCAGTATGAAATTGAATATCGACACCCCTTGTTTGTGCTGCGTGCATTTAAGCTTTTCAACAGCGCCCTTTTTTTGTCGAAACATAAGGTTGAAGCCCAACCGGGGGTTGAGCCTCAGATTAGACTAAAAAACCGCCAGCTCAGCCCAGCCAGCATTGAAAACTCGTTTGGAAAAATGCACACACACACGTGGGGTTGTTACCTCGATGAGTGGCTTGATTTTGTTTTTCAATTTTAGTTATTTTTTTGTGCAAGTAAAACCCAGGGAGCTTGGCCACGAGGTTATCCACTGACGGTTCGAGTAGCTGTATTTTGTGCGATTTTTTTTAATCTAGTCTTTCTGGAGTGGATCCAACCTCATTCTGATGTTTGAACACTGTTTGGTGGTTTTGCATGTTTCAAACCTAATTTATAAAAGTTTGCTTTGTAATAAACTGTTTTAGTTGTCAGCTTTTCTTGGAAATATGTTACACAATCCCTAAATCGTTCAACTTCATTCATCGATTTGCACGACCTCTGACCCCCTCCTCGCGTCCAGTACGCAAAGACGACCGAACTTACCTGACCTTCATGAATAATACAGTGCGCAATAAAGCAATATTTACGGAGCATTCCATCTAATCAACATTCCGTTCCATTCATTGGACGCAAATACTCTGTGTACATACGTAGGTGAAATTCTGAGAAAATTTTCTGCATAACAAAACACGACCCCACCCCCGCCGGGGCGCCACCAGCAACAGACCGGAGAATTTTCCTTTGTTGGGCTTGTTTCAAATATAGAATATAATCAATAAAATTACTTACAACGTTTTGGTCGTATTTGTGTACAATCCAGCTCCAATTAACAATTAAAAAATATTTTATAGAGCTATACGCACAGGAAAAAAACTTCTTTGCTTAAAATTTAAAGATGTAACATTGTTGCGTAATACAGGAATCAATCTACAGTCGACTCTCTAGCTGTCGATCACCTCGATGTCAATAATGCTCCATCTGTCAATAAATTTTTCAGTCGCTTTAAATGTAATGCTTTGATTTTTCGTTCTATAATTGGAAACCTTCCGCTCTCGGTGGTCCTTTAAATATTGACACATAGAGAGTCCACTGTATATTGTTTTACTTGTTCCTAGACTGGCTTTGTTCTCTATTATCGTTCTAATGTTATGCACAAACCATCGTTGTCTGTAAAGTTAATATCGATCTAATCAATTGTACAATTCTGAGAAAAAAAAAATCTATTGCAAATGTTCGTTTGCTGGTTCATACAATTATTTTAATTGTCTAACCCAACCTTGTCAGAAGGTCAATTTATTTATGTTGGATGGATTTCACTGAAACTTGGGTCAGATTTGCTAAAGTTTTAATTTGACTAAACATTTGTTTATGTTTTATAAAAAAGCTGAGTGTAATTGATGAACCAACACACACTCATCCAGATCAGATAATTTGGTAAAAAGCTTTCTGAATAACACCGACTAACAAAATCTTCACAGGTTCAACTCGAAGGGAAGCATGAAGTTTAGCGTCCCCAGAAACAAGTGTATTTTGAATTTTTCAAAAATATTGAGAAAGGCCCGAATGGGGTTTCTCCAAAATTTGTAAGGAGAATTAGCGCCGATCGCTACCCCCGCATATTGCATGCAATTTTTGCTTGTATGCAACAGCGACGAACCGCCAATAGTACTCGAATAGTACTCGAAAATAACATTTGAGAAGGGCGTAAGGTATATACATATTTTTGTATTTTGTAATTTAAAAATTACTCTATCTCGAAGATGTAGCGTCGTATCAAAAAGTGGTCAGAGACAAACTTATAGGAAATTGGACGGGTTTTCAAAAAAAAAAAATACACTGAAACAAAAATACACGCCACATCTATGCAATTTTTTGATTTTTAAGTCTAAAACTTAAATTTAAAGTTGATGTCACGATTTTTTTTCGTTCAAAATTTTTGAGGAAATAGTCTAAAATGTTACCAAAAGACTGACAAAAAATGCAGGATGATATCCCAAGTAACATTTTAAACCAACTAGCCACCACCTAGTTTTATTGAGGTTTTATGGTAGCATCTTGATTGCTTAATAGTTTTATTTGGGCATTCACCGTAACCAAAAAGCAAGAGCTAATTAGTAGGTTCTAACAGGGTTTTATGCCTCGGACATAAAACCTTTTGACAATAAAAGCTAAATGGCTTTCAATAAGGTTTTAAGAAAGTTTTAAGAGAGTCTTGAAAACCCAATGGCAATGTCATGCCAAATGGTTTTATCGCATGATTCCTTAAAACCAAAGCTGTTTTAGCTGTCAAGTGCCTTCAGGCATGCAAAAAGCTTAATTAAAACCACAAGCTCCTGAACAAGCTTTTAACGCGGCCAATTAGCAGTGCAAAAATATGGCGCTAAACGCGTGTTCTGATTGAATGTGATTGAGCGCCATCTTGGTTGAAAAAATATAGAACTGAGAAATTTGATTTAAATTTGACGAAAACACTCATTTATGCTGAATTTCTAATATGCATTTTTTTCAAAGAACTGCAATAAAATATTTTTTAACATTAAAAACTATGATTACAAATAATGATTTTTTATTAAGCGAGTTGATTTTTTTGGCTCAATCTGCCCTACATTTATCAATAAAATTTCAACCGCAACTAAATTTGAGCCACCAATTGCGAGAAACAAGCTTTCAAATTATTTTGATTACCTCCAATATCTATTATTTATCATCGCCGTTTTTGCAAACCATCACTATATGATCATTTGGCAAGACAAAAACTTATGAAATGTCATTTTTTCTTAACTCCTGACTAGGTTTTAACAAAGGTTTTATCAAGGCTTTGAGGATTGTGTTAAGATTCAATTGTAAGGCCTTGAACTCCTATGCAGGTTTTATAAATAGGCCGTGACAACCTTTTGCGGAGGTCCTTTTGAGTTTTAACAGAGGTTTATCGGGGTTCTGGGGAGATTGTTACGACTTAGTAGTTTTAATGTTGGTTTTGGCTGATAGGTTTTACAGTGGTTGTGACAGCTTCGATAAAGCCCAAAATGTTACTTGGGATGTCGCTCCTAAAAAAATACAAAAATCATTTACTAAAACTATTGTTTTGAAAAGTGGTCTAAACGTCAAAATTTTTGAAAACCGGTAGTGGGAATCGATTCTCCAGACAATTTTACATAAAAGTCTCTATATTGACCATATTGTCCTATGTCCAATCCTTGGGAAGATACAGCGGTTTTAAAAATGAAAATGTTGAAAAAACTTATTTTTTGTGGTTTTTGGCAATTTCTATATGACAGATTTGATTTTTCAGTCTCGAAAATAATTTTACCGAAAAGCTCGTCCAATTTTCCATAAGTTTATTTACGTAATCAAATTTACTATCCTGGTTTCTACCGCACTGAAAAAAATATTCTATTTTCAGTTATAAGCAATGTAATAAAGCTTATATCTGTAAGCCCTTACATCCAATAGAGTTATCTACGTACGCATGTATTGCGTGTACGTACACGAAAAAGATTGAGGTTAAATTTTGTACCGGCCAGCAAAACAAATGGTATGCTAGTGTGCGTGAGAGCAGGCTTAGATAACTCTATTGAAATGCTGTCACAGGCAAACTTATGGGAAATTGGACGAGCTTTCCGGTATAAATATTTACGAGACTGAAAACCAAGTCTGTCATATAGAAATTGCCAAAAAACTACAAAAAAAAACCCGTTTTTTCCAATTTTTTCATTTAAAAAAAATGTATGCATCAAAAAATGATGCACAATACCCACTGATGAAATAGTCCCTCTTTTATGGCACCAATTAGAAATCCAGGATTTTTTTTATCTTTCTCAAAAAAAAAATACCAATTGGAATCTCGAGATTAGAGATGAACAAACTATAATTTAATTCGAGTTAAAATGTATATTTTAACATTTTTGTATTCATTTATTGAATGCTCTCAAAAATGTTTCTGTAATTTTGACTTAGAATCCTAGGAAGGCTCAAAAAGTAATTTAGTTTTGTAGATTAAAACACATAAAATGTCCTTAAAATTATACGATGTTTCACAAATTTCCAGCAACTTAATCTCACCAACAAGATCAATCGCCCAATCAAGTTGATCCTGTCAAATCCAAACCCTGTCTGCTAATCGTACTACCGCCCAAATCCCCTTTATAGCTGGCCATCATCGACGCAAAGCAAACAACAAAACCATTCTCATTTTTCGGCGCTGTTTTTCGTGCCGGCGAATTCAGCCTAATCGCAAAGCGCTCGGCGTCGTTGTACCTACCTGCTTTCCTCCAAATACCTTCCAAGTTAGTCCCGCAAAAGGCTCGTTTCGTGGGATCAGAAAGAACTTTTTTTTTCGATTTCGCTGGAGCTTGTCGGTTTTCGAATTCTTTCGCCGTTTTTTTGTTGTTGTCTTTGGGCGCTCGACCATAGTTTGGGGAAGGTTTTGTGCTCGCTCCCCAAAAAAGGGACCCCAAGAATCGCGAAAAAATAAAGCTCGGAAATAACTGAAAATTGTTTTGGCGTTATCATCTCCATCGGTGCGTCGCGACGCCCAGGCAGGACGCAAAGGAAACCCAGGAAAAAAAAGCGCAAGATATGGACGCCGAAACGGAAATAGCTTTTCGCGACAGGGATGAACGCACGAGGAACTGGTTTGAAAGTTCATGGTTCGGAGGGAAATGATAATACAGGTTGTTCGTTTTCACGGTATTGTAAAACGTACTCTGTGAACAAATTGTGTTGGAAAAATATTTTAAAATATATTTGCCTTAGCACAATATTTTTCTTTTATATTCTTTTGATGACCAAAAAAGCCATTATGAGTCATGAGATCTTAAATACAAATTTGAAAGGTGTCCAAAAAATGGTATTTAAATATATTCGGAAGTTTTGAGACAACTAAGTCTTTGGTTATCTTATAGGCATTGGTATGGGTAAGGACAATTTGAGGAAAAATAGGTAATTTCTACATCGCCCCCATTTTTTGATATTTCTATACATCACGTGGCAAAAACGTTGTTCTCTGTTCCCTCTTGAAATATGAATTGTCTTAAATTTCACAATGTTTCAAACAACTCCATCCGAGCCGCCACAAGTTCTAACCAACAGTCATTTTTCAACGCACTTCAGCACTTCTGGCAGGATACCTATTTTGAGTGGGTGAGATTTTTCATCCTGCGTTTTTTTCGGTTACCACCGACCTGGGATCACTTGCCGGAAGTGATCCCATCTGCGTCCCGGAACAAGAAGCAGTTGGGGCAAGTAAGATAAATTTGAATTTTGTTTTACTTACTCTTTTTGCGGTTCTGTGTGTGTGTGTGTGTTTGGATGCGCGAAATCCGATAGAGAATAGAGCAAAGATGCCAGACCGAGAGAAAGTAAAAATGCCAAGATACGGAACAAAATGTCCCCGAGGAGTTCGGCTAAGCTAGAGGGGTTATTTCGGGTGGAAGTACTTGAATGAATTTTATGCCTGGTTGTTTTTGCGATAACGTCTTTTTCAAGAATTTGGTGCTTGAATCAACAGTTTATTGTTGAGGTTTGTGCTTTCTCAATTGTTACTGCTTAAATTGAATTTATAGTTATTTAAACAATTAATCTAAATCGGCCGTTATATGTAAAATGGCAAAACACGTGGAAATGTATTTCGATAGAAAAAAATACGGAACCTCTTTTTGTTTACTTGTGTTATTATCTGAATTTACATACAGAATTTTTAATTTTGCTTTTTCAGTTTTTTTAACATTGGTTATAAACTTTTAAGAGAAATCATTTCTAGAGTGGGGGATACACTCAATGTTTACATTTGTTAATTGTATCTTATCAAAAAAGTTTATATTTTTCATAAAACTTTTTAGGCAAAATTATCGTCATGCTACTACTACTTAAAAGAACGGTGCATACGATTTACCTGAAGTTTCTTATGACCAAGAAATCCACGCGAGGGATTTAATTTTAAATTTGAAAGTCACGTGGTTTATTCACGATCCCTAAGGAGTGTGTTGTTAAACAAAATATATATTTTTCAAAAAATTCTGACCTGCCCCAAAAAAAAATTCTGTCTTGCACTACAAGTCAAAATCGATTATCCGAAAAAAAATTAGGAACTTTAGACGAATCATGAACATCAAATTTAACATCAAATTCGAGTTTTGCGAACCCATTTCAATTAAATTTGAAACTTATTAAAAATTGTCGCATTTCACCAATTTAGAATTATTCTATCATACGCTTGTATTATTTTTTAGTAACCATAGATCATTTTAAAGTATTGTTGAAAAAATGTGTTTTCTTAAACCTCTCCCACCCATGGTTACTCCAGAGCACCAAAACTTTAAACTTATATGAGCAGTTCTCTAGGATTTCGGTCATTCGATTGTTTTTTTTTTGTATTTTTTAATCCGGCTGAAACTTTTTTGGTGCCTTCGGTATGCCCAAAGAAGCCATTTTGCATCATTAGTTTGTCCATATAATTTTCCATACAAATTTGGCAGCTGTCCATACAAAAATGATGTACGAAAATTCAAAAATCTGTATCTTTCGAATGAATTTTTTGATCGATTTGGTGTCTTCGGCAAAGTTGTAGGTATGGATACGGACTACACTGGAAAAAAATGGTACACGGTAAAAAAAATTTGGTGATTTTTTTATTTAACTTTTTATCACCAAAACTTGATTTGCAAAAAAACACTATTTTAATTTTTTTTTATTTTTTGATATGTTTTAGAGGACATAAAAAGCCAACTTTTCAGAAATTTCTAGGTTGTGCAAAAAATCATTGACCGAGTTATGATTTTTTTATTCAATACAATTTTTTTCAAAAAATCGAAATTTTGGTCGCAAAAATTTTTCAACTTCATTTTTCGATGTAAAATTGAATTTGCAATCAAAAAGTACTCTAGTGAAATTTTGATAAAGTGCACCGTTTTCAAGTTATAGCCATTTTTATGTAACTTTCTTCAAAATAGTCGCAGTTTTTCATTTTTTTAAATTAGTGCACATGTTTGCCCACTTTTGAAAAAAATATTATTGAAAAGCTGAGAAAATTCTCTATATTTTGCTTCATCGGACTTTGTTGATACGACTTTTCGTTGCTGAGATATTGCAAGGCAAAGGTTTAAAAACAGGAAAATTGATGTTTTCTAAGTCTCACCCAAACAACCCCAAAATTTTCAAATGTCGATATCTCAGCAACTAATGGTCCGATTTTCAATGTTATAATATGAAACATTTGTGAAATTTTCCGATCTTTTCGAAAACAATATTTTCAAAATTTTCAAATCAAGACAAACATTTCAAAAAGGCCAAACATTCAATATTTCGCCCTTTTAAAATGTTAGTCTTGGTTTAAAAATTTCGAAAAGATCGGAAAATTTTACAAATGTTTCATATTATAACATTGAAAATCGGACCATTAGTTGCTGAGATATCGACATTGAAAAATGGTGGGCTGTTTGTGTGAGACTTAGAAAACATCAATTTTCCTGTTTTTAAACCTTTGCCTTGCAATATCTCAGCAACTAAAGGTCGTATCAACAAAGTCCGATGAAGTAAAATATAGAGAATTTTCTCAGCTTTTCAATAATATTTTTTTTCAAAAGTGGGCAAACATGTGCACTAATTTAAAAAAATGAAAAACTGCGACTATTTTGAAGAAAGTTACATAAAAATGGCTATAACTTGAAAACGGTGCACTTTATCAAAATTTCGCTAGAGTACTTTTTGATTGCAAATTCAATTTTACATCGAAAAATGAAGTTGAAAAATTTTTGCGACCAAAATTTCGATTTTTTGAAAAAAATTGTATTGAATAAAAAAATCATAACTCGGTCAATGATTTTTTGCACAACCTGAAATTTCTGAAAAGTTGGCTTTTATGTCCTCTATAAAAAATAAAAACAAATAAAAATAGTGTTTTTGCAAATCAAATTTTAGTGATAAAAGTTAAATAAAAAATCACCAAATTTTACCGTGTACCATTTTTTCCAGTGTAGTCCGTATCCATACCTACGACTTTGCCGAAGACACCAAATCGATCAAAAATCCTTCGAAAGATACAAATTTTGAATTTTCGTACATCATTTTTGTATGGACAGCTGCCAAATTTGTATGGAAAATTATATGGACAAACTAATGATGCAAAATGGCTTCTTTGGGCATACCGAAGGCACCAAAAAAGTTTCAGCCGGATTAAAAAATACAAAAATTAAAATTGAAGAAAAAAGACCGATTTCGTAGAGAATTGCTCAAATATCTCGGAACTGGCACAATTTTTCATGGTCATGGTTTTCTAATAGACTGTATACTAACATCTCCTCAAATATCATCAAAATTGGTCAATTTCCGAGAATTAAATGAAACCTGTTTTCGAAAGCCCGTAAAAATAACAAAACTCAAAATTTTATGAAACAATTTTTTTTGCTGTCAACCTTCGGCAAGAGAGCCCCTGTTAATAACATTGTGAGTTTAAACCGTTTTTGAATGCAACTACCTAAATAATCAGGACAAACTTTAAATGAAAGTTGATGTTAGTATTCATCAAATAACACAGTTTTGACATTCATAATGCGAACTTATATCCAAATAATTGATAAAACAAGATGAAGTGTCCGGGTTTCGAAGCGTCCGGGAATTCGGATCATCGTTACCGGCATCATATTCTTTTGAACATTAGTTACTCGCTCACTTGAAAATTGATCCCGAAACATGTAAATAAATAGCAAGCGCCATAAAAAAACAAACGCGCCAAGTCTTTTGACTAGTGCGTCCATCCCGGGAATTCCCGGGACAAAAATCCCGTGATTTTTCCAAAACCGGGAATTCCCGAATCCCGGGATTTTTTTATAATTTGTCCCGGGAATTCCCGAAATTGAAAAGAATCAAATTTTGGCCCGGAAATATATTTTTGTGTAGAAATACATTAATAGTTGAATACATAATAATCGATAAGAATTTAAAATAATTAAACATTTTATTCGGCATATATCAGCATTAATTTGGCTTATTTGTGAAAATTGTTGAAATTTGAGTTTACAGATTCATAAAATTCCTAGTGATTTAAATATTTTTTATTTATCTCTCTTTATTTTTAAAAGACTGGTTATTAAATTTTTGAATATTAATAATTTTAAAAATTGGAAAAAATAGGCTTTAGTCCCGATTTTCCCCAGTTGGCCAAAGTAGAATAAAAAAACAAAGCATATATATTTTTAATTTCTTTTAAGGGTTTACATACATGTAGAAAATGCAAAAAAACTAATTACAGAAAATTTATTAAATCCACTTGAAAGATGATCACTCCTGAAAGTTTCATGAAGATATTTCATTATTAAACTGAGTAAGAGACGATTTAAGCACAACATTTTGCCATGCGCAAAGCAAACTGTCAAACTTTGTGAACATTTTTTTCTCAAGATAGGATGGACCAAATTGGCTAAAATTGGGTAGAAGACTCACAAGACCTCCCGTGTGCATGACGATGTCCGATTTTTGAATTCTGCATTTTGAAAAATGCAAGAATCAAAAGCTCTCTAGCTTTTATATGAAAAACTTAAAAATATTTTTATCTTATTTAAAAATAAACTTTTTTAAATATCGGCCTTCGTAAGGCACACGGAACCAGTTTAACGAGAGTTCAACAAAATTATGAGCCGATTTGGTCAAAGCAGTGTTGAGATATCTTGGCACCCATTTTTTGAAACTGCCAACTTCAAATTGTTATACCTCGGCAATGGTACAATCAAAAGTTTTCAAATTTATTTTGTTGATAGATAAAAATATATATTTTAATGCCTTGAAAATAGATTTCAAAAAGTTTAAATATGTTCTCATACCAACCTATGACATTTATGCCGATTTACATTTATGTAACCCCTTAAGCTATTTAAAAACTGTCGTCTATGTTTAGATTGAAGTGTAAATTATCACAAATTAATATAATTGAGCTGAGTCTATGATTTTATGTTTGAAAACATTACAAATATAATGAAAATATAGATTTTATGACTGTTTAAAAAATTCCCGGGATTCCGGGAATTCCCGGGATTTTAAAAATATTTTTCCCGTTTCCCGGAAAATTCAAAACCCGGGAATATTGGACGCCCTACTTTTGACGTTTGCATTTTGACGACCCATTCCAATCGAAGGCTGAAACACGCAGAAAAATAAGGCATATTTGAATCAACAAAACGTTTTGTTGATTTGAAAAACAAGATTTTTGTTGAATCAACACTAAACGTCAAAGTAATTTTTTCAAAACAAAAAAGGTTTTTGTCGAATTGAGAAAATCAAGGTTTGTTCCAACGCAAAATCGGCGTTGATTATATTCAACAAAATTTTTGTTGAATCAAACCTCGTACAGGCTGATTCTACAAAATATTTTTGCAAAAAAAAACAAAGGGTGGCCACCAACACCACCAGCAGCGCCTGTCAGAGTGAGCCAGTGATGCCAGAAAATTTTTCTCTATAAATGCTACTATTCGTGAGTGTTCGCTTAAAATTTCATCAATTTTGGCAGCACTAAACAGACCCAAAAGAGCGCTGGAAGAAAAAAGAACTAAGTTAAAAAAAGGAAAATGAGCGTGGCCCAATGCACTCGACTGATTAGAATGCATTTGGGAAATATTTTTTTTAATGCTTGTAAAAGGAATAGCATAACTTTCGATAAATGTGAAAATAAACAGAAATGTTCACAAAAAATTGCTCTACTCGTTGATGTATTTGGTTTTAGTAAATTTCAAGGAACAATCCAATTTCATTCGAACACGACCGCTTATTAGGCTTAAAATATGTATATTTCCCCTATTGTGTTTCATATGTTTAAAATGACTTTATAAATGTGTTTTTTAAAAGCAAAAACAAGCTTGATTCTTTCCAAGTTTAAACACGTCAGATTTAATCGTCACTGCAATCGTCCCGATCTCAATTTTCCATTTCCCAGCGCCTGTTTAGCGCGCTTCCATGTTGATTAGCGTTTGAGAGCGCCATTTTTGAAACGGCGTTTGACTTCATCAAATGTCGACGTCGGCGGCGCTAACAAACGCATTCAGTCGTGCCTATTTCCGGCCAAATCGAATTAACAATCCAATCCAATCTGGGAATGGGCTCCCGCTCGATATAGCAGCCGTCGTTGTCGCCGTTTGTCGAGAGTTCCCTGGTGGTGTGCATCCCTATACTCCCACAAACCAGCGAGAATCCCCTTAAAGTTCTGCCACGTTGGATTTTCCGGATTGTTATCGGTAGCTTCTTGATGCACAGTGAAAAAATGGTGGAGGTTTTATCAGAAAACTGAAAATACAAATAAATCAAACAGTTTCAACTGTGTGCCTTTGGTCTGGTCCGGAAAAGTTTGGTGTTTTCTAACGGAAGAACTGTCGAGAGACTAGACTATGGACTATGGAATGGAGAGTTCAGACGACGGAGGGTTGTGGAACTGGGGCGCATAATGTACGATAACCTAATTTTCGAATTTGAGCCGTTCCGAGTGCAAAACGGCCAGAACCAGACAGAGCCTACAAAAGTCAAACGCAGACACGTCGGACCCCGATAGAAGAAGAGGTTCTCGCTCTCTCTCTCTCGCTCGTACTTTATTGCCACTTTTCGTGATGTTGATTGTTCTGGTTTATCAGTCAGTGGGGGAGGTGGGGTTAGAGAGCGTTTTAGGGGGTTTGGGACGGTTTTGTTACAGGGATTTTTTTCATTGGAGGCCCGAGATAATATCTTGTTTCAAATAAAAATGATTTTGAGGTTGAATTCCGACCAATTTAAATATAGTGCCTTGCTGTTTTTGCCACCCCCGCATCAGGAATCATTTTCTACCTGATGTAGGAGCTACAAAAAAATATGTTGTCAAATCTATTATAGTTGAATCTTAGTCTGCTGGATTACTCTTTTAAGTGCGAACTCATTGTGAAATTTTCTCCGTTTAATCCGTGTCCACGTTCAGGTGCGTAATGCTGGATAGAGGAATTTCAAAAAAGGAATGAAGAAAAACACATTGACAGTTATTCATAAATTACATTTTTTTTTGCAAAATTTGCAATACAAATATTCAGTTGGGTCTCTGCATTCTACGAAACAAGACCAAATTCAATTTTTTTTAATGATTTGTTGCAACCTGAGCCGTTTACATTTTCAAAAGGGGTAAGGTATTTGCATAATTTTGGTATAATTTTGCATACACAGTAAAAAAATCATGGTAATATTACATCTGAGAAGGGGTACATCTTTTGTGTCGGAAAAAATGTGTAATTTTACCTCTGAAAAAAAGAGGTAATATTCAACCTTCCAAATATACATTATTTTTTACTGTGTAACATAGCACATATCTGCACTAAAAAAAGGGATTTTTAAGTGATTTTTTACATTCCTTTGAAACAGCATTTCATCGAAAAAATCTCAGAATAAAATTGCTTGCATATGAGTAGTAAGAATTTGTTACTATTTCACCAATTCTTTTTCTTACTTTTTCAATCTTTCAGACAGTCGTAGGGTGGTCCAAATCCGGGCTTATTCGAGGCAACCTCCTGAAATCAATAATGGACCCATCAGGGTAAATTCCAAATTTAAGCTCATTTTGACGACCCCTCCCTTAAAACCTCTACAACCCAATCTCGCCTTTAGACGGGATTCGATTTAAAAAATCGCCAAAAATCCATTTTCAACCAATTTTTGATCTTTAAAAAGCATTGGAACTCTTCAAATTTAAGAAAATTTATAGGTTGGAAGTTTTACTTGATTCATGTAACTTTGCCAATGTTTTGGCAAATGTCATTTTTCTGAGGGGTCAACTTTGGCTGTGTTTTGCCTTCCTCACTGAGGTAAGGCTATAATCCTGCTCTAAAAATGAACTTCGTATAAAAACTTCGTAGACCCACCTTCATGTATACATATCGACTCAGAATCGAAAACTGAACAAATGTCTGTGTGTATGTGTGTGTGTATGTGTGTGTGTATGTGTGTGTGAATGTATGTATGTGACGAACAAACTAGCTCATGTTTCTCGGCACTGGCTGAACCGATTTGACCCGAACTTGTTGCATTCAACTTGGTTTAGGGTCCCATAGATCGAGTTTTATACAGATTGAAGTTTCGATAAGTAGTTCAAAAGTTATGTATAAAAATGTGTTTTCACATATATCCGGATCTCACTTAAATGTATGTAAACTATGTCCGGGTCCATCATCCGACCCATCGTTGGTTAGGTTATCAAAAGACCTTTCCAACGAGTCCAAAACATTGAAGATCTGGCAACCCTGTCTCGAGATATGGCCACTTAAGTGATATTGATATACTTTTTTGAAGCCGGATCTCACTTAAATGTATGTAAACTATGTCCGGCTCCACTATCCGACCCATCGTTGGTTAGGTAATTGAAAGGCCTTTCCAATGAGTACAAAACATTGAAGATCTGGCAACCCTGTCTCGAGTTATGACCACTTAAGTGATATTGATGTACTTTTTTGAAGCCGGATCTCACTTAAATGTATGTAAACTATGTCCGGATCCACCATCCGACCTATTGTTGGTTAGGTTATCAAAAGACCTTTCCAACGAGCCAAAAACATTGAAGATCTGACAACCCTGTCTCGAGTTATGGCCACTTAAGTGATATCGATGTACTTTTTGGAAGCCGGATCTAAAAAATAGATGACACTTGTGTACAGCCATTGTTGTGAGGAAGGCTCCAACCACATAGGTGGATTAAGTTAGTTTTTTTACAAGGGAACACAAATGGAAGAATAAGGCTTTTAACTGCTTATTTAATTGTCGGTGTACAGGACGCCGCACTGTTTAATCATTTTCTGACGTCCATTCAATTTTGCAGTCCAAACACAGTCATTGAATTGGAAAAATAAAATCATTTTCAAATTTTCTTTTGTTGATTTGTGTGCACCTACGTCGAAAACCAAGATTGTTTACTTTTTGCTCTTTGGTCTGACAGTCTTGGTCTGACAGATTTGGTCTGTCAGCTTTATCATGGATTTTGGTCTCAAGGCTGTATATATAGGTAGAAAGCCATGTTTTGGTCTGGTCTAGGCGAGGGATAGGACACAGAACCTTCCTGGTTTTTTATTAACATTTCGTATATTTTAAGTAAAAAGAGGTATGCATAAGGCAACCAACTGTACGGATTTTTTCCTTACCGTACGGATTTTTGACCCTCTTCGCGGATTTTTAACAGGCCGGAATTTTTGTACGGAATTTTTTGCCTAATACGGATTTGTACGGAATTTTTAAAACTTAGTTTAAAATTGAATTGATTTTTCAGATTTGGCTAAAGCTTTTGCTAGTAGAAAATTTTGATCTAACTGTCAGTTTGATTTTAAAGGGATAACTTGGATAGTTTTCCTAGGGACCCTAAATAGGGAGACTGGTCGATGTAAATTTGACGTCCCAAACAGACACAAGTTTGACGTATCCAAAAGAGCATTTAACTTTACGCCCAGCAAAACTTGGCAGTGTTAGCAAGCACAAAACATACGTTGCCAGATCGATTCAGCAATGTCTGCCAGTCTCCCTATTCAGGGTTCTAAGTTTTCCGGGATTTCTTCAGTTCAAATTTGATTATCAATTATTGTTCTTTTCAAATTCCTTACAAAACATATTTATCTAACAAAAGATCCAAAGGCTTTCTAAAGCTATTCAAAACCTATGATAATTTGAATTAACAAATCTAGAGTAATTTTTGAAAATGTACTATAAGCTATGTTTCACACGTTTACGTTCAAAATTTTACGAAATGTCAAGTTTGCACGTTTAACAAAAAATGGAAGAACATGATTTGATTCAGCAAATCACGGTTTATTTTTGGAATATCTTTAAACGTTCAAGTCTGATAGCAAAGTAAATTTAGTCAGCTGCAAAAATGACAGAGTTTTTTTTTTTATATTTTTTAAATTTTTGTATATGTTTTTTCCAAATTAATCCAAATAATTCCGTGACAGTTTTTTTTTATTCATATATCATATCGGCAAAGTGTACGGATTGTTGCTCAGCAAGAGTTGGTATGCAGTAATTGTTCTAGTGTCCCAGACTATGCCTCTCTGATTTTTTAAACAATGTAAATGAAAATGGTACCATTTTATAGCAGAAAATGGGAAAACAAGCAAAAAATTGGAAAAGTGACTGTAAAACATTAAACAATTAGATAGGCAAAATGTAATGATAGGAGGTGGTAGAATATGCCAAATACTACGAAAAACAAACATAAACTAAACAAGTTAAATGCAAATTAATATACAAAAAAAGAAACAAGAATAACATAAAAAGAAAAGTAAAGTTTTTCGTAGAACAGAAGATGTTCAAAACGACCTCCTAGACACCAGAAAAATAAAAAAAAAAATCGAAAAAAAAAATTTGGGCAGTAGAGGATTAAGTCCTGAAGTTTGCATGGAAAAAATCATCTTGAATCGAATATAGAAAGGAGGATTTTTAGCAAAAATTCCTAAAAATATGTTGGAAAAATACTGACACAATTACTTTTCTTCATACAATTTCTCGATTTTTTTCCTGTACAAAATTAAAGAGCTTAGAGGGAATGATTCCCGTGGTCAAAATGAGCACAAATTTGGAATTTAGATTACTAGAGATGAGTCGCGTATTGATTACAGGGAGTAGCCCCGAGGAATCCCGGATTTGGACCTCCCTAATAGACGTTCCTTTTTAAAAATTCCATTATTATTATTTATTTTTTTCAAGTGGTGTGGATTTTTTCCAATCTTGTTTTTTTGTTTCTTTTTAAAATATTTTGTTTTGTTGTTGCATTCTTTTAAACATAAACAATTAGGGTGGTTCACGATTAGGGTGATTTTGAAAATCTAACTTTTTAAGAATATTTTTGGGATTTTTTTTTTGTTTTTTAGAAAGTTATTGAGCTTGCTAATCCAAGCAACTTAGTCCATGACACCAAATTTTTATCTCGTAATCTACGCCTTCTACGACCAAATTTATGGAAAGCATCTGGACAAACCTTCAAAAATCAGTTTTTTGCACGTGGCAGTTCATGGTTAAGTTTTAGAGAAAATTCATGTTTGAGGCACTTTTAGGGCTCTAAAAAGGAAACATTTATTTTCATTTTTTACAAGTCAATTTGGACTTAAGGGTCAAAAATTACAGCCATTTTAAGGTAAAAAGATGCAAATTTAAAACTTGCACATCTCGAAAAGACGCAAGCCAAATTTTGAGCGCCAGGTTGCATTAGAAAAAAGAGATCTTGCACTACAAACGCTGAAAAAATCTCAAGGGTGTTTTTCTTTAAACTCAAGATATCTTCACTTGAAAAGGTCTTATTTTAAATGGAAACCCATATGGGACCATCCTAATGAAATTTGAAAATTGTACAAATCTGAATCTTCCCTCAGAATTGAGCAAAGTGTCGAAAATCGATTTTCGGTCCTATTTTTGGTTTCCATGTAAAATTATCATCCGAACATCACTTTTCTCTAAAACTTAACCCTGAATTGCCACGATCAAAAAACTGATTTTTGGTTTGCTCAGATGCTTTCTATAAATTTGGTCGTAGAAGGCGTAGATTACAAGATGAAATTTTGGTGTCGTCGACAAAGTAGCTTTGATTGGTAAGTCCAACAACATTCCTGAAAAGTTAGATATTCAAAATCACCCTAATCGTGAACCGCTCTAATTTTCATCCAAACCCTTTTCATTGGCAACAATTCTTCTGAAGACACCAAAGTTCCAAAACTTTAGCATTTTTCGGAAAATCATTTTTTTCCAATTAATTTTGCAATCTGGACCACTGTGCATTGACAGCAAAACCGGAAAAAATGTTGACGATTTTACAAACAGTTCAATATTTACAAATTCCGCTACCGGATTTGCTCACAGGATTTCTATTCGTAAAACTTATGTTAAAAAGGGAACGACACCACTTCCAAATTGAGTTGTTATTACAACCTAACACGGGCTACGATGACACCCCACAGGAGAGCCCAAACTTACCTTTTTCTGTACTCCAACGAGCTGGGAATATCTAACTATGCATGATTATGTCGCATAACTGGAAGACCCTTGCCAATGGTCCATTGTAATATTAATTAGCAACGGATCGTTGGCCGAAACTGCACAATTGGAACAAAACAAACAAGACCCCGAAGGAACATCCCTAACCAACCTACAGGATGGCCTTTCCTGCTGCCAAAGAAGAGCCCAATCCGACAAAAAAAAGGACAAATCCAAATGCATGTAGAACAGCTCAGCATCACACCCCGGTGGGAGGGCCCAGCTTCGGTCGACACCAGTGAGATGTTCCTTTTTGTGTCCCCGATGATGCTGGCCAGGAAGCAGTGCGCCCTCAAAGTTTATTCCAATAAAATGTTGCCTCACTGGGTGTCTCGCCCGTTCTCGAATACGGAGACAGCGGTAGACACATTTAAGGAATGAAATTTTGAACTTTTGCCGGGAGAGATGAGAATGCCACTTTTTTTTCTGGTGTGGTTGCTCTCTTCCCTGCTTTGTGAGGGTGATTCGCCAAAAGTTGGACGGAATGGATAAGTTTTTGAATGGGAAAAATATCACAACCTTTCAAGACTTGGCTTTTGGGGTTGGTATCCGTTTCATTCGCTTGGTGATTCCGGGGAAAAATGTAAGTAAGCCAAGCCAACTGACTTTACTTGGAATTGTTATTTTTCTGCTTTTTGCACAATGAGCAACAGTCATACAGTTTACTAAATCCTATGGTTGTGTTTAAAATGATCCCAACGGAAATAATCTAATTGAATAGAATTGTTATACAATTACCAGCGTTTTGTTGTCTTATTCTTTTTGTAAACTAACCAAAACTGGGGAGATAAGTTAAAGTTTAAGTGGAGCTTTGAATCAAAATCAAATCAAACCACACAGCAAAAAATTCGATGGTAAAATCGCATGCAAAAGCATGCACATCACCTTCGTCAAAATAAACTTAATATTTCAGACTGCATGTACATTTTTTGCAAACACAAAAAAAAGTTGCTACCGACGGGTTTCCAACCCAGCACCAACAGTAAGGACTGGTGCCTCAGCCCACTCGGACATCAGACTGATGAAAAATTGAAAGGATAAACGTATATGTAAGCTTGACATTTCGGTCAAGTAGGTTTCCCATACAGATGGGCTACATAGGGACGTGGCGTTACATCGTGCTGCCACCTCGTTTTTTTAAGTGCAAGAGTGGAAAAGTGCTGAGTCATCGTCTAAAAATAGAAGGCGTCCTGTCTCGCCCAGCAAAATGAAGTCGATAAAGTAGTCGGTTTCGAAGAGAAAAAGTGGAAAACGTGGTCTAAAAATAGCGACGCCATCCCCCTATATTTCAGGGTGTAAAATCACACAAAATTGCATAAAATAATGCAATATTTATTTTACATCCAGGCCTTTTACACGCAGCAGGATTACTACTTTTTTAGTTGTGCATCCACTTTAACGACCCCCAGGTCTTTTTTTATTGCAAGTTTCTACTCGAACCTAGGAGTCCAAAGGTTTGAATGGGAAGAGCACTCAAACCTATTTTAACTCCAAGGATCCTTGCACTACAGGGTTTGAACTGACTACCTTTGGATTGCGAGTCCAACCGCCACCAGCGATTTCACCGGAGCAGGCTTGGTTTGGTGTGTTGTTTGTCTTTATAGCACACCTATAATGACTTAACGGCCTAACAACAACCATGGCCGGGACCGACGTTTTACTTCCCCATCCGATGGAAGGTTGAAGTAGATGGGAATCGAGCCCATGATCTTCCGCTTACGAAACGGACACCTTAACCATTCTGCTAAACATGATGCGGAACCGAAACCGAAATAAATAGTGCGTTTGATATTAAATCGAAATATGAAGTTGCATTTCAGCAGATCGAACTGAAAGCTATCGATTCCAAATATTAGTATTATATCATTCGACCCAGTTTTCGTTTCAATTAGTCAGTGTAAATATTGGACGCTCAGTGGCTTAATCACAGGTCTAATATGAGCTGTAAGCTGTAATAAATAGAAAATGAAATAAATTACATACATTTCCAACCAGGCCTATTTAAACAAATTGTTTCGCAATTGTTTTGATGAAAAACAGCTTGCCAACTTCCTGCGGAGCTAAATATTTCTCGATTTCAATTGAAAACGTCTGTTTGCAGGCGCTGTTCGTTACGAATTTTCTGACAAAAATAAAAATTAAAGTTCGTCGCAGAACCTTGCACCAGCTTTCCAAGGCTGCCTGGCACCAACCATTGAAGAAAGCAGAGCAGTTCTCTAGGATTTCGGTCATTCGATTTTTTTTGTATTTTTTAATCCGACTGAAACTTTTTTGGTGCCTTCGGTATGCCCAAAGAAGCCATTTTGCATCATTAGTTTGTCCATATAATTTTCCATACAAATTTCGCAGCTGTCCATACAAAAATGATGTATGAAAATTCAAAAATCTGTATCTTTTGAAGGAATTTTTTGATCGATTTGGTGTCTTCGGCAAAGTTGTAGGTATGGATACGGACTACACTGGAAAAAAATGATACACTGTAAAAAAAATGGTGATTTTTTTATTTAACTTTTTATCACTAAAATTTGATTTGCAAAAAAAAACTATTTTTAATTTTTTTTTTATTTTTTGATATGTTTTAGAGGACATAAAATGCCAACTTTTCAGAAATTTCCAGGTTGTGCAAAAAATCATTGACCTATTTATGAATTTTTTAATCAATACTGATTTTTTCAAAAAATCCAAATATTGGTCGCAACATTTTTTCAACTTCATTTTTCAATATAAAATCAAATTTGCAATCAAAAAGTACTTTAGTAAAATTTTGATAAAGCGCACCGTTTTCAAGTTAAATCCATATTTAGGTGACTTTTTTGAAAATAGTCGCAGTTTTTCATTTTTTTAAATTAGTGCACATGTTTGCACACTTTTGGAAAAAATATTTTTGAAAAGCTGAGAAAATTTTCTATATTTTGCTTCTTCGGACTTTGTTGATACGACCTTTAGTTGCTGAGATATTGCAATGCAAAGGTTTAAAAACAGGAAAATTGATGTTTTCTAAGTCTCACCCAAACAGCCCACCATTTTTTAATGTCGATATCTCAGCAACTAATGGTCCGATTTACAATGTTAAAATATGAAACATTCGTGAAATTTTTCGATTCGATGTAAATAAAAAAAAATAAAAAATAGTGGGGTAATTCTCTACCAACTCACACGAAATCGGAAAAAGTTGCCCCGACCCCTCTTCGATTTGCGTGAAACTTTGTCCTAAGGGGTAACTTTTGTCCCTGATCACGAATCCGAGGTCCGTTTTTTGATATCTCGTGACGGAGGGGCGGTACGACCCCTTCCAATTTTGCACATGCGAAAAAAGAGGTGTTTTTCAATAATTTGCAGCCTGAAACGGTGATGAGATAGAAATTTGGCATCAAAGGGACTTTTATGTAAAATTAGACGCCCGATTTGATGACGTACTCAGAATTCCGAAAAACGTATTTTCATCGAAAAAACAATAAAAAGTTTTAAAATTCTCCCATTTTCCGTTACTCGACTGTAAAAATTTTGGAACATGTCATTTTATGGGAAATTTAATGTACTTTTCGAATCTACATTGTCCCAGAAGGGTCATTTTTCATTTAGAACAAAATTTTTCATTTTAAAATTTCGTGTTTTTCTAACTTTGCAGGGTTATTTTTAGAGTGTAACAATGTTCTGCAAAGTTGTAGAGCAGACAATTACAAAAATTTTGATATATAGACATAAGGGTTTGCTTATAAACATCACAAGTTATCGCGATTTTACGAAAAAAAGTTTTGAAAAAGTTACTTTTTGCGTTTCTCTTTGTTTCGTCGTCCGTGTCTGTCGCGGGTGACCATGAACGGCCATGATCGATGACGACCAACTTTTTTAAAACTTTTTTTCGTAAAATCGTGATAACTTGTTATGTTTATAAGCAAACCCCTTATGTATGTATATCAAAATTTTTGTAATTGTCTGCTCTACAACTTTGTAGAACATTGTTACACTCTAAAAAATAACCCTGCAAAGTTAGAAAAAACACGAAATTTTAAAATGAAAAATTTTGTTCTAAATGAAAAATGACCCTTCTGGGACAATGTAGATTCGAAAAGTACATTAAATTTCCCATAAAATGACATGTTCCAAAATTTTACAGTCGAGTAACGGAAAATGGGAGAATTTTAAAACTTTTTAGTGTTTTTTCGATGAAAATACGTTTTTTCGGAATTCTGATTACGCCATCAAATCGGGCGTCTAATTTTACATAAAAGTCCCTTTGACACCAAATTTCTATCTCATCACCGTTTCAGGCTGCAAATTATTGAAAAACACCTCTTTTCGCATGTGCAAATTGAAGGGGTCGTACCGCCCCTCCGTCACGAGATATCAAAAAACGGACCTCGGATTCGTGATCAGGGACAAAAGTTACCCCTTAGGACAAAGTTTCACGCAAATCGAAGAGGGGTCGGGGCAACTGCTGTGTGAGTTGGCGGAGAATTACCCAGTGTTTTTTGCAAATCAAATTTTAGTGATAAAAAGTTAAATAAAAAAATCACCAATTTTTTTTACAGTGTATCATTTTTTTCCAGTGTAGTCCGTATCCATACCTACAACTTTGCCCAAGACACCAAATCGATCAAAAAATTCCTTCAAAAGATACAGATTTTTGAATTTTCATACATCATTTTTGTATGGACAGCTGCGAAATTTGTATGGAAAATTATATGGACAAACTAATGATGCAAAATGGCTTCTTTGGGCATACCGAAGGCACCAAAAAAGTTTCAGTCGGATTAAAAAATAAAAAAAATAAAATTGAAGAAAAAAGACCGATTTCGTAGAGAATTGCTCAGCAATCTCTGCCGCTTGTTGGACTGACAGATCATGGAAAAATCAAACTGGTGCAATTATTGGTTTAATTTTCCATTCAAAACAAATTTAAAAACCCAGTCGGTAATAATAAATTATGGGTCATTCCATGTCAACTGAGTACACTTTTGGACGCGACCTTCACCGATTTGGACCAAACTTGGAGGGAATGTGCATTTATTGATAGTCAACAGAAATCCCAAGTTTGGTGCTGATTGGACCATCTCTTTACTTTAAAAAAAACTTTTTTTTTTCTTTTAATTATAACTTTGCAACTATTTGAGCAAAAGACAATTGTCCAAGGAATTCGATGAAAATAAAACTTTAACCCTTAAGTGCTTCCGTTTTAAGTATTAAAATTCAGTTTTGACCAATTCTTTATATTTTTCAATGTAAACCTCAAACTATAATGAACTATTGGAGAGATACAGCGATTTTACTGAAAAAAGTTTTTTTTTTCAGTAAAATCGCTGTATCTCGCCAATAGTTTATTTTAGTTTGAGGTTTACATTGATTATTATGTAAAATTGTCCGGGGAACACGATGGTGATTAAATAAAAAAATATAAGGAATTGGTCAAAACTTAATTTTAAAACATAAAATGTTAAAACATAATAAACAGGACACTTAAATTTTATTTTTATCGAATTCCTTGGACATTTTTTTATAAGTGCAACCTCTAGAAAGTGTTTTGCTCAAATAGTTGCAAAGTTATGATCAAAAGAAAAAAAAGTTGTTTAGAAAAGCCTCAAAAAACAACCGTTGAATATTGACCAAACACGTGGACATTAGAATTGAAATTTCAAGTAAAATTCCATTCAATTTTTTTTTCGGAATTGTAGAAAATTAATTTCTAAGCGCTCGTCGTAAAAAAAATTTCTTTTGGCAACTTGTTGCATAAACTACTATTTTTCAATGGATGAATAATCTATAAATTCAATCAAGGATATGGATGCATTCTGCTTTGCTCTCTGGTTTTATTTTTTGGTAATTTGAGGAGAAGGGCGCTCCCTCAAAAAAAATAATATGCAGTACCGTTCAGTGCAACGCTAGGGATAACGAGATTAACATGAGAACAAATGTATCATTTTGAAGTTTTTTGATAAAATTTTTATCTTTTTTTATCAAAGAAGATATTATTATTTGTTTCAAGAACAGTTTTTTTCTAAGTGTATTTTTTAGAAGTAATTATTGATTGAGAAAATTAATGCAAACAATATTTTGAGTTTCGTAAAAAAATAATCAATCGAAACCTGGATGTAAAATACCACAGCAATACCAAACTAGGTTATCCCAACGGTTAAAATAATGCCACAAAATTAAACTATTTCATTGCCATGTTGACTGTTGAGATCTGGAGTTTTTTTTAAGGGTCCAATAAACCAAATTTTCAGTTTTTGCTATTTGGGTGTTTTTTAATACCTCTGACTCAAGGCGATTTCAAAAACACCCAAAACCTTTTCAAAATAAAAAAAACTCCGGAGATATTCTGTATTTTGAAACATTGCCTGAATACCAAAACTTGGTTTTGGTCGTTTTGGTTTTGGTCGCTGGTGTTTGCACAAGTGATACCAAAATTTGGTATTTTAATGCCGTTGTTTAGTTCAGCACTTCATTTTGAAGTCAGTAAAAAAATGCGGAAATGATACCATAAAGTTCCTTATGCAACAGAAAAATCTACTCTCCAGATGATTCCATGTTGTTCTCAGTGATATTCTTTGTCAAAATTGACCAAAAATTTTCCATAGTTATAGAGGATTTTGATAAAAAACTGTAATAGAGCAACTCTCTACGAAATCAGCCGATTTCGACCATTTTTATTTTTTGTATTTTTTGATTTGACTCAAACTTTGTGGGGGCCTTCCCTATGACCAAATAAGCTATTTTGCGTCATTGGTTCACCCGTACAAGTCTCCATACAATTTTGGCAGCTGTCCATACAAAAATGGTATGTAAATATTCAAACAGCTGTAACTTTTGAGTGAATTTTCTGATCAATTTGGTGTCTTCGGCAAAGTTGTAGGAATTGTTGAGGACTTTTGAGAAAAAAATAGGTACACGGAAAAAAATATTTGCAGATTTTTTTATCAACTTTTTTTTCATAAAAACTCAATTTCCCAAAATACGTATTTTTTGATTTTCGAGATTTTTTGATATGTTTTAGGGGACAAAAATCCGCAACTTTTGAGCTATAGAGAAACATGGTCAAAAAATCTGCCGCCGAGTTATGAATTTTTGAAAAAATAGTGATTTTTGGAAAAAATCGAAGTTTCATGCAAAAACAAATTTGACATTATTTTTTAATGCAAAATTGAATTTGCAATCGAAAAGTACTTTACAGATTTTTTGATTAAGGGCTCCGTTTTAAAGATATAGCCACCGAAAGTTTGATTTTAGCGAAATATTTGCAGTTTTTCGATTTTTAATAATAGTGACCAAGAGTGACCATTTCTAAAAATATTTTTTTTGAAAAGTTCAGAAAATTTGCTATAAAATTGTCCAAGAGACATTGATGATTGGACCTCTGGTTGCTGAGATACAGCGGCTTAAAGAAAAAGAAACACGAAAATTGAAGTTTTCTAAGTCTCACCCAAACAGCCCACCATTTTCTAATGACGATATCTCAGCAATTAATGGTCAGATTTTCAATGTTAATGCATGAAACATTCGTGAAATTTTCCGATCTTTTCAAAAAAAAATATTTAAAAAAAATTTAAATAGAGACTAGCATTTTAAATGGGCGTAATATTCAATATTTGGCCCTCTTAAAATGTTAGTCTCGATTTAAAAAATTTCAAAATATTTTTTTTGAAAAGATCTGAAAATTTCACGAATGTTTCATGTATTAACATTGAAAATCGAACCATTAATTGCTGAGATATCGTCATTAGAAAATGGTGGGCTGTTTGGGTGAGACTTAGAAAACTTCAATTTTCGTGTTTCTTTTTCTTTAAGCCGCTGTATCTCAGCAACCAGAGGTCCAATCTTCAATGTCTCTTAGACAATTTTATAGCAAATTTTCTAAACTTTTTAAAAAAAATATTTTTAGAAATGGTCACTCATGGTCACTATTTTTAAAAATCGAAAAACTGCAAATATTTCGCTAAAATCAAACTTTCGGTGGCTATATCTTGAAAACGGAGCCCTTAATCAAAAAATCTGTAAAGTACTTTTCGATTGCAAATTCAATTTTGCATTTAAAAATAATGTCAAACTTGTTTTTGAATGAAACTTCGATTTTTCCAAAAATCACTATTTTTTCAAAAATTCATAACTCGGCGGCAGATTTTTTGACCATGTTTCTCTATAGCTCAAAAGTTGCGGATTTTTGTATCAAAAAATCTCGAAAATCAAAAAATACGTATTTTGGGAAATTGAGTTTTAGTGAAAAAAAAGTTGATAAAAAAATCTGCAAATATTTTTTTCCGTGTACCTATTTTTTTCTCAAAAGTCCTCAACAATACCTACAACTTTGCCGAAGACACCAAATTGATCAGAAAATTCACTCAAAAGTTACAGCTGTTTGAATATTTACATACCATTTTTGTATGGACAGCTGCCAGAATTGTATGGAGACTTGTATGGGTGAACCAATGACACAAAATAGCATATTTGGTCATAGGGAAGGCCCCCACAAAGTTTGAGCCAAATCAAAAAATACAAATAAAATCCATTTCCGGTTTTGGTAGAGAATTGCTCAATACAAAAAAAATACCTCAATCTGGTATTCGAACAACGATTTTTTTTGCAATTTTGCAATATCAAAATAATACCGTTTTTCATCGATCTGATGGCCGAGCGGGCTAAGGCGCCAGTCCTTACTATAGGTTTGAGTCCCGTCGGTTGCATTTTTTTTGTGTTTACAAAAATTGTACATGCAGCGTGTAAAATTAAGTGTCTTTTTTGACGAAGGTGATGTGCATGCTTTTGCATGCGATTTTACCATCGGATTTTTTGCTGTGTAGTATGATACCAAATTGTCCTCTTGCAAAATCTTTAAGTCAATTTTCGTAGGTTTCAGGAATACCAAAGTTTGGTATTGATTCCAGCAAAAGGTATTGTTACGCATTTCCTTCGTTACTTACCCCTGCTCGGGGAACTTAAGTTTGTTATGTTTCTCGCTCCATTCAAATTCAATTATGACAGATGTTTTTTGAAAAAAAAATGCAAGAATATTTTACTAATATTTTTTCATTACAAAAATATGCTGTGACATTTTTAAAGAGGTTTTCATGAACCTTTATCTAAAATAAATCAAGGAACGAAAATGTTTTGATAATTTTCTCAGATAAGTTATTGAAAAGTCGTAAAGCACCGTGACCTCTGACACTTAAAAATTAGTTTTTCTCCTAATTGTAACGAAATTTCATTTATTTTTGGTTTGGGCACTTGAAAAACGTGTAGATGAACAATTTTAAGCATTTTTGTAGTTAGTTTTAAAAACAAGTTTTGTTAACCATTGGTTCTAACGTATTTTTGAAAACTAATCCAAGATTTTTGGTTCCTCTATCTTAAGTTACTTACATTCTGAATTAAGATTTGAAGGGTTTCTTGAACAAACATGGCCGCCAAATAACCAATCGGCAATGATACCTTTCTGAGCCTCAACCTAAGTATCGACTTAGATTCAAATCCTGAGCAACCAACCTATTTTATCCGGATCGGTGTTATTCGATCCGCCTTGAAGACCCTTAGTTCTTTATTGAAAGTGCAAATGTTCCAGCTTTTCATTTTTGAAGGGCGCAACAGTATTCCCATATGCAGAATCGATAAATCAACTGGACTACAGATGAATTCAGCTAAATTTTATTAAAGTATGTGCAAAACAGTTTAATCAAAAGTTGCATTTCATGACTTGTTTTAAAATAGATTACTTTTAATTATTTTCTTTGAAAAGTAGAAACCCAAATTTATAAAATTTTATGTCAGTTTTTGCATACTGGAAATGGAATTCATTGATATTTCTTTTCGAAAAGAATTAGATTGTTATAGAAATTTTTTATAAGTTTTGCACTCAATTGATCAATTTTATCAAATGTTTTTGCTTGCCAGCTCACTTCCTACAAAGTCGTTGATTGCTTGTAATAGTATAACAAATATCAGAACGTACCATTTTCAACCAACTGCCCTACTTACCTTTCCCGATGCTACCTATATGAAAAAGATTCGATCGTCCACTAGGACCCGACAGCAGCAGGTATCATGCCGCAAAAGAAGGTGTACCGAAAAATTTGAATGTCCCTCCGCCGACGAAGTACCTATACGACAGCAAACTTCCCCAGTGTGCGGCAACGGCGGGAGGTGAATGCTTTTAGGAAGTCACAGATTAGACAAAACTCACTCACCATTTAGAGTCGTCGTCGTCGTTGTTGGTCGTCTGGCCTGGTCTACTGGACTTTCGTAGAACTAGCTACCAGGTAGGTTTAACAGGGCCCCGAAAAAAAAATGGAGACATCAATCCTCACTCCGACAAGAAAAAAAAACGAAAACGGACACATACATACCTTAACCGTAACCGACAACGGGCCTTCTCGTATCAACGGGGGCACAATGAGGTCATTAATACAGATATTTTCAGTTCGGAGTGTTCTGGTGTTCATTCAGGTCGACTTTTTTCCCCGTCCTCTGTCGGGTTTGGATTGCCTCTGTTTGCACACAGCTTCTGCCCTCCCCTCTGTCTCTCTATCTTTCTCTCTGATGCTACCGTCCTTTTGAGGTATCAGTTTTCACAATTATTATTGTCAGTCGATATTGATAGGCAAACGGAGTCTTTTTTCGGGGTGTATCAGTGTGGAAAGGTTTTGTCGATATTTTGCAAAGGTTTTATGTGATTGCGATTCAAGAAATTGAGTCTTCAAAGATTGTTCCATCAGATTGGGTAAATAGATAACGCAATTCGAACAGGGACTGAAATTTAAGGATCAATTATATGCTTTAAAAAAACTCAAATTTGGAAGAAAAAATCTGTTAGAAAATTTCATGTAAAACAGTAAACTGCATTTTGATTTTTTATAAGATACTATAATTTTTAATTATAAAAAAGTCTAATAATAGCTTCATGTTATTTATGTATTTTCCATATAACAGATAGGAAAATCTTCAAAACGTCACATAAATCCAGTTTTTCTAAAAAGTTAATTATTTTTTCACCAGGAATTTAGCCAACCTAACAACATTTTGGCAAACTTAACTAACGTTTTAGCCAGGATGAAAATAGATCCATCGAAATTTACTTTAAAAAAATATATATTTTTGAGTATTTTTCAGAAATCTTGTCATATTTTCATACCATTTCATTTTGGCACTAAGGCCAACATTTTTTTATTTCCATCGATATCGGAGATGTATTTTTCTGATGCATAATAAAGTGTATGCATACGAGTTAAATATTATACCAACAGTAAATAATTAAACAAATATTACAAATTGTCACTTGTGTACTATCTTTAAACAGCAGCAAATGGTTGAAATGTCTTAAAATTTGAAGTTATTTTTAATACTATGAATTTGCAAATGCTTTAGTTTTATAGAATTTCGGGGTCATAGTTTTTCTTGTTAATATCAGATTTTAGGTGTTCAAATGTTATGTTTACGTCAAATGTACAATCTGCTGCTATAGTTTTTTAAGAACAAAAATCAATGGTTTTATTTAGTTAACTAAGTTTATAAGCTTTTGAAGTTTATAATTTTTGACGCAACATTTTCAAAAATTCAGATTTTTGCCTAAAACTCTTCAAATTTGTTTTGTTTGCTAAATTATCGATTCATATTGTATTTTAAACTGAATTCGAAGCATAAATCAAAAGTTTTCACCTGTTATATGAAATTTGTTTATATAGAAATTTTAGTGAGTTCACACACAATTTATTATTTACAAACTAATTTTAACATCTCCTAGTAGAAAATTGTTTTAGGTATTTGAAAGTGCATTCCGTTTTACGATTCAAATACATCTACATTGAGAAAACCATGACACTTTGAAAATGCTAAAATAATGCTATTCATCATAATTTTATTAAGTAGGGGAAATATGTCCTGTCTAATCATACACCTATCTTCGTCATATGAAGAGTTTGATGCTCGATTAAAGCTCCAAAAATACTATTTAGGCTATAAACTCACCAGCAACAGCACCGCCTCAAGTAAGCACACAAATTTATGCCATTTACTGGCCAAAAAGATCAAATTCAATGCATTTTTTATCATAATTTCTATTTTGAGAGACCATTTCTCATCATTTTGGTGGCACACACATCCACACGCAAGATGAGAGGTTGACTGCGTAACGAAAGTTGCCATCAATATCTTTTCAGTTGCGCTAAAGTTTTCAAAGCGCCTAAGATATAAAATTGCTTTCAACTACCGGCATCATGTTCTTTTGCACATTAGTTAGTCACTCATTTGAAAACTAATCCCGAAACATGTAAATAATTAGCAAGCGCCATAAAAAAAACAAACGCGCCAAGTCTTTTGACGTTTGAACATTGACGACCCATTCCAATCGAAGGTTGAAGAAAACCGAGCGAGAAGCGAAGGCAAATAAAAAACAAAGGGTGGCCTCCAACACCACCAACATTCTGGTGCAGCGCCTGTCGGAGTGAGCCAGTGATGCCAAGAAATTTTCTCTATAAATGCTACTTTTCGTGAGTGTTCACTTAAAATTTCATCAATTTTGGGAGCACTAAGCAGACCCAAAAGAGCGCTGGAAGAAAAAAGAACTAAGCTGAAAATAGGAAAATGGGCGTGGCCCAATGCACTCGACTGATTAAAATGCATTTGGGAAATATATTTGTAAAATGCTTGTAAAAGGAATAAAATAATTGTTAATAAAAGTGAAAATAAAAAGAAATGTTCACAAAAAGTTGCTCTACTCTTTGGTGTACTTGGTTTTAGTAAATTTCAAGGAACACTCCAGATCATCCAGCATCATTCAAACAAGATCGCTTAATAGGCTTAAAATGGGTATATTTCCCCTATAGTTAACTAGCTTTGAAAACTTTCCATACTATTCCGTATGTGTTTAATTTAAAATCCTCATTTTGCAAAAAAAATGTCTCAAACTTTGAAATTTGCTTTTAAAAAGCCTATATAAAGCTATGCATGTTTTGTTTGTTAAAATTTTAGTATTTTCTAAACGGTAAGCTATAGATCTGCATAATGTTTCACACCTACTCATTGATGTTTACCCCTTCGCACTGTTACTCCCGCTATTTTCAGGTGCTCCAACAGGACTCGTTTCGGAATGCTAGAAAAATAAAACAAAAGCACAAACCAGTAAATGTTTCAAATATCTATACACAGTTTTTCATTTACTTTATTTTGCTTTTCTTAAGGTCTCTCCAACGATTTCAACTTCTTCCTACCTCCTTATCTTCCATCGCTCTTCCTTTTACTTTTTTTATACACAACGAACAATCATTAGTCAGGAATTGTTTGCCAATCAGTCTACCTTGCATGAGTGTGTTTGTTAGTGTTTATGTAGGTGAAACATGTGTGTGTGTGTTTTTGTTTTCTGTTACTAGCTTTAAAAAATGCATTTCAACGCCATCTCTGATTAGCAACAAACCGTACTTGGATCGTCGTTAGTTTGAGGGTGAGAGTTTTTACTGTTTGTTTTTGTTAGTGAGTGATTGAGTGTGTGATGATTAGCTGTCAATTTTTCATAGTTAACTACAACTAGTATGATACAGGTAAAACTTGAGAGCAGCTTCTTATCCTTAGTTTTGTCTCTTTTTACATTAAAAAATAACATAACGATTCCGACTTTCCAGCGTTCGTTTATTTGCTTGTAATTTTCGTCTCAGTTTTTTTTTTTTGCTTCAGTTTATCATTTAGGTTTCCATTTAAAGTAAAACAATGTAAAAGGAACCAAGATGAATCGTGTAAACAAACGTTCCATCCTACTCACCAAATGAAGTTTATCCATTTAACATGCATGATGGGCTGTTTGTTTACACTTCTTCTTTGGTCCTTTTACATTGTCATGCTCGATTTTCAGTTAACTTAAAACAATTTTCTCACTACTAGCAAAGGAAGCTATTGTTCTGTTTTCACTTTGTTTCGCCAATTCTATACAAATT